>NC_091990.1:12442084-13174584 GCF_044704955.1 Pristiophorus japonicus
CTACATTGGCTCCTGGTTAAGCAACGCCGCAATTTCAAAATTCTTATCCTGGTTTTCAAATCCCTCCATAGCCTCGCCCCTCCCTATCTCTAATCTCTTCCAGCCCCACAAGCCCCGAGATGTCTGCACTCCTCCAATTCTGCCCTCGAGCATCCCTGATTATAATTGCTCAACCATTGGTGGCCGTGCCTTCTGTTGCCTCGGCCTTAAGCTATGGAACTCCCTCCCTAAACCTCTCCGCCTCTCGCTCCTCCTTAAAACCTACATCTTTAATTAGGCTAACCTGTGCTAATTTCTCGTGTGGCTCAGTGTCAAATTTTGTGTCTTGTAATATTCCTGTGAAGCGCCTTGGGACTTTTCACCACGTTAAAGGCACCATATAAATACAAGTTTTCGTTGTAAAAAGGTTTTTTGAGCACTCGTTCAAAGATGATGATTACTCATTCAGGACAGTACACAGTTTATGAGCTGAAGCATTTTAAAATCATGCTAAGAGGATTTTAAAAAAAAGGAACGGTGTACAAAAGCCCTGTGGAAATGTCTACTTATATTACTTGCCCAAAGAAAATGGACATTTCTAACAATGGATCTTTTCACAACAGGCAAATTGCAAACAGGTTACCACAGGCCATGACAGTGGTGAGCTTCATACCTAATGTTTGTACTGCAGTAAATAATCATGTGCTTCTGCTTTGTAATTGTTCATCAGAACGTTTGTTTAATTGGCTGTTTAAGAACAGAAATAGGAGTCGTCGGCCATTCAGCCCCTCGAACCTGCTCCACCATTCAAGATCATGGCTGATCTTCCACCTCAACACCTTCCTGTACTATCCCATATCCCTTGATTCCCTTAGTATCCAACAATCTATCAATCTCTGTCTTAAATATATTCAAAGACTGAGCAGCCACAACCCTCTGGGGTAGCAAATCCCAAAGGATTCACCACCCTCTGAATGAAGAAGTTTCTCCTCATCTCAGTCTTAAATGGCCGACCCTTTATTCTGAGATTACGACCCCTGGTTCTAGACTTCCCAGCCAGGGGAAACACCCTCCCTGCATCTACCCTGTCAATCCCTGTAAGAATTTTATATGTTTCAGTGGTCACCTCTCATTCTTCTAAACACTAGGGAATATAGGCCTAGTCTACGCAATCTTTCCTCACAGGACAATCCGGTTATAGAACTATGATGGACGTCAGTAATCTGGAGACGCTGCCTTACTGCAAACAATCCATTTTATTTTAATATGCATCCTGAGAAAATACCCATTAGCAAATAAATTAACACAAGAATAGGGAACTTCAGGTTGTCCTAATAGCGCGCGTCAAATTTTGCCCGGTAATGCTCCTGTGCAGTGCCTCGGGATGTTTCACTGTTAAAGATGCTATATAAATACACGTTGTTGTTGTTGGTCACTTAAGGTCCAGTACTGCCACACCAATCCATGGTTCTCTCCGGGTGTCTGAAGCCAACATTCTGCCTATGCCTTACCTTGCTCCTGAAGGGATTTGAGCCCAATTTCAGCCTCTTTGTGCAGATCCTCGATGTGTGCTGGCCTGGTGGATGGGAGGAATATGTTCTCCTGTTGGTGCTGATACGGAGACGGTTTGTAGAGCACTGACCATCGAGCGTCATCGTCCAATTTAGAGGCAGCTGCCGGGAAACAAAAAATAGATCCATCTCACCGGATGTTCACAAATCTATTACTGCTTTAAAATGGTTTGTTTAAAACTCGTTTGTCCATCCTTGAACACATCAGCAGTTTTGTGTGTAATCATCATACATTTTACAAACACCAGAACCAACCCCTATAAAAACATAAGAAATAGGAGTCGGCCATTTGGCCCCTCAAGCCTGCTCCACCATTCAACAAGATCACAGCTGATCTTCTACCTCACCTCCACCTTGCCGCACTATTCCCGTTTCCCTTTGTTCTCAAAAATTTATCAACCTCCGTCTTGAATATACTCAACAACTGAGCTTCCACAGGTCTCTGGGGTAGAGAATTACAATGATTCACCACCCATTGAAGAAATTTATCCTCATCTCAGTCCTAAATGGCTGACCCTTTACATAGAAACATAGAAACATAGAAAATAGGTGCAGGAGTAGGCCATTCAGCCCTTCTAGCCTGCACCGCCATTCAATGAGTTCATGGCTGAACATGAAACTTCAGTACCCCCTTCCTGCTTTCTCGCCATAACCCTTGATCCCCCGAGTAGTAAGGACTTCATCTAACTCCCTTTTGAATATATTTAGTGAATTGGCCTCAACTACTTTCTGTGGTAGAGAATTCCACAGGTTCACCACTCTCTGGGTGAAGAAGACTGAGACTGTGACCCCTGGTTCTAGATTCCCCAGCCAGGGGATACACAGTCAGCATTAATCCTGACAAGTCTAACAAGGAGATCTAACAAGGCAAGGAATGCACATTAATTGGTACGACACTAAGTGCAGAGGAACAAAGGGACCTTGGAGTACAGTTCCACAGATCCCTAAAGGTAGCAGGCCAGCTAGATAAGGTGGTTAAGAAGGCAAATGGAACACGTGCCTTTATTAGTCGAGGCATGGAATTCAAGAGCAAGGAGGTTATGCTTGAACTGTATAAACCACAAGTTAGGCCACAGCTGGAGTACTGTGTGCAGTTCTGGTCACCACATTACAATAAAGATGTGACTGCACTAGAGACAGTACAGAGGAGATTTACAAGAAGGTTGCCTGGACTGGAGAATTTTGGCTATGAGGAAATATTGGAGATGCTGGATCTGTTTTCTTTGGAACAGAGGAGGCTAAGGGGAGCCCTGATTGAGGTGTATAAAATTATGAGCAGCCTGGATAGAGTGGCTAGGAAGGACCCGTTTACCTTAGCTGAGGGGGGGGGGGGGGGGGGGGGGAGAGAAGGGAGAGGAGTCAACAACCAGGGGGCATAGATTTTAAGTCCTTGGGGAGAGTTTGAGGAGATACGAGGGGAAACTTCACCCAGAGGGTGCTAGGGGTCTGGAACTCACTGCCTGAAAAAAAAAAAAGAGTGGTAGAGGCAGAAACCCTCGTCACATTTAAAAAGTACTTGAATGTGCACTTGAAAGTGCCATAACCTACAGGGCTACAGACCTAGAGCTGGAAAGTGGGATTAGGCTGGATAGCTCTTTGGTCAGCCGGCACGGACATGAGCCGAAATAGCCTCGCTCCATGCTGTAAATTTCCATGATTCTAAGCCCCTTAAGAATTTTATATGTTTCAATGAGATCACCTCTCATTCTTCTACACTCTAAGGAATATAGGCCTAGTCTACTCAATCTCTCCTCATAGGGAAATCCTCATCCCAGGAACCAGTTTAGTGAACCTTCGCTGCACTCCCTCAAAGGCAAGTATGTCTTTCCTTAAGGAGACAGGACTGTACATAGTACTGCAGGTGTGGCCTCACCAAAATCCTGTATAATTGTAGTAAGACTTCTTTACTCATATTCTAATCCCTTTGTAACAAAAGCTAACATACCATTTGCTTGCTGTACCTATATGTTAACTTTGTGATTCATTTATGTGGTAGTTGAGGCGTGGGCCCAGGGGCAGCACGGGCCCAGCCCACACTGCGATATGTGAGCGCACTGGGTCGTGCAGCAGAGCAGGTCTCCAGTCGTCCTGAGTAATCCTTGCCACTGGACCAAGACCTAGCTCTGTCAAGCCCGTGTGGTGGCTGGTGTGCAACGGTCACCCCACGTTAAAAAAATCCACGCACAGGCATCTTCCACCCTTCAGGATGTAGTTCGGGACCTGGAATATTAGGTCCTTCATTGAAACACCTGTGAACTCATCCCTTTTTGGCGTGGAAGCAAGTCATCCTCGATTCGAGGGACCGCCCAAGAAGAAATTGGGCAGATTTTACAAGCTTGTTTAGTTTGCCTGTGATATTTGATGTAAACTGTACAGACTGCAATCAATTCTATCAAACATCAGATAATTTTACTTGCGTTCAATGTCAAAGGTGCGATCATATTGCAGATTAATGATGAATGAACCTTTCTGATCTCTGATCAAATTACTGCCTGAACATGCTACCTGCTGATTATGGTCGATTGCCCCGGTATGTGCTCAGCTGGGAGTGAATGATGCTGGTCACCAGGTCTGGAACCAGCTCCACCCTTCATTCAGCTGACAGACAGGAGAGATCTTACATAGAAACATAGAAAGTAGGTGCAGGAGTAGGCCATTTGGCCCTTCGAGCTTGCACAATCATTCAATAGGATCATGGGGTGCAGAAGAAGTTAAAATGTCTGTGTTTAACAATGGCGGAGTCACTTCTAACCCCCTTCATTCACACCGGCAAAAACTTCTACAGGTTTGAAGACAAGCTCAAAATCGAAGTGACTGTCCCCTTTGTATGAGCAACGGTCACTAATCTACAGCCACTCTCAGAATGGTTACAGCACAGAAGGCGGCCATTCGGCCCATCGAGTCCGTGCCAACTCTCAGCTAGCCCCACTCCCCCGCCCTTTCCCCGTAGCCCTGCAAGATAAAACAGAGTCTGCCTCCACCACCGTCAGTCAGTGCTTTCCAGATCCTAACCACTGCTGCGGAGAAAGGTTTTTTCTTGGGCCGCCTTTGGTTCTTTTGCCAATCTCCTTTAATCTGAGTCCTCTAGCCTTCCACCAATGGGAACAGTTTCTATAAATAATGGTCACTTTCTGTTAAATAACAGCCAATCTTGTGAACTTCAGTTTAATATTATGGTCAACTTTGTGGGGCTGGAGGAGATTACAGAGATAGGGAGGGGCGAGGCCATGGAGGGATTTGAAAACAACAATGAGAATTTTTAAATTGAGACGCTGCTGGATCAGCAGCCAATGTAGATCAGCGAGCTCGTGGGAGATGGGTGGGCGGGACTTGAGGTGAGTTAGGATATGGGCAGCAGAGTTTTGGATGAGCTCAAGTTTACTGAGGGTATCAAGTGGGAGGCCAGCCAGCCAGGTGAGCATTGGAATAGTCGAGTCTAGAGGCAACAAAGGCGTGGATGAGGGTTTCAGCAGCTGATCAGCTGAGGCAGGGGCAGGGACAAGTGATGTTGGAGGTAGAAGTAAGCACTCTTGGTGATGGAGCAGATATCGGGTCAGAAGTTCATCTTGGGATCAAATAGTGTCAGTTGTGGCTCAGTGGGCAGCACACGCGCCTCGGAGTCAGAAGGTTGTTGGTCCAGGGACTTGAACACATAAATCTAGGCCGACACACTCCGGTGCAGTGCTGAGGGAGCACTGCACTGTCAGAAGTGCCGTCTTTCAGATGAGACGTTAAACAGAGGCCCCGTCTGCTCTCAAGCGGACGTAAAAGATCCCCTGGCACTATTTTGAAGAAGAGCAGGGGAGTTATCCCCAGGGTCCTGGGCCAATATTTATCCCTCAATCAACATCACAAAAATAGATTATCTGGTTCATTATCACATTGCTGTTTGTGGGAGCTTGCTGTGCGCAAATTGGCTGCCACATTTCCCAAATTACAACAGTGACTACACTTGAAAAGGATTTAATTGGCTGTAAAGCATTTTGAGATGTCCGGTGGTTGTGAAAGGTGCTATATAAACGCATGTCTTTCTTTTAAAATAATACATCCGCTTTACATGGAATAGCACCCCCTTATTTTTTTTTTTTTAAACTGGCCATCCACTGATTCACCCTGGGAAACAGCTCCGGAGATAAGTTCGTATTCAACATTTTTATCAGCGATCAAATAAAAATACATGCCTCAACGTCACTAAACCTGCCAAGTCAGGGTAAATTGAATTCTGAGTTCCTACTTTATTCTGGTTCGAAATGAACCCATAAATTGTCAACAGTTATGACTTTGCTACACCACTAGATGTTACAATATTCTGGAATTGAATGGCATCCCAAAAATCAACTGGCTCGACTGGGTGAGTGCCCTTAACTCCAAGTCGGAAAATTGTGGATCAAGTCTCACTCCAGGGAACACAAGCTGGACTGACACTGCAGTGCAGTGCTGATGGAGTGCTGCAGTGCTACAGGTATTGACCTTTAGATGAGATGTTATGCAGAGGCATGGTCTGCCATCCCCATGAGTAGATAGCGATGACAGGCCCTAAAACACAATTTGAAGAGCAGAATCTGGTGTGTCCTGGCCAAGCCATTTCTCCAACCAAAGTGAATAATACCACTGGTCGGATTTATGCGCACAAATTTGCCCATGCAAGAGTCACTCCACCTCAAAGTAATTAATTGTATTGTAAATATTTTGAGACATTACTAAGAGATGCAATAAACACTAAATACAAAATCATTGATATTCAAAGTTATATGCGTCAGCTGTGGTCCAATGGGCAGAACTCTCGGCTCAGACAGCAGGTGGTGGGTTCAAGTCCCACTCCAGAGACTTGAGCACACAAATCTAGGCCGACACTCTAATTCAGTGCCGAGGGAGTGCTGCACTGTCAGAGGTGCCATCTTTCGGATGAGACGCTAAACCGAGGCCCCGTCTGCTCTCTCAAGTAGACGTAAAAGATCCCACGGCACTATTTCGAAGAGGAGCAGGGGAGTTATCCCCGGTGTCCTGGCCAATATTTATCCCTCAATCAACATAACAAACAGATTATCTGGTTATCACCACATTGCTGTTTGTGGGAGCTTGCTGCACGCAAATTAGTTGCTGGGTTTCCCACATTACAACAGTGACTACACTCCAAAAGTACTTAATTGGCTGTAAAGGGCTTAGAGACGTCCGGTGGTCGTGAAAGGTGATCTATAAATGTAAGTCTTTCTTTCTTGTATATTTAAAATGGATTGATAAAATTAGCAAATATCCTGGAATTCATATTGATTAACTAGATCCTCATGAGATTTGGGTTTCACACATGCACTCAATCAAATGGTCCCATTTTGACCACAATCAAATGCAGGATATTCCAATGGGTTCATCACAGAAGGATAACTGATAATGTCAAAGACTCCCCTTTGAACCTTCGAGTCACAGCTGTGACCCAGACTGAAATGGTTACAGTCGAGCTCTCCCCAATTTGAACTGAATTGTAAGTTTTCATCCATTGAAAACTCAAGGCCCTCAACAAGGTTTATGCAATGGCTTGTTTAGTGATCCAGCCACGTCACTGCATTACCAGTTTAATCCAATCGAATGTTTGACCAGAGCCTTCAGTGAAGGCTTTCCCAGAAACTTAACCTGTCCAAAGCTTCCCACAGAGAATACCTTTTCAATCTAAATACATGATATAGTTGCTAAACATCACGTGAGTGATCGATGCATCAGGTAGTCTCCAACCACGTAGTCGCAGCATAACAAGACCGCCTATTTCCATCTCCGTAACATCGCCCTTGCCTCAGCTCATCCGCTGCTGAAGCCCTCATCCATGCCTTTGTTACTCAAGACTGGAGTAGTCCAACACACTGCTGGGGGGCCTCCCATCTTCCACCTCCCACAAACTTGAACTCATCCAAAACTCTGCTGCTCTTGTCCGAACTCGTACCAAGTCCCGTTCACCCATCACCACTGAGCTCGCTGACCTACACTGGCTCCTGGTTAAGCAACGCCTCGTTTTCAAATCCCTCCATGGACTCACCCCTCCCTATCTCTCTCTAATCTCCTCCAGCCCCACAACCCAAGGATGTCTGCACTCCTAATTCTGCCCTCGAGCATTCCTGATTATAATCGATCATCCATTGGTGGTCATGCCTTCTGTTGCCAAGGCCCCAACCTCCAAAATTCCCTGCCTAAACTTCACCGCCTCACTTTCCTCCTTTGGACACTCCTTAAAACTTACCTCTTCTGCCCCAATTTCGCCTAAGGTGGCTCGGTGTCAATTTTTTTCTCTCATAATACTGCTGTGTCCCTCGAGATATTTCACTATGTTAAAGGCACTATATAAATACGCATTGTTGATGTTGTTGTAAGCAATATCAAGTTATTCTGTGCCTCACTAGAAATGGGGAATGCAAAATGCACTGATGTACACAAACCTGGAATGTAATGCCTCATCTGATCATCAATAGGAAGCTAAATGTTAATAATGAATAGCAACTTGTATGATTAGTGCAAGTGAACAGTGACCATCAAATTTAAAAACCTTCAACTAATCGGAGTACACTAGGGATTTCAACTCAGCCAATGACAGCGGTTATGTCACCAGAGATCAAAAATATACATGCAATTTTTTTTTTTTAATTCATTCTCAGGATGTGGGCATCACTGGAAAGGCTAGCATTTATTGCCCACGCCTAGTTGCCCTCAGAAAGTGGTCATAGTGAGTCTTCTTGAACCATTGCAGTCCGTGTGGTAAAGGTGCTGCCACTAGGGAGGGAGTTCCACGAAGGAAGACACAAATAACCTTCCGGAAAACTAGGGGACCGAGGGTCTAGCGAGAAGGAGGAACTGAAAGAAATCCTTAGTCAGGAAATTGTGTTGGGGAAATTGATGGGATTGAAGGCCGATTAAAGCCCCGGGGCCTGATAGACTGCATCCCAGAGTACTTAAGGAAGTGGCCCTAGAAATAGTGGATGCTTTGGTGATCATTTTCCAACAGTCTATCGACTCTGGATCAGCACCTATGGACTGGACGGTAGCTAATGTAACACCACTTTTTAAAAAAGGAGGGAGAGAAAACAGGAAATTATAGACCGGTTAGCCTGACATCAGTAGTGGGGAAAATGTTGGAATCAATTATTAAAGATGAAATAGCAGCGCATTTGGAAAGCAGTGACAGGATCGGTCCAAGTCAGCATGGATTTATGAAAGGGAAATCATGCTCGACAAATCTTCTAGAATTTTTTGAGGATGTAACTAGTAGAGTGGACAAGGGAGAACTAGTGGATGTGGTGTATTTGGACTTTCAAAAGGCTTTTGACAAGGTCCCACACAAGGGATTGGTGTGCAAAATTAAAGCACATGGTATTGGGGGCAATGTATTGAGGTGGATAGAGAACTGGTTGGCAGACAGGAAGCAGAGCGTTGGGATAAACGGGTCCTTTTCAGAATGGCAGGCAGTGACTAGTGGAGTGCCGCAGGGCTCAGTGCTAGGACCCCAGCTATTTACAATAGACACCAATGATTTAGATGAAGGAATGGAGTACAATATCTCCAAGTTTGCAGAGGACGCTAAACTGGGTGGCAGTGTGAGCCGTGAGGAGGATGCTAAGAGGCTGCAGGGTGACTTGGACAGGTTAGGTGAGTGGGCAAATGCATGGCAGATGCAGTATAATGTGGATAAATGTGAGGTTATCCACTTTGGTGGCAAAAACATGAAGGCAGATTATCTGAATGGTGGCAGATTAGGAAAAGGGGAGGTGCAACGAGACCTAGGTGTCATGGTACATCAGTCATTGAAAGTTGGCATGCAGGTATAGCAGGCGGTGAAGGCGACAAATGGTATGTTGGCCTTCATAGCTAGGGGATTTGAGTATAGGAGCAGAGAGGTCTTACTGCAGTTGTACAGGGCCTTGGTGAGGCCTCACCTGTAATATTGTGTTCAGTTTTGGTCTCCTAATCTGAGGAAGGACATTCTTGCTATTGAGGGAGCGCAGCGAAGGTTCACCAGACTGATTCCCAGAATGGCAGGACTGACCTATGAGAAGAGACTGGATCGATTGGGCCTGTATTCACTGGAGTTAAGAATGAGAGGGGATCTCATAGAAACATAAAATTCTGATGGGACTGGACAGGTTAGATGCAGGAAGAATGTTCCCGATGTTGGGGAAGTCCAGAACCAGGGGTCACTGTCTAAGGATAAGAGATAAGCCATTTAGGACCGAGATAAGAAGAAACTTCTTCACTCAGAGAGTTGTTAACCTGTGGAATTCTCTACCGCAGAGATTTGTTGATACCAGTTCATTAGATATGGTCCTTATGGCTAAAGGGATCAAGGGGTATGGAGAGAAAGCAGGAAAGGGGTACTGAGGTGAATGATCAGCCATGATCTTATTGAATGGTGGTGCAGGCTTGAAGGGCCGAATGGCCTACTCCTGCACCTATTTTCTATGGAACCAGCGACGATGAAGGAACGGCGATTATATTTCCAAATCAGGATGGTTTGCCACTTGAAGGTCTTTCTAGGTGGTGGAGGTCGTGTGTTTCGCAAGTGCTGCCAAAGAACATGCTGCAGTGCATCCTGTAGATGGTGCGTATTGCAACCATGGTGGTGGGCGTTTAGGCTAGTGGACGAGATGCTGACTATGTGGACTGTAGTGTCCTGGATAGTGTCGAGCGTCTCAAGTGTCATTGCAGCTGCATCCACCCAGCTAAGTGGAGTGTATTCCACCACTCTCCTGACTTGTAGATGGTGGAGAGGCCTGGGGAAGTCAGGTGAGCCAAAAGCCAGAGAATACACAGCCTCAGACATGCTCCAATAGCCACAGCCCAGTGTCTGGTCAATGGTGACTCTCCTGGATGCTGATGGAGGGGAATTCAGCAATGGTAATGCCATTGAATGTCATGGGGAGGGTTAGAGTCGCTCTTGAAGGTCATTGCCTGCCACTTGTGTGGAGTAAATGATACTTGTATTACAACAACCTGTATTTATATAGCGCCTTTAACAGTGAAACGTCCCAAGGCGTTTCACAAGAATATTATGTGATAAAAATTGGACATCGAACTGTATACACTTCATGTTTGCAGAATAGTCACTCAAAAATATAAGCACCCTCAATAATCCATCTATCTATATATCGATTAAAATGTTTTCAGGTCCTTTCCTGTCCTCTGATTGGTCTGTGCGAAACCCTTGCTGGTAAATTTATCAACGAAGTTGATCCAGACATTTGTAATCAGGGTCAGAGAGTTCAGTTCCTGAGTGTTGAATTTCCCATTCCCAGAAGCAACTGGAAATACAATTGCTGAATCTGCAATTGGGTTACAATATAAAAAGGTCCAGTGAAACCAAGTGGATATTGTATGCTCAGTTCATTCTGGGGTGTGGTGTTAATGGATTATAGCCCTCCAGGGTATCGAGACATCTGCAGTCTGGCACCTTTCCCGCGTCCACCACAATGGGACTCGCAAGTGCAGAGCCCGACTCATTTAAATTCTTTCTGGGGTTTATGGCAAAACTGAGAAAGACTGCATACCCAGGCAGACTGGCCCAATTGGGCACAGAATATACTGACATTCTTGTCGAACAATTGGATGGGTTTTGTCCCAATGTTGGCAATTAAAACAACTTGTATTTATATAGCACCTTTAATGTAGTGAAACATCCCAAGGCGCTTCACGGGAGTATTATGAGAGAAAAAATTTGACACCGAGCCACACAAGGAGAAATTAGCGCAGGTGATCAAAAACTAGGTCAAAGAGGTAGGCTTTAAAGGAACATCTTGAAGGAGGAAAGAGGGGTAGAGAGGCGGAGAGGTTTAGGCAGGGAGTTCCAGAGCTTGGGGCCCAGGCAACAGAAGGCACGGCCACCGATGGTTGAATGATTATAATCAGGGATGCTCAAGGAGGGCAGAATTAAAGGAGCATGGGGGGGGCGGTTGGAGGAGATTACAGAGACAGGGAGGGGCGAGGCCATGGAGGGATTTGAAAACAAGGATGAGAATTTTAAAACGGAGACATTGCTTAACCGTAAGCCAATGTAGGCCAACGAGCACAGGGGGTGATGGGTGAGCGGGACTTGGTGCGAGTTAGGACACGGGCTGCCGAGTTTGGGATGACCTCTAGTTTACGTAGGATAGAATGTGGGAGGCCAGCCAGGAGTGCGTTGGAATAGTCAAGTCTAGGGGGTAACAAAGGCATGGATGAGGGTTTCAGCAGCAGATGAGTTGAGGCAGGGGCGGAGACGGGCAATGTTACAAGTGGAAATAGGCGGTCTTCAGGAGCAGCGTATGCAACCTTTATACCTGTAAAAAGAATTGGCACTGTGGCACAGGTCTGTGTCTTTATACAACATAGGACTTGCAAACCATGTGACATCATGACAGCGTATTCACACACACGTATAGCCTATGGTTTCCCCAATACCAAATCAAGCCAAATGTTATTCCCATGTTGTGTGGAGGATACTCAAAGAACACACTTGCTAGGTATTTGTTAAAACATCCAAACACTATTGGAAAAAGATCGGAATTTTACACCAAAAGTTAACATTCTATAATGCACTTGCACATTTTCTGTTTATTCGAGTGTACCTGTACTACAAATGTGAAACATTACCTTTTGCAAACAATTACAGAAAATACTCCTCCAATCGGCTAGCGCTTCAGAAACTCAGATAATGGCTTATAAAAAGCAAGGGCAAACGTGGTTATTTGATCTGTAATGATAGACATCCAGCAAATAGAGACCACCATTAGTAGCCTGCATCCACACCTTATTGATCAGCTCTATTTATAATCTCTGCATGCACTGCAAGTGACCCTCAACAATAAGGGAGAGAAAGGGAGAATGGCAGATGGAGATTGGATATTAAATCCCTGGTCTTATCGAACAGGGCCAGCCAATTGGATAAAACCAAGACTGACTTTAAAATTTGCTGAAGTGCTAGCCAGTGTTTCTCCAAATGAAATATCCAACAGACAAATAATCAACAATTTGGCCACAAAACGAACTTATATTGGAACCAGAAATATATATTTTCATTTCTAAAATATTCAATTTTATGGAGGAAGAGTCGGCGACCGAGAGAGACCGAGACAGAGACCGAGAGAGGGAGGGACAGAGAGAGAGACAGAGACCGAGAGAGAGACCGACACACAGAGAGTTAGAGACCGCTAGAGGTAGAGACAGAGGGACAGAGATGGGTACAGAGATAGAGCCCGAGAGAGAGAGAGAGACAGAGACACCGAGAGTGCGCGAGACAGTGACAGAGAGATAATGGGGGGGAAAAGTAAAGAGGGGGAAGCGAAACGCGTTATTCTGACACAGCATTGGGAGGGAACAGCCATCACAAAGTCTCAATCACAGCACTCACTGCGTTTGGGAACCACATGGAAAATTGTATTTTTTTTTAAATCAGTTTACTTACTCTTTTTCTTAAAAAGTGCGAGAAGCGCAGAGAGATTTTTGCCAAGGAAGACGACCATTGTGCAGCACACACAAACCGAAGATACAAAAGGCAGCCTGGGTTTCTGACTGTCGCAGCTGGCGGTGACCTTGCTCTCTCCTGCATCAACTTCAATGGGCAGAACTGCTCACAGGGACAGCGGCCAGGCTGAAACCCGCAGGACGCCTGCAAACATCTTTTTGCTCAGAATAAATGCTTTTATAAAAAAAAAGAAGGACGAGAGCAGTAGCTGCAGCTCCCATCGAGGATAAAGGCCGGGCCGGTTGCGGACGTGCATTGCTCCGGCACAGAATGAATGAGATTTGCGCTCCGCCCACTGCCAGGCAGAGTCAAACCCTGAGCCAGAACCCAGCATCTCCGCCTGGGCATTGCAGCCCGCAGTCCCGCCCACACATCAGGCACTGGCCAATCGGCTCCGGGCTGTCAATTTCAGTGGCCAATCATTCACTCGACAACCTGAGCGACAGGCCGCCACTGAGCATTGTGGCACCAAGTTCAAAAATGTAACATCTGCGACAAAAGGACTATTCAAACGTCGGCCTTTGTTGCGTTTGCTATTGATAGGTTTTTGTACATGTAGAGCTCCCCTTTAGTCTTTGTGCAGAGGCGTGCTGTCCCGGCCCTGCTGTTCCTCATTGCACCACACAATAAGGCCTATACACAGCACGTTTGCTCTCAGTCAGCTACAATACCAGCAGTAAACATGACAAGATGCGCATTTTCTCTCTTGTATTTAGAGTTGGAGAGAGACAGAGTACATCCCTCTTGCGGTGATTATAAAGGCCATTTCTTATTCTTCTCTTTAAGAGGATGTAACCCCAGTTCGTTAGATATATTCAAGAGAGAGTTGGATATTGCCCTTACGGCTAAAGGGATCAAGGGGTATGGAGAGAAAGCAGAAAAGGGGTACTGAGGTGAATGATCAGCCATGATCTTATTGAATGGTGGTGCAGGCTCAAAGGGCCAAATGGCCTACTCCTGCACCTATTTTCTATGATTAAGACTAAAAAAAAACTGTGGCAGCAAGTTCAACTTTTTAACCACGGTAAAGTTCGGCTCGACGTCTGATTTCAGTATATGATGGAATAACTTCTGAAGCCTGTTGTGTCAGCTGTGGCAGAGGGTAGCACTCTCACCTCTTGTGGGTTCAAATCCCATTCCAGAGACTGGAGCACAAAAATCTAGGCTGACACTCCCAGTGCAGTGCTGAGGGAGCTCTGCACTGTCGGAGGTGCCGTGTTTCGAATGAGACGTTAACCGAGGCCCCGTCTGCTCTCAGGCACTATTTTGAAGCAGAGCAGGGGGAGTTATCCCTGGTGTCCTGGCCAATACTTATCGCTTAATCACCATCACTAAAAAAAACACACATTATTTGGTCAACACTTTGCTGTGTGCAATTTGGCTGCCATGTTTCCTACACTACAAGGCGAATGGAATGTTGGCCTTCATTGCGAGAGGGATGGAGTACAAAAGCAGGGAGGTCCTGCTGCAACTGTACAGGGTATTGGTGAGGCCGCACCTGGAATACTGCATGCAGTTTTGGTCACCTGACTTAAGGAAGGATATACTAGCTTTGGAGGGGGTACAGAGACGATTCACTAGGCTGATTCCGGAGATGAGGGGGTTACCTTATAATGATAGATTGAGCAGACTGGGTCTTTACTCGTTGGAGTTCAGAGGATGAGGCGTGATCTTATAGAAACATTTAAAATAATGAAAGGGATAGACAAGATAGAGGCAAAGAGGTTGTTTCCACTGGTCGGGGAGACTAGAACTAGGGGGCACAGCCTCAAAATACAGGGGAGCCAATTTAAAACCGAGTTGGGAAGGAATTTCTTCTCCCAGAGGGTTGTGAATCTGTGGAATTCTCTGCTCAAGGAAGCAGTTAAGGCTAGCTCATTGAATGTATTCAAATCACAGATAGATAGATTTTTAACCAATAAGGAAATTAAGGGTTACGGGGAGCGGGCGGGTAAGTGGAGCTGAGTCCACGGCCAGATCAGCCATGATCTTTTTGAATGGCGGAGCAGGCTCGAGGGGCTAGATGGCCTACTCCTGTTCCTAATTCTTATGTTCTTATGTTCTTCTTACAACAATGACTACATTTCAAAAAGTACTTCATTCACTGGAAAGCGCTTTGAGAGGTCCTGTGGTCACAAAAGACGCTGTATAAATGCAAGCCTTTCTCCTTGGTTTTCTTTTTTCTGTTGCCGACAAAAACAATGATGCCAACAGATTAATTGCATCAATGTGTACTATTGTAAGTATTGTGTAAGTAAAATGTATAGCTGTACTAGTATGTACAACAGCTTTAAAGGATGATGTAGTGGTATTTAAAATAAAGAGAGAGTTAACACCCTTACTAAAATAGAGGGAAGAAAAATGTCAGATACGTCAGCGGGTGCAGAACAGATTTGAGAATGGTTCCAGGGATGAGGGGCTTGTTATGTGGATAGACTGGAGAAGCTGGGGTTGTTCTCCTTAGAGCAGAGAAGAGTGAGAAGAGATGTTCAAAATCATGAGGGGTCTGGAAAGAGTAGAGAGAGAAACTGTTCCCATTGGCGGAAGGACCGAGAACCAGGGGTCACAGATTTAAGGTGATTGGCAGAAGAACCAAATGCGACATGAGGAAAAACTTTTTTTACACAGCGAGTGATTAGGATTTGGAATACACTGCCTGAGAGGGTGGTGAAGACAGACTCAATTGTGGCTTTCAAAAAAAGGGAGTTGGATAAGTATCTGAAGGAAAAAAAGTTGCAGGGATACGGGGAAAGGGCAGCAGGCGGGGGGACTCGCGGGACTAGCTGAAGTGCTCTTGCAGAGAGCCGGCACAGGCTCAATGGGCCGAATGGCCTCCTTCTGTGCTGTAACCGATGGCCCAACAGGCCATTTTTGCCAGTTTCCACTTCAACCTCAGCATTTAAAAAAGTAAAAAAGTTTAAGTTTACAGATAAAAATAGCACGGCACTCAAAGGACCAATCCAGCCCAGGTTCAATGACATGGCTCTTCCTAGCACAAGGACTTCAACCAATAGGTGAAAAGTAAACAGACATGTGTGAGAGTTTGATGGTTAGAACCCCATGTGACTTTAAGTTGGCTGTTTGACTTTTGGTGGTCGGAATCAGACTAACATTCAAGACCAATACCTTGATTAACACAAGATTCACCATCAATCAGTCGCTCAGAATCCATTAGTTCTAATTTCGATGTACAATAAGTAGCATTAAATGCCCAAGGATCAGATCTGATCATTCCTTTTACCTTTTTCTCCTGACTTCCTAAACAACAAGTATTTATATAGCGCCTTTAATGTAGTGACACATTCACAGGAGTATTACAAGACAAAAAATTTGACACTGAGCCGCATAAGTAGAAATTAGCGCAGGTGACCAAAACCTTGATCAAAGAGGTGTGTTTTAAGGAGCGTCTTGAAGGAGGAGAGTGGTAGAGAGGAGGAGGGGTTTTGGCAGGGAGTTCCAGAACTTGGGGCCCAGGCAACTGAAGGCACGGCCACCGATGATGGAACGATTATAATCAGGGATGCTCAAGGCGGCAGAATTAGAGGAGGATAGATATCTCCGGGGGGGGGGGGGGGCTGGAGGAGATTACAAAGATAGGGAGGGGCGAGGCCATGGAGGGATTTGTAAACAAGGATGAGAATTTTGAAATCGAGTTAAAACAAATGGAATAACCCAATGGCGAGGTTGACCAGAGTAAAATCAAGTGTAATTTTAAATAGTTGCATTAACGATACAGTACAAGCTATTTTCAATCTCAAATCCCCCAAAGAACGGTGCACACAATTGGTGTGCGTCACAGAACGGCTCCATGTGTGATTAACAGAGGGGAGGAAGTTGCAGCACCTGCTGTCGACACAGCATCCTCAGGAACCCGGCCAGGGATATCCTGGGTTTCCCCGGAGATAATCGAGAGAAACACTTACTAAACCACTTCAGGATCAGAAACTTTAAAAAAAAACTATTTTAACTCTGATGCTGGCTACATCCTTCAAGAACAAATAACATTGTTTAAACACCAACCATCTCCGAATAATGCCGCTTATATAATGCATCAGAAATGCAGCTTTAATTTACATTACCAAACTCCAGAGAGCTCCCAGTCTGAGCCATGCAGCTAGTCCGACAGTCTATGACAGGAAATGTCTATCCAGCGTGAATTGTAAACTATGCAGCTTTAAAAAAAAACACATGCTTTCCCAGGCATAAATCTTGGATCCAATGTATCACATGTATTTTCACCATCTCATACAACTCATAAAAGGTGCAGAAACAGCATTGTGGAGTTACCCAGCCTTCTAAATTGGACAAGATTCCACCCAACCTGATGGAAACAACAACTAATGCTTAAAGAAATCTCATCCCAGAACAATTCAAAGATGATACCAGAAATGCGAGTGTGTACCCATCAGGAAAGGATGAACAGGCTGGGTCACTTCTCTTGAAAAAAAGGTGAGGGGTGACCTCAGAGGTCTTTAAAATTATGAAAGGTTTTGTTAGTCAAAACAGAAAATGTTTCTACTTGTGGGGAAAGAGCATAACTAGAGGCCATCAATATAAAATAGCCACCAAGAAATCCAATCGGGAATTCAGATGGAGATTATTTACCCAGAGAGTGGTGAGAATGTGGAACTCGCTCCCACAGGAAGTGGTTTAAGCGAATAGTATCGATGCATTTAAGGGGAGGCTAGACAAGCATATGAGGGAGAAGGGAATAGAGGGTTATGCAGATAGATTTAGATGAGGAAAGACGGGAGGAGGCTCGAGTGGAGCATAAACGCCGGCATGGACTGGTTGGGCCGAATGGCCTGTTTGTGCTGTATATCCTATTCAACTGACGGGCCTTAAAACCACACTTAAACATTGATTGATCTGCAGGCAGCATTTCACTGGTGCAGTTACAGATTCGTGGCAATGCAGTTTGCAAGAATAAATTTCTCAATAATTTGAATCTCTGGACAAAGTTCATGGCTGAGTAAAGTATCAAGATGAGAACATTTCCAGGAAGGGACCAAAAGTGATTGATTCAATAACCCTACTTTTAAAGATACATCATCAACATAAGGTTGTAAAAAGTTTTTTTTTTTAAAATAAATGCAAGCATTGGAATTCTGCAAACTGAACTGACAAAAGCTCTGAACCCGAAGCCCATCCTTTCACTTTTCAGAAGCTGGTGGACCTGGTGTGTGTCTATCCATCTATCCAAAGCAATGGTCTTCCCGAGCCCACTGTGGATCCACAACCAATGAACAAAAATGGCCACCAGCACCCAGAAACACTGAAGATAGATTGAGCCTATACGCATTGGAGTTCAGAAGAATGAGGGGCGATCTTATCGAAACATAAGATAATGAGGGGGCTCGACAAGATGGATGCAGAGAGGATATTTCCACTCATGGGGGAAACTAAAACTAGGGAACATAGTCTCAGAATAAGGGGTTGCCCATTTACAACAGAGATGAGGAGGAATTTCTTGAGGGTTGTAAATCTATGGAATTCTCTGCCCCAGAGACTGTGGAGGGTGGGTCATTTGAATATATTTAAGGTGGAGATAGATAGATTTTTGAGCAATAAGGGAATAGAGAGTTATGGGGAGCAGGCAGGGAAGTGGAACCGAGTCCATGATCAGATCAGCCATGATCTTGTTAAATGGCGGAGCAGGCTCGAGGGGCCAAATGGCCTACTCTTGCTCCTATTTCTTATGTTCTAAAAATCATATACTCAGAAGTTCTAATTCCCTTAGCAATAGAGCAGGTTTTGAATTTCCAATCCCAGACCCAATCTGACTAGATCCGCCACACATTTCCCCCCACCCCTCCAATACTCATTCACATGGCGTATGCATTTGCCCTTTAACCCATGTGTGCATTTATTGGTAAATGGCAAGAGGAAAAGCAGAATTTGTGTGGTCTCTGATTATTGAGTGCTTTACGTTCTTGGTAACTGAACGGTGGCAGCTGCTGGTTAAGTAGCTATGCAGACAGTGCATTTACCTGCATCGCGAGCGTGTATGCAAGGCGTTCTCTACTACCATCAGTACAGGTGGCTAAAAATCTCTATTGGACAACACTGTGCTCGGGCACTTGCAAAGAAAGGTGTCATTGCTGAAAGGGCTTCAGCCTAAAGGACAAAGATATTTAGTTTACTCAATCCACTTACACCCAGGAAAAACAAACTCACAGTTCAGTGCCACGGTTTTCCTATAAACAGGTACTACTCATGACAAACGGTTACAAACAACACTTGGAGATCTCATTTAAGTAGAAATTCACACCTATGCTATCTCCAGGCCACGTTATATGGGGAGTGGGGAGAGAATGGTTAGACATCCTTTCCTGGTCACCATCCAGTCAATCCTGCTAGAGGTGCAAGTGTGTGGACATTGAACACGGGCACTAGCCAGGCAGGGCACTGCTGAAGACCACAGATGAAGAAAGAGGTACCCGAGCAAGATATGAGCTTCCAGGACAGCAGACAGGAAGCAAAAGAAAAAAGTGTTAGTGTAAAAAGGAAGAGGGCAAAATTGTAACTGCCTCAAGTAAAAGCAATACTTGCATTTCTATAGCGCCTTTCATGTCCCAAAGCGCTTTACAGCCAATTAAGTAATTTTGATGTGTAGTCACTGTTGTAATGCAGGAAACACAGCAGCCAATTTGCACACAGCAAGCTCTCACAAACAGCAATGTGATAATGACCCAGATAATCTGTTTTAGTGATGTTGATTGAGGGATAAATATTGGCCAGGACACCGGGGATAACTCCCCCTGCTCTTTGAAACAGTGCCAAGGGATATTTTACATCGACCTGAGAGAGCAGACGGGGCCTCGGTTTAATGTCTCATCTGAAAGATGGCACCTCCGACAGTGCAGCACTCCCTCAGTACTGTACTGGAGTGTCAGCCTAGATTTGTGTGTGCTCAAGTCTCTGGAGTGGGATTTGAACCCCCCCATCCTTTTTACACAGAGGGGAGTGTGCCCCACTGAGCCACAGCTGACACGGAGTAGGGTTACCGACTTTTTGAAACTCGACAGACGGCATTGAGCAAGGTGAGGTTTTCTTTGCTGATAAAATCTTTGCGCACGACGTCCACTCCACACACAAACCTATTTAACAGTGGGAAATCAATGCCTATTTCAGGAATACACTGAAACAGGAACCATTTCCAAATCCGGAAAGGCTGATGACCATCCGCAGAAGCCTTTTGCCCCCCTCAGGATGCTCGGCAGTTTTTTTTGGAACTGTGCCAAAGTCATACAGGAGTCGAGGTTAATGAAGTCTCACTGCTCAACAGCTCAGTGCATTCAACACTCACAGCTGGTCTGCAACTCGTGACTAAATTATATTAAAAGGTCAAAAACCAAAATTGGGAGGTGGCGGGAGTTACTAGGTTTGAATATTTACAATAACTATTGCCTTTATATCACAAGACACAAATGAGTGGAATAAAGAGACAAGCAATGTAAAAGACAGAGGTGGAGTCATTTGAATTGCAGAACACTTCCAGTCTATCAGATCCATTGCTGTACAACTCCTTCCTATTGCGTTGTTCTGGAGTTGTTTTTGGAAGACCACCCATTTGAAATGGCATTTATTCCCTGATTCAAACAAACAGTGAGTATTAACTCCATTCGTTAAATCTATCATTGAGCACTGGCTTCATGATAAAGTACAGGTACTTCTTTTAAACTTTATAAATGCAGGTTGGAGGGTCTAACAAAAATGACGATTAAATATAGTTTGTAGAAAAGGTCATTGTGAGCAATCCCTCATCAATTCTACACCAGGGAACATCACATTCTAACACCGAGTCCGTTTTGAAGAATTGGTAATTCAGTATGTAGGAATGGGTTGTATTAAAAACCCAATCTGTAGTTAGTGCAGGAGTTATTACAAAATCTCTTTTTATTGTGGATTATCAAGGTGAGGGATATCAGTGCTGAGGTGTAGAACACGTTCTATTTCAGCTATCAAGTGTCGGCATCAAGCAAGCGCTTCCAGTCAGGTATAACACAGGGCTAGATACAGAGTAAAGCTCCCTCTACACTGTCCCATCAAACACTCCCAGGGCAGGTACAGCACAGGTTAGATACAGAGTAAAGCTCCCTCTACACTGTCCCATCAAACACTCCCAGGGCAGGTACAGCACGGGTTAGATACAGAGTAAAGCTCCCTCTACACTGCCCTCCCTCAATCCCAACCCAAGAAGAGTGCTTCCCGTTGCACTAGTGTGACACTTCCATTTCCACGCCAGTCACACTGAAGGATTTTGTTAGTTAATGCTGACTAAGGGGCAGCTTTACACTTTGACCCCTGGCCTACTCCTTGCACACTCGACCTGTCAGGTGGTGCAGGCTCAAAGGGCCGAATGGCCTACTCCTGCACCTATTTTCTATGTTTCTATTTTAACAGTGGCGGGCCTTGTTACTACATCATCTGTGCTACAGGTTGAACCTCCCTTATCCAGAACCACCTCTCGTCCACCAGGTCATCATCAACATCATAGGCAGTCCCTCAAAACAAGGATGACTTGCTTCAACGCCAAAAAAAAAGGATGAGTTCACAGGTGTTGCGAATGAAGAACCTGAACTACATCCTGAAGGGTGGAAGATGCCTGTGCATCGGGTGGCCGTTGCATACCAGCCACCACATGGGCTTGACAGAGCTAGGTCTTGGTCCAGTGGCAAGGGTTACCCAAGACAACTGGAGACCTGCTCTGCTGCATGGACCTAGTGCGCACACATATCAGTGTGGACCACCAGGTGACACATGCGCAGAACTCCGACATGAACAAATTGAAGTCCTTCCTCGCTGCCGACTCCTGCAATCCCCCCTGCCCACTATCTCTCTGCTGCCTCCCAGCCCCAAGCCAGCCAGCCTCGGTATCCCCTTGATCAGTACCTGTACCATCCAATTGAACGTGACCTCTTGTCCAGAAAGATCCCTTATCCAGAACAGGCCAGGCCCAGAGGGTTCCGGATAAGGGCGGTCCAACCTGTACCAGGAGAATAGTGTGATAACTTACTGCAAGGAGAAATCAATTCCCTCCTTATACTGAACTTTACTGAATCAATAACTTCCAATTGATAAGTTTGATGAACTTATGTTCGATGCCAGAGTTGTGTTTAGTTCTTCAGTACAGTACATGCAGAATTTCTACTTGTTTACATAGTAAGAGCCATTCCATTATATTATGAAAATGATTACAATTGGAGCACAGGTGACTGCGCACAGAGCTGTTACTGTTTACACAACAACCAAGTATCACTGGGCAATGCTTAGTTTCAGATCAATGGCCTCATTTAACATTTTGATTTGAAACAAGTTAAATGTTTATTCTCAAAAACCATTAAAACTGGGCTTGGCATTTGGATTCTGACCTCAAAGTCCCATCGGCTTTCTGTAATCACGGTGATCATTTCCATCTAGTTTTATTGGCCCTCAAATTGCGATCAATGGCTTCCCGCGGGGCAGATGCCACCGACCACAAAAATAATGACCAACGTGATCCCGGAGGAGCGAACACTTGCGCGACGAGGCTTCGATGTGCAGCTCAGTGCAGGAGTCCATGTATTCCCGGAGCGTATATACAGCCTGGGATCAGGTGGACGGATACGATGTGATTGGCATCAGGGAGACATGGCTCCAGGGTGACCAAGGCTGGGAACTCAACATCCAGGGGTATTCAACATTTAGGAAGGATAGACAGAAAGGAAAAGGAGGTGGGGTGGCGTTGCTGGTTAAAGAGGAAATTAATGCAATTGTAAGGAAGGACATTAGCTTGGATGATGTGGAATCGGTATGGGTGGAGCTGCGGAATACCAAAGGGCAGAAAACACTAGTAAGAGTTGTGTACAGAGCACCAAACAGTAGTAGTGAGGTTGGGGACAGCAACAAACAAGAAATAAGGGATGTGTGCAATAAAGGTACAGCAGTTATCATGGGCGACTTTAATTTACATATAGATTGGGTTAACCAAACTGGTAGCAATACAGTGGAAGAGGATTTCCTGGAGTGCATAAGGGATGGTTTTCTAGACCAATAGGTTGAGGAACCAACTCGGGGAGAGGCCATCTTAGACTGGGTGTTGTGTAATGAGAGGGGATTAATTAGCAATCTCGTTGTGCAAGGCCCCTTGGGGAAGAGTGACCATAATATGGTGGAATTCTGCATTAGGATGGAGAATGAAACAGTTAATTCAGAGACCATGGTCCAGAACTTAAAGAAGGGTAACTTTGAAGGTATGAGGCATGAATTGGCTAGGATTAATATGCGAATGATACTTGAGGGGTTGACTGTGGCTGGGCAATGGCAGACATTTAGAGACCGCATGGATGAACTACAACAATTGTACATTCCTGTCTGGCATAAAAATAAAAAAGGGAAGGTGGCTCAACCGTGGCTATCAAGGGAAATCAGGGATAGTATTAAAGCCAAGGAAGTGGCATACAAATTGGCCAGAAATAGCAGCGAACCCAGAGACTGGGAGAAATTTAGAACTCAGCAGAGGAGGACGAAGGGTTTGATTAGGGCATGGAAAATAGAGTACGAGAGGAAGCTTGCAGGGAACATTAAGACGGATTGCAAAAGTTTCTGTAGATATGTAAAGAGAAAAAGGTTAGTAAAGACAAATGTCGGTCCCCTGCAGTCAGAATCAGGGGAAGTCATAACGGGGAACAAAGAAATGGCGGACCAATTGAACAAGTACTTTGGTTCGGTATTCACTGAAGAGGATACTAATAACATTCCGGATATAAAAAGGGGCAGAGGGTCTAGTAAGGAGGAGGAACTGAGGGAAATCCTTATTAGTCGGGAAATTGTGTTGGGGAAATTGATGGGATTGAGGGCCGATAAATCTCCAGGGCCTGATGGACTGCATCCCAGAGTACTTAAGGAGATGGCCTTGGAAATAGCGGATGCATTGACAGTCATTTTCCAGAATTCCATTGACTCTGGATCAGTTCCTATCGAGTGGAGGGTAGCCAATGTAACCCCACTTTTTAAAAAAGGAGGGAGAGAGAAAACAGGGAATTATAGACCGGTCAGCCTGACATCGGTAGTGGGTAAGATGATGGAATCAATTATTAAGGATGTCATAGCAGCACATTTGGAAAGAGGTGACATGATAAATCCATGCTGACTTGGACCTGTGAAAGGGAAATCATGCTTGACAAATCTTCTGGAATTTTTTGAGGATGTTTCCAGTAGAGTGGACAAGGGACAACCATTTGATGTGGTATATTTGGACTTTCAGAAGGCTTTCGACAAGGTTCCACACAAGAGACTAATGTGAAAAGTTAAAGCACATGGGATTGGGGGTAGTGTGCTGACGTGGATTGAGAACTGGTTGTCAGACAGGAAGCAAAGAGTAGGAGTAAATGGGTACTTTTCAGAATGGCAGGCAGTGACTAGTGGGGTACCGCAAGGTTCTGTGCTGGGGCCCCAGCTGTTTACACTGTATATTAATGATTTAGACGAGGGGATTAAATGTAGTATCTCCAAATTTGCGGATGACACTAAGTTAGGTGGCAGTGTGAGCTGTGAGGAGGATGCTATGAGGCTGCAGAGCGACTTGGATAGGTTAGGTGAGTGGGTAAATGCATGGCAGATGAAGTATAATGTGGATAAATGTGAGTTTGTCCACTTTGGTGGTAAAAACAGAGAGACAGACTATTATCTGAATGGTGACAGATTAGGAAAAGGGGAGGTGCAACGAGACCTGGGTGTCATGGTACATCAGTCATTGAAGGTTGACATGCAGGTACAGCAGGCGGTTAAGAAAGCAAATGGCATGTTGGCCTTCATAGCGAGGGGATTTGAGTACAGGGGCAGGGAGGTGTTGCTACAGTTGTACAGGGCCTTGGTGAGGCCACACCTGGAGTATTGTGTACAGTTTTGGTCTCCCAACCTGAGGAAGGACATTCTTGTTATTGAGGGAGTGCAGCGAAGGTTCACCAGACTGATTCCCAGGATGGCGGGACTGACTTATCAAGAAAGACTGAATCAACTGGGCTTGTATTCACTGGAGTTCAGAAGAATGAGAGGGGACCTTATAGAAACGTTTAAAATTCTGATGGGCTTAGACAGGTTAGATGCAGGAAGAATGTTCACAATGTTGGGGAAGTCCAGAACCAGGGGTCACAGTCTAAGGATAAGGGGTAAGCCATTTAGGACCGAGATGAGGAGAAACTTCTTCACCCAGAGAGTGGTGTACCTGTGGAATTCTCTACCACAGAAAGTTGTTGAGGCCAATTCACTAAATATATTCAAAAAGGAGTTAGATGTAGTCCTTACTACTCAGGGGATCAAGGGGTATGGCAAGAAAGCAGGAATGGGGTACTGAAGTTGCATGTTCAGCCATGAACTCATTGAATGGCGGTGCAGGCTAGAAGGGCTGAATGGCCTACTCCTGCACCTATTTTTTATGTTTCTATGTTTCTAAGATTGTGTCCCCTGGTTCTGGACTTCCCCAACATCAGGAACATTCTACCTGCATCTAAGCTGTCCCATCCCATCAGAATCTTATACGTTTCTATGAGATCTCCTCTCATCCTTCTAAACTCCAATGTATAAAGGCCCAGTTGATCCAGTCTCTCCTCATATGTCAATCCAGCCATCCCAGGAACCAGTCTGGTGAACCTTCGCTGCACTCCCTCAATCGCAAGAACGTCCTTCCTCAGATTAGGAGACCAAAACTGAACATACTAAATATTCCAGGTGAGGCCTCACCAAGGCCCTGTACAACTGCAGTAAGACCTCCCTGCTCCTGTACTCAAATCCCCTAGCTATGAAGACCAACATACCATTTGCCTTCTTCGCCTGCTGTACCTGCATGCCAACTTTCAATGACTGATGAACCATGACACCCAGATCTCGTTGCACCTCCCCTTTTCCTAATCTGCCGACATTCAGATAATATTCTGTCTTCGCGTTTTTGCCCCCCACAGTGGATAACCTCACATTTATCCACATTATACTGCATCTGCCACAAGCTAACATAAGCTACCAAGAATATGGAGCCTTGACTAAGTTTACACTAAACAGCACTTTTTATTCTTAGGGGTTTAGTCCAAAGGGAGCCTGCTTTTGCCCCACATTTCAACATGTATCATCGCATCCCAAAACATACATCTAAAGTCAATGGGGAGGAGCAATACGCCAGCTTGCAGTCAGGCTCAAAGTACTGGAGAATGGCGAACAGGAGCCAGCTGTATTAACTTGAATTGACACGCAAGATAATTCCAACACCAACGGGGAGGGGCTGTAGAGGGAGCGCTGGAGGACAATCTAAGCAAGGACTAGGCAATTAATCACACTTATACCAATACAAAGGCAAATGTAGCAGGAGCCACGAGGACAGGGAATGGATTCAGGTCCGATGTTTCCGTCGAGCATCGCAGCGATTCAGAAAGCTCTCTTTTCAGGAACCTCTGAAAACCCAGGCGTCTATTGCTTTATCGTCAACCAGTGGATTTGCTGGGATTCAGTCCAAATGTTTTTTGGGCCAGCTGGCTTGAATAAAATGAGCGATCATCAAATGATCTGTGATCTTTAGAAATATTGGGCAGGGGTTCCTGGCTCGGTTGCGCTGCAAAGAAAATGACTTGCATTAATATAGCGCCTTTCACGACCACCGGATGTCTGAGCTTTACAGCCAATGAAGTACTTTTGGAGTGTAGTCACTGTTGTCGGAAACGCGGTAGCCAACTTGCGCACAGCAAGCTCCCACAAACAGCAATGTGATAATGATGTTGCTGACCAGATGATAGTGACTGTAAGGCACAATGAGGCTTCACACGGTAAGATCGTAAAAGTACACCTGAGCAAAGTAAAAAAAACACTTTTCATTTGGTCCCTTTGAGATAACGGGGCATAAAGAAAGGAAATCAGTGTGCTAAGGGTCCATTATTTTGATGATATTTTAATACTGCTGCAAGCTATAATTAAATATTTCTCACATAATAAAAAAACTATTAAAATAAATTGACCATTATATAAATTGCCATTCATCAGAGGCTCATTGGTTGTTGATCTGGTAATTAATGAAGTACTTTTGGAGTAATTACATGCCTGAAATGCAGCTCAGGACTTTACAATCTGCTCCCAACATGCATGATGTACTGTATCTTTCCAGTATCCGTATGCATCAGTCACCAGAGTCACCGACAGAAACCATAAGTTGAGTTTGGCATGGATATTTGCTCGGCTTCGGTCGTTTAAATTCATTGGCAAAAATGGACACACTGGAGGTGAGCCAAGCTTTCATTTTGACGTTAAACAGGAGGAGGACAAGGAGTGAGGATTTTGTGGTTTGGGTTTAGCTTAAGTCCAACAGGACATCGCTTGCTGATTCCAGAGACAGATATCTACATTAAAACCCATGCTGTGTCCTGCAATCTCTGGACTGCCTGCCATCGGGTCCCTTCTGGGTTGCTTGACAGGGTACTTTGTGCAGTCGAGTGTCTCACACCAGGATAGAAAACCCCAACACAAGCTGTTCAATGTGGTGGGGGGGTGGGGAAAGGAAGGAAGAAGGGACTGAGTGTAATGTAGCCAAATTTGCTGACAATACAAAGATGGGAGGAAAAGCAATGTGTGAGGAGGACACAAAAATTCTGCAAAAGGACATACAGGCTAAGTGAGTGGGCAAAAATTTGGCAGATGGAGTATAATGTTGGAAAGTGTGAGGTCGTGCACGTTGGC
This sequence comes from Pristiophorus japonicus, assembly GCF_044704955.1. Lineage (NCBI taxonomy): Eukaryota > Metazoa > Chordata > Chondrichthyes > Pristiophoridae > Pristiophorus > Pristiophorus japonicus. The sequence continues at coordinate 12,469,805 of NC_091990.1, forward strand.
AGAAAAAAAATCAAAGAGCAGGTTATTATTTAAATGGAGAAAGATTGCAAAGTGCCGCAGTACAGCGGGCCCTGGGGGTACTTGTGCATGAAACACAAAAGGATAGTATGCAGGTACAGCAGGTGATAAGGAAGGCCAATGGTATCTTGGCCTTTATTGCAAAGGGGATGGAGTATAAAAGCAGGGAAGTCTTGCTACAGTTATACAGGGTATTGGTGAGGCCACACCTGGAATACTGCGTGCAGTTTTGGTTTCCATATTTACGAAAGGATATACTTGCTTTGGTGATAGTTCAGAGAAGATTCACTAGGTTGATTCCGGGGATGACTTATGAGGAAAGGTTGAGTAGGTTGGGCCTCTACTCATTGGAATTCAGAAGAATGAGGTGTGATTTTATCAAAACATATAAGATTATGAGGGGACTTGACAAGGTGGATGCAGAGAGGATGTTTCCACTGATGGGGGAGACTAGAACTAGAGGGCATGATCTTAGAATAAGGGGCCGCCCATTTAAAACAGATGAGGAGAAATTTCTTCTGAAAGTTGTTAATCTGTCGAATTCGCTGCCTCAGAGAGCTGTGGAAGCTGGGACATTGAATAAATTTAAGACAGAAAGAGACAGTTTCTTGAGCGATAAGGGGATCAGGGGTTATGGGGAGCTGAGTCCATGATCAAATCAGCCATGATCTTAAATGAATGGTGGAGCAGGCTCGAGGGGCCGTATGGCCTACTCCTGCTCCTAATTCTTATGTTCTTATGTAACACCAGGCCCCGCCTGTATCATCTTGCAAGTTTAATAATGGTGCCACTTCCCCAGCTATTACATTACCAACAATTAGACACAGTCAGGTGTCAGTGTCCACATACTCAGATTAACAAGATGATCCCTGATGTATAAAATTCATGTTCCTATTAGGTGGTGTAGATAATTCCTGCCTATGAGAGATTTGTTAATAGTATGTTAGAGCAGCCTAGATTCCAAAAATAGGTAATAAATCTTTTGCTTTTAGAATATATTTAGTACTTAGAAATCATCTGGAAATTCTTTAACAAACTCAAACAATATCTGCAGGAAAACAGAAAAATAACAATTTTGCAGAATCTGTAAATTTACTTAAAAAGATAGCAAGTAAATCTCTCAAAACGCCAAAAAGATGTCACCCTGTCCTAGCAACAGAGCAAGGGCTAGGTATGATCCCAGCCTCCGTTCACATGGATACTTAGGCATTCCCCAGATGAACGGAGACTTTTAGCCAGATCATGCATGTGCATATAAAGTGCAGTACTCAGGTGGGACTTCAGCACTCCATACTGAGAGCCTCAAGTACTAGCAGAGGCTTTGAAGATACTGCGCTCCCACCTGTAATCAACACAATTAAAAAGGGACAGGAAATAGGGAAGATTTTCTTTAAAATATGTAACAAATGACTAACTTGCTTTTATTACAAAGAGCAAATTCCTAATTAACACATTGCATACACCAGTTCCGCCCAATACATCACACTTCACTGACAACTATTAAAATAGCCTACAAAATCCAGATTGGTTACATCAAGTGCTGACTAGTTAAATGCTTGTTTCTTTGAGACTTAATGGCATGGGGGAGAGAGAGAGAGAGAGAGAGAGAAAAAGAGAGAGAGAGAGAGAGAGAGAGAGAGCGAGAGCGAGAGAGCGAGCGAGCGAGCGAGGTTAAATAAAAAGAAAAGACAGACTTGCATCTAAATAGCGCCTTTCATGACCACCGAACGTCCCAAAACGCTTTACAGTCAATTAAGTACTTCGAGTGTAGTCACTGTTGTAATGCAGAAACATGGCAGCCAATTTGCACACAGCAAATTCTCACAAACAGCAATGTGATAACGACCAGATAATGTTTTTGTATATTTTAATATAGTCACCGACAGCTCCAGAGAAACTCAGTCACTATGTAAACCTTGAACATCATGCTGGTCAAACAGGTTTTACAGCCGACAGACATCAACTGCGGGTGTTGGTTTTAAACAGGTCGGCAGTTTTGAAATCAGAACCGAGCAAATGTGTTGACGCTGCAGCAGCACATTCAATAAGAGCTGTTGACAGTGATTCATGGGTCAATAAGTGTGTGCTGGTCAGAGAGATCACCAGAGTCAGCGAGGGTGCTACCAACACCAGCACAAGACCAATACAGGACAATTTATAAAACTTTCATATTCAACACCAGCATGGACCAATTGGGCCGAATGGACTGCTTCTGTGCTGTACATTCTAAGTCAATACTGTACTTTTTTTTTTTTAAAGTTAGAGAATTTTAACCAAACTCCAAAGATTTTGTTCAGCATCTGTTATGTAAACTGCAGCAGAACATAAATCCGATCTTCTCCAATACTATCCTTGTGCAATAAATGCTTTTGAGCATGTAGACAAAAAGCATGGGCATCACCATCACCATCATTTACCTTCTAAAAAAGTTATTTGCCTCCAACATGCATAATCAATTGAGTAAGGGTCACGTAAGAGTTATCAGAAGGGGCAGTGTGTCCAAAGGTTATGAGGGCATTGCCAGCAGACACTATTTCGATATAGAGCAGGGGAGTTCTCCCCGGTGTCCTGGCCAATATTTATGCCTCAATCAACATCACTTAAAAACAACATTATCTGGTCATTATCACATTGCTGTTTGTGGGAGCTTGCTGTGCACAAATTGGCCACTACGTTTCCTGCATTACAGCAGACACCCCTATCGGTCAGGCCATGTTGTGGCGTGATTTCATCTACTGCTTCATGGACAGTAAAAATGCAATGTTCCATTACCGACTCAGGAAGGACACTAGGTACAAGGTCACTGCTGGCTTCAGTACGACACTGGCTAAACTGAGAGACTTTAAAATTATCAGATAAGGAAGAGAGTGTCTCAAGTCACTGAGCAAACTCGCTCGCTGAATGGCCATGTGCTGGCTTAAACAATTGAAGGTGAAAATCACACCAATGTAATAGTTTTTCCCCACTAGGAATTTACTGGTCTGGTAGTTTCCAGTCTCCAGATTTATTCAGTGTCAGCTGTGGCTCAGTGGGTCGCACTCTTGCCAGAGTCAGAAGTTGCTGGTCCCCACTCCAGGGACTGGAGTACCAAAAAAGCTAGGCTGACACTCCCAGTGCAGTGCTGAGGGGGTACTGCAATTATGATGAGATGTTAAACCGAGGCCCTGTCTGCTCTCAGGTGGATGTAAAAGATCCCATAGCACTATTTCAAAGAAGAACAGGGGAGTTATCCCTGGTGTCCTGGGCCAATATTTATCCCTCAATCAACATTAAAAAAATTGATTATCTGGTCATCATCACAATGCTGTTTGAGAGACCTTGCTGTTTGCAAATTGGCTGCTGTGTTTCCTACATTACAACAGTAACTACACTCCAAAAAGTACTTCATTGGCTGTAAAGCGCTTTGAGACGTCCGGTGCTCGAGTAAGGCGCTATATAAATCCAAGGCTCTTTTTCCTTTGGTACTTGAATGGATAAAAATGGTGAAATCACTGAGTGGCTATCATTAAAAGCAGTAAGAACGCAACCTAGCTGCTGATGTAGCGAAAGGAACTCTTATCCTGTCAACCTTTGGAACTTGGACCCGACGGGCCACAGAGCTGGACTGGAGGTCGACTCTCAGGAATGGCAGATGAGTTAAGCTCCAGAGATAGTCACTCGTTTTTATCTCCAACCCACCAGACGCCCGCAGCAGAATCTGGCATACTATCAGATCATGAGTGTTTATTATACAGGACTTAGGAAGTTGCTTCTGTTCCCCATTTGATAGACAGGTCTGTGGATCAGCAAAATGTGGCAGCATTGATTACTTGTTTTTAAAAAGAAGAAATCCTCTTGCTTATCATTCACTATTTCCACCTGATGTGAAGCTTTCACATATGAAGTTCTGTTCTGGTCTAATGTGTACAAGCCACATTTCAACTGGGTGCGCACCGCTTTATATATTTTTTCAGGTGATTTTATACTATTGGAGGGTTAAAGGATTTTAAAAGTAAATGCACCCCACTTGTAATTCATCATCTCATCATAGGCAGTCCCTCGAAATCGAGGAAGGCTTGCTTCCACTCTGTGTTGTGTCTACAAGCACTCTAGTAATAACTCCACGAGGTAAGGTATTGCACTTGAACTGTTGTGACCTTAGTCCTTTTTATTGCAGCTCCTGAATGCAGGGTACAGCAAGGTGAGCCCCATTTTATACTTGGTTACCTGCAGTGTGCAGGTGAACCTCTAGGTCTCCACCAGTTGCACCCTCTGGTGGTACAGGCATATTGTATACAGTGTGAAAATACATTCAAAGGTATTTTGTAACTATACATTACGTGTACAGGGTATATACATACACAACACTCTTAACATGAATTCTTAGGTGGCTGCACAGTCCAATACGAGAGCCACAGACTCAGTCACAGGTAGGACAGATAGTCGTTGAGGGAAGGGATAGGTGGGACTGGTTTACTGCATACTCTTTCCGCTGCCTGCACTTGATTTCTGCATGATCTTGTAATTATCGTTAAGGCAAACAGCAGCAAATGTTGAGCTTGTACCTGTGATCTGCACTCAATTATTATACTTGTCAACTGTGGTTCAGTGGGTAGCACCCTCGCCTGAGTCAGAAGGTTGTGGGTTCAGGTCCCATTCCAGGGACTTGAGCACAAAATTCTAGGCCGACACTCCAGTGCAGTGCTGAGGGAGTGCTGCACTGTCGGAGGTGCCGTCTTTTGACTGAAACGTTAAACTGAGGCCCTGTCTGCCCTCATAGATGGACATAACAGAACCCCTGAGTGTCCTGACCAATATTTATCCCTCAAACAACATCACTAAAAAAAACAACAGATTATCTGGTCATTAACACATTGCTGTTTGTGGCAGCATGCTGTGCGCAAATTGGCCGCTGCGATTCCTACATTACAATGACTACACTTCAAAAGGTACTTAATTGGCTGTAAAGCATTTTGGGACATCCAGTGGTCGTGAAAGGTGCTATATAAATGCAAGTCATTTTTTTTTAATCTAAAATCGTGAAGTGTCACCAACTTATTTTAAGCATCAGACAAAATACATTGAAATCGTGAGTGTGCTGTACAGTTTAGGTTTTGAAAGCTGAATAAAAGATTGTAGAAGGAAGGAGAGTTAGGGCTGGAAATTGCCCTCCGCCCCATTTGGAATCAGAGGAAAGATGTGAGAAATTTGACTCAGTTCAAGAAACTACCTCCCAGTGCTTTCGGGCACTGTTGGAGGCAGTATCAGGGTGGGGTCAATCACTGCCACGCTATCACATCAGCACTGCGGCGATGTCGCTGCCAGTGCAGCCTTCGGCCGCCTTTGGAAAAGTGTGTTCGAAGACCAGGCCCTCAAATCTACCACCAAGCTCATGGTCTACAGGGATGTAGTAATACCCGCCCTGCTGTATGGATCTGAGGCATGGACGATGTACAGAAGACACCTCAAGTCGCTGGAGAAATATCAACAACGATGTCTCCGCAAGATCCTGCAAATCCCCTGGGAGGACAGGCGCACCAACATCAGTGTCCTCGCCCAGGCTAACATCCCCAGCATTGAAGCACTGGCCACACTATCAGCTTCACTGGGCAGGCCACATGGTTCGCACACCAGTCACAAGACTCCCTAAGCAAATGCTCTATGTGGAGCTCCTTCACGGCAAACTAGCCAAAGGTGGGCAGCAGAAACGTTACAAGGACACCCTTGAAGCCTCCCTGGTAAAGTGCGACATCACCTGGGAGTCCCTGACCGAAGACCGCCCAAGATGGAGAACGTGCACCCAGGAGGGTGTTGAGCTCTTTGAATCTCAACACCGAGCGCGTGAAGAGGTCAAGCGCAGGCAGAAGGAGCGCGCGGCAAATCAGCCCCACCGACCCCTTCCTTCGGCGAATGTCTGTCCCACCTGTGACAGAGTTTGTGGCTCTCGTATTGGACTGTTCAGCCACCAAAGAACTCACTTCAGGAGTGGAAGCAAGTCTTCCTCAATTCCGAGGGACTGCCTATGATGGTGGTGATGATGATGATGATGGTGGTTCCTCCCCTTCAATTAAAGGGGCGGGTCGCCACAAGGCCTCCATAGAACCTATTGGGCCACCAGGGAGAGGTTTGGCTGGGCCAGCGGCCGGCACGCAAGGGGGGATACTGGGCTGCGTGTTGGGGGCCCAGCCGAACCAGCAGCCACCATTGCCGGGCCGAATCGGGAGCCGGACGATGATTAAAGCTGACTGGCGGCCACGGCAGTACGCCCTCCCCTTTAAGTGCGGCTGCACCGCCCAGCCAGTGACAGCTTCCCGCCTCGCGAAGCAGTCAGGGGGCAGCGACCACACCCCACGCGGCCGACAAGGGGTCGGAGCGGCGGGCGGGGAAGAAACACGGGGCATGGTGGAACCCCGTTCCTCCCCCCCTGGCACAGGGGTGGGAGGGGGGGGGGGGGGCAGTTGCACACATCGGCCCTGCCACCTGCCCCCAGTTAGAAAGGCCTTACCACCCTGTAGGGGGCAATTTCGGCTCCTAACTGTGGTAAAGAGTTCAATAGTGCTGAAGGCTTGGGTAGGGAATAATGCAGGATACTGAACGATGTCTTGAATTCACCAAGGGTTTAACAGGAGAGAACAGCTGTTCAGAACATTTCAAAGTGAGGAGCAGGAAAGCATCGACTCCCTTAATGCGGATATTAGGTGTGCAACGCTATCCTCAGTCACCTTTGCTTTGATCTTGGCAGGCCTGTTGCCATGGCACTGCAGCCAGCGGCATGTTTTGTTCAGTTGGAGCCAGGTATCAGCTAGCTCAAGTTTCCCATACTCCAGGGAACCGCCCCAGCAGCCACTCAGGGAATCCGAGTTAGGCAATTTACTTGGCTCCAAGAGGCAAGCCTCCCGTCAGCAGACAAACCCCATCAATAAGTTTGCCTGGAGACAAGACAAAAGCAGTCAGGGTGGGCGGGTTACCGGAACTGCGGCGTGGTGTACGTGCGCTGGAGAGAACTGTGGGCCTGGTGCCTGCAATCCTCGCAAATCCAGGCAAGCGAGCAGAGTTACAACCAGCCCCAGCAACCAAGTGGGCGTTGGGGCCGGAGAGTCAAAACGCAGTGCACTCAATACGGCTTCCAATGTTACTTCATCCATGGCTTTGTTACCTCTAGACTTGACTATTCCAACACACTCCTGGCCGGCCTCCCACATTCTACTCTACGCAAACTTGGTGATCCAAAACTCGGCTGCCCATGTCCTAACTTGCACCAAGTCCCACTCACCCATCACCCCAGTGCTCGCTGACCTACGTTGGCTCCTGGTTAAGCAACACCTCGATTTCAATATTCTCATCCTTGTTTTCAAATCCCTCCATGGCCCCACCCCTCACTATCTCTAATCTCCTCCAGCCCCACAACCCTCCCACCCCACCTCCCGAGATGTCTGCACTCCTAATTCTGCCCTCTTGAGCATCCCTGATTATAAATCGCTCAATGGTGGTCGTGCTTTCTGTTGCCTAGGTCCCAAGTTCTGGAATTCCCTCTCTAAACCTCTCTGCCTCTTTCCTCCTTCAAACCGACCTCTTTGACCAAGCTCTTGGTCACCTGCCCTAATTTCTCATGTAGCTCGGTGTCAAATTTTTAAATCATAACACTCCGGTGAAGCGCCTTGGGGACATTTCACTTGGTTGAAGGCGCTGTATAAATACAAGTTGTTGTTGTTCAGGCTTTATAATTTGGAAAATCCTCAATAACTTTACTCCATCATCTCAAAATACATTTTTATTGGAGAATACAGGCTGAATCTGCGAGATGAAGATTTACTGTAAAATATTAGTCATACTCCATCATCTCCCCTCCCAGCAAGTGTCAAGTGCAGGCAAGAAATCTCGTGACGTGCAGAGGCAAACAGAGACAGACGATAAAACAAAATAAAGGTCAAAGTTCTGAAAAGTCTATCCATCTCCCTTTACAATATCAAAAAAATAGAACTTCTACCAAAACTGTATGTTGCTTATAAAAAAAAACACACACACACACACACACAGACAGCAACAGTAACCATGGCCCTGTCGAGCATAATCCCTCCACCCAAAAATCTGACAGCAGTATTGGCATGTCAAGCGCGATTACAGCACTGGCCTCGAGCCAAGTTACTCTGCAACAATACTGTCTGTTCGAGTTGTGACCATCAGGTGCATTTTACTGGCGGTACAATAAACAGGCCTCTCCCTGTTAACTGGCACCTTTCCCAGTACAAAAGGTTTGCATATTGTCTCAACAAGCTAGAACTGGTCAAGTGTAACAAACCATATTTCTATTTGGTGATTATAGCACAAACTGCCAACTCCCATTAGACAGGTTTTAGAACGTAGTTGAATCCATATTATTGCAAATATAAACCTGTACAGGTAAATATTTACCAGATTCTTCGGGTCCAGGTTTATGGGGAACAGGCAGGGAAGTGGAGTTCAGGCCAAGATCAGAACAGTCATGATAATGGGCTCAAGTCTCTGACCCCCGCTAGAACGGCGCACATCGGCGAGGCCCGCCTAATTTGTAGACCTGAAAAAGCGGCAAATACTTACCTCGCGATTCTCCGATATCTGTAGGCCCCGCTTCCAGCTCGCCGCGGCACAGCAGGAGGCGGAGCTACAGCCCTGCGCCATAAACAGTGCAGACAGCTGCGCACGTGTGCAGTGGCACCCGGCCCTCCCAGCACGTCCTGTCGCCGGGCGACGAACCTATCCTTGGCTGAAGGGACGTCGCCCCATCCCGGGCCCAGTGGGCCTGACAGTACTTATCTCTTACACAGCAGCCCGACCCGGCATCTCGCTGGGGGCGGGCCCCGCCCAAAGTCCTCAGCGCTGGCAGGGCCCACCCAACCGGCATCTCCTGGGGGGGGGGGGCCCATCCCAGCATGCTGTTGGAGGGCTCTCTGTGCTGCAGTAGGAGAGTAGAAACTTTAAATTTTTTATTTATTGATGATTTTTTTTGGATTGATTTATTGGTCGATTTATTATTGATGATGGCTCTTTTTGTAAGTGAAGTGTTTAATGCTTGTAAACTTACCCCCCCCTCCCCATCTCTCGTTCCCTGTGCCTAATTTATAAAGTGTAAACAAGGTTTTTCTGAGCGTACAAAAATCTACACTTACTCCATTCTAAGTTAGTTTGGAGTAAGTTTTCGCTGCCTAAACTTGCAAAACAGGCACAAGTCGTTGGTAACGTCCACTTTTGAAAAAAACTGTTCTAAAACGAAACTATTCTAACTCACTAGATTTGGAGCAAACTAAATGCCGAGAATTGTAATTTCTAAGATACTCCATTCTAAACTAGTTGCTCCAAAAAATAGGAGCCACTCGAGCCGAAACTTGAGCTCATTGAATGGTGGAGCAGGCTCGAGGGGCCGCATGGCCGACTCCTGCTCCTATTCCAAGTTCCAGACTGTTCTCCTTGACCTGTGCAAGCTACCGCCCCATCTCCAAACCCCCCCTTTCCTCTCCAAAGTCCTTGAACATGTTGCCTCCCAAATCCGTTCCCATCTTTTAATCCCCCTCAATCAGGTTTTTGCCCCTGCCACAATAAAATGGTTTTTTAATCAAAGTCACAAATGACATCCTAGGTGACTAAACTACCCCTACCCCTTCTGGACCTGTCTGCAGCCTTTGACAGGATTGACCACTCCATCCTGCTCCAACGCCTCTCCTCCATCATCCAGCTGGGTGGGACTGCACTCGCCCGATTCCATTCTCACCTATCCAGATGTAGCCAGAGAATCACCTGCAACGGTTTCTCTTCCCTCTGGTGTTCCCCAAGGAACGACCCTTGGCTCCCTATTTCTCATCTACATGTTGCCCCTTGACGATATCATCTGAAAAAAGGTCAGGTTCCACATGACACCCAGCTCTGCCTCACCAGCACCTTTCTCTACCCCTCCATTGTCTCCACATTGTCAGACTGCTTGTCAGACATCCAGTACTGGATGAGCAGAAGTTGCCTCCAGCTGGATATTGGAAAGACCGAAGTTATCGAGTGAAATTAGGAAACACTTCTACACACAAAGGATGGTAGTTTGGAACACTTCACCAAACGGCAATTGATGTTAATTTTAAATCTGAAATTGATAGCTTTTTGTTACCAAGGGTTTTAAGGGATATGGGGCAAAGGTGAGTATTTTGGAGTTAGGTCACAGATGAGCCATGATCTCATCGAATAGCGGAACCAGCTCGAATGGCCTCCTCCTGTTCCTATGTTCTTATGATTCCAAAGCAAAGCAAGTTGGGGCTTTATGTTTAAATGTATTAAATCTTCCATCGACTGCGTTGTTTTCTCCGTTCATTTTCTTCTTCTGGAGCAGTACGGGATAAAAGTGGTTACTCGGCCGTAATTATGTACATAAACCAGGCACAGAAGAGGATTCAGTTGCATGGGATAAAATGAATTTTGCTTTTTGTGCGGTTTATATGAGAGTGAGGACCAATTAAAGGAGAAACATCTTCAAAATATTAGAGGACACTTCGAGTGCAACAGGAACTTCTTCTCAGTAACACTCTCGCCTCAGTCAGAAGATCATGGGTTCAAGCCACACTCCAGTGATTTGAGCGCCTAATCTCGGCCGACACTCCACTGCAGTACTGTGGGAGTTACTGCCTTTCAGAGGAGATGTTAAACGAGACCCCTGCCGCCCCCTCAAGTCGATGTTAATAATCCCATGGCACTATTCAAAGAACAGGGGAGTTCTCCTGGTCAACGATTATCCCTCAAACATCCACACAAATAAATCTGATCATTTACTGCCAACGGTGAGATCTTGCTGAGCGCAAATGGGCAACTGCGTTTCTCTACATTGCAACAGGAACTGCACTTCAAAAGTATTTCATTGGCTGGGAATCACTGGGATGTCCCGAGGTCATGAAGGGTGCTATAGAAAGTTTCTTCACTGCATTTATAACTTTTTGTAAAATCCAGAATTGCATTTATTTATTTAACTAAATGAAATATTTGTTCTGATGAAGGGTCATCGACCTGAAATGTTAACTCTCTTTTTTCTCTCCACAGATGCTGCCTGACCTGCTGAGATTTCCAGCATTTTCTGGTTTTATTTCAGATTCCAGCATCCACAGCATTTTGATTTTGGAATATTTGTTGTAATTGAATTAATTCTCACCTCAGGAGAAATATTAATGCTGGTACTAGTGAGAAATTCCATTGAAACAATACATTTTTTGTTTTAAAGAAAGACTTGCATTTATATAGCGCCTTTCATGACCACCAGATGTCCCAAAGTGCTTTACAGCCAATGAGGTACTTTTTGAAGTGTACTCACTGTTGTAATGTAGGAAATACTTGCCACCAAAATACAATTTTTAATTTTCTGAATTGTGAAGGGAGAAAACCACTTTATTCGCTCATTAAATACATTTTTGAGCATCTAGATGCAATTCTTCAACAAAACAGGGTATTTTCTTGCACTGTCCCATCAATTCTCGAGACATTGCTTCATCTTTACATTCTCTGCTTGCTTCCAACTGAATGTTTGTCCTGTATTTTATAAGCAGTGAAATCAGCCAGTAACTGATCCCATGAATCTTATGATGGAATGAATTATAAATGGGTCCCACTCCTGACAAAGCAGTGGTAAAACTGACCGATAAAATTAAGAGTTTTATAAGCTTTTAAGAAAAGGACACTCGAAAGAATTAAATTGAAGCATTGTCATTTTCTCTGATAGTTTGATGAAGTACAATCTGTTCCTGCACTTCTTGAAATTGGTTTTTGCACAAAGAATGAGTTATTCAATAAGTACCATAAATAACATAGCAAAGTTGGAATTTGTCATGTATTCAACTGTCATTGTAACCCATGTATAAACTGACCTAAGTTGTACACTGAGAACATTGACCACTAGGTGGTGAACCTGTGGGAGACACTCCTAACCTGGACTTTCAGGTATAAAAGGGGAAGCTCCACCCACCTTCATCACTTCACTGCTGGCAAATAAAGGTTACTGGTCACAGAGTGACCTTCTCTAGTATGGGCCTCGTGTGCATTTATACTGTATAGTAAGGACATATTAGAATTAATGATAAAAAAATATTTGAATTGATAGATAACATGTATGAGACACTTTGATTTGAAACATAGAAACATAGAAAATAGGTGCAGGAGTAGGCCATTCAGCCCTTCTAGCCTGCACCGCCATTCAATGAGTTCATGGCTGAACATGCAACTTCAGTACCCCCTTCCTGCTTTCTCACCATACCCCTTGATCCCCCGAGTAGTAAGGACTTCATCTAACTCCCTTTTGAATATATTTAGTGAATTGGCCTCAACTACTTTCTGTGGTAGAGAATTCCACAGGTTCACCACTCTCTGGGTGAAGAAGTTTCTCCTCATCTCGGTCCTAAATGGCTTACCCCTTATCCTTAGACTGTGACCCCTGGTTCTGGACTTCCCCAACATTGGGAACATTCTTCCTGCATTGGGAAGTAGACTGTACTCCTTCAGTTCTGATACTGCATTGGATTCTATCGTTGAACAATATTAGCATAAATGGGTTCTGATTTAATAAACTGAGAAGGTAGTTTATTGAGTCAATTGTCTGGCATAAAAAGCTAGCATCACTAATGGAGCCCATGGAACTACCAGATTGTTGTAAAAACCCATCTGGTTCACTACTGTCTTTTAGGGAAGGAAATCTGCCTTCCTTACCCGGTCTGGGCCTACGTGTGACTCCAGACCCACAGCAATGTGGTTGACTCTTAACTGCCCTCTGAAATGGCCCAGCGAGACAGTTCTAGAAGGTGGTTCACCACCATCTTTGAGGGCAATTAGGGATGGGCAATAAATGCTGGCCTTGCCAGCAACACCCACATCCCAGGAACAAATAAATAAATAAAAAAATTGATACCCTTAGAAAGGGGGCTAGATTGAGGTTTGTTGAGAAAGGGGGATTGTGGATTATACAGATATGAATAACACTGCTTGATTTATTTTACTAAGAGGGATGGGCATTTCTGCCATTGGACTCTATAATTCTCTCTCTTCACCGCTGCACTGTAAATACCATCTATAGGATGCACTGCAGCAACTCACCAAGCTTGCTTTGACAGTGCTGCCCTTGATCACAGGGGAGAAGAACAGCAGCAGAATCATGGGAACATCAACTCCCAAGTTTGTCCTTAAACCTCTCACCTCCGAGTTGCTGCTGCATCAGCATTCCTTCATCGTCGCTGGGTCAAAATCGTGGAGTTGTCCACCCAACATCACCACGAGAACTCAAGCAGGGTACATCAGGGCTACGGGGAAAGGGTGGGGAGTGGGACTGGCTGAAGTGCTCTTGCAGAGAGCCAGCACTGACCCAATGGCCTCCTTCTGTGCTGTAACCATTCTATGATAAACTACCTCTCACGGCAACGAAAGAGGGGCAATAAAAATAGCCTTTGCCCACATCCCACGAATTTTAAAAAGTAGGGCATGAGAAAACGTAGTATTTTTGTTGGTCTTGGTGGCTGTGCTTTTAAATCCAGTTGCAATGTCGTGTTTAGAACCAGCTACAGTTTTTTTAAAAATCCCAGCTGAATTCAATACAATTGTGGCAAGATGGTTCAAACAAGTTTTCAAATAGTACCCCGAGGCAATGAACCAAGCTATTTTTGAACAAACGCAGACTGTGAATTGTTTAAAAGACTTGCATTTATATAATGCTGTTCATGACCTTATCTTGTCCCAAAGCACTTCACAGCCAATGAAGTACATTCTGACATGTAGTCACTGTTGTAATGTAAGAAATGCAGTAGCCAATTTGTGCACAGCAAGCTCCCACAGACAGCACTGTGATAATGACCAGATAATCTGTTTTAATGATGTTGATTGAGGGATAAATATTGGCCAGGACACTGGGGAGAGCTCCCCTCTATCAAGAATCATCATCATCATAGACAGTCCCTTGAAGCGAGGATGACTCGCTTCCACGCTGAAAAGGGATGAGTTCACAGATGTTTTAATGAAGGACCTAATATTCCAGGTCCTGAACTACATCTTGAAGGGAGGAAGATGCCTGTGCGTGGATGGTTTTACCGTGTGGTGGCCCTTGTAGACCAGCCACCACACGGGTTTGACAGAGCTCGGTCTTGGTCCAGTGGCAAGGATTAACCAAGACTTTTGGAAAGGCAAAGATTAATTAGGGATCGTCAGCGTGGATTTGTTAAGGGAAGAGAGTGTCCGACTAACCTGATTGAATTTTTTGAGGAAGTAACCAAGAGGGTCGATGAGGGTAGTGCATACGATGTATATATGGACTTTAGCAAAGCTTTTGATAAGGTCCCACATGGTAGACTGGTCATGAAGGTTAAAGCCCATGGGATACAGGGCAAAGTGTCAAGTTGGATCCAAAATTGGCTTAGAGGTAGGAAGCAAAGGATAATGATTGATGGATGTTTTTGTGACTGGAAGGATGTTTCCAGTGGGGTTCCACAGGGTTCAGTACTGGGACCCTTGCTTTTTGTGGTATATCAACGATTTAGATTTGAATATAGGGAGTATGATTAAGAAGTTTGCGGACGACATTAAAATTGGCTGTGTTTGATAATGAAGAGGAAAGTCATGGGCTGTAGGAGGATATCAATCTACTGGTCAGGTGGGCAGAGCAGTGGCAAATGGAATTTAATTCAGAGAAATGTGAGGTGATGCACTTGGGAGGGCTAATAAGGAAAGGGTATACACATTAAGCAGTAGGCCACTTAACAGTGTAGATGAACAAAGGGACCTTGGAGTGCTGGTCCACAGATTCCTGATAGTAGCAGGCCAGGTGGATAAGGTGGTTAAGGTGGTATATGGAATGGTTGCCTTTATTAGCTGCGACATATAATACAAGAGCAATTATGCTTAAATTGTATAATACTTTGGTTAGGCCACAGCTGGAGTATTGCGTGCAGTTAGAATCAGAGAGAAATTTACAGCGCGGAAGGAGGCCATTTCGACCCATCGTGTCCGCGTTGCACTGGCCGACCAAGAGCTACCCAGCCTAATTCCACTTTCCCGTAGCCCTGTAGATTACGGCACTTCGAGCGCACATCCAAATGTGGTGAGGGTTTCTGCCTCTACCACCCTTTCAGGCAGAGTGTTCCACCCCAGACCCCCACCACCCTCTGGGTGAAGACATTTCCCCTCAAACTCCCTCTAAACCTCCCCCAATTAATTACTTTCAATCTGTGCCCCCTGGTTGTTGACCCCTCTGCCAAGGGAAAACAGGTCCTTTCTATCCACTCTATCCAGGCCCATCATTTTATATACCTCAATCAGGTCTCCCCTCAGCCTCCTCTGTTCCAAAGAAAACAACCCCAGCCTATGCAATCTTTCCTCATTGCTAAAATTCTCCAGTCCTGGCAACATTCTTGTAAATCTACACTGCACCCTCTCTAGTGCAATCATATCTTTCCTGTAATGTGACCAGAACTGCATGCAGTACTCCAGCTGCAGCCTAACACGTGTTTTATACAGTTCAAGCATAACCCCCCCTGCTCTTGTATTCTGTGCCTCGGTTAATAAAGGCAAGTATTCCGTATGCCTTCTTAACCACCTTATCTACCTGGCCTGCTACCTTCAGGGATCTGTGGACCTGCACTCCAAGGTCCCTTTGTTCCTCTATACTTCAGTGTCGTGCCATTTAATGTTTATTCGCTTGCCTGGTTAGCCCTCCCCAAATGCATTACCTCACACTTCTGCGGATTGAACTCCATTTGCCACTGTTCTGCCCACCTGACTAGCTGATTGATATCTTCCTGCAGTCCGCAGCTTTCTTCTTCATTATCTTCTTAATCATACCCCCAACATTCAAGTCCAAGTCATTGATATATACCACAAAAAGCAAGGGTCCCAGCACTGAGCCCTACAGAACCTCACTTTATTTATTGAATGTAGATGGGGTGCTGCTTTAACCCTATGCAACCCTGCACATCAATGATCAGGTTGGGGTGTGAAGTGATTCTGTGAAGTTGTTCACACACTGACGGGGTGTGATGTATGTTCATGTATCGCAGAGTCTTGGCCCAGTAAGGTGCGAGATCACTGCAAGTGCGAGAGAGAGATTGAGAAAAGCTTTCTAATCCTCTGCAATGTTAACCCAGCAGCAATTAGCAATTCACTGTAAAACACAGGTGATCTGGGTCATCATGGATCATTTCAGCAAGTAATCAGGAAGGCAAATGGAACATTGTCCTTTATTGCAAGGATGATGGAGTATAAAAGCAGAGAAGTCCTGCTACAACTGCACACGGAGGTTTAAATGTGTAAGGCTTGGGGTCCTCTCTGCCCGAACTGGAACACTGCGCGTGGCCCTGGTTCCCGCATCCAAGGAAGGACACACCTGCACCGGAGACCGCCCACTCCGTTGATTCCCGAGATGAAGGAGCCGCCACACAAAGAATGGTTGAGGCGGCCAGGCCTGCGCCCATCGGAGTCCAGAAGAATGAGAGGGGATCCCACCGAAACAAACACGATTCTGAGGGCAGGGCAGACACAGACAAGACACCCCCTCCCCCGCCCAACGCCCTGTGGGGGAACCCGGAACCAGAGGTCACACAATCCCAGAACAAGGGGTCGCCCATCCAGAACGGAGATGAGGAGGAATTTCTTCCCCAGAGGGTCGTGATCTCGTCGAACTCCCCGCCCCAGAGGCCGGGCCACCGAACACATTCAAGGTGGAGATAGACAGATCCCCGAGCAACGAGAGAGTGAAGGGCCACGGGGAACAGGCGGGGAAGCAGAGCAGAGTCCACGAGCAGACCAGCCACGATCCCACTGAATGGCGGAGCAGGCTCGAGGGGCCCCATGGCAGTCTCCTGCCCCTAACTCCCAGGTTCCTATGTGGGCGTGAATGATCAGGTTGGGCTGTGAAGTGCTTCTGTGAAGTTTTTCACACACTGACGGGTTGTGATGTATGTTCACATATCGCAGAGTCTTGGCCCAGTAAGGTGCGAGATCACTGCAAGTGCGTGCGAGTGAGTGAGAAAAGCTTTCTAATCCGCTGTGGTGTTAACACAGCAGCAATTGGTAATTCACTGCAAAACACAGATGATCTGGGTCATTATCACACTGCTGTTTGTGGGAGCCCGCTATGCACAGACCAGCCGCGGCATTTCCCACACCACAACAGTGACTGCACTTCCAAAAAAAACCCACTCCTGTCGGAGGGACAGCACCAAGGGAGCACCGCACCGCCGGAGGGGTGGCACCGAGGGGTTCTGGTCGCCGTATTATAGAAAGGACGTGACTGCACTAGAGAGGGTGCAGAGGAGATTTACTAGGATGCTGCCTGGAATGGAGAATCTTAGTTATGAGGACAGATTGGATAGGCTGGGTTTCTCCTCATTGGAACAGAGGAGGTTGACAGGAGACCAAATATTGAGGGGCCTGGACATAATGGATAGTAAGGGTCCATTTCCATTGGTGGAAGGGCCTATTACAAGGGGAGCATAGTTTTAAGGTGGTTGGTGGAAGGTTTGGAGGGAATTTGAGGGGGTCGTCTTTAGGCAGAGGGTTGTGGGGATCTGGAACTCACTGCCTGGAAGAGTGATGGATGCAGAAACCCTCACCACTTTTAAGAGATAGTTGGATTACCACTTAAAGTGCAGTAACCTGCAGGGTTACGGACCTAGAGCTGGTAATTGGGATTAGACTGGATGACCTTTTGTTGGACGGCGCAGATATAATGGTAAGTACTGCAGGGAATAGAATACGGCCAGGGTGATCTCCTGGATGGGTCGGAGAGGAATCTTCCCAGATTTTTTCTCCCTAAATGAGCCTGGGTTTTTTACCTCTCCCAGGAGATTACATGGCTCCAGTTAGGATGGAGTGTAGAATGTTTAGAATACAAGGGGTGTCGCAGTTGCGATGAGGCGGACTGGTTGGGCTGGGTGCTCTTTGCCTTTCCATCATTGTTCATAGGTTTATATGTAACCTTTAAGCCTACCAACCAAGGGCCGTGCGGCTCTTTGTGGCCGGCGCGGACACGATGGGCCGAAATGGCCTCTTTCTGCGCTGTAAATTTCTATGTTTCTAAGACGACTGGAGACCAGCTCTGCTGCACATACCTAGCGCGCAATCATATCGCAGGTGTGCCCCGAACTCTCACCTCTCTTGGGCCCCGATCACATCCCTCTATGAACTCTCGCCGCTCCTTCGCCCCAACCTCACCACTCCTGCTGTACCTGCCCGCACTGCAGTCAGCCGTCGCCCTCCTGTAGTAGCACGCCACCGCATGCTGCTTCCTGTAATGGCCCCGGCCTGCTGATGCTCTTTAGATGAATGTATGACAGCCAATCACGTTTGAAACGGACGGTGCATTATGTAAATCCAAACGAACGATTGCAATCGGTAAAAGAATATTACGTTGCTGGATACTTGAGAAATTAGTAGCAGATAGTCACACGAATGGAACCTTCACTGTAAATGATGTAGACTAGCCAGTGCTTGCAATAAGAGAATATATTTTAAAAAGTTATCTCCAAAATAGCTTAGCATTAGATTGGACCTAATTATCCACCCTTTATAGTTCTGAAGCCTTGCTTTTGAAATCTTCATTTTTAAGCATTGAAAGGATTCACATGATTAACTTTAAGAAATTTGAGAAAGTTAAATAACAGCAGACAGAATGATCACTGTGATGAAGTGGAGAGAGAGGAGGCCATTTAATGACCTCAATACTGGCGTTGAAGATTCCCTTCAAAGCTTCAGATTGGTGGAGACAATAACCAGACAAACTCACTCAGCAACTTCGACCTGCCGTTTCCGGAGCCTGGATAGGAACGGAAATGGCAGACCTGGCCCAGAGGATTTTGCTACAGTGCATCACAAATTAATTTACTCTTATTAGTTAAAGATCATACGTTGGCAAGAACAAGTTCCTGTTCTCACACAAAGCAATTCATTTGGCTGATCCAATTTGGTAGAAAATTGTAAATCTGCCAATAATCTGGTAAAATGCAAGAAAATCCTGCTCCTGAAATGGTGTTTCAGATCTGTCAGTGTCAGCATCTTGGTCTGTACAGATCTGATACTATTAATCATTATTTAAGCTTCTTTCACCATCACTCTCTACCCACTCCAGATCTTTGAAACCCTGTTCAAAACATTACGTTGATAAAATAGAGATTGATTTACCCCTGAATTGGTCCCTTGTTACACATTTGCTAACTTCTAGCTTGCAGACCAGAAATTCCTGATGACAATAGCCCTTTTATAATTTTGTTTCACACCTTAGTGCTGTACATTCCAGTCACAGATGGAGCGGCACTGCAACAGAATTGAGAAACACTGCATCCAAAAGCAATGATCTCAATTCAGTGCACCTCCTGTGCCATTGCTCATGGTGCACAAGCCGTGTTGTTTCACAGTAATAGAGACATTATCAAAGTGTGATGGGATACACATACATTTAACAAAGTTTTGAGATGTGCCAGTCACATCCAAGTACGTAATATATACAAACGATATATTGGTCATCCCCACCAACAGAAAATACTTCACGTTCGACATTTACAAAGCCAATCAGTTCTGACTACTTACAGCAGGTTCTCCCAGGGCTGTCACAGCGATGACATCTTGCAGCCTTAGAGAGAGACCAGTCTTTCGGATGAGACGTTAAACCGAGGACCCGTCTGCCCTCTCGGGTGGATGTCAAAAATCCTCTAGGCATTATTTCGAAGAAAAGCAGGGGAGTTATCCCTGGTGTCCTGGCCAATATTTATCCCTCAATTATCAAAGAAAAACAGATGATCTGGTCACTATTACATTGTTTGTGGGAGCTTGCTATGCGCAAGTTGGCTGCTGCATTTCCTACATTACAATAGTGACTACTTCAAAAAGTACTTCATTGGCTATAAAGCACTTTGGGATGTCCGGTGCTCGTGAAAGATGCTATATAAATTTCTTTGACCGACAGTTGTACTTTTAACAGCTGAATAATACATTTTGCATTACTTGACAAAGTGCTCTTGTATTTATAAAACCACATATCCTTGGTCCAAATATGGACAAGAGCTGAATTCCAGAGGCGAGGGGAGTGTGACTGCCCTTGACATCAAGGCAGCATTTGACCAAATGTGGCATCAACGAGCCAGAGTAAAATTGAAGTCAATGGGAATCAGGGGGAAACTTCACTGGCTGGAGTCATACTTAAAGGAAGATGATTGTGGATGTTGGAGGTCAATCATCCCAGCTTATTGCTGCAAGAGATCCTCAGGGCAGTGTCCTAGGCCCAACCATCTTCAGCTGCTTCATCAATGACCTTCCTTCCATCACAAGGTCAGAAGTGGGGATGTTCGCTCATGATTGCAGTGTTCAGTTCCATTCGCAACTCCTCAGAAAATGAAGCAGTCCATGCCTGCATGCAGCAAGACTTGGATGACATTCAGGCTTGGGCTGATAAGTGGCAACTAACATTCACGCCACACAAGTGCCAGGTAATGACCATCTCCAACGAGAGAGTGTCAAACCACTGCCCCTTGACATTCAGCAGTATTACCATCGCCAAATCTCCCAACAACATTCTGGGGGTCACCATTGACCAGAAACTTAACTGGACCAGCCACAAATACTGTGGCAACAAGAGCAGGTCAGAGGCTGGGTATTCTGCAGTGAGTGCCTCACCTTATGACTCCCCAAAGCCTTTCCACCATCTATAAAGACACACGTCAGGAGGGTGATGGAATACTCTACACTTACCTGGATGAGTGCAACTTCAACAATACTCAAAGTTCAACACCATCCAGAACAAAGCTGCACCTCAGCCACCACCTTAAACATTCACTCCCTCTGCCCCGGTCCACCGTGGCTGCAGTGTGCACCATCTACAAGATGCACTGCAGCAAATCGCAAAAGCTTTTTTTTTTAAAAAAACAGCAGCTCCCATATCCGTGAACTCCATCACCTAGAAGGACAAGGGCAGCAGGCGCATGGGAACACCATCACCTCCAAGTTCCCCTCCAAGTCGCACACCATCCCAACTTGGAAATATATCACCGCTGGGTCAAAATCCTGGAACTCCCTCCGTAACAGCACTGTGGGAGCACCTTCACCACAAAGACATCACCACCACCTCAAGGGCAATTAGGGATGGGCAATAAATGCTGGCCTTGCCATATGTGCACACATCCCACGAACAAATAAAAAGAAAACATATCCTCCACACTTCCTTGAGCAGCACAAGTCTGCGTTTCATCGGTCTTGCAATGCCTTGCTGCCCATTCGGGTGCTAGTCATCACGGAGGGGTCTATAGCCCACTCATCCTCCCACCTAGGAGTAGTTATGGAGAAAGGAAAGGGCAAAGCACATCTAAAGACTTTGTAAAGCAGCTTTAAAAGCATATCCTACAAGTCTGGTGTATTGTATTAGAACACATCCCTTTTATCTCGAGAATTTTGGCTCAAATCTAAACTGTACAAATGGGATAAAGGTCTCCTCACTTAGGTGACATTTTAATTGCAATTTAAATGAAGTCAACCAGGCTCAAACCAATTATCATTGGGCACGAGTCCACTGCATCACGTGACCAGAACATGGATTGCAAATTGTACCCTTAACTGCTGACATGAGGAATTGTCTGCTGATGGCTTTGGCTGAATGAACATTGACTGCACTGCAGGGAATATACATGCTCACTTGGCATTTTACCTTACTCCGCTTGTTAGAGTACAAGCAGAAACCCGCACTATCCTTTCTTTCCCAAAGCATTGATCTTGGTTTACAATCTTCTCGTCTAAACTGCCCAGAAATGCTTCAAATAAATTAAACCTACTGGCAGCCTTTCGAAGTTAGCAAATCCCCAAGATTAAATGTTTCTTTAAACCCATCACAAAAGCCAAATCTTTGTCCATTAAAAGACTCGCAATTATATAGCACCTTTCACGCCCACCAGATGTCTCAGTGCTTTACAGGCAAAGTACTTTTGGCGTGTAGCCACTGTTGTAATGTGGGAAACACGCAGCCAATTTGCGCACAGCAAGCTCCCACAAACAGCAATATGACGACTCTCTCCTTGGAAGGCTGTGGGTTCAAATCCCACTCCAGGGACTGAGCGCAAAAAAAAATCTAGGCTGACACTCCAGTGCAGTGCTGAGGGGGTGCTGCACTGTCGGAAATACCGTCTTTCGGATGGGACATTAAACCGTTAAACTCTCAAGTGGATGTAAAAGATCCCAGGGCACTATTTCGAAGAAGAACAGGAGAGTTACCCCCAGTGTCCTGGTCAATATTTATCCCTCAATCAACAGAACAAAAAACAGATTATCTGGTCATCACATTGCTGTTTGTGGGAGCTTGCTGTGCGCAAATTGGCTGCAGAGTTTCCTACATTACAACAGTGACTACACTTCAAAAGTACAGGTATTTCATTGGCTGTAAAGCACTTTGAGACGTCCGGCGGTCGTGAAAGGCGCTATATAAATACAAGTCTTTCTTTCATTCAACACTAGCCCCTTCCCTTCAGAGAGAGGACTATTAAATCACCCGAGCATACCCAACTCCGACCCACACGCCTCTGCACCTCGATTCCGGTCTTCTTTCAAAAAAAGCCTCAAAGCCCATTTTCCAAACTTGCCTTCAGTCATCTCTCCCAAGGCTTGGCCTCAATTCCTATTATTTCTCTATAAAGCACAATAACTTTAAAGGCATTACATAAATGTCTTTATAAATGGTTGTTTTATTATCCTCTTGGTCCAAGCACCAAGCAATTTTCAACCACTGTTCCAACAGGAGAATGAAAAGCCAATTATTTCGAGATTAAATTATTGAAAGCCTCAATAAAAAAAACAAGGCATATTAACTCAAAATGTTTTGGCTTCACTAAAGCAAAATAATCAAATTCAAATGTAACCATCTAAGGGCAGTTTCTTATACAGTAAAGGCACAAGGATAATTTTAAACAGACGTTAATTCAATAAGCAAATCTTGAAACTGAAATATTGAATCAAATTAGACAATGGCACCAAATTACCCTGGAGACAGTCACACCCAGCCCCATAGTGCTGAGTTTTATTTAGATGTCTAGATGAAACCTAGTCTACATTAGAAACACAAATTATGTAAAAATACATTATAGCTCAGGGAATGAGGGGAGCTGGTCTTTTTTGCTTACATAAAACAGTTGCTTACATAAAAATCACTGGTTTTGTAAAAGTAAGTGTGTGTAGTGCTGTGAGATATCCCAGAATTCTGCAAATCCATCGGCAGGATAGGCGCACCAACATCCGTGTTCTCTCTCAGGCCAACATCCCCAGCATCGAAGCATTGACCACATTCAATCAGCTCTGATAGTCCACATGCCCTACACTAGGCTCCCGAAACAAGCGCTCTACTCGGAGCTCAGTCGCTGCAAGCGAGCCCCAGGTGGGCAGAAAAAAACGTTTCAAAGACACCCTCAAAGCCTCCTTGGAAAAAAAAAGATGCAACATCCCCTCCGACTCCTGGGAATCCCTGGCCCAAGACCGCTCAAAGTGGAGGAGAAACATCCGGGAAGGCCTGGAACACCAAGTCTCTTAGCCGGGAGCACGCGGAAGCCAAGTACAAACAGCGGAAGGAGCGCACAACAAACCAAGCACCTCACCCACCCGTGATCGCAGCCACCGTCTGCTCCATCTGCGACAGAGTCTGTAGATCCCACATTGAACTCATCAGCCACCTTAGAATGTTAGTGTGGAATTGTCGACTCCGAGGGACTGCCGAAGATGATGATTCCAGCGTAAGAGACAGCAAATAAAAACTGCACTTGTATATTATGC
Organism: Pristiophorus japonicus; assembly: GCF_044704955.1. Taxonomy (NCBI): domain Eukaryota; kingdom Metazoa; phylum Chordata; class Chondrichthyes; family Pristiophoridae; genus Pristiophorus; species Pristiophorus japonicus. The sequence continues at coordinate 12,493,571 of NC_091990.1, forward strand.
AGAACTGGAGAGGAGAGGATTCCAATCTATGGCATTACATTTCCTCAGCTACTTTCAATTTAGATTTTAAACAGTATTTCCAATCAGCTGCTGGCATTTGGTAAAGTCAGAATATTTCTCTGAATAAACTAAATGTTACTTTTTAAAATAAACCTCATGGGCAAATCCACTACCACAGTCCGCAAACTGTTAAACTAATTGATCCATGGCTGTTTCCCTGCTCCATCAAACCTATTTGTAGCTTTCTGCTGTGTTTTTTCTAAAGTCAGCTTTTATTTTGCATAGTCAAGTTCTTAATGGGTGTGATCCGCAGTTTTACCAAGGTCAATAACAGATTGCAACACATCGAAATGTGTAGAACCAGGACAGTGCTTTGTAATGAAACAAACAAGCTCTGTATTTCCTTTCCCCTACTGCCCCCACCCCCCTACCCACCCATTGTTTAAAAAAAAAGTCACCCAGTCACTGGAGGAAGTGCTAATTGTAACCTGTCTCAGTCTTGTTGTAACCACTCTCCTTCTCCTTCAAATCTGTCATCACTCCCCTCCTCAAAAAACCCACCCTTGACCCCTCTGTCCTGGCAAACAACCGCCCCATCTCCAACCTCCCTTTCCTCTCCAAAGTCCTTGACCAAATCCGGTCAGCTTTTGGCACGGGCGACAACACCAGCCTGCTCCAACACTGTCGTCCAGCTGGGTGAGACCATACTCAGCTAGTTCCATTCTTACCTATCCAGTCGTAGCCAGAGAACCACTTGCAATGGCTTCTCTTCCCGCTCTATAATCTCTGGAGTCTCCCAAGGATCCATCCTTGGCCCCCTCCGATTTCTCATCTACATGGCATCATCCGTAAACACAACATCAGGTTCCACATGTACGCTGACGACACCCAGTTCTACCTCACCACCACTTCTCTCCACCCCTCAACGGTCTCCGATTTGACTCGTTGCTTGTCCGACTCGCAATAATGGACGAGAAGAACATTTCCTCCAACTAAATATTGGGAAGACCGAAGCCATTGTCTTCGGTTCCCACCACAAACTCCGTTCCCTCACCACTAACTCCATCCCTCTCGCTGGTCACTGTCTGGGGCTGAACCAGACCCTTCGCAACCTCGGTGTCGTATTTTACCCCAAGGCGAGTTTCCGACCCCCATATCCACTTCATCACCAAGAGCGCCTACATCCACCTTCGGAACATCACCCGTCTCTGCCCTTGCCTCTGCTCATCCGTTGCTGAAGCCCTCATCCATGCCTTTGTTACTGCTGGGAGCCTCCCATCTTCCACCCTCCATAAACTTGAACTCATCCAAAACTCTGCTGCTCTTGTCCTAACTCGCACCAGGTCCCGTTGACCCATCACCCCAGTGCTCGCTGAGCTGCACTGGCTCCTGCTCTGGCAATACCTCGATTTTAAATTCTGATCCTCATTTCCAAATCCCTCCATGGCCTCACACCCACCCCACACCCCCTCCAATTCTGGCCTTTTGCACATCCCTGATTTCCTTAGCACCACCATTTCAGCTGGCTAGATCCTACGCTCTGGAATTCCCCCTCTACCTTTTTCCTCCTTTAAGATGCTCTGTAAAATCTACTGCTTTGCCCAAGCTTTTGGTCACCTGTCCTAATATCTCCATATGTGGCTCAGTGTCAAATTTGCTCTGATAACGCTCCTATGGAGCGCCTTGGGACATTTTACTATGTTAAATGGGGCTATATAATGAAAGTTGTGTTATAGGTCACCAGATCCATTTCAATCTATTGAAAATAACTATGATGGAAAGTGTGGGAGAAACATACTCCCAAGGGAGCAAAAGGACTTTTTTTTGCACCAAGTGATACTTGTGTTTATTGTTGAAGGTTTATTGTTGTGCCATTATATAGTCTTGGTTTAGCGGTGAAACAGAGATACCATGCCAATATTTTAAAATGCGTCCAAAAACAATCATTTCTCAGTTCATGGAACTAAGGGATTTTTCATCTGGCATCAAAAATCAGCACCAAATATATACACAAATCTATCAAGTAAAGTTTGGAGCTGTTATAGCAAGGACAATTTCCTTATCCAAGTTGACTTAAGACACAGCTGTCAAAATGGCAGCTTCGACACATCAGTCTATAGCCATGCCACATGGAGCCAGATGTGTCAAACAGCAATTGTGCACTGTAATCTAGTATAAATATCTGAAATAAAAGACTTACATTTATATAGTCTTTCACGACCACCAGACATCTCAAAGTGCTTTACAGCCAATGAAGTACATTTTGAAGTGGAATTTGTAATGTAGAAAATGCAGCAGCCAATTTGTGCACAGCAAGCTCCCACAAACAGCAATGTGATAATGACCAGATAATCTGTTTTTTGTTCTGTTGATTGAGGGATAAACATTGGCCAGGACACCTTGGATAACTTCCCTGCTCCTCTTCGAAATAGTGCCATGGGATCTTTTACGTCCACTTGAGCGCACAGATAGGGTCTCGGTTCAACATCTCATCCGAAAAGCGGCACCTCCAACAGTGCAGCACTCATCCAGCACTGCACTGGAGTGTCAGCCTAGATCTGTGCGCTCAATTCTCTGGAGTGGGACTTGAACCCACAACCTTCTGACTCGGAGGCGAGAGTGCTGCCCACTGAGCCACAGCCGACACACAAAATGTCCCTTAGATATCAGAGCAAGTAAATTCAGGTACAATAGAACATTTCACTGCACCAATAACACGATTATGCAGGTAGGAAAAATAAAATTCTACCGCTGTTCTGCTTTACTCGATGCTTTTGGTCTCTGGTGCAATGTATGTAATGCGGTCAATAACCTATTTTAAGTAGGGCAAGTCAACAATCTGATTAATGGTGATGGCGGCCAGTTCCTACAGATAGCAACTGAATAGACTGTATTGCTGTAACTCATAACTTAATAGCTGCAATAAATTAAAATAGGACACAGATAGTACACTAGAAAAAACAAAACCTTGTTTGTACCTCTTTAGAAATCAATATTTATGCCTACATCATGGGCGGTCTTCCTTAGAGCTGTGGACCTTCTCAAAAAAAAAAGGGGGCTCCTCGCCAATTCACAAATGGAAAACTCAGCACACCGTTAGTTTTCTGACAAATACTCCATCACAAGTCAGTGCAGTACTGGTCACAACAGCACGTTACACAAGGGGCCTCCCCTCTAGTGCACTATACGTTACATGACCAAAGTAGAACATCGGGAAATAAAACCAGCAGAGCAAACTGTCCCTCGGATCCAGAGTAAGTAAATTCAGGTAAAGTAGGAACATATTTAGTTACCTCATGGTTACATCTTCCCAGTTATTCAATAAAAAAAAATGGAAAAATCTGATTTATGTAATTCATTTTCCACATAACCGAGGACTGAGAAACATTGGTTTGATTGCTTGTCCATGTTGAGTTGGCAGATATCAGCTCCGACAACAGTTCAGTCACTTCAACTGATTCCGGTGTTGGGCCAGAGAGAATCAGTCAGGGTGACCATTCCTGATCATTGGGAGATCCCTGTCAGAAATCACATGTGGGGAGGGCAGAAGAGGACATGACGATGAAGCCACATGGTCAAACACACGAAGGATTAGCAGGAATTGGGGAACGTGGGATGTCATACCCCAGCACGTGTCAGCAACGTCAAGAGAAGAAGTGGAGAAGACAGTCTGCCTTCCCTGTGTAGCCACCTTTAAAGAGCTGTGCCGATAGAGTTGTGGTATCTGGGCTTTGTTACAGTGCCCAAAGGATCCTGAACAAATATCTCAAATACAACTTTCAGGATACAAGAACCTTGCACAAGCCTCCAAAAAACAAAATGTTTATTTCAGATATTTGAATAAAACAGCATGATATTAGCTAGTGCACTGCTTTCTTCGCAAAATCAAGTGCGCAGCATTAAAAAGGGGCTGGATCACATTGCAAGGTGAAAACTGCACACCGCCCATCAGACGTCGACGACGGTCCCTTGAAGCGAGGATGACTTGCTTCCACACCAAAAAGGGATGAGTTCACAGGTGTTTCAATGAAGGACCTAATATTCCAGATCCTGAACTACATCCTGAAGGGTGGAAGATGCCTGTGGGTGGATTTTTTTTTTTATAAACGTGTGGTGGCCGTTGCTCACCAGCCACCACACGGGCTTGACAGAGCTAGGGTCTTGGTCCAGTGGCAAGGATTACCCAAGACTAACTGGAGACCTGCTCTGCTGCACAGACCGAACACGCACACACATTGCAGTGTAGGCTGGGCCCGTGCTGCCCCTGGGCCCCCGGCCTCTTCTGAGCCCCAAACTCGCCTCTCCTGGGCCCCCAGTCACTTCCCTCTACGGACTATCCTACAACACAGCAACTCTAGAACACCAAGGCCTGGGGTGTCCGTGAGGCTCGGCCAGTTTTCTCAGCGCAATTTCCCTGATATTCACTTAACCGGAGCAAAAGATCGCGGAATTTTAAACATAAATTGCATTCAGTGCAACTCGAGTTTCCGCGATCATTTTGCACTGGTTTTAAAAACACAGCGCCAGAATCAGGCCCCGCCCACAACATTGGCCACGCCCCGCACACAACACTGGCCACGCCCCGCCCACACCCCTCATGCCACACCCATAACACTGGCCACGCCCCGCACACGCACCACCCACAACACTGGCCTCGCCCCGCCCCCCCCCCCCCCCGGGTGAATGAATCACCATTGGGGCGCTCCTTTGCAGCCCTTCGAGCAGGCCTATAAATTAAGCTGGAACATTGGGGCGCAGACACTCATTGAATGGCGGAACAGGCTCGAGGGGCTAACCGGCCGAATCCTGTTCCTGTGCATTAATTTTTCTAAATTTAATAAAAGAACTGACTACTGTACCCCAATGTAACTAGAAAATAGTTTTATATATTTTGTAAAGTGATTTCAAAATTGGGTTACTCCCAGGTGGTGGATTGACAACGATCTGAAATGTTTATTTTTTGTGATAAGCCCATTTAGAGCTGTATTAATCAATCATCAAGTTACAACTCAATACTTCAAGGAATATGTTGAATGCTGGCATCCACATAAGCACTGGCTCATGACAGTGTGTTCGGAGATATGGAAATGTGAGAGCAGAACCTCTGGGGTGGGAGAGAACACCAATTGCACCCAAGGCGAAAACTCTACCCCACAGTCTTTTTTTTTTTTAAATAGTGTTTTTCAATAATTTCAAAGATGTTGATCTTTGTTACATCACCAAAGGGGATCATGACAATGGGTTAGAGAATCATTTGGAGTGGGATTAGCAGCAGTAATCTTATTCTGACCCCATTTTGTTTATTTTACTCTACAACTCTTCGTACTGCGAGTCACAGCAGTAAAATGTGCCCTTTGTGGATTTCAAAATCAGCTTGTACCCTGTCCAAAAAACCACCACCATGAGTAGAACTTTCCATTTTCTTTCCTGGCCCTGTAAACAAACAGTGGGTTGTGCTTTGCTCAATCGATGTACTCTGCATATTTCTCACCGATGGCCCAGTTTACAACCACAATCTCCTGCAGCCAAGTTATCTTAGCCTTGGATTTCTTGGCATCACCACTAGTGCTGGTCAATGTAGGGCTGACACGAGGCTTCCCTTAAGCAATGCTAGCTTTTGTACCAGTTTTTAATGCTTGCGGCCAGAGAGTTGAACACCACGAGGTGAGATAACCGACTGAACCAGAATTATTTCTGAAGGTGAATCCACCAGTAAGAGCGAAACTCAGTTTTCCCGATCGGACTTCGGTTAACTTCTGGGCAAAACAACTGGCCCTAGCCACTTTTATATTCCATGACAAAAATACACTTATTTATGGCCTTGGAAGCTGCAGACAATCATACCCTGCAATTAAGCGTCACTACACAACAAATCGAAGCAGAGATATCCAACGGTAGAATGTACAGCGGCCTCGATCGGTATTGAGACTGTCTGTATGAGGACCGCCATTTTAACTGCACATGGCTGACTGATCTTCAGAATAGAAAGAGTTAAAGGTGAACTTATGAGTTGTTCGAGACTAGAAAATACAATATCCTTGCTCCATGAACACTAATGCCACACTACAGCGCCGCCAATCTTTTATCTCCTGCAAATCCCCTGGGAGGACAGGCGCACCAACATCTGTGTCCTCGCCCAGGCTAACATCCCCAGTATTGAAGCACTGACCACACTCGATCAGCTTCGCTGGGCAGGCCACATAGTTCACATGCCAGATACGAGACTCCCTAAGCAAATGCTTTATGCGGAGCTCCTTCATGGTAAATGAGCCAAAGGAGGACAGCGGAAACGTTATAAGGACACCCTCAAAGCCTCCCTGGTAAAGTGCGACATCACCACTGACACCTGGGAGACCCTGGCCGAAGACCGCCCGAGGTGGAGAAAGCCCATCCAGGAGGGCGTTGAGCTCTTTTGAGTCTCAACGCAAAGAATGTGAAGAGGCCAAGCGCAGGCAGCGGAAGGAGCACGCGGCAAACCAGCCCCACCGACCCCTTCCTGCGACAAATGTCTGTCCCACCTGTGACACGGTCTGTGGCTCTCGTATCAGACTGTTCAACCAAAGAACTCACTTTGGGAGTGGAAGCAAGTCTTCCTTGATTCCGAGGGACTGCCTATGATGACGAGATCTTCCATTATTTAAATTCATCATCATCATCATCATCATCGGCAGTCCCTCGGAATCAAGGAAGACTTGCTTCCACCGTGCTCAAGATGTGGATTTTTAAAAATTGTTGTGGGTTAAACTGGGGTCCGCGGAGCCCCAGGGGTCCAGAGAGATGTTCCAAGGGGTCCGGGAAATAACCTGAAGATGATGATTCAGAGATATCCACAGTAAACACTTCCAAAGGATAAGAACAAAAGGATTGGGAGCGGGAGTCGACCATTTGGCTCCTTGATCCTGCTCCGCCATTCAATAAGATCACGGCTGATCTTCAACCTTAACTCCACTTTCCCGCCCGATCCCCATATGCCTTGATTCGCAAAACCACATTGATCTCAGCCTTGAATGTACTCAATGACTCAGCATCCACAGCCCTCTGGGATAGAGAATTCCAAAGATTCACAAACCTCCGAATGAAAAAAATTTCCCTTCATCTCAGTCTTAAATGGCCAACCCCTTAGCCCGAGACTGTGCCCCTTGGTTCTCGACTCTCCAGCCAGGGGAAACAACCTCTCAGCATCTACCCGGTCAATCCCCCTCAGAATCTTGCACGTTTCAATGAGATCACCTCTCATTCTTCTAAACTCCAGAGAGCCCAATCTACTCAATCATCTGGGAAGCAGATCTGAATATCCATCTCCTTCAAATCAAAAAAGGGCCAGTCTGGATCTGTAGGTTCTGTAATGCATTTGCTTCATGGGTTCTTTGCTTAAGCAGTCATAGCAACAAATTGCTACCCACAACTAGTTGGTTTATGAACAAAAGTTTATCACACTACACATTATCAGTTCATCCACTAGGCTCACAACTGCATACCTCATTGTGGACGACCTACACCCAACTGGCTGGGGTTTTATTGAGTCTTGTGAACATCACGTGGCTGGTTAAGACACACAATGCAACAGCTCTACAACCATTTTAAAATAGAATAACCACCAAGTGCCCTCTGATTAAAGGGGGGCACTAAAACTGACAAACTTAAAACAAATTAAACTTGTCAACTTAAAATCAAATTAAAATTTGGTTGCCAGGGGTGATTACGCACTCCAGTCCCTTCGATGCCCACCTCTCGTGGAAGGCCGCGAGCGTACCGGTGGACACTGCGTGCTCCATCTCCAGGCAACAGCTCTACCAACCTGTGAGCATACATCACAGGTTCCAGCGCAATCTGCTACTAAGTCTTTTCAGTGCATCGAGGAAATCAGCTTATAATTGGCTTTTATCTAGCTAGATCAATGAATGACCACAGGAAGTGTAAGCCAATGAGCAGCAGCGAGGGGGGCTTGATGTGAGGCGGGAGCGGAGTGTAACAGCCACATGTGCTGTTCAGAGTGGGTGCGCATGGCAGGTAGATCAAATCAAACAATCAGCCTTTTCCACCCACAGCGATGTTTAATGAAGATAGAAAACTCTACAAACTGCACGAAGACATCACAAACAAGATCACATTTAGTATTGGAATTTTCAACTCATTAATCTCAACCCTATTTTTGGATTAGCAGTTTTGGCCCCTAGTCCTAGTCAATCAGCACCAAACCCAGGAAAACCAAACTATTTCACCATCAAATAGCCCAGCGAGCATCAATCCAAAGCCGATCCACAGACACCCTTAAAAAAAAGGTGATCAGTGAGTAAAGTACTTTAAAAATATTAAAGTATTTGAAATACCGGTGTTCTTAAAACATTATTAAAGAACTCTTTACATGCAGCACTTTTGTATTGAGTATTATAGTATTTAATTAAATTTCAGATGGGGGTCCTTCAACCAACAAAGTGCAAGAACCATTGGAACAGAGCACTATGTGCTTGCAAGATTCATGAATTATGTTTTAGTGTATGTCCATCTTAGAAACATAGAAAATAGGTGCAGGAGTAGGCCATTCGGCCCTTCTAGCCTGCACCGCCATTCAATGAGTTCATGGCTGAACATGCAACTTCAGTACCCCATTCCTGCTTTCTCACCATACCCCTTGATTCCCCTTGCACAACTCAATGAGATTATTCAATTATGAAATCTTTTCCATACTCTACTCAAATCCCGAGGGGTCCTGCATTACTTCCTATAGAACAGAGGAACCTTTCACACCCTATATAACTCACCCGCTCCGACACATTAGGGCAGCCCCGTGACAAACTCCATGCAATAGGCAGTCGGAGGCTACATGGACCATTCATGCACCTTTATCACAGACCTCGACTTTAACTTCAATCCAGGCAGGTGTTTTTTGGCTCTCAGAAATGCTGACTACTTGAGAGAACGACATGTTCCAAAAACTAAACGACAACAGCTTTATTTTTTGGAGTATGAAGACTTGGAAAGAAACAAGCAAAGACAGACTTGCATTTATATAGTGCCTTCCATGTTGGTAGAGGACCTTTTGTCTTATGGATGTTTAGTGTAAGGCCCATGCTTTCGTATACCTTGTGAAGGTGTTGACGATGGCTTGGAGTTCGGCCTCCGAATGTGCGTGTCTGCAGACTGTAGTTCGATGACAGAGGATGGGACGACCTTGGATCTAGGCTGGAGGCGGTGGAATAGATTCCCATTTGTTACCGCTCGGAATACTGAGCTGAGACGACGTTTCCAGTCTGAGCTCCTGGTTTGAGATTTCAGTTCCTACTGTGCATCTCGGAATTTCTATTTCTCTCTTTTTCCCCCCCCCCCTTTCTTCCTCTATTTCTCTCCCAATCAAATTTTCTCACTGTTTCTCTTTCTCCTTTGCTCCCTTCCCCCTCTCCCTCCCCTTCCCCATCCCGTGCAGATTCTGTGCTGAACATCCTCCGGTTTGGATCTTACCTTCTCGTCTCGCTCCGCTCCCATGGCTCAGATCCCTGCCACTCTGCACCGGCCCTAAAAGCCGGCGAGGGCTCCGTCAGCTGAAGAGCCGGCTTCTTCACGCTGAAATTGGGTCCGGAACGGCAGCGGTGCGTGCCTTTAGCGTGTCACTACTGCCCGCAAGCTCCACACCGTCTCGAGAGTCAGCGGTGGCCCACACCGCTGCAAGACCTCCCGGGCCCAATCTACGTCGGGGCGGCCAGTTCAGCCCAGAGCAGCGGCCATTTGATGGACGGGAATTTCGGGGCCAGTGTCTCCTGCATTACTAGCTCAGATCCCCATCCCAGCGCTCAGTCACCAATTGCAAGCCATTCTACATTAAGTCAGGGATTCCCTCTACTGCCGGTGCAATTCTCCAGTCTGGCAGATGATGGACTAAACATCGACAGGTTCCAGACTTTGTGTCATTTAAAAAGACAGAGGACAGGAAGGCAGTGAAATTACGCTTCTAGTTTAACAGCCCAGCCACAGTACAATCTATACAATTAAAGATAGCTGCAGAAGCATTGGAGGCAGTTCAGAGAAGGCTCACGGGAGGTTGATTCCTGAGATGAAGGGGTTGTCGTATGAAGAAAGGTTGAGCCTATACTCATTGGAGTTTAGAAGATTGAGAGGTGATCTTATTGAAACATACAAGATTCTGAGGGGTCTTGACAGGGTAAATGCAGAGAGGATGTTTCCCCTCCTGGGGGAATCTAGAACTAGGGGGCACAGTTTCAGAATAAGGGATCACCCATTTAAAACGGAAATGAAGAGGGTCACGAATCTGTGGAATTCTCTGCCCCAGAAAGCTGTGGCAGCTGGGTCAGTGAATATATTTAAGGTGGAGATAGATTTTTGAACGATAAGGGAGTCAAGGGTGATAGGGAGCGGGCAGGAAAGTGGAGTTGAGACCAGGATCAGATCAGCCATGATCTTATTGAATGGCAGAGCAGGCTCGAAGGCCAAATGGCCTGCTCCTGCTCCAATTTCTTATGTTCTTAAGTAAGTAAGAGATCACCGTGGCCTGTGTGTGCACTATTGTCATGTAAACCCAGTCACGAAGCGCACACTATCAAATTGCTCATCTGATGGTAATTATCAAAGAGTCAACAACAAAGGACATACAGTTCAAATCCGACTTTGAAAGTTGTGAGCAAACAGTTTGCAATTTTTAAGCATATACGATCAAGTATGTTTTTAATTCAAAACTAATGAAAACCTCCTTTCCAGAACTTTGAATCCAGCTGTATCTGGCACAGGACGATATTATTTTAAATCGCCAGCTCTGTGGCAGCAGTTCCAAAAAGGAGTGTCTGGAAAGAACATCTAGTGGTCTTGTCTAATACACAAAAAGGACAAACCAAATCTGGCAATTTGGTCAGGATCAAACTCAAAAGCTATTTGATTTCCCAACAATCTTGCCAGTTTCAAGTCAATGTTGTAACATTGATGAATTCTATGTACTTGGCCTGATGTAGAAATGCCAGAGTGAAACAATCATGAATTATTTCATTAAGACATACTTCAGATGGATTTTTGTCAAAGACCTCGGATTGAAAACTACAGAATGGCACGAGATGACTCCTTTTCTGGCAGGCTAAATTTCTGTAACTAACTCCAGAATCTCCACTCAAAGTCCATGACATTTCCCTCCACGGTACACACTTGCGCATCGGAGTTAAACCTAATGCAGAGTAAAGTTTAACAACAAACCACAAAAAATATCGTTACAACTCCTCAAACTCTATCGTTAACCAATTCTTCATCAGAACATTCAAACCCGACTGAAGAACTGGCCTAGTGTCAGCTGTGGCTCAGTGGACAGCACCCTTGCCCCAGAGTCAGAAGGTTGTGGGTTCAAGTCCCGCTTCAGAGACTCCAGTGCAGTGCTGAAGGAGTGCTGCACTGTCGGAGGTGCCGATTTTCGGATGAGATGTTAAACCGAGGCTCCGTCTGTTCTTTCAAGTGGACGTAAAAGATTCCACGGCACTATTTTGAAGAAGAGCAAGGGGCGTTATCCCCAGTGTCCTGGGCAATATTGATTCTTCAATCAACATAACAAAAAAAAAATTAGCTAGTCATTATCACATTGCTATTTGTGGGAGCTTGCTGTACGCAAATTGACCATCACGTTTCCCACATTACAACAGTGACTACACTCCCAAAAGTATTTCATTGCTTATAAAGCGCTTTGAGGCGTCCGGTGGTCATGAAAGGCGCTACATAAATGCAAGTGTTTCTTTCTAGTAGAATACCTGGAGACAGTGATCCACTGTAGAAGAGGAAGAACAGAGTAAGACAAGGCACATCAGTTTAGAGTTTATCCTGAAGGCAGTGTGAAGTTTTCGATTAATTCACTTGGTTAACAACAAAGGACAAAGGACATGTGGCCCACAGGAACTCAGTTGTGGAAATTGTGTTTGCCTGAGTAACAGGAGATTTATTCTTCTGGTATTTTTAATCACGAATAGCTCCTTCAATTCTCCTTATTTACAGGTAGCTGAATTCAGAACCGACTTAGATTTGACGAATAGCTTAAAATGCAATGTCCTAATCTCACTGCGGAGCCTGGCATTAAGCTAAGCAAAGTAGGAGGGATGCAAGTGCAACCACTCGTCTTTGCTGAGTGGGCTGAATTTCAGACAAGGTGGCACAGGAGACAAAAGTTTGCCTCGGAGTAATTCAGGGGGAAATCAGGGAGGGGACAAAAAAATGCACGCAGGCTCCAGAGTACCATCCAGTCACCAGTGGGTGAATGCTAGGCGAGTAAAGGCTGCACACAATTGCAAGATTTACAATCAATCCCCGATTGACCAAGGCACATAAAGGTTAAAATGTTACTGCCAGCTATTTCTACAGACTGCTGAGAATAGGCTTCAGTCTTGTATGCTATAAGCATCAGTGGGTACCAGAGGAACAAATAAAGGGTAGTTTAATAAACTAAGAAAGAGTAGTTTAATACACAAATACTGCAGCTACAAGAGCAGGTCAGAGGCTGGGTATTCTGCAGTGTGTGTCTCACCTCCTAACTCCCCAAAGCCTTTCCACCATTTACAAGGCACAAGTCAGGAGTGTAATGATATACTCTCCACTTGCTTAAACGAGTGCAGCTCCAACAACACTCAAGAAGCTCGGCACAATCCAGCCCGCTTGATTGGCACCCCATCCACCACCTTCAACATTCACTCCCTCCACCACCGGCGCCCCCTGGCTGCAGTGTGTACCATCTACATAATGCACTGCAGCAACTCGCCAAGGCTTCTTCAGCAGCACCTCCCAAACCCGCGACCTCTACCACCTAGAAGGACAAGGGCAGCAGGCACTTGGAGACATTGAATAATAATTTCTATAATAATGGAAAATGTAATCTTCCACTCCTGCCTCCTCCTCTCCGACCTAAATAAGCGAGGGCAGCAGTAAGAGATTACGCTTTCTAAATGGTGTGTTAAAAAATGTTGATTTGGACAACTAAAATCTGATTTATGAAACAGTGGGGTGTTGAAATCTCCCTCCCACTTTCTAACCACGTGAAGAGAATGAAATTAATGAATGACCCCGTCACAATTTGGGTCCTCTCCCAACATAACTTACACTTGAAACAAATCCCAATCCTACTGAAACATGCCCCCTTACCACCAGGTGTTGTTGGTTGGGTGAGTGAGGTGGTGCACCACAGGACTAACACATACCCTTTTACTATGGGACGGCCAGTCACCAGTCACTTTTCTATGCCAAGGGCACTGTGTCAATGCAAGCTGGTGTGATGCACCTCGAGTGCAAGGTAGACCCAGATCATCAGAATTTGGAAGAACCCGTGTAAATTGTGTCGCAAAACCCAAAGCAAGTTCAGAGCAATTTGTTGGCACTTTGCCGTCTCCCAAGTCTATACTTGCAGGCGCCCAGAACTAGGCTTGACATTTTTCCTGAGGTTTTTCTCTAATATTTATATCACTTTGTCACGGCCGATTATTGGCAGTGTTGTGCCAAGTGTTATAATGGTTTAGCATTTAAATCAATTTGAATCAAAATGTTGGTTGAGAGAACTAAAGTTTGGTTCTCTAGACCAACATTAGTGCCAGTGAGGCAGCAAGGAGGTGTCACAGTGCTGCAATGGGAGATAACGTACTGAGGTTGGATTCCAGGTGCATTTTTGGGGCAGAGTAAAGGAACCATCTGTAAATACCAGAGAATGACAAATAGTGCCATGGGATCTTTTACGTCCACCCGAGAGCACAGACAGGACCTCGGTTTAACATCTCATCTGAAAGACAGCACCTCAGGCAGTGCTGCATTCACTCAGCACTGTACTGGAGTAGCAGCCTAGATTTTTATGCTGAAGTCTTGAGTGGGGAGCTCGTTTTGTCATACGCTCCTTCCGCTGTTTATACTTGGCACTTAATTCATTGGCAGGATAGGTGCTCCAACGTCAGCGTTCTCCCTCAGGCCAACACCCCCAGCATTGAGGCATTGGCCACACTCGACCAGCTCCAATAGATGGGCCACATTGTCTGCATGCCCAATACTAGACTCCCGAAACAAGCACTCTATTCTGAGCTACGTCACGGCAGGTGAGCCCCAGGAGGGCAGAGAAAACACTTAAAGGACATCCTCAAAGCCTCCTTGAAAAAAATGCAACATCCCCAACGACTCTTGGGAATCCCTGGCCCAAGACCGCTCACAATGGAGAAGCATCCGAGAAGGCGGCGAACACTTCCGAGTCTCTTCACTGGGATCATGCGGAAGCCAATCGCAAAACTATCATCCAACCTGGTGGCAACAGCGAATCTTCTCGGCATTGGCAGATCAGGTCACCCTGCCACTGTAAACCTACCAACACATCATTTGAAAGTTCCCTTTGAACTGCGGTGTGCTGGAGTAGAAAGCGGTGTTAATAAGCCAGGATGCAGAGGAGGGGGCCACGACCTCCTGCCAAGGAGGGAATAATCGAGCCCGTGTACTTTTCCAGAAAAGCGTCAACATTTCCAAGACTGAACCCCACCGAAAACAAACTACAATTCTTCAATGTTCCTCTAGAGAACATGGCATTAACTGTCCTGCATCTGTTTTTTCAAAAAAAGTTATGACAGTATTCAAGTGAATCACATTCTCGGAATATAGATCAAAACGTTCCAAGGGACTGAATTCAATATTTCCTCGGGCATCTCCATTAACTTCAGCTCACCATTACCCATCATCATTCACCACACAACTGGCAAGGACAAACAAACCAGAGTACATTTTTCAACCCATTAGTATAAATATAACCGGGAGAGAAAAACAGTTTTCCCAGAATATATAGTTTCAACACATTTTGGTTAACTGTAACAGAAAGAAAGAGAAGTGCATTTATATAGCGCCTTTCATGACCACCAGATGTCTCAAAGCATTTTATAGCCAATGAAGTATTTTTAGAATGTCACTTAATGAGGAAAACTTGGCAGCCAATTTGCGCACAGCTAGCTCCCACAAACAGCAATGTGATAATGACCAGATAATCTGTTTTAGTGATGTTGATTGAGGGATAAATATTGGCCAGGACACCAGGGAGAACGCTCTTGCTGATCTTCAAATCACGCTGTGGGATCTTTTACATCCACCTGGACGCGCAGACGGGGCCTCGGTTTAATCTCTCACCGGAGAGACGGCACCTCCATCAGTGCAGCAGTTCCCCAGCACTGCGCGGGAGTGTCAGCCCAGATTTATGTGCTCAAGTCCCTGGAGTGGGACTTGAAGGATTGAAGTGAATTTAAAGTGGGTCAACTGTTACTGTCCTTAATTGAGGAGTGGGCATACATAGCCATGTCCCCACAATGCCCCAACTTCTGTAGAGTTCAAGAGTAGCGTTACCCCCATTCTCTTTTTTTTCTCTTAACCCACTGACTGATACTGCAACACATTCCACACAGGTGTCCATCATCTCTGGTACCTCACTCAATCTCCACTCAGAGCCTGGACAGCAAGTGGCCTGTTGGTGGGGCAGGGCACAGAATGCATAGCTGGGCCTGATCCTTACATCATCATCGGCAGTCCCTCAGGATCGAGGAAGACTTGCTTCCACTCTTAGCATGAGTTCTTAGGTGGCTGTACAGTCCAATACGAGAACCACAGTCCCCGTCACAGGTGGGACAGATAGTCGTTGAGGGAAAGGGTGGGCGGGGAATCTGGTTTGCCGCACGCTCCTTCCGCTGCCTGCGCTTGATTTCTGCATGCTCTCGGCGACGATACTCGAGGAGCTCAGTGCCCTCTCGGATGCACTTCCTCCACTTGGGGCGGTCTATGGCCAAGGACTCCCAGGTGTCAGTGGGGATGTCGCACTTTATCAGGGAGACTTTGAGGGTGTCCTTGTAACGTTTCCTCTGTGCGCCTTTGGCTCGTTTGCCGTGGACGAGTTCAGAGTAGAGCGCTTGCTTTGGGAGTCTCGATTCTGGCATGCGGACTATGTGGCCTGCCCAGCGGAGCTGATCAAGTGTGGCCAGTGCTTCAATGCTGGGGATGTTGGCCTGGACGAGGACGCTAATGTTGGTGCGTCTGTCCTCCCAGGGGATTTGCAGGATCGCAGAGACATCGCTGGTGGTATTTCTTTAGCGACTTGGTGTCTGCTGTATATGGTCCATGTCTGAGCCACACAGGAGGGCGGGTATTACTACCGCCCTGTAGACCATGAGCTTGGTGACAGTTTTGAGGGACTGATCTTCAAACACTCTTTTCCTCAGGCAGCCAAAGGCTGCATTGGCGCACTGGAGGCGGTGTAACAGGAGTCACCAGATAGCAATGAGAAGTGGGAACTCTGACCATTCCTCCCCCCTTCAAACCCACACCCTGCCCCCCCTAACCCACTGCCAAAAGACAAAGCCAACTGAAGCTCCACCACCAACAGACAGGCTAACTCAGAGACCGGGGACAAACCAGACAACTTCCTGATCGATATGGCTTAGACACTCATTGCTTTAACTGGATGAGCCCTGGAGCCTAGTTTTTTTTAATGATATAAACCCTGTGCAGTTGGCCAATGAGAGTTCTTCGCGTTGCTGTTTGTGGGAGCTTGCTGTGCGCAAATTGGCTGCTGCATTTCATTTGGGCGCTATATAAATGCAAGTCTTTCTTTCCCCCCTTTATCTTCAGGCTGCCTTGGACATTCCCCTGGGATGGGCTGCAGGCAGTGTTATAATGATCGTGTGTTGGTTTCCGTTTAAAACTTACCATTAAAACAATTACAAATTAACTTTAAACAAAAAGGTCCTTTCCTGAAACTGGGGATTTTCCAAAAATGCAAGGGCTCTTTCCATTGCCTGACCCCTCCCCCAATCACATGATTCTCCAGAGCTTTAACTTTACCTGCAACAGTGCAAAGTACAAGGGGTAGGAGGGGCCAAGGAAAAGCAGCCTCAGTGTCATCACCACAAACATTAATAAGTCAAAACTCATATTTTTCCATGATGTTATGAAGCGCGAGGTGTTCAGGAATTAGACCAGTTAATATAACTTTAGACACAAACATTCAGGCTACTTAGCAAATAGATGTCCCCAAACAGATCAGCCATGATCTTATTGAATGGCGGAGCAGGCTCGAGGGGCGAGATGGCCTACTCCTGTTCCTAATTCTTATGTTCTTATGTAAACAATGCCCGTTACACAAAGTGTCACGGGAGCAGTCGTTTGCCAGTTAGGAACGTTTGTTCTCATTCAGCCCAGAGCTGCTGCCTCGACCTGGTTCAGAAACAGCAAGGGGGGGGAAAAACATTTAAAGATCAATATCAAACTCTAAAATCATGGAGCACGAACACTAACTCAATTTATCAAGGTTAGAGCAGACCAGTGCCAATTAGTGTGCTGAATCTGCAGCTAGGTGAGTCGATATCCTGAGGCAGCCAGTTAGCCTTGATTCATATTCGCTTCCTACAGCAGATTAGTCTGTACACGGATACACACACACACACTCATATATCCTGGTTGCTGAGTGCAGAGCATAAAACAGAAAAGATTTTAGTAAATGTTCTGGATTGAATAAACAGCAATATGTATTAATACATGAAAGATATATATAGGTAGAGATATGTAAAACAACCCCATCCCAGTATAAATCTTTAAATCAACCAAGTTGTGTTTTACATAATCAGGGGCCTTGTTGCAATATTTTCAGTGCAGTCAAGCAAACAACATGACAAATTCCTACGCTATCGATGGGCAGGAGGCACCTTTATATTGGCGAGTTGGGAGTTTGTGCAATCAGGTTGCCGATGCAAACCCATCCAATTTGCTGAAAGTGGCTGCCAGGAAGGCCAGCTTTGCACCTGGTCTTTCCCTCAGCGAAGCCATTTGCTCAGTGGGACTGTTGCCAGCTGCACGACATCTCCATGCTTCAGGTAGCAGCGGCACAGCCTCCCGCCAATGTACTAGAAGCGAGAGGCAGGCAATAAGCGGCTGTAAAGAAAGACTTGCATTTATGTAGCGCCTTTCACAACCACCGGACGTCCTAAAGCACTTTACAGCCAATGAAGTACTTGAAGTGTCGTCACTGTTGTACTGTAGGAAACACTGCGTCCAAATTGCGCACAGCAAGCTCCCACAAACAGCAATGTGATATTTGACCAGATAATGTTTTTGTTGCTTTGTTGATTGAAATGTTGGATAACTCCCCTGCTCTTCTTCGAAATAGTGTCATGGGATCTTATACATCCACTTGAGAGCAGACGGGACCTCGGTTTAATGTCTCATCCGAAAGACAGCCCCTCTGACAGTGCAGCGCTCCCTCAGCACTACTATTCACAATTAGTTAAAGGGCAATTCGCTGCCTCACCGGTGAGTTTTCAAGCAGGTTCTAGAACAGTTATTTAGAAAGTGCCATAAATCTGCCATGTCGGTCACTGCAGGAGGTACATGGATGGCCCCCCCATTGCCACAGCATTACTGTTTACAACACACCTTTATCTGTGTGTGTAATCCCAGACAAACAATACCAGTGCACCAGCACTTCACCAGCCGAAAATGTTATTTTCACCTTCAAAGTGCTGGTCGTACTATAAAGCAATTAATCGTTATTTGGAAAAGTAAAGATTAAACCTTGGCGAGAGCAGTCTTTCAAACGCTCCTTCAGCTGAGATTGTGTTCCTTCAGCAGGGTTAAAGGAGTTAGAATGTTGTCATCAAGTACTTGTGATGGAAATATTCCCCAGTGTCAGATTCTATTGGTGTATCCTCAACTGCTATGGCTACAATCAAGTAGCTTCCTCCAACACAACACTGCACAACAGATAGGATAAATCAACACTGCGTGAAAAGAGAGTTTATTCACGGCCCACCACAAAGAAGAAAGTGACAATTGTCTGAAGGAAGCAGATTTATTCCCATCATTACAACTGATCTCACAAAAACATAGCAGACAGAAGGAAAGAAGGAAACAAGAACCAGGCACGAGGTTTCACAGGCTGGCCCATGAAACAATCCCAAAAATATTGGTCTATAAAAAAAAGGAGCCTTGTAGCCAACAGAGCTTAGGGAATAATGTGGTAACTGGCCACGTTGACAGTTGCAAATCTCAAGCAGCAGATAAATCCTTAAATTGTCTATTGGTTACATTGTTCTGGGTGGTTTTAAACAGGGATGTTCACTAAAACCATAGCAGCAATCTACAAGACTGAGTGAAATTAAACAGCAGGCTTTGCACTATAAGTGGACAGAGGACCAGCAGAATGTGCTTTATAAAGGGTTTGCTTTTCCATTGATGCCCAAGAACTTAGAATGACCTTTTATTCTTTGATTAGAAATACTGCCCTCTGTGGCTGATGAAGGCATTTCATCTTTCTGTACATGTCGTTTCCCCCCCCCCACCACTCAACAGACATGATCCCTCTACGTTTAATCAGATCATTCACCATTCTCCCTCCCACCCTCGTAAAGCTCAGTCCTCACCCCAGCTGCACAACAATAAATCGTTCACATTTTTGAACCCAATTCCTCAGTGTTGATGCCTCCCGAGTGACCTGGATAAACTTTGATAAAGGCCACACAAAGGCATTGATATAGCACCTTTCACAACCACCAGCTGCTTCAAAACATTTTACAGCCAATGGTGTAGTCACTGTTGTAATGTAGGAATCACAGCAGCCAATTTGTGCACAGCAAGCTCCCACAAACAGCAATGTGATAATGATCAGATAATCATTTTTGTGATGTTGATTGAGGGATAAATATTGGCCAGGACACCGGGGATAACTCCCCTGCTCTTCAATAGTGCCACGGGATCTTGTGTGTCCACCAGAGAGCGCAGACTGCGCCTCGGTTTAATGGCTCATCCAAAAGGCAGCACGTCCGACAGTGCAGCACTCCCTCAGCACTGGAGGGTCAGCCGAGATTTTTGTGCTCAAGTCTCTGGAGTGGGACTTGAACCCACAACCTTCTGACTCAGAGGCGAGTGCGATACCCACTGAGCCACAGCCAACACTAAGTCTTCCCTAATAACTTCTTGCTGTGCTTCTGACTCACAATACAATCAAATTGTATTGTCGAAGAAAACTTAGCTGATATGGTGATACATGGTATGTGATCCTGGCAAGGCTTAGCCCGACAGTTCAGTTAAATCCGAAGTAAACATACCAATGCCAGCAGCAGGCCACAGAACCAACTTAGAGAACATAGGACTTCTAAACACATTGGCACATTATTGATAAATGGCCTTTAAGATAAAAACATAGAAAATAGGAGCAGTAGGAGGCCATTCGGCCCTTCGAGTCTGCACCGCCATTCAATATGATCATGGCTGATCCTCTGTCTCAACACCACATTCCCACTTTTTCCCCATACCCCTTGATGCCTTTTGTTTCTAGAAATCTATCTATCTCCCTCTTAAATTTCTTTGTTAAGTACACATAAAGGGTGGTTGAAGTCTGGAACTCTCTTCCGCAGATGGCAATTGATGTTAGATCAATTGGAGACGGACAGCTTTTTGTTAAGCAAAGGTATTAAGGGATATGGGGCAACGGTGGGTATATGGAGTTAGGTCGCAGATCAGGCATGATCTCATTGAATGGCGTAACAAGCCCGAAGGGCTCAATGGCTTCCTCCTGTTCCTACTGAATTCTCCGTTCCATTCTTTGAATTCTGCCGACAATTAAACTTGAGCAAAAAGAAAACACTACAAATTTTCTACCCCGTTGTATTTATACAGATTCAGCAACCGACACTTGCACAATAGGCCGAGTTGGCTCCTCTTGTACTGCATCATTCTATAAACTGTCTCAATTCACTCAATATCTCTTCCAACTCATCGTACAGTCAGCAGGCGCTGCTGACTCCTACCGAGACTGGAATCTTCAGGAGCCTGAAGTTATAAAGCTTCACTCTCCAAAAGCTTCTATACACCGACCGGCAGATCGAAGATCAAACCATTACACACCCACACACACAAAAAGGCTCGGAATTTGAGTTAAAAAGCCAATTTAGCATCATGTGTTGTGGAGAGCACAAAGTTAAATAAGTCAATGATAAATAGATGAAGGTCACTGTTGGCTTGCAACTCAGCTCTCCATTCCTCTCACACGGTAGTCATGTTTTTGAACTGAATTTTGTAAACAATGCATACTGCGCGATGATTGGGTGCTCTCAGCTTGTTGCTGCAGTTTAGAACTAGCACTTTTGATACAAACTGCAGACAGAGCCAATATCAGGAGTTGTGGATTAGAGTGTGATGCAGGATTACCTCCCTATAGTCAATCCCTGGTATGGCAAATCGCTTCAAAAAGGAAAGATCAACAGCTTGTGACTGTACGTTTAAGCAATGCAACAAATATAGGAGCATAAAAACACGCAGGATTGGCGAGATCAATAGATCAAGCCAGCCCGAAAGCTCATGGGAAGCCTCTGATTGCAATTTTTGGTCCAAATGTTTTCTTTTACACAAGGAGCCAATAGTTGTTGCAGTATTTGGAGCTCAGTCTTCATTCTCCATGCATGTACAGATGCCACGACTATGAATTGGTGACTGAAGCTTTAGACACCTTAGGCAAAATGAAACAAACAACCCATTAATCATTTAGCCAAGTGTAGGATTCTATCTGAAACATGCGTGTTAGCTCAAAACCTACAATCAATATTTTCCATAGTCTTTTAAATAAGTGATCATTTATAATATATTAGTTGTTTAATGTACCATCTCCTAGAAGTCATAGTTTCAGGATATGGGAGTCGGCCATTTAGGACTGAGAGGAGGAGAAATTTCTAGGCTGACACTCCAGCGCAGTACTGAGGGAGTGCTGCACTGTCAGAGGTACCGTCTTTCAGATGAGATGTTAAACCGAGGTCCCGTCTGCTTCCTCAGGTGGACATAAATGATTCTTTGGCATTAATTAGAAGAGCAGGGGAGTTCTCCCTGGTGTCCTGACCAATATTTGTCCCTCAATCAACATTACAAACAGTTTCGGGTCATTATCACATTGCTGTTAGTGGGAGCTTGCTGTGCGCAATTTGGCTGCCATGTTTCCTACATTACAACAGTGACTACACTCCAAAACATACTTCATTGGTTGTAATGCGCTTTGGGACATCAGTTGGTCATGAAAGGCACTATATAAAATGCAAGTCTTTCTTCTTTAATAGTACAATCAATTAAATTCTTGGTTATGATGGAAAAACAAATCTTTGGCCTGAGGAATTTCAATAGAAAACTAAATGACTTACTTTTGAACCTCAAACATTCAAGTTGAAAGACTAACCACAACACAACACTTCCGTCCTCCTCAATGTCTTCAATTCTTTCTCTATGCATCTCTTTGCAACAAATCTTTGACTTCATTAAGAAATTATGTATAAGAAGCAATTTACATTTATATCATTCCTTTCACATTGTCAGACCATCCCAAAGTACTTCACAGTCAAATGAAATATTTTTGAGATGTTTCATCCGTTGCTTTGCAGTCAGATAGCAAACAGCAATGAGATAGACAACCAGTGACTCTCGTTCAGTGATGTTGGCCAAGACACCAGGAGAACTCCCTGTTCCTCTCCGAACAGTGCCAGGAGATCTCTTGCACCCACTTGTATAGGTGGAGGAGGCCGCTTTCACCCAAAGGACAGCATCACTGACAACGCAGCATTCCCTCTGTACTGTAATGGGGAGTCAACCCAAGTGTGCGCACTCCAGTCCTAGAGTGGAGCTTGACCGCACAATCTTTGGACATGGAGGCAAGGAGATGTATGAAAATATCAAAAGTTCTGAAGGGTCCTGCCTCAAATACTGACCTGGTTTCCTTCCTCACAAAGGCTGACTGACTTGCTGTGTATTTCCAGGATGTTGTGTTTTTATTAGATACAAACTTGCAATTACCTGCACCACAAATGCCTCTCTCCCATTATACAATCTACTTAACAGAAACAGGCATTCTGCCCAACTAGTCTATGCCAGGGTTATACGCCCCACGAGACGTGCCCCACTCCAATTCCCTCTCCCCACCCGGTCTCTCCATATCCCATAGGTCTGTATCATTTGGTCAGTGAGCAGCCATCATGTATTTATGCCTCCTTGTTCTGGACTCAAAGTGGAAACATTTTCTCCACATCCACTCAATCAAACCCCTTCATGATTTCAAAGACTTCCGTCAGGTCTCTTCTTTGAGAAAAATGTGCCCTTGCTGACTCAATCCATCCTGACCGTTGCTTGCTCTCAATTCTTGTAACATCCTTGTAAATCTTTTCTTCACGTTCAGAAATCTAGCAGCTTTAGTCAATCCAACTTGCTGCAAGCGAGTACTACTAGCACCAGAAAACAAGACGACATTTTAATTCTTTACTGAAAAAAAAAGTACAACGGTCCCACTCCAGGGACTGGAGCACAACAATCTAGGCTGACACTCCCAGTGCAGTGCTGGGGGGTGGGGGAGTGCTGCACTGTCGGAGGGGCTGTCTTTCGGATGAGACGTCAAACCGAGGCCCCGTCTGCTCTCTCGGGTGGATGTAAAAGATCCCATGGCACTATTTCGAAGAAGAGCAGGGAAGTTATCCCCGGTGTCCTGGGGCCAATATTTATCCCTCAATTAACATAACAAAAACAGATTATCTGGTCATTATCACATTGCTGTTTCTGGGAGCTTACTGTGCGCAAATTGTTTGCCGAGTTTCCCATATTACAACAGTGACCACACTCCATAAAGTACTTAATTGGCTATAAAGCGTTTTGAGACGTCTGGTGATCGTGAAAAGTGCTATATAAATCCAAGTCTGTCTTTCTTTAAGTCGAATAGTAGTTGATGCGTTAGTCTGCATTATCCTGCCCCACCCCCACATAATGAAAAACAATTTGCTCAGTGTCTTAATGAGCAGTGGTAGCTGCCAGGCAACACCCAATCAAATTGCCATGACCTTGCAGGCACCAATGGTTCCGTAATACATTAACAGTACATTAGAATGTGGAATTCCTTTGATAAAGTGGAACTGTTGGAATAATGAGTTGGTATCAGGTACGAGGCAGAGGAAGTCAGAAACAAAACAGTCTATTCATCCACCCACCTCCTGCTGTTGCTCCAGCATTTACCCTTACCTGGCTCATCGTCCAGGGACTGCAGCCACACATTGTTTCAAGCCTCATTACAGTACAGAACACTGCTCTTTAAACTGCCTTTTCAACTTTAAAAAAAAGAGAGATCTTGATTACAATCCATGATAAATTCTAGTTGGATGCTCTTTCAATTTTTCCAATTATTTAATCCTTTAATCTTTTCCAGACCAGCTTCTCAATCTGCCTTAGCAGAGAATTGGCTAATTTTACATTACAACAGTGACTACATTTCAAAAGAACTTCATTGAAATGTAGTTTGAAGGACACCCTCAAAGCCTCCTTGATAAAGTGCAACATCCCCACCAACACCTGGGAGTCCCTGGCCAAAGACCGCCCTAAGTGGAGGAAGAGCATCCGGGAGGGTGCTGAGCACCTCGAGTCTCGTCGCCGAGAGCATGCAGAAAACAAGCGCAGGCAGCGGAAGGAGCGTGCGGCAAACCAGACTCCCCACCCACCCTTTCCTTCAACCACTGTCTGTCCCACCTGTGACAGAGACTGTAATTCCCTTATTGGACAGTACACTCACTTTTAGAATGGAAGCAAGTCTTCCTCAATATTGAGGGACTGCCTAGTTGACTTGTTCATTTTAAATAAGACTTGCATTTATATAGCATCTTTCACAACCACCAGACATCTCAAAGCACTTTACAGCCAATGAAGTATTTTTGGAGTGTAGTCACTGTTGTAATGTGGGAAAACGGTTAATGCCTCCATTACAACAGCTGACAAAAGAATGTCACAGGAACACATGATGAATTTAAGAGTCTAATTTCTAAATGCTTTGAGCTGTTTTGAGACCTAATTTTAGAACTAATTATTTTCACACTTGCGTCTACTTTTCTCTCCCCAATTTCAAATTTCTCTCCAATTAAATTCTACCAAAAACAAAACATTTTGCAAGTTGCACTCACCCACCTTACTGTAACACCTTTTTAAAAATTGTGTTTAAAACAAAACAAAAAACAAAAAACACAAACCTGGCTGCAACGACTCCCCGTCCCTCCAGAAAGTGTGTCACAGGCACAACCATTGGAAGTGGAGTTCACTCCAATTCTGTTTGGCACTCCCCCACCACCAAATCCTAGAATCACCCCCGATGTCGACCCCCACCCTCCAAAGCACTTCATATATGGTTGCACCCTGCTGCAGAGGCAGACAAAGACATGTGCAGAGAGACAGAATGGAAGAAAGGGAGAGATGCCATCTTATGGGAGACTAGAAAGTTATAAAACTTGGAAGGGGCGAGAAGAGCACATACAAAAATGACCAGCTGGTCCCTCAACCCGGCCCCACACGCATGATGGCCGGAGTATCATAACTAGCCACATCCTCCTCCACCCCCAATATCCCCCCCTTGTTGCGTTAAACTGTTCCAATCATGCAAAAAGTAACAAGGTATAAATGAGTGACAGCAGATCGAGCTTCACATGATTATAACCTGCCACTCTAAAGGATTGATTACACTTCAATGATTACAGCGGGACCTGGGGGTACATGTGCATGAAACACAAAAGGATAGTATGCAGGTACAGCAAGTGATCAGGAAGGCCAATGGTATCTTGGCCTTTATTGTAAAGGGGATGGAGTATAAAAGCAGGGAAGTCTTGCTACAGCTATACAAGGTATTGGTGAGGCCACACCTGGAATACTGTGTGCAGTTTTGGTTTCCATACTTACGAAAGAATATACTTGCTTTAGAGGCAGTTCAGAGAAGGTTCACTAGCTTGATTCCGGGGATGAGGGGGTTGACTTATGAGGAAAGGTTGAGTAGTTTGGGCCTCTACTCATTGGAATTCAGAAGAATGAGAGGTGATCTTATCAAAACGTATAAGATTATGAGGGGGCTTGACAAGGTGGATGCAGATCTCCACTGATGGGGGAGACTAGAACTAGAGGGCATGGTCTTAGAATAAGGGGCTGCCCATTTAAAACAGACGAGGAGAAATTTCTTCTGAGGGTTGTGGATCTGTGGAATTCGCTGCCTCAGAGAGCTGTGGAAGCTGGGACATTGAATAAATTTAAGACAGAAATAGAGTTTCTTAAATGATAAGGGGATAAGGGGTTATGGGGAGCAGGCGGGGAAGTGGAGCCGAGTCCATGATCAGATCAGCCATGATCTTATTGAATGGCGGAGCAGGCTCGAGGGGCCGTATGGACTATTCCTGTTCCTATTTCTTATGTTCTTCGGATTCTCCAGATTGAAATAGTCCTTCAAGCATCCTCATTATTATACACACTTCTTGCATTCCATTAGTTAGTAACTGGCCGTCACATGCTGGGGTAAAGGGAGAAGATTTATGGGGTCAATTTCCGTAGGGCTCCGCCCACTCCAACCCCGTAACTTCAACAAAAGCACCATTTACACTCGTAAACAGGTTTTCTGTCTAACATCTGCTGAAGTTCCGAGTGGGCAAAGCTTCAAGTGAATTCGTCTCCTTAGAACGCTGCATACTATTTCCCATTGTTACCCTCCAGTGTCCATTGGCGGTGCTCCCCCAAGTGGGCCTGGAGACTTGCTGCTCAGGAAAAGTTGAATTTTTTTTTTTTTTTACATTAAAATTGATCAGAATGCACCATTTCAAACATTATTTGATTTCAGAAGGTTGAGAGTTCAGGTCCCACTCCAGACACTTGAGCACAGGCCGAGGCCCCGTCAGCTCCCTCAAGTGGATGTAAAAGATCCCATGGCACTATTTCGAAGAAGAGCAGGGGAGTTATCCCCAGTGTCCTGGCCAATATATATCCCTCAAATCAACATCACTAAAACAGATGATCTGGTCATTATCACATTGCTGTTTGTGGGAGCTTGCTGTGCATAAATTGGCTGCTGCATTTCCCAGATTACAACAGTGACTACACTCCAAAAAGTACTTCATTGGCTGTAAAGTGCTTTGGGACATCCGGTGGTCATGATAGGCGCTATATAAAAGAAAGTCTTTCTTTATTCATAATAGATTTTTTTTTAATCTAAAAATTTATTGGCAAAATAAATGTAATTTGAGGCTTTCCTCAACAAAACAAAGGAGATCACTTTTCCAAAAGCTCTTTGAACAGTCGCTCTCTTCCCCCTTCCCCCTTCCCGGAGACCTCCCTTTCCCCCTCCAATCTGCGTACCCCTATCCAGTTCACAGAGGTACTCCCTGCCTGCCAGCACGGCCCCTATTCATGGCCCTGTCCTTCAACCCCTTAAATTAACAAATACATGCTCCCACTCCAAGATCAGCCATGTGCATGTTCAGCCATGATCACATTGAATGGTGGTGCAGGCTCGAAGGGCCAAATAGCCTACTCCTGCACCTATTTTCTATGTTTCTAAGGCCCGCAGTACACAGAGGCCCTCTACCTCCTTCACATTCTTCCTCCCAAGTGTTCTGGTTGTGGCCTTACACAAGAACCACCCTCTCTGCTGCCAGGAATCTGGATTTATTACAAGACCAGGACGTCCCACTCCCAGCACAGAGAGGTAATGGGACAGACAGCAGGGAGATCGTGGAACGATCATTTTCCAGGCTGATCCTTGTGAATTTGCTCGTCACGGACTGATTTACCATCCCAGGGGATTACACTGCTGTATGCCTTGCTATCCCATTAGTTTCATGCAAATAAGTTGGGTCCACTGGGAACTGGATAGAAAAGTGGGAGCAGAGTTAATGACTGAATTGCATGAAAACAGTTTCAATTTTGGGACAAGACCCTTCGGCAACCTGGGGGATCAATAAGTGAATCTAAAAGCGTATTCCTAATCGGGATTTGATTTCTTTAAAACCATTCTTTCTACACGTGCTGCTCAAGACCTTCCACACGCGCCAATCCTTGCACAGTGACGGCAGTGATCAAACCTCATCGTTACAAAGTTTACAAGGACTAAAATGGAAAGTATCAGCTTGTTGACATCAGGGTCAAACACTTTATTAAAAGCAGAATTACTATTCTTGACTAGAAAACAAAAATCTCCAAGTTAGGAAGTCAAAGAGTAACAGCTCCACTATAGCATCATGGAAATGAAATGTATTTTAGCTCACAGGGTAAATAAATGCCTCCCAGGTGGTTATGCTGATGGGGTTAGATGAAAGGGTTTTGATAGGGTGGATGTACAGACGATGTTTCCACTTGCGGAGGAGACCAGAACTAGGGACCGTAAATACAAGATAGTCACAAATAAATCCAACAGGGAATTCAGGAGAAACTTCTTTACCCAGGGAGTGGTGAGAATGTGGAACTCGCTACCACAGGGAATAGCATAGATGCATTTCTTCTCTCCTTAGGCAGTCCCCCGGAGTCGAGGATAACTTGCTTCCACACTAAAATTTAGTTCCAAGGTGACTGATGAGACCAGTGCAGGATCTACAGTCTCTGTCACAGGTGGGGCAGGTGGTGGTTGGAGGGATGGGTGGGTGGGGTGCTTGGGTTGTCATGCGCTCCTTCCGCCGTTTGTACTTGGCTTCCGCGTGCTCTCGGTAAAAGAGACTCGAGGTGGTCGGCGTATTCTTAGATGTTTCTCCGCCACTTTGAGCGGTCTTGGGCCAGGGTACCCCAAGAGTCGGTGGGGATGTTACATTTTTCCCCCCCAAAAGAGGGTAGTTGGTAGGGGAGGCAGCCAAGGTGACAGCAGCCCAGCCACCGGGCATCTCCAATCCGGTGACATTGGACAGCGAGGGACAAGGTCGATGCATTTAAGGGGAAGCTAGATAAATACATGAAGAAAGGAATAGAAGAATATGCTGATGGAGATGACCACAGGGTAGGAGGAGGCTTGTGTGGAGCATAAATGCCGGCATGGACCGGTTGGGCCAAATGGCCCGTTTCTATGCTGTATATTCTACATAAATAAGCACAGCATCAAATCTCACCGGAATGCTCATGATAGGACATACGATATCGCTCACTGCATGTCCCCTCCCCACTGACCAAATTCACGTCTATAAACCAGGGGATTGGTTCTGATACACTCCTAACAAAGGGTGAAACGGAGTACTGTGAACAATGAGCAAGTGTGACCTTGGCTCCTTTAATGAGACTCCAGAGTGCAGGTACCACGTGGGTGACCTGCTTATATACCGTGCTCCCAAGGGATGCTGGGATCCCTCTGGTGGTGGTGTGATACAGGTTGCAAAGGGTTAAACATAACAGGCTCCATCATGCACTTGCGCACTTAAGCCATTTTCAACTGCAAACCAGATCTGTTCTTCAATCTACATCCATCTTTCAATATCTCTGCCTCAACAGCCACCTCAGTGTCTCTGCCCGGGTGCAAGCTGAGCAGCATCTCTTTCAGTCCAAATCTTTCATGGATTCATTGAACGATAAAAAAAATAAACAAACAAGTCATATCCTGGTAGCTTCCTTCGTGTTGTGTTTTTTTTTAAAAACGAAAAAAAAAGACAAGCCTCGCGTTGTCTGCGTGCACAGAGAAGAGCCGAGGTGGAATAAATTCAAAGGGAAACATGCTGTCCCAGCTCCAGAGTGCGAGATCCGCCCTCCCTCCAGTCACACGTCCAGACAGGCAGCTTCTTGCTACTGCACCTGGAGCACAGAGAGGCAGAACAATGTACAGAACCAGTTTGAGAGAACAAACATTTTCACACTACACCCAGAATTAAAGCGGTGCCTGCAGATTTGCTCGTTTTAGCACCCGTGAGGAATTTTGCAATCCACTCGGGATCTGGGCAGTCAATTTAGATCGGGCTCTGGCCGCCCCTGTTGAACATTACCGTCTGCAAACCGAGACGCCTCAACCATGCGCTAAAGTTCCAGCGTTCAGTGTAAGAAGGAGCTGTAATCACCACTAGTTCAGCTAATTGCGATTAATAATTCAAGAATACTTGGTTACAATGGCAAAAGTAGTTTTAAAATTAAGACACCAAGGTGAAGGGCCAAGTCCCACGGGGCAGGTCACCGCCAAAGGCGGTAGAGGACAAAGCAAGTCAGGAGGTGGTGATTAGGTGGGGTCAGGTTTAGATTTCAGAGAAGGTAAACAAAATGAAAGACTTGCATTTATATAGCATCTTTCACGACCACCAGACGGCCCAAAGCGTTTTACAGCCAAATGAAGTACTTTGAGTGTAGTCACTGTTGTAATGTGGGAAATGCGGCAGCCAACGTGCACACAGCAAGATCCCACAAACAGCAATGTGATAATGACCAGATAAACTGTTTGATGGTGATTGAGGGATAAATATTGGCTCAGGACACTGGGGAGAACTCCCCTGCTCTTCTTCTAAACAGGGCCACAGAATCTTATGACCACCCAAGAGAGCAGACGGAGCCTCGGTTTAACGTCTCATCCGAAAGACGGCATCTGCAACAGTGCTGCACTCGATCAGTACTGCACTGGGAGTTTCAGCAAAGTCTCTGCAGTGGGACTTGAACCCACAACCTTCTGACTCGGGGGCAAGAGCGCTACCCACTGAGCCACAGTGGACACTAAAAGGATAAACAGGAAAGACTGAAGGAAGTAAGGCGGTCCACGGGCGAGGTCCCGAGTGAGTTGTGGGAGGCTGTGCAGCAATTCCTAATCCTGCACCAGATTCCTTTACCAGTTCTCAGTGGAGTATGGCTCCAATGGTGCCCCCACTTCTATCAAACGATCGCTGCTGGAAAATGAGGTGACTATCAGACGAGGACACGTTTGGCCTATATTGCAAAGTCCTTCACAAAATTCTCATCCTCGTTTTCAAATCCCTCCATGGCCTCGCCTCTCTCTCTCTAATCTCCTCCAGCCCCATAACCCTCAGATGTCTGTGCTCCAATTCTACCCTCTATTTTAATTGTTCTACCATTGGTGGCCATGCCTTCTGTTGCTTGGGCCCCAAGCTCTGGCACTCCCTGCCTAAACCTCTCCTCTCTCTTGCCTCCTTTTAAGACGCTCCTGAAAACCTACCTTCACCCATCCCAATATCTCCTTATATGGCTCAGTGTCAAGTGTTGTTTTAGAACACTCCTGCGAAGCGCCTTGGACATTGCAGGTTGTTATTACGATCAAATAGCCTGTCGACATGCTCGGCCTATTCTCATGCAGAAAGAGCTACCGAAAATCAATCGACACTCAAAGGCCGGCAAGCACTGTTTTGTGTCTTGTGTACTTTGACTTCCACCCCTCCCCCATCCGTACTCCAGCATTACACACTGATCAGGCAGTTCGGGATCAATGCAGTCACTCAGCATTTACACGGGTCTCTCGACCTCAATTCAGGTCAGATGCAAGATTGCAATAAATTACCAGTCTGACATTTGCTATTTCTTTTTGCAGCAGAAGGTGACAGAAGGTAGGCACTGGATCATTTTCATCAGCTTGACTCGCAGCAAGAATCAATCCATCATCCTGTGGGTTTTTAAACCCAAAACATATCAAACTAGGTCAATAACCAGGGGGCAGAGATTTAAAGTAATTGGTAGAAGGATGAGAGGGGAGTTGAGGAGAACCTTTTTTTAAACCCAGAGGGTGGTGGGGGTCTGGAACTCACTACCTGAAAGGGTGGTAGAGGCAGAATCCCTCACCACATTTAAAAAATACTTGGATGTGCACTTGGAAGTGCCGTAACCTACAGGGCTGGAAAGTGGGATTAGGCTGGGTAGCTCTTTGTTGGCCGGCACGGACACGATTGGCCGAATGATGGCCTTCTGTGCCATAAATTTCTATGATTCTATGAATGTCCAAGTCCTTCCTTTTCATCCCAACTCTTCTACAAGTCCCTCCTCTGCTGCAGGAAACTCAAACTTGCATTTATAGAATGGATTATCATGCCTTTCGAACACCTCAAAGCTCTTCATATATAAATACCTATTTTGAAATGCAATGGCTGCTGTTATGTTGGAAAATATGGGAAGCATGTTGCATACAGCCAGAGCCACAATGGAAAATGCCACGAATCATCGCTCGGTCAGACTACAGAATTGCTACTTTTAAAGGTTCATGTATCATTTTCTCAAAACTTGTGGACCGCAGGGAATTATCCCTTGCAATCATCAGTCACTCCCTAAACCAGCAGAAACATTTCGGATCACTCGAGAATGTCAAGTTGACAAAAAAAAAAGAGTCAAGATGAATCTGTGATCAATGACATGTTACGAGATCACTGGAGATTAGAAGCTTTTTGTTTTTCGAAACAAGAGATGAGAGTCAAAAAAGTGACACAGCATTTTGTATGCTGGGAAAATAGATATCACGTGGTGTATGGACATGGGGATGCAACAGTTCTAAAGCAAGTTTATTGTCCCTTACTCCACCATTAAAGAATCATCAGTGCCCGGTGCCTTTCTACCCACCCCCCGCCCGCAGCCAACATGCAAAGCACTGACAGATCTGGAGTTTTAACATAATAGGAGTCGTCGGCCATTCAGCCTCTCGAGCCTGCTCCGCCATTCAATGAGATCACGGCTGATCTTCGACCTCAACTCCACTTTCCCGCCCGATCCCCATATCCCTTCATTCCCTTAATATCCAAAAATCTATCGATCTCGGTCTTGAATATACTCAACGACTGAGCATCCACAGCCCTCTGGGGATGAGAACGGCAAAGATTCACCACCCTCCGAGTGAAGACATTGCTCATCTTATCGCAGTCCTGTGACCCTTGGTTCCAGACTCCCCAGCCAGGGGAAACATCGTCCCTGCATCTACCCTGCAAGAATGTCGTAGGTTTCAATGAGATCACCGCTCATTCTTTTCCCATCAACCATCTGCGTGCTCCTGCAAGTAACACCACAGAGCCGCCAAGATTTTAAACATTAATCAGAGAAAGTGTCGCCATAGCAATTAAACTGTAAAGCAGCAGCCACAATTAAAGCAAATTCCCCAAAGTGTAGGAGATTACTGATAAGCTCATAATAAAAAGGATGAAACTGAGTACTGTGCACAATAAGCAAGTGTGACCTTAGTTCCTTTAATGCGACTCCAGAGTGCGGGTACCTCGTGGATGGCCTGCTTATATACCGTGCTCCCAAGGGATGCTGGGATCCCTTGGGACTCCAACAGGTAGGCCCTCTGGTGGTGGTGTAATACAGGTTACAAGGGGTTAAATACTTAACAGTTACCTTCCAGATTCCGTATTGGTTCAGGTCAATGCCTTCGCTCTAGAATAGGCAAAACAAGTATGGAAGAACGGACAAGATCACACATGCACTGCCCCAACCAGAGCAGCTCAGCCTTATTTTGCAAACAGGGAAAATGTCAGCCGTGGCTCAGTGGGCAGCACACTTGCCTGAGTCAGAAGGTTGTGGGTTCAAGTTCCACTCCAGAGGCATCTGCCAATAGTGTGTGAAGTGCTGTGCGATAGAAAGCATTGCTTCCACCAGATGTCAGAGAGATTGACAATTGAAGTATAATCCTTTTCATTCTTGGCATTAGTCGCGCTACACATTCTATAGCTCTATAATATCCCATGGTTAGATTTACCAGTGAAAGGTACCCACTGAGACATCTCGTCAAGGTTGAAGAATTCTTAACTCATCAACTCGAACCCTGCACTGCCTCCAGGTGCTGGAATAGCACCTTATGTCAAGATAACCAACACTATGAGGCGTGGACTCTTCAGGGCACCGTACAGTTTCAGCATGACGGTTACAGATTTGAAGTCATTATTTGGTAATACTGCTCCGTTAATATGACTTACACAGGCTGAGCGCCATCAGTGGGGAGCACTCGGCTCACAATTCACACCCAGCAGATTCAATGCTTGGAACGCTGAACTGCCACCTTGGGTTCTGCAAGCCATGTTTCATACAATCAGAAATTTACAGCACGGATGGAGGCCATTTCGGCCCATCGTGTCCACACCAGCCGACAAAGAGCTATCCAGCCTAATCCCACGTTCCAGCTCTTGGTCCGTAGCCCTGTAGGTTACGGCTTTTCTAAGTGCATTTGAAATGGTGAAGGTTTCTGCCTCTACCACCCTTTCAGGGAGAGAGTTCCAGACCCCCAGCACCCACTGGGTGAAAAAATTTCCCATCAAATCCCCTCTGAAGCTCCAACCAATTATTTTAAATCTATGCCCCCTGATTGTTGACCCATCTGTTAAAAGAAATAGATCCTTCCTATCCACTCTATCTAGTCCCCTCATAATTTTATACACCTCAATAAAAAGGTCTCCCCTCAGTTCCAAAGAAAACAAACCCCAGCCTATACAGCCTTTCCTCAGTTAAAATTCTCCAGTCCTGCCAACACCCTCGTCAATCTCCTCTGTACCCTCTCCCGTGCAATCACATCGTTCCTGTAATGTGGTGTAGTATTCTTCATAAACACAAAAAGAATCCCAAGTTCATTTTTTCCTCTAGGCAACTAACAAACGTGGGGTGTGTAGAGAATACACATCATAGAACATAAATGAGGGAGGAGCTAAATCCAACAGCTCAACTCCTCCATCGTCCTCCCCTCCTAAAACTGGAACAATAAAACCCATCAAAATGCAATCTCAGGAGCATCTTACCTGTCCCGAAGCAGTCCTCCAAGATTCACACAGGGTTGCTAAATCTAAACTGGACACCAAATCTAACCCCTGCTTCAGTAAGACCACCAATAACCCTGGGATTACCTCCCCCGCTGCCCCCCAACACACAATATCCCCTGTCGCCCATTCAGAGCTGGCGATCCCAGAAACAGCTTACACCCACCCCCAAATCCAAGGTCATCCATCATCATAGGCTGTCCCTCGAGCGAGGATGACTTGCTTCCACATGAGTTCACAGGTGTTTCAATGAAGGACCCAATGTTCCAGTCCTGAACTCCAGTTGAGGGGGTGGAAGATGC
The DNA here is from genome assembly GCF_044704955.1 of Pristiophorus japonicus. Lineage (NCBI taxonomy): Eukaryota > Metazoa > Chordata > Chondrichthyes > Pristiophoridae > Pristiophorus > Pristiophorus japonicus. Next base: position 12,528,339 of record NC_091990.1, read on the forward strand.
CTGTGCGTGGATTTTTTAACGTGTGGTGACCGTTGCACATTAACCACCACACGGGCTTGACAGAGCGAGGTCTTGGTCCAGTGGCAAGGGTTAACCAGGACAACTGGAGACTTGCTCTGCTGCACGGACCCAGTGCGCACACATATCGCAGTGTGGGCTGGGCCCGTGCTGCCCCTGGGCCCTCGGCTCTTCTGGGCCCCGTACCCTCATTCGCTGCACCTCCGCCCACGATGACCCACGGCCCGGCGCTCCAGCTCTATTTATAGCCCCGACCTGCGGTGGTGTTCTGAAGTTGCACGCCGCAAAACATGTTCATGAGGTTTGTTCAAGAGGGAGTTAGATATGGCCCTTACAGCTAAAGGGATCAAGGGGTATGGAGAGAAAGCAGGAAAACCGGGGTACTGAGGTGAATGATCAGCCATGATCATATTGAATGGTGGTGCAGGCTCGAAGGGCCGAATGGCCTACTCCTGCACCTATTTTCTATGTTTCTATGTTTCACTAGAACACATTTTTACCCTGACTAAAGATTTGCTATGACCATATTACAGCACTGGGAAAAAAAAAAAAATCAGACTATTAAAATCTTACACACTTCGTAAAGGCCCTGGTGCATGAACCTCTCGCTTACAGGACAATAAAACCTTTTGTCCTGATGCTGAATCACTGTTGGGTGGAGTGCTAATGCGGTTGCATGACATTGTCAAGTTGCAAGGTTTGTTGGAGAGAAACACGACATTAGCAGTTTTCGAACAAGGATATCCAAGCTTCTGTCTTTATCAGCCGCATGGGAGGAGGGTATCAAAGGACCCCCGGAAGCCAACTTGCGAACGCTCCCGATAACTTACGCACATCTCAAGCTGTTGGAGGCGTCTGAACCAACACCTTGGCATGTAATAAATGAAAGCTTGATTTCTCATTAAAGTGGAGGCATAAGAGAACAGGACATGCGAGGAAGGTTGGATGGTTTCAGTGTACAGTTTTAGGAACTACTCTTCAGTATCTAGGTCATTGAATGTATTTAAGGCGGAGAGACACAAATTTTTGAAAAATAAGGGTGTCAAGGGTTATGGGGAACAGACGGGGAAGTGGAGTGGAGTCCATGATCAGATCAGCCATGATCAGATCAGCCATGATCTTATTGAATGGCAGAGCAGGCTCGAGGGGCCAAATGGCCAACTCCTGCTCCTATTTCTTATGTTCTTGGTAAGATATACGCTAGTAGTAAGCTGGTCATAATGTCGGTGATGCACAAACTTGAACTCATACTGTAACTAAAAAGGATTAGGTTAGCCGAGCAAATCCCAGATTTTGCTATTTTGACTCAAATTTTGCTGAGCCTTACCAATCACCCAGTCAACTCAAACCGCTCATGCATGGTACTGCATTTCTGTACAAAAAGGTGAACTCAAACCTTGTCCATAATGTTCAGCCTTGCAATGTACATATAGAGACAATCGTGGCTTTAAAAAAAAACATTAGTTTTGAGCCAAATCAAGCTGCAAATAGTAGATTGGTACAACAACAACTTGCATTTATATAGCGCTTCATAGGATTATTAGATGAAAAATTTGAGACCGAGCTGCACAAGTAGAAATTAGTGCAGGTGACCAAATGCTTGGTCAGAGGTAAGTTTTAAGGAGCCCCTTGAAGGAAGAAAGAGAGGTAGAGAGGCGGAGAGGTTTAGGCAGAGATTTCCAGAGCTTGGGGCCCAGGCAACAGAAGGCACAGTCACCGAAGGTTGAGCGATTATAATCAGGGATGTTCAAGAGGGCAGAGTTAGAGGAGCGTAGACGTCTCGGGGTGGGGGAGGGGGGGGGCGTTTGCGAGGCCATGGAACGATTTGATAAATAAGGATGTGGATTTAAAAAAGCGAGGCGTTGCTTAACCGGAAGCCAATGTACGTCAACAACAACTGGCATTTATATAGCGCCTTTAACATAGCAAAACATCCCAAGTGCACTACCTCAGACGGCAAGGAATCTCATTAGACTGGAGTTCAAAACGTTCAAACATAAAGGGCAGGTTTAGACAGGAAGAGTTCGACAGGAGCAGGCTGTGCCCAACATGGAGACTGCACCCTAACTCAATTAGCTGTTTCACCAAAGATTGGGCTGAAACTGGCTGGGGCATCAAACTGGGGTAATGTGTGTTTTCGATGATGGAACCAAACTGGATCCAATTTGGATTCAGCAGCGATAAGAGCAGCTTGGAGTACATAAACTATAAAGCTTCTTTTCAGAAAGACAGCACAGAAATCCAATTCTGATCTTGTATTTTTAAATCTTAAAAACACCCACCCCCCACAATATCTACACACAAGCTTGAAGAACTTTGAAACTCTGACTACTGATCAATGTTCGCAGGTTATGCAAAGCAAAGGTTGTGATTTGCATTAATGATTGATCAGTTCAAATACCGGCCCTGCACCACCACTCACTGGTACTGGTGACAAGAGAGGCCACAAGCGGAACATATCCTGGGAGAGTTACTCCCACCCCAATAATCCTTTAGCGAATGATGCAATACTAACTGTATTGCTTAGTAGCCCCACAGGCTGACACACGTTTTGTGGGATGGTTCTAACTGCTTCGTTGATCATCCATGGGGCAGTGGGTGAACAGCTTGGGCAGCTAACAAGTGGAGAATTAGTACTATTAGTTACCAGCCTCTGACTGTCAACAAGGTTCCGAATTGTTCCACAAGCCCCCCTCGAGGCACTGTCTGCTCTCTCGGGTGGATGTAAAATATCCCATGGCACTACATCAAAGCAGAGCAGGGAGAATTATCCTGGCCAACATTTATCCCTCAATCAACATCACTAAAACAGATTATCTGGTCATTATTACATTGCTGTTTGTGGGAGCTTGTTGTGCACATTTGGCTGCTGCGTTTCCCACATTACAATAGTGACGACATTTCAGACATTCATTGGCTGTAAAGCATTTTGGGACACCCTGAGGTTGCGAAAGGTGCTATATAAATGCAAGTCGAGACAGATTGGGAGGGTGGCTACTGTGTCAGAAAAAGTCCACAGACCAGTGTATAAAGCATCAGCAATATATTATCCCAGAAACTCAACTCACCCACACGCACACTATACCAACAGCAATCTAGGCTCCAATAACAAACATTCAGTGATGATTTTGCTACGGGAGTGGGGAGGAACAAGTAGTTTTTTTTTTAAATAAACACTTTTGACAAACTACAATGCCTGTATTGTGCCAACCATACATGGGTGAATGCACTAAGTCCCAACTCCCCCCAGCAGCGGCTGCCATACATAGTGCTTTCACCCAAGTCCCAACTCGCCCCCAGCAGTGACAGCAGTAATGTCACCAAAAATTGCCTTCCAACTATTGTCATGTGATTTACTCTGTGCACACACACATCATAACTAACTGCAAGTACAACATGCTGTTTTAGAGAAACCCGCCATTATCTTCTGTGTAACATGTGCTTTTCTGAAGGATTGTTGCCATGTGGCACCGACCACTACTGAAATAGGTTTAAATGAACTTTCACTAGAAGCACTCTTGGGGAGTGGGGGGGGAAAGAGAGAGCTATCTTCTGCATGCTTAGTGCTATGTGCAATTAAATCAAACTCACTTAATGTAATAGATCTCCCCCAAATGAACTACTGGTGTACTGCAACTAATAAAGGATCATGTGGCAAAGTCACATGATGATAGTTTCTGTAAGAGCCATCTTGCGCGCAGTGTGCTTATTAGTGATGTCGTAAGAATACATCACATTGGCCACGAGGATCGGATTTCTGATTCCCTAGCTGAAATTTGTTAGTGGATGCTCTTGCCAAACCAACAGAGAGACTTTGAGAGATTCTTTGTTTTGCAGAACAGCTAAAAAGGTTTATAACTTACTTCCTCCATTGGAGAGATAGAGAGAGAGTTCAGAGCCAACGGTAAGAATCACTTATCGATGTGCAAGACTATGGAGAAAGAGCAGGAGAGTGGGACTAATTGGGCTGCTCTTTCAGAAGAACTCGCACAATGGGCCGAATGGTCTCCTTCTGCACTGCAAGATTTGACCACTTGACAAACCTCAGCATATCTGCCACTGAAGACAGACGAGTAGACCATGGAGACATGATCAACGTGATACTCTCCGGGATTTTCAAAACATTAAACGACAGTACACCCTGGATTGTTTTGACACTAGCTCCAGAATCACCCCCACACCAACTCTAGCGAGAGCAGCTCCAAGAATAAGAGTTACAATTTAACTATCATTTTTTTTTTAAAAACTTCTCCAATATTGCTTTTGAATTTTACCAATTGGACAGTGAACTGTTCCATCAGCCCTTTTCAAATTGGTAGAAAAACTACTGAGTGTACAGGGGATTAGTAAATCACCACTCGTATTCATATTGTCGGTGCACTCGTGCAGTTGTCACACGCACTCGAACCAGCCACAGTGCAGCTTAACTCTATAAACCCAGTTTACAGATACTACACCAACAATGGTACTGGTAAACATAACAGAAGCACAAGTGACCTGTGTGTATTGAAGAGGGACACTCAGCCCATGGAAGAGGAGGAGAACATGCACATTTGATAGAGCAGTTAAGTCTGCTCTCTCGATTCAACAGGGTTATACATGGTTCCAGTTATTTACCGTGCTGAAAAGCCCCACCCAACAAAAAAAGCTACAAATATTAGAAATCCATGACTCAATATTGGTTGAGAGATCCTACTCCGACTAGTGAAGAGACATGTATTTCAATCTTTGAACAGAAAACTCCCAAATCAGAAGTGGGAAAAAATACATGTATTTGACAGGCCCTTTTCTAGAGCTTCTTAATCTATTTTCGGATTTGCAAATAACCACAAGTCTTTGCTAAGCAATACTTCTACAAACAGGCCGTGTCTGTTTCTGTAGCAGCAAGAATGACAGAGGAGAACCTGGGTAACGTACACCTAATTACAGCATTATTCCCACCGTGTCAGAGTTCCAACTGAAGCAGCCAAGCAAAATATTTCTTGGCAAATTGGTTCATCAGAGAAATTTACTGCCGGAAGGAGGCTATTGCGGCCGATCGTGTCCGCGCCGGCCGACAAAAAGCTATCTAGTCTAATCCCACCTTTCCAGCTTGTAGGTTGCGGCATTTCAAGTGCGTATCCAGGTAATTTCTAAGAATGTGAGGAGGGTTTCTGCCTCTTCAGGCATTGAGTTCCAGACCCCCGCCGCCTTCTGGGTAAAAAAAGTTCTCCAAGTCCTTCTAACACTTACTTTAAATCTACACTCCCTGGTTATTGACATCTCTGCTGAGGGAAATGAGTCCTTCCTGTCCACTAGGCCCCTCATAATTTTATACATCTCAATAAGGTCTCCCCTCAGTTCCAAAGAAAACAACCCCAGCCTATCCAATCTTTCCTCATAGCTAAAATTTTCAGTCCTGGTAACATCCTCGTAAATCTCCTGTACCCGCTCTAGTGCAATCACATCCTTCCTGTAATGTGGTGACCCGAACTGCACACAGTACTCTCGCTGTGGCCTAACTAGTGTTTTATACAGTTCGAGCATAACCTCCCTGCTCTTGTAGTCTATGCCTCGGCTAATAAAGGAAATCTTAACCACCTTATCTGCCTGTCCTCTACTGCTTGAATAAAAAGTTTTATGTAAATTAAAAAGTTTATAGTGCCGGTCCTCAAACCCATCCCCTATCCCTCCCCAATCCCCACACATATAAACCAAGAAACCACCAGTTAGGAAGAATGAAAAGGCACAATAATAAAAAAATAAGTAATTGTAGGAACAGAGAGACCTGGGGATGTGTGTAAGTAGGTAGCAGGACAAGTTGGAAAAAGGCACAAGTCCTTGGCTTTATACATAGAGACATAGAGTACAAATTGGATCTCTTTTTCAAAGAGCCAGTACAAGTACAATAGGTCAAATAGCCACTTTCTGTACTGTATCTATGGTAGTCCAGACTGCAGTGCCACTATTAACAGAACATTAAATCAGCCAAGAAAAGGCCCACTGCAGGTTTAATCCCAATCTTTTACTAATTCCTAATGATATTCCACTATTCTGTTCAATCTCAAAACTTGCACCTGATTGTGAGATTTAAAATGATCAATTGACTTGATCATTTGCATGAATTTACTTTCTCAATTCCCCCTGGCAGGTATCTTCCCCCAGGGCCTTGATCAAGTCAACAGGAAGTACAAGAGAGCAGCTCCAATGGACATATCTGGACAACTTCCCTCATCCTGGTGCAGAGGTGCAACCTTCCACAATTCATTCGAGTGAAAAGACAGACACAAACCCAATAACCTACCACTCCACAACGACGCAGACTAATACGCTGATATGCTGCACCAATGGCCCACCTTTTCAAGACCAACCTAAAAGCTTCTCATCAGGAAATCCCTTTTGCAAGGGCTCAATGAATGTCAAAGTGGCAATATCCATTGCCTTCACAAACTTGCAGATCGTCTACTAGATAAAGTCCATCTTTTTTCTTTAAAAATAGACTATGTTTCTGTATATGGTGGAAAATGCAGTCATGTTCCATAAACACCCTATGAAAACATCAAGACCATTCATTATATTAAAATGAATCATCAGTTAGGCTAACTTGAAGGCAACATGTGCATAATCATCTCAGTTCACTGCACACAAAAGAGCAGCTCTTTGCAAACGCAGTGTGGAATAAAGCAGAGCTCTAAACGGTGCACAAGCTCTTAAATACACTGGATTTTACAAAGCAAGTGGTTCAAGAAACAAGCTTCACCTTAAAACTCAGCCAATAGTATTGGTTGGTGGGCAAGGTTCACTATTTGCGACATATAGACAATAGACAGTCCTCAAAGCAATGCGCACACCTACAGGAAATATTGAGAGCGAGAGATGTCTTTACCTTTAGCGCCCTCGTGGGAATGGATGGTCATTAGGAGGACAAAAATGATAATATTCAAACACTCGTGAAAATGGCTAGTCCCTAAAAGTCACTATTTATTCACTTTTATACAGAGAGCATTTTGACTTTCACTTGTACAAGTGCAGGCAAGTTTCTCAACTCCAGTATCCGCTGTTGAAAACAATACCCATCTTTCATTCCAACCTAGCTGTGTGCACAGCAAAACTGAGCTGCAGACTCCCAAGGGATAGTCAAGCATATTGTTAAACACACTAAGATCTTTCCTTTAAACACCGGTCTCTGATCCACTTAGCTGCTGAATTGGCAAACACTGTCTGCACACAAATCAGGAGGCTACCAATTATCACCCCAGCACTTAATTCAGGAGAAAGCCCACTGCTCCTGCTCCACAGGAGAGCAGGGCAGGGAGTGACCTTAGCAACAGCAGCTTCAAAACCAAACCTGTCTTACCACTTAAAAAAAAACAAATTCAGGTAATTTTCTCACTACAAAGCAAGCAGGTACTGTTACAGGTAATGGCCACTCAAGGGACACTGCCCAAATCAAAGGAAGCAACTTTGTCCTAATTTAACACCCACCACAAAAAAATCCAGAGCTGGTTCAGAATGCAGCTCGTTGGCATTAACAGAGACAGCTTGGGAGGAGAGACAGCAGTAAATGCATTTGCAATGTAGGTCTTACTAACTCAGTGTAAGAAAACACACAGACTGCAGTAACAGAGGATATGTTATACAGTACATTACCTCCCAGAGCATTCACTCACTCCAAGCACAACAACCAGCAATAGCGTGTGCACCAAACACACACACAGTAAAAGTCCCACTAAAGTCCTTTCCCTCTGAAAGCTCATTGTTTATCTTAACAACCCCCACAATGTGAGGGACTTGCCTTTTTTCTGTTTGTCAGACCGGCCGATATCAAAGTGCCACAAAGGTTTAGTCTTGGTGCCCTGTGCCTTCTTCTTGTGGTGAGTATTCCCCATGCTGTGTGTGCCTGTACCCAGAGACCCGCACACTCTGCTTCATTCTGCACAGTGACTGATACCTGGCCGAGAGCCAGGACATGAATCCAGCTGCAGCACAGATACAGACATCAATCACACCCAGTGTGGCCAGTAGAGAGCCTGAAGGGAGGGGATTACTCACAACCTGTTGAGCAGTTCTGCCTCCTATTCGCCATCTTCAATTCCTGTGCTCCTCCTCCCTGCCCCTGCCCTACTTTATCTTTTGCTTCCTGCTTTTCCCAGTTTTCTGGCTCAATCATTTCTCCGATGCAGCTTTGAAACTCTCCACCTTTGTGCCTCCCCCCCCTGCTCTCCGCCACACTCTCGTTCTCTTCCCTTTTAATGACCTCCACTTGCTCAAACTTGAACATCTCTCTACACCGACTGTTCCTGCCCACGGCGGCCCCCTGTTATGTGGATATTTAAACAAATGAAAGTTACCGAGACAAAGTGCTAAATACTGAAATAAAAACAGAAAATGCTGGAATTTCTCAGCAGGTCGGGCAGCGTCTGTAGAGAGAGAGACCGAGTTAAGAAAACTAGTTGGTTTATTAGCAAAGGCTTAACAATCACACTACACATTACCGGTTCAACTATTTTAGTTGTGCACTTTAAACAAATGCTCCCTGCAGGGGGGGTGAGAGTGAGTTAATGTTTCAGGACCCGGCGGATTTTAATTTAAGGGCCACATTTGAATAACTGCCCCGCTCGAAGCCGACAAAAATGATGTCAAGGCCAGTGGGCCGGAGCGGGAGACAGGGGCCGAGGGGAGGGGAGGGGTGAGAGAGGGGGATGGCGGGGGTGAGAGAGGGGGATGGCGGGGGTGAGAGAGGGGGATGGCGGGGGTGAGAGAGGGGGATGGCGGGGGTGAGAGAGGGGGAGGGGGGGTGAGAGAGGGGGAGGGGGGGGAGTGAGGGAGGGGGAGAGAGTGAGGGAGGGGAGGGAGTGATTGGGGGGGTGAGGGAGTGATTGGGGGGGTGAGGGGGCGAGGGGGAGGGAGTGAGTGAGGGGGAAAGAGTGAGGGAGGGGGTGAGCGGTAGAGAGTGAGGGATGTGGAGTAGGGGAGGGTGGATGGAAGGGATGAGAGGGAGGGGGTGAGATCGGGAGGGTGAGAGAGAGGAGGAGTGGAGGGGGTGCGGAGAGTGAGCGGTGGTGGGACGTGAGGCGGGGTGGAACGAGGAAATGTCGGGGCGAGGGAGGCCCAAGGATTCCTTCCTGCTCCACAGGATATAAAGTTTTACTTGCCCTGCCCTGCTGCGTCTCGGGCGGCTCTGACACCGGACGACCTCCCCGAGTCATCGCAAAAATCAGGCTGCAGCACCGGTGACATCACCTCCCTCCCTTTCCCCTCCCTCCTCCCTCTCACTCCCCTCCCTCCCACTCACAACCCTCCCCTCCCTCCCTCTCACTCACTCCCCTCCCTCCCTCTCAATCACTCCCCTCCCTCCCTCCCACTCCCCTCCCTCCCTCTCACTCCCCTCCCTCCCTCTCACTCCCTCCCCTCCCTCTCACTCACTCCACTCCCTCTCTCTCACTCACTCCCCTACCTCCCTCTCACTCACTCCCCTCTCTCCCTCTCACTCACTCCCCTCCCTCCCCTCCCTCCCTCTCACTCACTCCCCTCCCTGACTCCCCTCCCTCCCTCTCACTCACTCCCCCTCACTCACTCCACTCCCTCTCACTCACCACTCCCTCCCTCTCACTCCCTCCCCTCCCTCCCTCTCACTCACTCCCCTCCTTCCCTCCCTCTCACTCCCTTCCTTCCCTCCCTCTCACTCCCCTCCCTACCTCCCTCTCACTCCCCTCCCTCCCACTTCCCTCCCACTCCCCTCCCTCCCTCTCACTCACTCCTCTCTCTCCCTCACTCCCTCCCACTCACTCCCTCCCCTTTCTCCCTCCCTCTCACTCCCCTCCCTCCCTCCCTCTCACTCCCCTCCCTCCCTCCCTCTACCCCCCTCCCTCCCTCCCTCTCACTCCCTCCCCTCCCTCCCTCACTCCCCTCCCTCCCCTCCCTCCCTCTCACTCCCCTCCCTCCCTCTCACTCGCCTCAATCCCTCCCACTCACACCCCTCCCTCTCACTCCTCCCTCCCTTTCTCTCCACCTCCCTCCCTTTCTCTCCACCTCCCTCCCTCTCTCACCCTCCCTCTCTCGCCCTCCCTCTCTTTCACCCCTCCTTCTCTCTCACGTCTCACTCTCTCTCCCTCCATCCCTCAATCTCTCTAAAACCTCCCTCTCTCTCCCTCCCTCTCTCTCTCCCTCCCTCCCTCTCTCTCCCCCTCTTTCCCTCTCTCTCCCCCTCCCTCCCTCTCTCTCCCCCCTCCCTCCCTCTCTCTCCCCCTCCCTCCCTCTCTCTCCCCCTCCCTCCCTCTCTCTCCCCCTCCCTCCCTCTCTCTCCCCCTCCCTCCCTCTCTCTCCCCCTCCCTCCCTCTCCCCCTCCCTCCCTCTCCCCCTCCCTCCCTCTCTCTCCCCCTCCCTCCCTCTCTCTCACGCCCTCCCTCCCTCTCTCTCACCCCTCCCTCTCTCTCCCTCCCTCCCTTCCTCCCTCTCTCTCCTCTCCCTCCCTCTCTCTCACCCTCCCATCACCTCTATATGTAAATTGGGCCCTCGCTCAACGGCAACAGGAGCCTCGGCCTATCACAGCGTCGGTGAAGATAAGATGGCACCGGGCAGGAACAGTGCGGCCTCAGGTCAGTGAGTGGACTCGGCCTGATCTTAATCCCCGCTCCCACGTACCATTCCCACTGGGAGAGGGGGGCTCAAATCGACCCCTCTGAGCTCGGGAGCAGGAGGAACATCAGCCAGTGCTCCTGATTGCTTTCCAATGACTCCCGCTGGAAAATGTGCGTTTACAAATCAGATCGAGAAGGATCGTACTGGTCTGAAATGCCTTTCACAGTCGAATAGCTTGCCAGCATTCACCTTTTAGACTCAAACAGGAAGAATGACCACTTCACTCTTGGGGAACCATACCACAGCAAACGTTCTTCAGCAGAGGAGAGATTTGGCTGCCAAATAAAATTAATTTCTGCCCCAAATGTGGAAATTCACATGATTAACAATATTCTGCTTTAGTAACATATTTCAAAATTAATCACGAGACAATTTACAACAGTCTCAGTATTTCCTAGAGGGGTATGGATGGTCCCCGATAATGTGCAATACATCACTCATCTGCCACAGATTTTACTGTCTAAAATTGCCCATTACATATACAATAACTCTCGCCTCAGAGTCAGAAGTCATGGGTTCAAGTCCAGAGACAGAAGCACATAAATCTAGGCAGACACTCCCATAAGAACATAAGAAGTAGAACATAAGAAATAGGAGCAGGAGTCGGCCATTTTGCCCCTCGAGTCTGCTCGGCCATTCAATGGCTAATCTGATCATGGACTCAGCTCCACTTCCCTGCCCGCTCCCCATAACCCTTTTTTCCCTTATCTCTCAAAAATCTGTCTATCTCCACCTTAAATATATTCAATGACCCAGCCTCCACAGCTCTCTGGAGCAGAGAATCCCACAGATTTACAACCCTCTGAGAGAAGAAATTCCTCCTCAACTCAGTTTTAAATGGGCGGCCCCTTATTCTGAGACTATGCCCCCTAGTTTTAGTTTCCCCTAAACTTGTCGAACCTCCTCATTATCTTATATGTTTCGATAATAAAGCAATTGAAACTTACGGTTTCTGACACCCAATCAAGTGGCTCAGATAGTCACGACTTGTAATTCACCCCCATCTCGCTACTATTCCTTCTATAGTCTGGTTTAATTCTTAAAATAAAATGAATGTGATAAACCAGCACACTACCTAGCATTCAATGGAGTACACCAAGTGCCATTATTGGTAACGTAAGCCCTTTAAATGGAGAAAGATTGCAAAGTGCTGCAGTACAGCAGGATCTGGAGGTACTTGTGGATGAAACACAAAAGGATAGTATGCAGGTACAGCAAGTGATCAGGAAGGCAAATGGAATCTTGGCCTTTATTGCAAAGGGGATGGAATATAAAAGCAGGGAAGCCCTGCTACAGTTATACAGGATATTGGTGAGGCCACATCTAGAATACTGCGTACAGTTTTGGTTTCCATATTTACGAAAGGATATACTTGCTTTGGAGGCAGTTCAGAGAAGGTTCATTAGGTTGATTCCGGGGATGAGGGGGTTGACTTATGAGGAAAGGCTGAGTAGGTTGGGCATCTACTCATTGGAATTCAGAAGAATAAGAGGTGATCTTATCGAAACGTATAAGATTATGAGGGGGCTTGACAAGGTGGATGCAGAGAGGATGTTTCCACTGATGGGGGAAACTAGAACTAGGGGGCATAATCCTAGAATAAGGGGCCGCCCATTTAAAACAGATGAGGAGAAATTTCTTCTCTCAGAGAGTTGTAAATCTGTGGAATTCGCTGCCTCAGAGAGCTGTGGAAATTGGGCATTGAATAAATTTAAGACAGAGATAGCAGTTTCTTAACCGATAAGGGAATAAAGGGTTATGGGGAGCGGGCAGGGAAGTGGAGCTGAGTCCATGATCAGATCAGCCATGATCGTATTAAATGGCGGAGCAGGCTCAAGGGGCCGTATGGTCTACTCCTGCTCCTATTTCTTATGTTGCTCAGAATCGGAGTATTATGTGATAGATAGAAGGTTTGTTTACTGCACATGATTACACGGTGGCTCGGATGAATTGCCATTCCATTTAAAAGTTATATTTCTGCAGACTCTTCTTCCCCTGCCTTGGTTTCTTTGGGCTGTTTGTTTGTGTCTGTTCTGGTTCTGCACTTAGCAACAGCAACAAACAAAACAAGACTCATCACTGACATTGCATTAACTATCCAAAAAATGCCAGAACGTGTAATTACCAACAATGCAATTCCTATGTACCAAGCTATTCTTCAGCCTTGCTACTTATCCCAACAAATCTTCTTTAATCAGCTTAGAAATGCTGATAATACATTTTGATCTGTAATAACTATATAATATCATCAAACACCCAGTTATTGCACTGATACATGCTCTTTAACATGATTATCGGTGTTTCCCTACCCTTCTGAGGATAGTGATGGGCTCTATTAGGGTTTTTTTTATTCGTTCCCGAGATGTGGGTGTCACTGGCAAGGCCGGCATTTATTGGCCATCCTTAATTGCCCTTGAGATGGCAGTAGTGAGCCACCTTCTTAAACCGCTGCAGTCCGTGATACTTCTTTGTAGCAGCTTTGGTACAACTGAGCGGCTTGTTCGGCCATTTCAGAGGGCAGTTAAGAGTGAACCACATTGCTGTGGGTCTGGAGTCACATATAGGCCCAGACCGGGTAAGGGCGGCAGATTTCCTTCCCTAAAGGACATTAGTGAACCACCTGGGTTTTTAATGACAATCCAGTAGTTTCATGGTCATCATACTGAAACTAGCTTTTTATTCCAGATTTATTTATTTAACTGAATTTAAATTCCCCAGCTGTTGTGGTGGGATTTAACTCACGAGTCCAGATCATTAGTCCAGTAGTATAACCACTCTGCTACTGTTCCTGATAAGGTTAAAGCCTTGGGTTCATTCGTGTGCGCATTTTGGCTGCACCGTTCCCGCCCGCCACCATCTTATCTTCACCATCATGAAAGGCACTATATAAATGCAAGTCTGTGTTTCCTTCTTGTATGCGTGTAATACACACAAGATACATCGTAAAAGTTATGCAGTTACGTGTGGTGGAATGTAATAGTGCTATGGAAATTTCACAACATTGAAAGCAACCAAAATAATAATGCAATTTGTAGGTTTAGATCAATATTCTTGTTTGAGTCTTAGGGTGGGTGGGTAAAGGGAGAACATTTGTGAAATCTTTTCTCAGTCGAGAATATGTTGGGACACTCAATTCTATGCAGTCTGTAGAAGGGATGAGCTTTACAGATTGAAGTCTTTTCTTTTCTATGCTTTCTCAAATGGACTTAAAACTGAACATATCTGGTTCTTTGACCCTCCCCTCCAAAGGTGGATTGTTTTAGGTCTCCTGGATACTTCACCTGGTGGCTTGACTGATCATCATAGTCAGGGTGCCAGACTATTCGCCTCCCTGAATATCTGCTTGTAAACACAACACTATTAGTTGGGGCTCGTAATGTTTTCACTATTTGCGAAGTCAGTGTAGATAAGAACATAAGAACATAAGAATTAGGAACAGGAGTAGGCCATCTAGCCCCTCGAGCCTGCTCCGCCATTCAATAAGATCATGGCTGATCTGGCCATGGACTCAGCTCCACTTACCCGCCCTCTCCCCGTAACCCTTAATTCCCTTATTGGTTAAAAATCTATCTATCTGTGACTTGAATACATTCAATGAGCTAGCCTCAACTGCTTCCTTGGACAGAGAATTCCACAGATTCACAACCCTCTGGGAGAAGAAATTCCTTCTCAACTCGGTTTTAAATTGGCTCCCCCGTATTTTGAGGCTGTGCCCCCTAGTTCTAGTCTCCCCGACCAGTGGAAACAACCTCTCTGATCATTCAACAGTGTGAATCCTTGATGTCAACAGAGATCACGAAGATTTGTAAATTCATGGTGTCAGTGAATGGAGTGAATCCACGTTAAATAACAACACCACCAACTTGCATTTATATTTAACATAGTGAAACATCCCAAGACGCTTCACAGGAGTATTATGAGATTTAAAAAATTTGACACCGAGCCACATAAGTAGAAATTAGCGCAGGTGACCAAAAGCTTGGTCAAAGAGGGAGGTTTTAAGGAGCGTCTTGAAGGAGGAAAGAGAGGTAGAGAGTCGGAGAGGTTTAGGGAGGGAGTTCCAGAGCTTGGGGCCCAGGCAGCTGAAGGCACGGCCACCGATGGTGGAACGATTATAATCAGGGATGCTCAGGAGGGCAGAATTAGAGGAGTGCAGACATCTCGGGGGGTTATGGGGCTGGAGGAGATTACAGAGATAGGGAGGAGCGAGGCCATGGAGGGATTTGAAAACAAGGATGAGAATTTTGAAATCGTGGCGATGCTTAACCGGGAGCCAATGTAGGTCAGCGAGCACAGGGGTGATGGGTGAGCGGGACTCGGTGCGAGTTAGGACACGGGCAGCTGAATATTATTGATAATACACTGCTGACAATGATGAAGTCAACATTGTGGGCAGTTCTGCTACCGCCATTTCCGCAGAGAGCAGCAGAGTGGCCAGGCCATCGGTGGTACAAAAATAAAATGCACGTTCAGTAATAATACGTTACAATATTTATCTTCTAACTTTGCACCCATCTTTGCTTTGCTCATTATCAGAATGTGTTAGAGATACGAATGATCTAGTGTGACAACTGTTTCAGATCCAACATTCTCATTTATGCCATATTTGTGGGAAGAAATATTTTTGGCATCTTTTATCTGATCTTTAAAGGGAGAATTGAGGTTACTAACTTTGGAAATTTAAAATCTTCATACGCTGTAAAACACAATTCCATTATTTTAGTTTCAGTATCATTAAACATGATAGCCCCATCGCTATTACTTTAAGAGCAGTAGGTTCATGCAAGCAGTATGACAACCTCATTGTTTACCTGTAGTTGATACAGGAAAGTACATGGGTGGAGCTTACACATCTGTAATCTAACCAGGAGGAGGCAGCTCAAACAAAGTTGTCAATCTGCAAAGCGAGGTTTGAGAGGATGACATCCACATACAACGGGTCTGAAACCGCGGCCTCTCCGGGTGCGTATGGTGTGCTCACGCGTCCGTAGATGCCCCGCAAGTTCCGGGTTTAGGCGTGCACTGCGCATGCGCTTAAACCCGGCACTTGTGATCTGTCAAAATTTCTTTTGATGGTTCCAACCTCTCCCCGGGAGAAGGAACTTCGCGGGTGGAGATTTGAGCTCTTTGCCCATCTCCTGCCCAGCAAATGTCCTTCAAACTCTTACATCCGGTAAAAGCAAGCGTATGGCCCACTTTTACTAGTGTAAGAGTTTTAAAAGATAGAAAAATAGCATTTTATCAATAATTTTTACATTAAAAACCCTGTCCATTGAGGTAAGTTTCTTTTTACCTCTATTGAAACATATTAAAATATTCAAAACAATTAATTTTTGTCTAAAACATTTAATTAAATTCAACTTCAATTAATTTTAAATATGTGAAGTGTTTTTTTTTATTTATTTAAAAGGTTTTGTGTGTTTTTGGGGGTTATTCTCATTCACAGACACGGTGATCTCGGTACAAACGGAACTCACTATTACTGCTATCATTGGTTGGTCCGGCCCATGTGATCCCAGGCGTCACACACGCTCCTGGAATACGTGGGCCTCTGCGCTGGGCTGCATATTGAGGGTTGGAGCACAAGTGTTTGTTCCTCTGGGACCACCGGGTACATTCGTAAATATTTATGTGGTTGGAGGCGGGAAGCCTGCGATCGCAACTTCTGGGCCAACAAGTTCTCCTGAAAGCTAAGATTGTGTTGCACCTTTTGCGATGCGCATTCCAAGCCAGCTGTTGTTATATACACAGCTTGTGTTTTATGTGGAAACTTCAATTCAAATTCAACTTGTTTCCTGTAAGCTGTGCCATCAAGTGTCTGCTTTTCTCTGGGGTCAGTGAAACAACAGGAGTGTGGAGCAGCTTTCATGGTAAACACTTGGATAGACATTGTTGCACGACTTTCCTTCCCCCCAGGGTATGTCAGTGAAACACTTAGAATCATCATTTTATCATCCATCAATCTCCTGTGAATGTGACCATATAAGGGTTTTGTGGGTATCAATTACATGACGACATTTTTCCACTGTTTTAATAAAGCCCTTGAGCCACCACTTGCTTTAATAAGTAATAATGCGATCAGACAAAGTAACTGCGATAAATTGAGCAACTACTAAAAGGGACAAAGAAATCTATTAAAATCTGCATTTTTCTGGGTTAAACTTTTTTTATTACATATTCTTAATGTGATTACATCCGTGACCACATATATTGACATTACATTTATTAGGAATGCTCTATGGTTATTGATTGGTGATATTCCCACTGACCTCACAGGCTGAAAGAAAGGCAACTTTCCAGCCTTCTCGCTGGGAGCATTAACTTGGTCTTTCTGGAATAGCTTGTCGAATACTGCACCTTTATATATGGGACTGCAGTAATTTACAGTCCTTTCAAATGGTTGCTTCCATCTACCCCAGCTAATAACACTAAAGCCCCTCTGTTGGAAGTAAATTAAAACAGTGCCTGTATCAGCCAGTCACCTGCCTTAAATAATACATTTGGGTATATCTAAAGGCTGCCTATTTCATAAAGGATTTAGTTAATGTTATCTATTAGCTCCCTGCATTTTTGCAAACTCCCCTTGTTTTAATAGTGTGATGATTTGTTTAGTAACCTTATCCATATCAATGAGTGGAACTATCTTGAATTTGGATTGGCTCAGCTGTTGCCTGGGGCCCGAGACTGCCTGTCCAGTCCCTACTGCCACCTCTTTCTGCTGCCATCCCTCCATATCTGCAACCTCCCCTCTGCCACAATCCAACCGTAAGCCCAAAGCCTCTCTGCAAGTGGTCAAAGCCAGATAAACAGGACTCTCTGTAATGCTTCACGGGAATCGAAGTCTTATTGCAGCCAGATCCAGGCAGCTCTGGGATAATTGTTCGCTACCACGCTGCTCTTGTTTATACTCTCAGGTTGATAGAGCTGTTGAGTTGGCAGCGATGTTCACAGGATTCAATAAAACCCCAACCAGTTGAGTTCAGGGGATCCATGACGAGGCAGGAGGTTGTGAGCCTGGTGGGTGGAATGGTAATGTGTAGTGTGATTGTTAAACCTTTTGCTAATAAACCAACTAGTTCTGAATAGCAACGTGTTGCTGTGAATTCTCAAGCAAAGAACCCATGAAGCAAATACATTGCACCACGGAGTTCAGGAACGTGTAACAATGTATGAGAATGCAGTACTCCTTTTCACATTGAATTTCCACCTCTGGCCAGAATCACAGAATGGTTACAACACAGAAGGAGGCCATTCAGTCCGTCAAACCCATGCCGGCTCTCTGCAAGAGCCCTCCAGCTGGACCCACTCCCCCGCCCTTTCCCCCGAATGTCTCAGGCTGAAAGATGTTGAAACAAATGACTGTGTCTCCATGTTATATACGGATGGATCAATTACTAAAGCTCCACAGATCCCTCACGGCTGGGCCCAATCCTGTCTTCACCAATCTCCATCAAAATCTTCCTGTGTACCGAGGCCTGCACTCATGTAAGAGGAAAATGGAAGAATGAGGTCATACAACTGACTCATTGTATCATTTGAATCCATGCTGAGAGCTTGGAACTTATAAGTGAGAACTAATAACAACCTTTCACTCTCTTTAATAACTTACTTAATGCTTAGCAGTTATAATTTTGCTCTTATTAAATTGTACGGTGGCGGTAGAGAGAGGAATCTTTTCATTGTTTTTGTTCTTTTTTATGTCGATCACACATTTTTATTCACACTTGGTCTGTGCGTCTAGTTTTTCTCCTTCACAGCTCCGAATTCAACCTCTTTCTCCCCGGTGACCACTTTTTTGGATCGGTAAAAATCAGCATAAAATAACTGATGCCGAACCATGCCAGGTAAAGAAAGGAAAAGAGCCAGCTTTCTCCGTTGGTTCTTTTGCGAATAGATTTCTGAAATAAAATACTACTTTCTGCAGCCTTCAACTATTCAGCTGCATCACCATAAAAGGTGCAGTTTCAGTTCCACAAAGGGATTAATTTCTGAACTGTGTCGTCGCCAAGATGAGAGCATGTCCAGACAGGTGATTAAAAAGTGAAATCCTTCATACACACAGAGGTATGTTAGATTATTCTAGGAAGCTATCATTGTCTGCAATTATTATTTTATATAGCTTTGCTTGAAGTAACCTGACCCAACTGGTGTAGTCATCATAGTCAACCTTCACAACTGATAACTCCATTAACGCTTTCGCAACCTGTAATGTATTTGCTTCATGGGTTCTTTGCTTAAGAATTCAGAGCAGCATATTGCTCTAACAAACCAGTTGGTTTATGAGCAAAAGGTTTAACAATCACACGACACATTACCAGTTCATCCACCAGGCTCACAACCACCTGCCCCATCGTGGATCCCCGAAACCCAACTGGCTGGGGTTTTATTGAGTCTTGTGAACATCATGTGACTGGCTAAGCCACTCCCAACTCAACAGCTCTACAACTATTTTTGTAGAAAACAATCAAGTGCCCCCTGATTAAAGTGGTGGGGGGGGGGGGGGTCACACTCCAAAACCTTTTCAGGTGACCCCTGTCTTTTTTTCCTGAGTGCATCGAAACACAAATTATACAAGTGCCCCCTGGCTGAAAGCGGAGGGTGGGGGGGCACTAAAACCGACAAACTTAAACAATTTAAACTTTTAACATAGTTCAAATTAAAATTTGGTTGCCGGGGGTGACGATGCACTCCAGTCCCTCCGGTGCCCACCTCTCGCAGAAGGCCGCGAACGTACCGGTGGACACCGCGTGCTCCATCTCCAGCGACACCCTGGCTCAGATGTAACTGCGAAAGAGAGGGAGGCAGTCGGGCTGAATGACCCCCTCAACCGCCCGCTGACTGGACCAGCTGATGGCCCCCTTTGGCCGTGCCCAGGAGCAGTCCTACAAGGAGGCCCTCGGACCTATCCGCTCCCCTCCGCACAGGGTGCCCAAAGATCAGGAGCGTGGGACTGAAGTGCAACCAGAATTTGAGGAACAGCCCCTTTAACTAATGGAATAGGGGCTGCAACCTCACACACTCAACATACACATGGAGCACGGACTCCTCTAGACATCAACAGCTCCACAACTCTTTTAGAGTAAACAAATAAACATTAGGTCAAGTGCCCCCCGATCTGGGGGACACTCCAAATATTTCGCAAGGCCCTTTTTTTTTGTTGTTTTTTTTTGTATTTTTGTAGTTTTTATTTGTGTTTTTTTGGGCTCTAAAACCATAATTTACAAGTGCCCCCTATAAAAGGGGAGGGGGGACACTAAAACCGGCATTTAAAACAAATTAAACTTTAAAACATAAAATCAAATTAAAATTTGGTTGCCGGGGGTGATGATGCACTCCAGTCCCTCCGGCGCCCACCTCTCGCGGAAGGCCGCGAGCGTACCGGTGGACACCGCGTGCTCCATCTCTAAGGACACCCTGGCCCGGATGTAGGCGCGGAAGAGAGGCAGGCAGTCAGGCTGAACAACCCCCTCGACCGCCCGCTGCCTGGACCAGCTGATGGCCCCCTTTGGCCAGGCCCAGGAGCAGTCCTATGAGGAGGCCCTCGGACCTACCCACTCCCCTCCGCACAGGGTGCCCAAAGATCAGGAGCGTGGGACTGAAGTGCAACCAGAAATTGAGGAGCAGCCCCTTTAAATAATGGAATAGGGGCTGCAACCTCGCACATTCAACATACACATGGAGCACGGACTCCTCTAGACATCAACAGCTCCACAAACATAGAAACATAGAAATAGAACATAGAAATATTCACAGGTGCACACATTACACAACCAAGCCACTTAATTTCCCGAGAACCTTGTTTCCCGTGCTCACGGTGTGACTGAAATTATATTCTGTAGCCACTCGAAAAAGGACAGGCACGCGGCTGGAGGGGCTCCAGTTACAAACCAGATGGGCTGGAATGAGAGGCTTCAAGTACAAGCCGCAGAATGCCAAGGGCACACAGCGAGTGGTTATGGGCGCTCGCCCAGCAGGTAAGCAGAGCTCGACAGGTTGGCACGAGGGACTTTGGGCAATATTCACCGAGACCATGCAGGGCCCGAATTACAAATCATTGCAAGTATGCGCCAGACAGACAGATGTAAATATTCTTGGTTTGGCATTGGTTTCTTCCTTTATTTCTTGTCGAACGTTTGGTATGCTCTCTGGCCAAACCTGGTTCTTAACTGGGCTTAGCTTGGGTGTCAGCTGTGGCTCAGTGGGTAACACACTTGCCTCTGAGTCTAGAAGTTGGGGTTGCCGTCCTGTCGGATGAGATGATGCTCTCTCAGTAGAAGTAAAAGATCCCATGGCAATATTTCAAAGAGCAAGGGGAGTTATCTCTGGTGTCCTGGCCAATATTTATCCCTCAATCAACATAATAACAGATTATCTGGTCATTATCGCATTGCTGTTTGTGGGAGCTTGCTGTGCGCAAATTGGCTGCTGCCTTTCCTACATTACAACAGTGACTATACTCCAAAAGTACTTCATTGGCTGTAAAGCGCTTTGAGACGTCCAGTGGTTGTGAAAGGCGCTATATTTCTTTCTTTTGCTGAATGTTACATTATTTTAAAGATAGTATATTAACCCCACACCACCTAGTCCTTTTCTCCTCACACCCCACCCCACCCGGCCCTCCAATTCTCTGCTTTCCCAGCCCCATCCATTTCAATCTGACACTCTGCCCCTCCCTCCCTCAGTTCCTCCTGATGACCTTCTCCCTTTCCAGGCACACAGACGCTCTTTGCCCAGTTCACGATGCTCCTCCCCTCCCACTCCCCGCATGGTCACACTGGCCCTCCTGTCCTCCTCTCTGCCTGTTAAACCTTACATTGTTCTCCCTTTCTCTTCTTCATCCTGATACACCTGTCCCTTCCTGTCATACATGCTGGCACTCATTGCCCCTCTTGCTAGTTCATGCTGGCACTGTCCCCCTCCCATCAGGTCCTACTAGCACTCATCCCCCTCTCTCCCTCAGTCCACGCTGCCCAGCGCCCCCACAGCCTCAGTCCACCCGTCCCATCCTGCTCCCCCTCAGTTCATCCCCTTCCCTCTCTCTCTCTCATTCCAGGCAGGCAATCAGCCCCCTTGGTGTGATCCATGTTGTCATGCCTCCCATACCACCCTACTTCTCCTTCTACCCCTCCCCACATTTGACACTGGTACTGATCTGCCCCTCCCCCTCTGATCATGCAGTCAGTCCTTCCTGATTCATCCCGAACCATTATTTCCAGCTGACACTTCCAAACAATAGCATGAGGTAGAATTCCATCCCCTGGAGCAGGAGCAGCCTATGTCTGTGGGCAGAGCAGGACCATGTCTGTGCAGGACGGCACTATTATTTCACAATAAAAATATGGCTGTAATTTTCCAGTGGTCCTGTGCATACATTACGATCAGAACTGCCCACTTAGAAGAACATTAGAATGTGAGAAACAAGAACAGGCCATTTAAGCCGAGTACTTCTGTGGACAATGTACTCCGTCATGATCTTTAGTGTTTTTTTATTCGTTTATGGGATGTCGGCGTCACTGGCAAGGCCCATCCCTAGTTGCCCATCCCTAGTTGCCCCTTGAGAAGGTGGTGGTGAGCCGCCTTCCTGAACCGCTGCAGTCCGTGTGGTGAAGGTGCTCCCACAGTGCTGTTAGGGAGGGAGTTCCAGGATTTTGACCCAGCGACGATGAAGGAACGGCCGATATATTTCCAAGTCAGGATGGTGTGTGACTTGGAGGGGAACGTGGAGGTGGTGGTGTTCCCATGCGCCTGCTGTCCTTGTCCTTCTAGGTGGTAGAGGTAGCGGGTTTGGGAGGTTCTGTCGTCATCCATGTAATCTCCTGAGGGAAACTTATGAATAAATACTATCTAGGGTATATTTTCTGGCCTGGCGCTGATGGTTAATACAGGAGCGGTGCTGGCCAGAAAATATAGCCCTCTGATCCCCAAACATGGTCAAGCGACTAGCATGCCCCACCAATAATATCGGTCCCATTCCAACAGTGCAGGTCCCACCATGTGGCATGGAGCTTTTGATCCTCTAAATGTATCCCATTAACTGCTAGTCTTATTTCCAAACAGCTATTTATACAGCTCCAGTAAGCTGAAGCAAAACATGCGCTAACAAATAAAGCTCCTTCTCTCATCAGGACGAAACACTCACGAGCCGATTGTTCAGGGCACTTTCACTCAGTCATTCAGTTTGAAATATCACAATGCTCACTGGCACTTACCTTCTATTTATAAAGCAATTATACACAGCCCTCAGCTTTATACCTTTGTAATTCATCGTTCAGTTTCAGGTTATTATAGTGACGCTGACCTTTTGAAAGAAGATTGATGAAAGCCTTGTTTTGAGGGGAGGGAAATAATCTCTAAAAGTGGTGTCCCTAATTCCCAACATCGCGAATGACATCAGTGCAAATCACAAGAAGATGTGTTTCCAAGGGACCATAGAAGCAAAATACTGCAGAGGCTGGAATCCGAAATAAAAACAGAAAATGCTGGAAATCTCAGCGGGTCAGGCAGCATCTGTGGAGAGAGAAACAGAGTTAATGTTTCAGGTTTCTCTCTCCACAGATGCTGCCGGACACACTGAGGTTTCCAACATTTTGTGTTTCCAAGTGACTTGTGTGTTGCAAAAGATCAGTAAGGAAGACACCAAACACTTCTTTTTCTCTCTCTCTCTTCTGTGCAAATGTTCTCCCCTCCTCTCACCTGTGTGATCATTATCCGTGTATCCAATGAATGAATTTCTTGCGAACATCACGTGACTGGCTAAACCACTCACAATGCAACAGCTCTACAACTATTTTGGTGTAAAACAATAAATCAAGTTCCCCTTATTAAAGGGGCCCTAGAACTGACAAATTAACCAATAAAACTTTTTAAACAATAAACTGCCAAATTAAAATTTGGTTGCTGGGGGTGATGATGCCCTCCGGCGCCCACCTCTCGTGGAAGGCCGCGAGCGTACCGTTGGACGCCGCGTGCTCCATCTCCAGGGACACCCTGGCGCGAACGTAACTGCAGCCCGCAGTCGGGCTGAACTCCAATGACAAACTAGTCCACCAATCCTGTCCTCACCAATGTCCACACTCACTCAATTCCAGCAGGGCTGCCTGGGTCATCACCAGGAGCAGAATCTCGACGAATTTCCTCTCCCAAATCCAGAGGTTGCTGGTGCACATTGTAGTGCTGCCCATATCCTGTCCCACTCGCCCATCACTCCTGTTGTCACTTACCTACATTGGCTCCCGTCTAAAATTTTCATCCTTAAGTTTAAATCCCTGCATTGCCTCGTCCCTCTATTTATCTATCTCTGTGACCTGCTCCTGCTCTACAAACCTCCAAGAAATCTGCTCCTCCAACTTTGTCCTCTTCTTCCACTCCCTTTTCCCCATAATGGGCGGCCATGCCTTCGGCCGTCTAGGACCCAAGTTCTGGAATTTCCTCCCGATACCTTTCCACGTCTACACCTCTCTCTCCTCCTTTAGGACCTTCCTAAAAACCTACGTCTTTAATTTTTGGTCACCCCTCCTAATATCTCCTTCTCTGCTTGTTGGCAACTTTTGCCCAATTACGCTTCTGGGAAACAGCTTGGGACCTTTTCTACATTAAAGGCGCTGTATAAATGCAAGTTGTTCAAAATGAAAATATGAGGAATACTTTCTTAGGATCATGGAAACATGAGGAACTATAATATTCCTTTTAGTTTATTTATTTCTGGATGGCACAACAATACTGAAAAGGGAGTTACCTCCTATTCTATGCAAACTCCCTGAACATGTCAGCCAGGACTACTTTTCGCCCTCTTTTGGATGAGATGTTAAACCAAGGCCCAGTCTGCTCTCTCAGGTGGATGTTAAAGATCCCATGGCACTTATTCAAAGAGTAGGGGAGGAATCAATTATTAAGGATGTCATCGCAGCGCATTTGGAAAGAGGTGACATGATAGTTCCAAGTCAGCATGGATTTGTGAAAGGGATATCATGCTTGACAAATCTTCTGGAATTTTTTGAGGATATTTCCAGTAGAGTGGACAAGGGAGAACCAGTTGATGTGGTGAATTTGGACTTTCAGAAGGCTTTTGACAAGGTCCCACACAAGAGATTAATGTGCAAAGTTAAAGCACATGGGATTGGGGGTAATGTGCTGACGTGGATTGAGAACTGGTTGGCAGACAGGAAGCAAAGAGTAGGAGTAAATGGGTACTTTTCAGAATGGCAGGCAGTGACTATTGGGATACCGCAAGGTTCTGTGCTGGGGCCCCAGCTGTATACATTGTACATTAATGATTTAGACGAGGGGATTAAATGTAGTATCTCCAAATTTGCAGATGACACTAAGTTAGGTGGCAGTGTGAGCTGTGAGGAGGATGCTATGAGGCTGCAGAGTGACTTGGATAGATTAGGTGAGTGGGCAAATGCATAGCAGATGAAGTATAATGTGGATAAATGTGAGGTTATCCACTTTGGTGGTAAAAACAGAGAGACAGACTATTATCTGAATGGTGACAGATTAGGAAAAGGGAAGGTGCAACGAGACCTGGGTGTCATGGTACATCAGTCATTGAAGGTTGGCATGCAGTTACAGCAGGCGGTTAAGAAAGCAAGTGGCATGTTGGCCTTCATAGCGAGGGGATTTGAGTACAGGGGCAGGGAGGTGTTGCTACAGTTGTACAGGGCCTTGGTGAGGCCACAACTGGAGTATTGTGTACAGTTTTGGTCTTCTAACCTGAGGGAAGACATTCTTGCTATTGAGGGAGTGCAGCGAAGGTTCATCAGACTGATTCCCGGGATGGCGGGACGACATATCAAGAAAGACTGGATCAACTGGGCTTGTATTCACTGGAGTTCAGAAGAATGAGAGGGGATCTCATAGAAACGTTTACAATTCTGACGGGTTTAGACAGGTTAGATGCAGGAAGAATGTTCCCGATGTTGGGGAAGTCCAGAACCAGGGGTCACAGTCTAAGGATAAGGGGTAAACCATTTAGGACCGAGATGAGGAGAAACTTCTTCACCCAGAGAGTGGTGAACCTGTGGAATTCTCTACCACAGAAAGTTGTTGAGGCCAATTCACTAAATATATTCAAAAGGGAGTTAGATGTAGTCCTTACTACTAGGGAGATCAAGGGGTATGGCGAGAAAGCAGGAATGGGGTACTGAAGTTGCATGTTCAGCCATGAACTCATTGAATGGCGGTGCAGGCTCGAAGGGCCGAATGGCCTACTCCTGCACCTATTTTCTATGTTTCTATGTTTTTATGTTTCTGGCCAATATTTATCCCTCAATCAACATAACAAAAATACAGATTATCTGGTCATTATCACTTTGCTGTTTCTTGAAGCTAGCTGTGCGCAAAATTTGCTGCCTTGTTTCCCACATTACAACAGTGACTACATTTCAAAAGTACTTCATTGCTGTGAAGTACTTTGCGATGTCCAGTGGTCGTGAAAGGTGCTATATAAATGCAAGTCTTCTGTTTTTCTCATCTTCTCTACTCAAATGCCCGAGGGTAGAGTTTCATGAGCATTACAACATCTCTAGAGCCTCACAAAAATGGTGATTCTTTGTTTCCAAAATCATGAGGGGTCTAGACAGAGTAGCTAGAGAGAAACTGTTCCCATTGGCGGAAGGGTCGAGAACCAGGAGACACAGATTTAAGGCGATTGGCAGAAGAACCAAAGGCGGCATGAGGGAAAACTTTGTTACGCAGCGAGGGGTTGGGATCTGGAATGCACGGCCTGAAAGGGTGGTGGAGGCAGACCCAATTGTGGTTTTCAAAAGGAAATTGGATAAGTACCTGGAAAAGAAATATGCAGGGTCGCGGGGAACGGACGAGGGGAGTGGGACTGGCTGAAGTGCTCTTGGAGAGAGCCGGCACGGGCTCGACAGGCTGAATGGCCTTCTTCTGTGCTGTCACCATCATCATAGGCAGTCCCTCGAACGAGGATGACTTGCTTTCACAGGAGTTCACAGATGTTTCAATGAAGGACCTGGTGTTCCAGTCCTGAACTCCAATTGAAGGGGGTGGAAGATGCCTGTGCGTGGATTTTTTAACGTGTGGTGACCGTTACACACCAGCCACCACACGGGCTTGACAGAGCTAGGTCTTTATCCAGTGGCAAGGATTAACCAGGACGATTGGAGACCTGCTCTGCTGCACGGACCTAGTGCGCACACATGTGCTGCAATACCCTTGTCTACTCTCTCTGTTACCTCTTCAAAGAATTAAATGAGGTTGGCCAAGCAAGACTTTCCCTTTTGAAATCCACGCTGACTATTCATTATTATATTTTTGGTTTCTAGATGTTCTTCTATTTTTTTCTTTAGTAGGGATTCCGTTATTTTTCCTACCACCGATGTGACCATTCTATGATTCTATTCCACTGTGAAGGGCATGAAGACGTGCTGATCCTTTCATCTTCACTCTCCACCTACACGTGCACTTTCCAGCAGGGTCACTGCATCAGGAGGTGAAACCTTTGCTGATTATTCCATTCCCTGCCCAGGAGCTCGGTGATCAGCTCCCGTCGCTCAGATCAGCGATCAAATTGAGTACGTTGCTGGTCTTTGTAGCTCAGTATCACACCAGGCCGTTACCTCCTCTGCCAGCGCGGGAGCCCCGTACAGCTTCCCAGTAAATATGTTTCCCTCTTGTATTTATATTTGGCACAAAACTACTTTTATAACCCTCGACAACTAATAGAGAAAGGTTACTCCCAAAGGGTCTTTAACGATTAGTGAGTAAATCTGAGTTTACTTCACAACTAATATATTGCAACATCTGTAGTGATTTATTAATCTATTGTTTGAAATTCCATTTCACAGTGCATTTGGCACAGCATTGGATCATCGTGCCAAGCAAGCCCATCCCACGGCCATGCTTTTCCTGTCTTGAGACGCTAACCTGCCATGAATGTGAGGCAAATACATTACCTCCATCACTCGAGGCACCTTACACCCCTCGAGGTAACTTTACACCACTCGAGGCAGCTTACACCACTCGAGGTAACTTTACACCCCTCGAGGTAACTTTACACCACTCGAGGTAACTTTACACCACTCGAGGTAACTTTACACCACTCGAGGCAGCTTACACCACTCGAGGTAACTTTACACCCCTTGAGGTAACTTTACACCACTCGAGGCAGCTTACACCACTCGAGGTAACTTTACACTACTCGAGGTAACTTTACACCACTCGAGGTAACTTTACACCACTCGAGGCAGCTTACACCACTCGAGGTAACTTTGCACCACTCGAGGTAACTTTACACCACTCGAGGTAACTTTACACCACTCGAGGTAACTTTACACCACTCGAGGCAGCTTACACCACTCGAGGTAACTTTACACCCCTCGAGGTAACTTTACACCACTCGAGGTAACTTTACACCACTCGAGGTAACTTTACACCACTCGAGGTAACTTTACACCACTCGAGGTAACTTTACACCCCTCGAGGCAGCTTACACCACTCGAGGTAACTTTACACCACTCGAGGCAGCTTACACCACTCGAGGTAACTTTACACCACTCGAGGTAACTTTACACCACTCGAGGTAACTTTACACCCCTCGAGGCAGCTTACACCACTCGAGGTAACTTTACACCACTCGAGGCAGCTTACACCACTCGAGGTAACTTTACACCCCTCGAGGCAGCTTACACCACTCGAGGTAACTTTACACCACTCGAGGCAGCTTACACCACTCGAGGTAACTTTACACCACTCGAGGCAGCTTACACCACTCGAGGTAACTTTACACCACTCGAGGCAGCTTACACCACTCGAGGTAACTTTACACCCCTCGAGGCAGCTTACACCACTCGAGGTAACTTTACACCACTCGAGGCAGCTTACACCAGCTGCTGCACACTCAGGCCTGCCTTCCATCAACATTTGGAGCAGCGCCTCACATGCACAGGCATTTACAGAATTAATGATAGAAAACACCCGATAAAGCGATGCTGATTCGTGAAGGAATCTGGAGGAAGCAGTGAGACTATTTTAATCTGACCATACACATGTTGAAACATACAGGGGCTGAAATTTCCCCGCTCCTTAAGCTCGATTACCGTAATGGTGCGGAGGGGCCTCATCGACCGGGGGGGGCGGCAGGAACGTGCTCCCGCCCTGTCGGACACGCGCCGAGCCCACACCGACCGGCACCAAGCCCACACCGACCGGCGCCGAGCCCACACCGACCGGCGCCGAGCCCACACCGACCGGCGCCGAGCCCACACCGACCGGCGCCGAGCCCACACCGACCGGCGCCGAGCCCACACCGACCGGCGCCGAGCCCACACCGACCGGCGCCGAGCCCACACCGACCGGCGCCGAGCCCACACCGACCGGCGCCGAGCCCACACCGACCGGCGCCGAGCCCACACCGACCGGCGCCGAGCCCACACCGACCGGCGCCGAGCTCACACCGACCAGTGCCGAGCCCACACTGACCGGCGCCGAGCCCACACCGACCGGCACCGAGCCCACACCGACCGGCACCGAGCCCACACCGGCGCCGGCGCCGAGCCCACACCGACCGGCGCCGAGCCCACACCGACCGGCGCCGAGCCCACACCGACCGGCGCCGGCGCCGAGCCCACACCGACCGGCGCCGAGCCCACACCGACCGGCGCCGAGCCCACACCGACCGGCGCCGAGCCCACACCGACCGGCGCCGAGCCCACACCGACCGGCGCCGAGCCCACACTGACCGGCGCCGGCGCCGAGCCCACACCGACCGGCGCCGAGCCCACACCGACCGGCGCCGAGCTCACACCGACCGGCGTCGAGCCCACACCGACCGGCGCCGAGCCCACACCGACCGGCGCCGAGCCCACACCGACCGGCGCCGAGCCCACACCGACCGGCGCCGAGCCCACACCGACCGGCGCCGAGCCCACACCGACCGGCGCCGAGCCCACACCGACCGGCGCCGAGCCCACACTGACCGGCGCCGAGCCCACACCGACCGGCGCCGAGCCCACACCGACCGGCGCCGAGCTCACACCGACCGGCGCCGAGCCCACACCGACCGGCGCCGAGCCCACACCGACCGGCGCCGAGCCCACACCGACCGGCGCCGAGCCCACACCGACCGGCGCCGAGCCCACACCGACCGGCGCCGAGCCCACACCGACCGGCGCCGAGCCCACACTGACCGGCGCCGAGCCCACACCGACCGGCGCCGAGCCCACACCGACCGGCGCCGAGCCCACACTGACCGGCGCCGGCGCCGAGCCCACACCGACCGGCGCCGAGCCCACACCGACCGGCGCCGAGCCCACACCGACCGGCGCCGAGCTCACACCGACCGGCGTCGAGCCCACACCGACCGGCGCCGAGCCCACACCGACCGGCGCCGAGCCCACACCGACCGGCGCCGAGCCCACACCGACCGGCACCGAGCCCACACCGACCGGCGCCGAGCCCACACCGACCGGCGCCGAGCCCACACCGACCGGCGCCGAGCCCACACCGACCGGCGCTGAGCCCCGCAGGAGCGGCACCGACCCCCGCAGGAGCGGCACCAAGCCCACACCGACCGGCGGCGAGCCCACACCGACCGGTGCCGAGCCCACACCAACCGGCACCGACCCCCGCAAGAGCGGCACCGAGCCCACACCGACCGGCGCCGAGCCCACACCGACCGGCGCCGAGCCCACACCGACCGGCGCCGAGCCCACACCGACCGGCGCTGAGCCCCGCAGGAGCGGCACCGACCCCCGCAGGAGCGGCACCAAGCCCACACCGACCGGCGGCGAGCCCACACCGACCGGTGCCGAGCCCACACCAACCGGCACCGACCCCCGCAAGAGCGGCACCGAGCCCACACCGACCAGCGCCGAGCCCACACCGACCGGCACCGAGCCCACACCGACCGGCACCGAGCCCACACCGACCGGCGCCGAGCCCACACCGACCGGCACCGAGCCCCGCAGGAGCGGAGCGCCCACCGGTCGGTGCCACTGACAGCTTTCCCCTGCGGGAAGCTCTGAGTGCCTGGGCGGCATGTCCACCCTTAAAGGGGAGGGCATACTGCCGGTGCCTCCAGGGTCGGCCCAACAATGGTGGCCACGGGTTTGGCCAGGCCGCCAACAGGCAGCCCGCACCCCCCCCCCCCGGGTACCAGGCCGCCGGCCCGGCCAAAAACCTCCCTGGTGACCCAGAGCGCCTAACTCAACTTCTTGCAGAGCTCGCAGCAGCCCTCCCCTTTAACTGAAGCAGAGAGACGTTGTGATGCATCAGCGTGACGCGGCACCTCGCAGTACGCTGACATCATTAGCGGCGCGCTGACATCATTAGCGGCGCGCTGACATCATTAGCGGCGCGCTGACATCATTAGCGGCGCGCTGACAACGCGTTGGGGCTTCCGACCCGACCGAAGAGCACGTCCACCCCTCCACACCGTCCAGACCAGAGATAGAACGAGTATCAGCGCAAGGTCCGCCCCATGGATTGGGGCGGAGAAAAACCTTAAATATCGGTAAGTGCGCCTACTCTTAGTCAGGGGGCAATTTCGGCCCCCACAAAATTCTCGCAGGGCTTGACAGGGTAGATGCAGGGAGGATGTTTCCCCCTGCCTAGATAATCTAGAACCAGGGGGCACAGTCTCAGAATATGGTCGGCCATTTAGGACTGAGATGAGGAGAAACTTCTTCGCTCAGAGGGTGGTGAATCTTTGGAATTCTCTACCCCAGAGGGCTGTGGATGCTCGGTTGTTGAGTATGTTCAAGACAGAGATCGATAGAATTTTGGATAGTAAGGGAATCAAGGGATATGGGAATCGGGCGGGTAAGTGGAGTTGAGGTAGAAGATCAGCCATGATCCTATTGAATGGCAGAGCAGGCTCGAGGGGCCATATGGCCTACTCCTGCTCCTAATTCTTATGCCGCTATGTTGTATCTATTTGGTTTGAATATCCCAAATAAAGGTTTGAGAGTCAGGACAAGAGTGAGGTGGAGGACACCAGTAATGCTTGCCGTGATATGCCAGAGAGGATAGCAGTAGGAGTGATCTGTCTCGTTCCCCTGTACTAGAAAGCAACACAAAAATAAATCAGAGCTTCTATTTGAAAGTGCCTGCATGTAGATTTTTGGGTGAGGACAGGGTTGGGTTTGGCTGTGATGCCTCTCCCAGTCAAATAGCACGCCGGCGATTCATTACGAGTAGCCACTTGAATAAGGTACGAGAAGGCTGCCGACGTCCTTGGGACTGAACCCAGCAAGTGTCACTGGCGGGAAAGAAAATTAGTGGGCGGGGCAGGGGCAGAGGACCCAAAAGACCAAACTGCTCTGATTCAAAGCACATTCGTGAGGCCTGGCCAAACCACGAGGGGCCCAACTCAAGTTTGTAGCTCTGTTTGGCTCCCTTCCTTGGTAAACAAGCTGGATCATTCTTCCGAAATATCCCACAGACCATCAGGAAGTGCACATCATCATGACGACAAACCGTAAGAGGCTTTAATAAAAGTCTTTTTTTGGGGGAGCTTAGATGTTTTAAATAGCTGTGAGGCTTCATCATGAAACACTGGCAGATTCCAGAGGGAAAAGATCACCTTGTCAATAAACACCCAGCCCTGCTTGAACCGAGGGGACGATGGGTTTTTTCAAAACAGCGTGCGGAGATTTCAAATAGCAAAGGATAGTTTGCGAGAGGCCCAAATTAGCCGGTTCGTATATTAAAAGGAATACCCCAGCCAGGATAAGGGCCAATTTCATCTTTGATATTATTATGTAAATAATCTCTAAAACAATTAAGTGATCTTTCCTTTTTTTACCCAATATCTTGAAGGATTGATTCCTCCTGGGGTACAGTTCCACCACCACCAGGTTCCTCCCCCACACCGTGTTCAAGTGGACATGCTACACGTGTGAACCTGGACAGGGTGAATCAGAAGACGATTCCACTCCAGTGGGGCCAGTCCACTCGAGTCTGATCCTGCTCCCAGCCAATATCCAGCCACGAGCATTTTGCAATGGGAGTCACTGGAGCAGAATCAGGAGCAGAAACCTTGGCTGAATTGCCCCACGCTAGCCCGAGGCAAATTGTATTGCTCCGACTGCAGCCCTGGTTAGTGCCAGCCATAGCTCAGCAGGTAGCACCCTTGCCTCTAAGTCAGGACTTAAACCCACTCGAGGGACTTGAGCACAAAAACCTAGGCTGATGCTCCAGTGCAGTGTTGAGGGAGCACTGCACTGTCAGAGGTGCCATCTTTTGGATGTGACGTTAAAACCAAGGCCCCGTCTGCTCTCTCAGGTGGATTTAGAAGATCCCATGGTGCTATTTTGAAGAAGAGCAGGGGAGTTATCCCTGGTGTCCTGGCCAATATTTATCCCTCAATCAACATCACTAAAACCAGATTATCTGGTCATGATCACATTGCTGTTTGTGGGAGCCTGCTGTGCGCAAAATGGCTGTGTGTTTTCCACATTACAACAGTGACTACACTCCAAAAGTACTTAATTGCTGTAAAACGCTTTGAGACGTCTGGTGGTCATGAAAGGCGCGATATAAATGTAATTCTTTCTTTCTTATTTATTGATTCCTGGAATCCAATCAATTAATCTCCTGGTCTACATGGCTCTGCTATGAGCTGCCCCTACCAACAAAGCCATTGATTGAAGCTATCACCATTACATCTAAAGTAAAAATATTAAAGGCTGACTCAACCGGAACGGCAGTGGTGATTGAGCGCTCAAAGTTTGCGCCTAACATTGCTTCATTGAAACCAATGACACCAATGATCAGTGGGGAGGGTGGAGCTGTGAAAAGGCAAGGTCCTGGAACTAACACCAGCACCCAGCCTCAACATGACAGCCAATGGGAAGCTGCCAGACTGGGAGGTTGGCCTCCGTGTGGTAAAAGAATCAAAAGTAATCTTTGTCTTTAAAAAATGTGATCACTAGCGAGAGGATTTTTTTGTTACAATAACATGAAGTGTTCCTGCGATCCAGTAGTTGGGTGGTAGGTTTTCACCAGGAGGGTCATGGGTTTGACTCCTCTTAACTGCTCAAATAGTTCTTGCATGAATCATCCTCTTGAGTAAATGACACACCCTATGTTAACTCTAGTCTCTCCTCTGGTTAAATGAGCATTACTGAGAAGTCAGCCGGAGTCCCGAATGATAAGGCTGACTGCCACATTCGGACATTTACACTACTGGCCCGAGGCCAATGGGAGGGACTGGACAACTCCACATGGGTGGCCTTTGATTAAAGGTTGGCTGCGGGTGGCTTTTGGCTCAACAAAATCACTTTTTTTAAATTAGGTATAGAAAGCAGGTATTATTGACATGAATACTCAATGATAAAGATACTGAAAGGCTTTATTTTTGGGTCATGAGACAAATATGGTCCTCTTGTCTTCGTAGCACTAGAACCATCGTTACATGGTATTTATGGCACAGAAACAGGTCGTTCGGCCCAACTGATCCTTGCCAGTGATTATGCTCCACACGAGCCTCCTCACCCTACTCATCTAATCCTATCAACAAATCTTTCTATTCCTTTTTCCCTTATGTACTTATCTAACTTCCTCTTAAATGCATCTACGCTATTTGCCTCAACCACTCCCTGTGGTAGGACTTTCCATATTTTCACCACTCTCTGGGTAAAGAGGTTTCTCCTGAATTCCCGATTGGATTTATTAGTGACTGTCTTGTATCTATAGCCCCTAGTTATTGTCTCCCTGCACAAGTGAAAACATCTTCTCTACGTCTACCCTATCAAACCCGTTCATAATCTTAAAGATCTCTATCAGGGGGCACCCCTCGGCCTTCCCTTTTCGAGAGAAAAAGAGCCCCAGCCTATTCAGTCTTTCCTAATAGCTATAACCTCTCAGTTATTGTATCATCCTTGTCAATCTTTTTTGCACCTTCTCCAGTGCCTCTCTATATCCTTGTCACAATAGAGACCAGAGCTGTGCACAGTACTCCAAGTGTGGTCTAACCAAGGTTCTATATAAGTTTAATATAACTTCCCGGCTTTTCAATTCTACCCCTCTAGAAATGAACCCCAGTTCTTGGTTTGCTTTTTATGTCTTCATTAACCTGCGTTGCTACTTTTACTGATTTGTGTGTCTGTACCCCCAGACTCCGCTGTTCCTCCACCCCATTTAGACACATTTCTCATGGAGTATGTGGCTTCTTTAATCTTCCTACCAAAATGTATCACCTCCCACTTATCTATGATTAAGCAGGAATATCCTGGGATTAAAGATTCAGACTTCAGGGAAATATAAATCCCACATTTGAAACATATTTTCAGTTCTGCAAAACATATTTTAATGACACATACTAAGTTTGATATGAATACTTAGTTCTGATGTGAATTGTCCTACTCAAGTTAACTGAGAAATAACTTTAAAACTCTTCTCTCCCACAGATACAATCAATCTCCTAAAGTATATAGTTTGAGGCCTGGGAAGATATATTTTACAAACATATTTAGAAAGTTGTCATTATGCCATCTATTCCAGTTAACTCTAAGGGGAGGTCTATTCCCACCGGCAGTAACTGGGAGCAAGATTGTTTTGTGCTATGACCTAACGTTATGCCTTGTGGTACAGGTGCCATATCCTCCCATTGGCAACTGCAAACACTGCAAAAAGCCAGAATGGTAGCCCAAGTCGCTGCTAGAAACCATAAGACAAATCGGATCTCCATTGGATTATCTAGACCTTTTGCCCATGGAGGAGGAATACCAGTTTTGGACAATAACGGATTTTCAACTGATAGTTTTCTTAACCCATTTTCTCTTTTCTCATCAATTCTTTCCTCTTCCCTTCTGAAGGCATTGATTTTTTAATTTGTTCCTGGGATGTGGGCGTCGCTGGCAAGGCCGGCATTTATTGCCCATCCTTAATTGCCCCTTGAGAAGGTGGTGGTAAGCCGCCTTCTTGAACCGCTGCAGTCCGTGTGGTGAAGGTACTCCCACAATGCTGTTAGGGAGGGAGTTTGACCCAGCGACGATGAAGGAACTAACAATATATTTCCAAGTCAGGATGGTGTGTGACTTGGAGGGGAACGTGGAGGTGGTGGTGTTCCCATGCGCTTGCTGCCCTTGTCCTTCCAGGTGGTGGAATTCGCGGGTTTGGGAGGTGTTGCCGAAGAAGCCTTGGCGAGTTGCTGCCATGCATCTTGTAGAAGGTACACACTGCAGCCACGGTGCGCCGGTGGTGGAGGGAGTGAATGTTTAAGGTGGCGGATGGGGTGCCTTTTCCTGGATGGTGTTGAGTTTCTTTTTCCAAGATTTAAGCATCAGTTGTCTTCCAGTGCTTTGCTCAAATAGCCATTATTCTTATGTGAGCTTTGACAGTGAGTGTGTTAGGCTACTCACCAGGGGGCACTGCAGCCCAGGCCAATCCTACCCCCAGTTGACCTCTGCCCATTCCATGGCAACTAGAACCAGGATGCATGGTTAATTTTCCCAAGTGCACTGAAGTTAATTGTAGCATCCTCCCACGATCATAACCAAGTTCAGAGAACTCAAGATTGGGAATTGAAACTGGAACCTTCCAGAACTTTATGTCTCAGCTACTCACTAGATAAACACGCTGAGCCACTGTGGGGAGTTCTCCGCTGATATTAGCAACAAAGAAATCCCAGATTGCACATTCCTAGAGAATAGCACCCGCTGTGGCTCAGTGGATAGCACTCTCGCCTCTGCGTCAAAAGGTGGTGGATTCAAATCGCACTCCAGGGACTTGAGCACAGAAATCTTGGCTGACACTCCAGTGTAGTGCTGAGGGATATTACAACAATGACTACACTCCAAAAGTACTCCATTGTCTGTAAAGTGCTTTGAAATGTCTGGTGATATCGTGAAAGGTGCTATATAAATGCAAGTATTTTTTTTCTTTCTCTAGTCATTAAAGAAAGAAAGCATCAGAAAGGAGAAACACCGACTGAGACAGGTCTGAAAGGAGCAATGTCTCCTACGCAGTGAAAACCCATTTAGATTCTATATCGGCAGGTCCTCACCTGAGCACGAAGGTCATTGAGGATTGGCAAGCTTCCAATGGGTGCTACTCTCCTTATCGAGCCCGAGTAAAAACATAGTAGAGTTTTGTTCAAATCCCAGCCAACATTGAGCCTGTCCCATGGATTCAAGGGACAGGACTGACATTCAAGAGCAAGGAGGATGCCGAACCCTGCTCACCTCAATGACAGCTGGCTGCAGGAAGGCTTGGCAGGTTGGTCATCCGAGCTGGTCCTGTCCAGCATGGAGACCGATAGATGAGTTTCCCAAACTTGCTTTCAGACTGGCTTGTGTTGAAATAGCCTCTCTCGGCTATAAATACAATTGAGGAAACATTGAGGGAAGACCATGTTGATATAGAACGTAATCCATCACCACCAACACTCATCCCTTCCCACCATGACAGTCCCCTTCAGGGATACATTTTAGAATCTAAAATGTGAATGCTTTACCTTGCAAACCTCGTCAATACTTGAGAGCCTACTCACCAATTTGGTTCAGCTTTTTTCATGTGTCGGCATACAACGACATATCACGAAACTGGGGGTATTCGGACAGCTACGTCTCTATTCACTGCTTCACAAAGTTTGTTCAAAGTCGGCAGTATTGTCCCACCGGATAAGATTGCACTGGAGGCAACGCTGCGAGTGTTGTCATCCCCATTAACTATTAATGGCGATATGGTGTCCCCTCTCACATCCTGCACATCTCTGCTTTCAAACCTGGTAAAATGTCTGGGAGGTCACATGGCAAGAATCAAAATGCCTGTCAGAAGATGCTTCATCATCAGGATTCACCTCCTGCAAAGAGCAGTATCCAAGAGAAGAAACATGTGTGCTACAGTGTTATAATCAACAACTGTGGACAGCTTCCAATATGCAATCTTAGCTTTCAGATCATATTTTTGAAAGAGTCCAAAATATTATTGGAAAGCGTCCAGCAAGGAGACTTGTCTGTCACCAACACTGGTGGTAGCTGCTCATTGGATTCCTGGTTTACAAGTCTGAACGGTTAACACTCTATCCATTTCAAATGCTGCTGTGATATTTCTTAACATGGACTGAAAATTCTCATCCACAGCAAGAATATTTGTCAGTCACGGTGATATCAATGGGAATGCGGTGGTTACCCCATGAGTGCCCTCATCATATTTGCCCGTGAGGTTGTTATGCTCAAACTCATCTGCTGAAGTTTAGCCGAAGGGATGCGACACACTAGTTGTGATCAGTCGTAGTATGGAGCAATCAAACACCTCAGAATCGGGGAAATATAAACCACATACTGTGCGCACTAGGTCCGTGCAGCAGTTGCAGGTCTTCCTGGTTAATCCTTGCCAATGGATAAAGACCTAGCTCTGTCGAGCCCGTGTGGTGGCTGGTGTGCAACGGTCACCACACGTTAAACAAATCCACGCACAGGCATCTTCCACCCTCCAACTGGAGTTCAGGACTAGAACATCGGGTCCTTCATTGAAACATCTGTGAACTCATGTGGAAGCAAATCACCCTGGTTCGAGGGATCGCCTATGATAATGATGAAGATGGATGAATGACTTTGGGTTTCACTTGTGCAGTTTCAGGAGATCTTTCAGCTTTTCACTTCCCTTCAACGTGAAACTTTAATTTCCAAATTTGTTGCTTTTCCAGGTGCTCTTTTATGAGCACACAAGACAGACTGGGGGATTAATCGATTTAAAGTCAATCGCACGTCCTGAATCTCATTCCCGAGCCGAGTCAGTTACCGTAACATTGCCCAATATCCGTAGATTTTATAACAGTTGCCTGACTCCGATCTCATAAATACACGGGATGTCATGAAGTTGCAGATATTAGGGTCTGTTCCACAGTCAGATGTCATTTTACAAGAAATAAGGTCTGCTGAAAATGTATTGAGGTGGATCACTGAATAATTTAGCTAAGTGATTCCTACGCAGCATTGGCACCTTTGTGTCTTGGGATGTTTTACTACATTGAAGGTGCTTTATAAATGCAAGTTGTTGTTGTTTTGTACATTGCCCCATTACAGCAGACCAACTACAGCACTGCCAGTAAGAAAGTGACTCCCTACAGCGAGTGGCTGCAGGGGTCTTGTACATAGTCATGTGGCAGCCTGTTAGATAAGGGCAGAAATCCATTTTAAAGAGGCTTACCCTGATTAAAGCACACAGTGAGAAAGTATCTTCACTTAAAGATATTGTCTGAACTGTTTGCAACCTTGGTGTCATATTTGACCCTGAAATGATCTTTCGACCACATATCCGCAGCATAACTAAAACCGCCTATTTCCACGCCCGTAACATCGCCCGTCTCCGCCTTTGCCTCAGCTCATCCGCTGCTGAAGCCCTCATCCATGCCTTTGTTACCTCCAGACTTCACTATTCAAACGCACTCCTGGCTGGCCTCCCACATTCTACCCTGCGTAAACTGGAGGTGATCCAAAACTCGGCAGCCCGTGTCCTAACTCGCACCAAGTCCCGCTCACCCATCACCCCTGTGCTCGCTGACCTACAGTGGGTTCCGGTTAAGCAACGCCTCGATTTCAAAATTCTTATCCTTATTTTCAAATCCCTCCATGGCCTCGCCCCTCCCTATCTCAGTAATCTCCTCCAGCCCCACAACCCCCTCCCCCACCCCCGAGATGTCTGCGCTCCTCTAATTCTGCCCTCTTGAGCATCCCTGATTATAATCGCTCAACCATTGGTGGCCGTGCCTTCTGTTGCCTAGGCCCCAAGCTCTGGCACTCCCTGCCTAAACCTCTCTCGCTCTCCTTCCTCCTTCAAGACGCTCCTTAAAATCTCCCTCTTTGACCAAACTTTTGGACACCTGCGCTCATTTCTACTTATGCGGTGTCAAATCTTTAGCTATAATACTCCTCTGAAGCGTCTTGGGACATATCACTACGTTCAAGGCGCTATATAAATACAAGTTGTAGCTGTTGTTGAATGAACTGACAATCTCAGTTACAGGGCAGTGAAATGAAGCATTGACACCACAAGCCCTCAAAGAAAGAACAAATCTACCTTCACCTTTCCTTCCCCAAACTTTACCAGTGGCCTGGCAGGTCGCGTCGTGAGATCCACCTAAATTCAACAGAGTCAGAAAACCAGACAGCGGAACCACAGTTTTGTATGAACGAGCAAGCTGGGTATAATGATGAAAGCTTGTTTGGTCAGGAACACCCTGCCCCTAAATTAAGATGCAGGCACTTGTAAGCATGACCCGTATGTAACCAGGACTCTCTTGTTATGCATGTGTGTGAGGGTTCGAACACAAAGAAACTGTGATCTTGGATTGTCTCAATTGTTATGCTCAAAATTACTTCAATGGATTCCTTGATATTGCATGTCTGAGGGCGACTGCAGGAATATACTGTCGGGCTTCATGCAACAGCAGGGATTTTTTTCCCCTCCCACTGTCTCTGGACAACTAAGTCTCAGCTGACTCTTTTAAATACTGGCAATTGCCAATGAAAGGTTAAGCACATGGTCCCTTTTTAAACCAATAAAACCTGTAAATTAACAAAAAAAGTTTAAAGGAACGGTAACAAATTAAATTAAAATTCTGTTCTCGGGGGTGATGATGCACTCTAGTCCCTCTGGTGCCCACCCGTCGCGGAAGGCTGCAAGCGTACCGGTGGACATCATCACCATCATAGGCAGTCCCTCGGAATCGAGGAAGACTTGCTTCCACTCCTAAAGTGAATCCTTTGGTGGCTGAACAGTCCAATACGAGAGCCACAGACCCTGTCATAGGTGGGACAGACATTCGTCGGGGGAAGCAGGGGTGGGGAGGGCTGGGACGGATTTGCCGCATGCTCCTTCCGCTGCCTGCGCTTGACCTCTTCACGCTCGCGGCATTGAGATTCGAAGAGTTCAACGCCCTCCCGGATGCACTTTCTCCACCTAGGGCGGTCTTCCAGGTGACAGAGGTGATGTCGCACTTTACCA
Organism: Pristiophorus japonicus; assembly: GCF_044704955.1. NCBI lineage: Eukaryota > Metazoa > Chordata > Chondrichthyes > Pristiophoridae > Pristiophorus > Pristiophorus japonicus. The sequence goes on from NC_091990.1 coordinate 12,568,893, forward strand.
GGGAGGCTTTGAGGGTGCCCTTGTGACGTTTCCGCTGCCCACCTTTGGCTCGTTTGCCATGAAGGAGCTCCGCATAGAGCAATTGCTAAGGGAGTCTCGTGTCTTGCATGCGGACTATGCGCAGTTGATCGAGTGTGGTCAGTGCTTCAATGCTGGGGATGTTAACCTGGGTGAGGACGCTGATATTGGTGCGTCTGTCCTCCCAGGGGATTTGCAGGATACTGCGTGCTCCATCTCCAGGGACACCTGGGCGCGAACGTTGCCGCGGAAGTGAGGCAGGCAGTCGGGCCGAACGACCTCCTCAACTTCACACTGCCTGGATCTATTGATGGCCACCTTGGCCACTGTGCCCCTACTGCCACTTGTCTAAGATCAGAGAACTCAACAACAATACAACTTACATTTATATAGCACCTTTAACGTAGAAAAACATCCTAAAGCGTTCAACGTAATCAGACAAAAAATTGCCAACAAGCCAAAGAAGGAGATATTAGGAGCGGTGACTAAAAGCTTGGTCAAAGAGGTATGTTTAAGGAGGTGAGGAGGCAGTGTGTTGAGGAGGGAATTCCCGAGCTTGGAGCCGATACAGCCGGAGGCACGGCCACCAATGGCGGAGCGAAGGACATGGGGGACACACAAGAGGCCAGTGTTGGAAGAACACAGAGTTCTCGGCGGGTATTCGGGCTGGAGGAAGTTTCTGAGATAGGGAGAGGCATGGCCCTCAAGGGATTTGAACACGAGGGTGAGAATTTTAAATTGGAGGTATTGGAGGACGGGAAGCCAATGTAGGTCAGCGGGCACATCGGGTGACGGTTGAGCAGGACAGCATACGGCCAGCAGAGCTGTAAATGAGCTGATGTTTAGGGAGAGTGCAGCATCGAAATCCGGCCAGGGGAGCATTGGAACAGTCAGGTCTGGAGGTGGCAACCATATGGATGTGGATTTCAGCAACAAATGGGTTGGGGAAACCGAGGAGGCGAGTGATGTTATGGAGGTGGCAGTGGGTTACCTGTATGGTGGAGGGTGTATGCAGTGTGGAGCTCAGCTCGGGATTGAAGAGGACACCAAGGCTATGAGCAGTGTGGTTCAGGCCGAGGCAATGGCCGAGGAAGGGAGGAATGGAATGAGTGGCACGGGTACAGAGTTTGTGGCGGGGACAGAGGATGTAGAGGGATAGTTCGAAGTTATTTTGTTTTCATCGAGCAAGATGTGGAAAAGTGTAGCGTGTTCATTATTTTCTATTATTACACAAACAAGTTGTACTGATTTGAATTCAGTGACTCCAATCATAACTGTTGCTCTTTATGATCACTTTCTGTCCTCGAAATAAATTGTTTTGTTCTAGTCTTATCAAACTGAAGTGTAGCCAGTCCATCTACTGAAAGATTGGAGAAGCACATATGACGTCACTTGTGAAAGACACACTATCCAGTTCACACCCAAGTCCCGTTCACCCATCACCCCTGTGCTCGCTGACCGACATTGGCTCTCTGTCCATCAACGTCTCGATTTTAAAATTCTTATCCTAGTGTTCAAATATCTCCATGGCCTCCCCACCCCCCCCACCCCCATCTCCTCCAGCCCGATAATTCTACGAGATCTCTGCGCTCCACCAATTCAGGCCTCTTGCACATCCCCAATTTTCATCGCTCCACCATTGGAGGCCGTGTCTTTAGCTGCCTGGGCCCTAAGCTCTGCGATTCCCTCCCTAAACCGTTCTGCCTCTCTTTCCTCCTTTAAGAGGCTTCTTAAAACCTACCTCTTTGACCAAGCTTTTAGTCATCTGCCCTAATTTCTCCTTATGTGGCTCAGTGTCAAATTTTGTTTCATAACGCTCCTGTGAAGCATCTTGGGAAGTTTTATACTACGTTAAAGGCGCTATATAAATGCAAGTTGTTGTTGTTGTTGCAGATCAAGGGGGACACATTGTAAATTCCCTGGGTTACGCTATCATATAACTAGATATTGGGCAATGTGAGTCAACTCTGGTACATAGAAACATGGTATCCGCTTAGGAGGGTGACTGACACCACTGAACACAAGAAGGCAAACCCAAATTTGTAACAGTGCAGAATGACTTCCACTGGAGGTGAATGTGTAACAGATTCTCTCCAGGATAAACTTGTGGAAATGGGACTTTAACTCTGCACAGGCACTAACCGAATGTCATTTAATACCACGATGCACAAACATACAGGCATTCAAAAATATTCTATATGCAAACAATGGTAAATTTCTAATTTGATAAGGTATAAGGAAATTCATCATCCATTCACTGATAAGAAAATGGGCAAAGAAGTAAGTGTTGCATAGTTCATTTCTTTGTCGAGGCCGTCTTGACAGTTTCATTAAAGATTTTCAGGAAGACCCGCCCAGTATAATTGGGCTATGAGTTGGAAAATGATTCTGATTCCAGGTGGAAATTGTTGCTCTCTCTCCAGCTGTTTGCAGGTAACCAGACACATCTGTATTGTTGCCAGGTTCAGTGATGTGGAGCTTCTGTTACAAGTACAAATGCCTTTCAGTAACTTAAGATCTTACTGTGCACGAAACAGGAATATTCTTCGATTCAAGTTGCCCCGCTCAGCTGCAGTCTGGAGCCTGCTGAAACAGGCCTGGTTATTTCTGTATTTCAGCACAGCTTACAACTTGCCGCTCTGAGTTAGAACCTGTTTTTTTGATCTGCATAAACTCTTGTTTTATCAGACAAACTGTGCCCAGAATTCCATCTGAAATTAGTCATGAAAATGAGTCACAGGGGGGGGGGTGAGATACGAGAGCCCGAGGGCCTAGGAAAGACTGGTAGTTGGCAAAAACAAAGCATAAAGAGAGGACAGAAAGAAGAAAGGCCTTAGATTGTATTGAAAGCAGCAACAGATGGTAACCCAGGCCAAAGGACCCCACAACCAACTGGCACCAGAATTATTGATGCTTTCTGTGGTGATCACAAGTTAAATAAAGACATGGCAGGCTATTCAGCCCATTTTAGTTCACCCACCCACAAACTAAAGCCAACAATCGCCCAATCTAGCCATTCAACGGGTTGGTGAATGACTGCAGTGTTTTCACCTCCACTGATCTCCTCAGCGGTCTGTTCCAAGTGATGCTCATTCGTCGTGTGGAGAGATTCTGCCTGAACTCAGTCCTAAATTTGCTCTTCACCAATTTGAACCAATTCACCCCTTTGTCAACCATTTTGATTTACCCCTGAAGTTAACTTTTTCCATACCATTCAATATCATATACTACCGGGCCCCTAAACCCCTCCCCACCATTCACCGCACCCCCACAACCACCACCGCTCCCAGTCACCTTCTTTCAGCATGGAGCAGATCTTAGATGTTTGCCAGTGTGCACAATACCAACACTTAATGAGAGTTCTCTCTGTTCTTTGCTTAGTTAGGAATGCACGAATTTGAATTCAGATAATACCAACGGAAATACAGATAAGGACAAGTTGTCTAAGAAACCTAGTAAAACAAGCCTTCGCCACTAAATGTGATGGTTTGTGTTGTATATCGACTGAAGAAAACCCAAAATCCAATATTTCACTTTGGGCTCAGAATTCCACACGGGAAGCACGCACAGTTTAAATATATATATATTTTATGGCCGGCAAGGCCAGCATTTATTTTTTTTTATTTTTTTTATTTTTGGAAATTCGTAGCCAATCGTTCCAATTCTTTGTCAAATCACAAACGCCAGAGGTCACCTTGCACACGCCAAGGATCACTCTGCGCCAATGCTCTTAGCCAAAAGGCCTAGAGCCACTGCACCGTTCCTGGAAGTACTGCAATACCAGGTTCGTGCCATGGAGGTGGATGGGTCAGGCCCCCCACACACCTCCGTGGAGGTGGATGGGTCAGGCCACCCCACCCACCTCCTATTTCCAAAAAAGCAAGCATATACCTTCCTGATCCAGGGAGAACCACCTTGGGGTTATGGTGGTTACTCCCCTGTCAGGTCAGTTACGCATGATCTTAGCCATTTTTTTTTTTTTTTTATAAATTCGTAGCCAATCGTTCCAATTCTTTGTCAAATCACAAACACCAGAGGTCACCTTGCACATGCCAAGGATCACTCTGCGCCAATGCTCTTAGCCAAAAGGCCTAGAGCCACTGCACCGTTCCTGGAAGTACTGCAATACCAGGTTCGTGCCATGGAGGTGGATGGGTCAGGTCCCCCACACACCTCCGTGGAGGTGGATGGGTCAAGCCACCCCACCCACCTCCTCTGATCTTAGCCATTTATTGCCCATCCCTAATTGCCCATGAGAAGGTGGTGGTGAGCTGAGGGCAGTTAAGAGTCAACCACATTGCTGTGGGTCTGGAGTCACATGCAGGTCAGGACGGCAGATTTCCTTCCTTAAAAAGACATTAGTGAACCAGATGGGTTTTTTACAACAATCCGGTAGTTTCATGGTCACCATTACTGATCCCAGCTTTTTATTCCAGATTTATTTATTAACTGAATTTAAATTCCCCAGCTGCCGTGGTGGGATTTAAACTCATGTCTCTGAATCAATATTCCAGGCCTCTGGATTACTGGTCCAGTGACGTATCCACTATGCTGCTATTGCTTGTCTAACTGTGCCCACCACTCCATCTGAACTTGGTAACAGAAAGAGAGTCAGGTTTGCACTGAGAGGCTGTGAGGCCTCACAGAATGCCCCATTATCAACAGTTGTAACTTTGCTCATGTGAAGTTAATGAAGTACCTCCTATCTATATTGACACCATCATCAGAGGTAAGATTTACAGTGTGTAGTAACACATTTCCTGCCCATTAGTTTGGGGGTTTTGTAACTCAGTTCGCTGGATCATACAATGACAAGGTAGAGGGCAGTTTATTTACAATGTTGTTTGCAAAATCATGGAATCAGTATAAATTAGCCATTTATTCACTTCTTATAGTTACAGATTGGATCAGATAAGCATGAAAACAATTCTGGATCACTGTGTGCCAACCAAATTAAACTGCGTCATTGACACCAGAGTAAACTGTACGAGTACATGCTGTTTCCTACTGAGCATATATACACACTTATCCATGCACAGTTCCACTCTGAATATTGAAGGAAACAGAAAACCCAGTGTACATGCAACTACTTCACTCTCCAAGTAGGAGATTGGCACAGGTCGACTGGGCCAGAGTCAATGAACAGGGCTGTTATATTGCACATCATGACATTATGGCACACAGTGCATTTAAGGCATTGCATTAGGTCTATATTATACCAGAGATGACACAGTTAATTCCAGCATCTCGCTACCTGTTCTGTGTATCTCAGTGGAATAGCGACGGTCCTGGCAGAGTGCGACACAATGAGTGTTTGGAAATCTTAGCACGGTAAACAAGGGCAAGGGCTTTCGATCTGTGACAGAAAATGTCTGCCGGTACTTTGCATTCACGAATTAAAGAACCGAGAAACTAAACTGCGATCGACAGTGGAGCATGCCAGTCAGGTTTGCTGGTTTTGAGTTTACAGCAATCCGGAAATTGTTCAGCTTTACTTTGTTTAACTGCTTCAATTTAGTCTTGTTGACTTTGTAAACGGGGTCTTTGAGAGACGCAAATCAGATCTTAACATGGGGAACCCGTATAGCCACGGAATATGGTCGAATGGGCTGTCCCAGGACCTCCCCTGTTGGAAGCACCTATTGCTGTTTCCGTAACCCAGTCATCAGACTGCAATAAAAAACATTGGTTCGATTTTTAGTTTCTAAAAAAACGAACATGAGAAAAATGTGTTTTTTCAGTGCAAAATTTTCAGCTTCAAAAATCACGAAAGAAAATGTGCTTTTTTGCCTTGGAGGAGTATGAACAGTTGTCTTTCAATCACTTCTACAAAGAAAGATGAACTTGCATTTATATTGCGCTTTTCGAAACTTCAGGATGTCCCAGCTGATTTACAGCCGACAAAGTACTTCAGAAGTGTAGTCACTGTTGTAATGCTTGAAGCTATCATTAAGGAATAAATAGCGGGACATCTAGATAGGAATAGTGCAATCAAGCAGACGCAACATGGATTCATGAAGGGAAATCATGTGTAACTAATTTACTGGAATTCTTTGAGGATATAACGAGCATGGTGGATAGAAGTGTACCAATGGATGTGGTGTATTTAGAGTTCCAAAAGACATTCGATAAGGTGCCACACAAAAGGTAAGGTACGCGGAGCCAGAGGAAATGTATTAGCATGGATCGAGAATTGGCTGGCTATCAGAAAGCAGAGAGTTGGGATAAATGGGTCCTTTTCGGGTTGGAAATCGGTGGTTAGTGGTGTGCCACAGGGATCGGTGCTGGGACCACAACTGTTTACAATATACATAGATGACCTGGAAGAGGGGACTGAGTGTAGTGTAACAAAATTTGCAGGTGACACAAAGATCAGTGGGAAAGCGGGTTGTGTAGAGGACAGAGATAGGCTGCAAAGAGATTTAGATAGGTTAAGCGAATGGACTAAAGTTTGGCAAATGGAATACAATGCCGGAAAATGTGAGGTCATCCACCTTGGGGGAAAAAAACAGTAAAAGGGAATATTATTTGAATGGGGAGAAATTACAACATGCTGCGGTGCAGAGGGACCTGGGGGTCCTTGTGCATGAACTCTTTTGGGAGCAAACAAAAAACATTAAACCGTGCCCCCCGATCTGGGGGAAACACCAAACATTTACAAGGCCCTTTTATTTTTTTTGTGTTTTTTTGGGGGGGTTTTCTTGGGCACAAAATCGTATTTTTTCTCCAAGTGCCCCCTATAAAAGGGGAGGGGGACACTAACAGCACCAGCAATTAAAACAAATTAACTTAAAAACATAAAATCAAATTAAAATTTGGTTGCCGGGCGTGATGATGCACTCCAGTCCCTCCGGTGCCCACCTCTCGCGGAAGGCCGCGAGCGTACCGGTGGACACCGCGTGCTCCATCTCCAAGGACACCCTGGACCGGATGTAGGCGCGGAAGAGAGGCAGGCAGTCTGGCTGAACGACCCCCTCGACCACCCACTGCCTGGACCGGCTGATTCCTTGTGCATGAAACTCTTTTGGATTCCTTCCTTGTGCATGAATCCCAAAAAGTTAGTTTGCAGGTGCAGCAGATAATCTGGAAGGTGAATGTAATGTTGGCCTTCATTGCGAGAGGGATGGAGTACAAAAGCAGGGAGGTCCTGCTGCAACTGTACAGGGTATTGGTGAGGCCGCACCTGGAGTACTGCGTGCAGTTTTGGTCACCTTACTTAAGGAAGGATATACTAGCTCTGGAGGGGGTACAGAGACGAGTCACTAGGCTGATTCCGGAGATGAGGGGGTTACCTTATGATGATAGATTGAGTAGACTGGGTCTTTACTCGTTGGAGTTCAGAAGAATGAGGGGTAATCTTATAGAAACATTTAAAATAATGAAAGAGATAGACAGGATAGAGGCAGAGAGTTTGTTTCCACTGGTCGGGGAGACTAGAACTAGGGGGCACAGCCTCAAAATACGGGGGGAGCCAATTTAAAACCGAGTTGAGAAGGAATTTCTTCTCCCAGAGGGTTGTGAATCTGTGGAATTCTCTGCCCAAGGAAGCAGTTGAGGCTCATTGAATATATTCAAATCACAGATAGATAGATTTTTAACCAATAAGGGAATTAAGGGTTATGGGGAGCGGGCGGGTAAGTGGAGCTGAGTCCACGGCCAGATCAGCCATGATCTTGTTGAATGGCGGAGCAGGCTCGAGGGGCTAGATGGCCTACTCCTGTTCCTAATTCTTATGTTCTTATGTTCTTATGTAATGTAGGAAACCTGGCAGCCAATTTGTGCACAGCAAGCTCCCACAAACAGCAATGTGTGAAGGACCAGATAATCTATTTTTAGGTGTTGGTTCAGGGATAATTATTGGGCCCCCAGGACATATAACTACATATCGTGTTCGTCTGCCCATTGCCGCTAACAAAGTCTAACAATCTGTGAAAATGTGCTCAGTATCCTCACTGCAGCTACATAGAACCATAGAATGGTTACAGCACAGAAGGAGGCCATTTGGCCCATCGAGCCCGTGCCGGCTCTCTGCAAGAGCACCTCAGCCAGTCCCACCCCCCCCCCCCCCCCCCGGCCCTTTCCCTGTAACCCTGCAATTTTTTTTCCTTCAGGTACTTATCCAATTCCCTTTTGAAAGCCGTGATTGAGTCTGCCTCCACCACCCTTTCAGGCCGTGTATTCCAGATCCTAACCACTCGCTGTGTAAAAAAAAAATGTCCTCATGTTGCCTTTGGTTCTTTTGCCAATCACCTTCAATCTGTGACCTCTGGTTCTCGACCCTTCCACCAAGGGAACAGTTTCTCTCTACTCTGTCCAGACCCCTCATGATTTTGAACACCTCTATCAAATCTCCTCTCAACCTTCTCTGCTCTAAGGAGAACAACCCCAGCTTCTCCAGTCTATCCACGTAACTACAGTCCCTCATCCCTGGAACCATTCTCGTAAATCTTTTCTACACCTTCTCTAAGAAAGAAATAAAAGAAAGACTTGGACTTCTATCATGCCTTTCATGACCACTGGACGTCTCAAAGCACTTTACAGTCAATGGAGTACTATTTTGAAGTGTAGTCACTGTTGTAATGTAAAGCCTTCACATCCTTCCTGTAATATATGCACCTGTGAGCATGCTCAAAGGGTTGTAGAGCTGTTAAATTATGAGTGGCTTAGCCATTCATGTGATGTCAACAAGACTCAATAAAACCCCAGCCGGTTGGGTTCGGGGGATCCACGATGAGGCAGGTGGTTGTGAGCCTGGTGGATGAACTGGTAATGTGTCGTGTGATTGTTAAACCTTTGCTAATAAACCAACTCGTTCTTAATAGCAACGTGTTGCTATGAATTCTTAAGCAAAGGACCCATGAAGCAAATACATTACACTTCCTAACGTATGTTGCCCAGAATTGGACACAATACTCCAGTTGAGGCCGGATCAGTGTTTTATACAGGTTCATCATAAACAGGCTAATCCGGGGATTCACTTAAACCCAGGAGAGTGAGACTGCCGCTTGCTGCATGGCCCACAAGCTGCACTATTGGGAAGGTCAGCATGCCTTAACTTACATTAACACGTCTAAAATCGGACAATACAGTCTTCACTTAGGTGAGGTGTTTAATGGGCCCCGGTGACAGTATTCGCACTTCTCCCTGCCCTTCCTCACAAAACCAAAAGATACACCACCTACATTCTCTCTTAGCTTGGTCCTTATCACAGAAGATGCGAGGGCCGAGGGGCAGCATGGGCCAGCCCACACTGCGATATAAGAAACATAAGAAATAGGAGCAGGAGTAGGCCATTTGGCCCTTCGAGCCTGCTCCGCCATTTAATAAGATCATGGCTGATCTGATCATGGACTCAGCTCCACTTCCCTGACCACTCTCCATACATAACCCTTTATTCCCTTATCACTCAAAGATCAGTCTATCTCTGCCTTAAATATATTCACTGAGCCAGCCTCCACAGCTCTCTGGGTCAGAGAATTCCATAGATTTACAACCCTCTGAGAGAAGAAATTCCTTCTCATCTCAGTTTTAAATGGGCGGCCCCTTATTCTGAGACTCTGCCCCCTGTTTTTAGGTTCCCCTATGAGTGGAAATATCCTCTCTGCATCCACCTTGTCGAGCCCCCTCATTATCTTATATGTTTCGATAAGATACCTCATTCTTCTGAACTCCAATGTGTAGAGGCCCAACCTACTCAACCTATCCTCATAAGTCAATTCCCTCATCTCCGGAATCAACCTAGTGAACCTCCTCTAGACAGCCTCCAATGCAAGTATATCCTTCCTTAAATACGGAGACTATGTGTGCGCACTAGGTCCGTGCAGCAGAGCTGGTCTCCAGTTAGTCTTGGTTAACCCTTTCCACTGGACCAAGACCTAGCTCTGTCAAGCCCATGTGGTGGCTGGTGTGCAACGGCCACCCCACATTAAAAAAAATCCACGCACAGGCATCTTCCACCCTTCAACATGTAGTTCAGGATCTGGAGTATTAAGTCCTTCATTGGAACACCTGTGAACGCATCTCTTTTTGGCGTGGAAGCAAGTCATCCTCGAAAGGTGTGATCGCCTATTGTGATGATATCACCAAATAGAATATCGCATCCACTGAAAGAACATGAAACAACTTTAGAAGCAGTTCTGTCAATAATCTGCTGAAATGTGAGCAGGTTAGGTTTAGTCAGCAGGTGTTTTCTCAGGTATGGGTAAGTGGAAACCAGTGAAAATATTTACAGACGACACAGGAACAAAGCCACATTTGACTATTTGTCTTTTGCTGCTGAAATCTACATCCTTCTTCTTTGATGTTTTTGGGGCTAACTGGAAGGAACAGACTCAGTCTGGAGAATTATCAAACTCTTCCATGATTAGATCAAATCTGTTTAAAAAAATTAGATTTAAAAAAAAATCTAAATTATTGCCAATTTGCAAGCAAAGTTTCCTTGTCAGGTTTTATGTTAAGGACTTTTCACCATCTATCCACATGACTCACAATAGTGAATCAACTTGGAATTTCTCAATATCGGTTGTACAGATAAAACCAATAAGAAAACTTCACATGGGTCATAGTGGTTATGTTATTGGTCTAATAATCCAGAGGCCTGGACTAATAATCTGGAGACTAAAAATCCCACCACACCAGCTGGGGGTATTGAAATTCTGGAATTATCAATAAAGACCATGGAACTACCAGATTGTCATTAAAAACCCATCTGGTTCATTGATGTCCTTTAGCGAAGGAAATCTGCTGTCCTTAGCTGGTCTGGCCCATATGTGACTCCAGACCCACAGCCCTATTAATTCTTGACTGCCCTCTGAAATGGCCTAGCAAGCCACTTATTCAAGATGGCGGCTCACCACCATCTTTTCAAGGACAATCAGGGATGGGCAATAAACGCTAGCCTTGGCAGCGACAGCCACATCCACAACTACAAAAAAGAAGAAAAAAAGAAATAACATCTGTTATTCGTTTTGCAGCTAGTCAGCCTAATTTGTTGGTGCCATATAAATAGAAACAGCCATTTTTGGTAAATGTAGAGTTTTCACAAGGTCTAGACACTTCAATTATGCAGGAGCCGCCCTCTGCCCTCTCACTCTGCAAATCAAGGAATTCGGCATTGAGGGAATCAGAGTGCCCCCAGTGGTTCAAAGAGTAAATACATCTCGTGGTCCATTCAATTCCTGCTTTGTTTTGAGTTTGTTGATTTCAACTGGGGTAGCCTTTGGATTCAGCTTCCTCAAAAAAAAACCTGGAAGCATTTAATAACAGGGCACTTTTGGACGGACAAATAGCAATTAAGATGGGACAAATAACCTCTCTCATCCATACTGATCTTGTGATTGTGGAGTAGGAAAGGAAAGAAAGACTTACATTTATATAGCACCTTTCAAAGCGCTTTACAGCCAATGAAATACTTTTTGGAGTGTAGTCACTGTTGTAATGTAGGAAACACAGCAGCCAATTTGTGCACAGCAAGATCCCACAAACAGCAATGTGATAATGACTAGATAATCTGTTTTTTGTTGTGTTGATTGAGGCATCAAAATTGGCCAGGACACCAGGGACAACTCTCCTGCTCTTCTTCGAAATAGTGCCATGGGATCTTTCACATCCACCTGAGAGAGCAGATTTGGTTTAACGTCTCATCCGAAAGACGGCACCTCCAACACTGTAGCACTCCCTCAACACTGCAGCACTCCCTCAACACTGCACTGGAGTGTCAGCCTAGATTTATGTACTCAAAGTTCCTGGAGTGGGATTTGAACCCACAACCATCGGACTCAGAAGTGAGTGTGCTACACACTGAGCTACAGCTGACACAGATAGGGAGAAATCAGCCTGGATTTTGCACTCCCAACCGCTATCCAGTGATCTCTGCTTGAATGTTTGCGTGTATAGATATCGGGCAAAGACGGGACCAGTTTGAACCAACATAAAAACATAGGAAAGACCAAGATCCATCTAGCTCGCCTTGTGCCATCCCGGTAGTCACATGATACAACAATAATCTAGTATTGACTAATCATGCGATCAATCTCTATCAATTAGTCTACAACAGACCCAGAATTGTGGTGTGGAAAACCCCCAGTGGTGGAAAGCTTTGACAGCCACTTTGGGAATACCATACTTACCAAGACAACAGCAAAACGGGTCATTTCACAAGGATTTTATGGCACTAATCTTTGCGACATGCTCCACCTAGGGGTTTGGATAAAAGCTGAACCTCAGCTTCGAACTATTGTGCACCAGACACAGCTATTCACCTGAACTGTGATGAAATTCGGAAAATTGGATCACTGCTCTTTCGGATTTCCCCATTTCTTGCATGACGCACAATTCCTTTTACAAAATAAGATAAGCAAAATTAAATATAAATCCAAAGATTTTTCAGTGATTGGCATGGAAACCCTGCTTTATGGGAATTTCTTTTTGATATGGCACACACCATGTGGTAAATCAAAATCACATTATATATAGCTCTGCAAAGAATGCTGAAGCAATTTATCATGAGCACGGACAAAACAGCTCCAGGCAAACTCATGTTTGAGCTCGTTCCAGTAAGATTGAACCCAAGACAAAATGGAGTGCTGGAAAACTTGACTCTTGAATTTGGTGAGGTTTCGAAAGCTTATTTAAAGCACAAAGTGGCTTTCCCTGCACTGCATGGCTTCATTTAATTTACACACAACTAGCCAGTCCTGCAATCATCTCCTTATAGATGACTCAGTCAAATAGTATCTGGAGGCAGCTGCCAAACAGTTTATTTTCTGTGAAGTTTTTAGCTTATTTTCCACGATTGGCGTTTGTAGACTTACACCACTTCCCCACTGACACCTGGGTGTCCCTGGCCCAAGACCGCCCAAAGTGGAGGAAGTGCATCCGGGAGGGCACTGAGCACCTCGAGTCTCAATGCCGAGAGCATGCAGAAAACAAGCGCAGGCAGCAGAAGGAGCGTGCGGCAAACCAGTCCTACCCACCCCTTCCCTCAACCACTGCCTGTCCCACCTGTGACAGAGTCTGTGGCTCTCATATTGGACTGTTCAGCCACCTAAGAACTCCCTTCAAGAGTGGAAGCAAGTCTTCCTCGATTCCGAGGGACTGCCTATGATGATGATAACACAGCTCATTCATAATGTACCAGGGTGATTAACAAACTCTCGCAAAGATAGCCACAGTGTCCAAACCTATTTTAACTGAGTGGCAAGGATCCCTTCATCCAACTCCAGTGGATATATATGTACAATGATACATATTAAGTTACTGGTTGAGGGCTAGCACAAATTACGTAAGTGATCCCGGAACTGCGATACTATGTCAATTAACACCAGGCAACAGCAAACATTACAACAGTAGCAAAACATAATCCACTTACACACAAGGTAACATAGTTACCGTCCAAGATTGAAAACTGCACATAATAGATTAGGGATTTAATATTCTAACTCATAAACAATAGGAACGGTTCAGTTGACAAATCGTGGGCAATTTGAATTTGTATCGCAGAGCCCAGTTCAGAATTATACCCATCCTTCCCCTCCATCATCCCATCCCATAATACCTCATTCAGCTAGAAGGGTGGGTGGTCCGTGCCGAGAGCTGTACAGTCAATGGCAATACTTCTTTGTAATTAGACAGTGGAGGAATTGGGGGGCGGGGGAATGATCCTGCAGTGGCAGTAAAGCAAGGAAGTATCAGTTCAATTGTTGCCCTCCTCTCCTCAGATGGAACATTTCACTAACTTACAATGATTTGCCAAGTAGCTTCGCCTGAACTGAGGAAATGCCATCCCTGCGCTCCCTGATGTCTCAGCTGTTGAACATGTTGCTCAGCAGGGACTGAAATATACAGACCACGAAGGTGCCAAGTTTGATCCGAGTACTTTAAAGGTTCAAGCAGTTCCTTAATAAACAGTACAACTTTATAAACTGACACTTGCCTGACAATTTATGTTGGCCTGGGGTTTTTTTTACACAGTAAACTGTGGTTTGAAGTCTCAGTGCTGAGTGTAGTTTTGTACATACGAGACCTGCTCTCCTGAATGTCCGTTCACTTGTGAACCAGGCCCTTGCCAACCATGAACTTATTGTGGATGATCGCATTGACATCATGGCTTTGACAGAAACCCGGCTGAGGGGCAATGAGTCCTTTCCCCTAAATGAAGCCTCCCAGCCTGGCTATATCTTCCACCACTCAGCCCGCCGTGGTGGTGGTGGTGTGGCTCTCATTACCAAATCACACCATGGTCTGTCTCCCTACTCCTCTGGCACCTTCTCCTCCTTTGAGCATCTCACCTTGTTCCACCCCTCACGTCTCTCATTTCAAATCCTTGTTCTCTACCAGCCACCCAAATACCACGCCAATTTTCTCACCGAGATATCTTCACTGCTTTCCTCCCTCAGCCTCTGCACCAAACAACATCACATCCTCGGTGATACCAGCCTCCATCTCAACTCATCATGCTCTCTATCCTATGAGTTCACTGTCCTCCTATCCTCCCTTAATCTCTACCTCCATGTAAACTCCCCAGCCCATGTTCGCGGCCACCCCCTTGACCTCACCATCTCTCGTGGCCTCGTTACTTCCGTCGTGTTAATCATAGATAAGACCATCTCTGATCACTTCCTCGGATCGCTCTCCACCCACTTCCCCCTTCCCCCTCGAACCCTCCTTCCTTCTGTATTCGCCCCTGGAAAAAACTCGCTCCGATTCACTTGCTACCGCACTTTCAAAATCCCAACTGTCTAGCCTTTGGCTTTCCATTCACCACGACATTTCTGGTCAAACACACCCTCACCTCCACCTTTTAATGCCCTAGTCCCCATTACCATTACCCCTCTCTCACCCTGGTCATTCCCCGCTCCCTTAAGACCAAGGGACTCTTGACTTGAATGGATGTTGCGCACAACTGGTTCAGGCCTTCACTGCCAGGTCTGACTGGACCACTTTTGGGGCCCGCTCTCGTCTGTCACAACTGCTCACTGTTCCAGGATCATTCAAGAATGCAAAGATAATCCCCGGCTTCTTTTCTCTACTGCAAACCTTCTTCTTAAACCCCTCCTCCTCCACCCTCGCCTCCAACAACAGGAGCTCTATTGTGAGGAGCTCATGGATTTCTTTGTCACTAAGACGGAGACCATCTGTTCAACAGCTTCTGCCACTTCCCTCCCTTCTCCTAGCCTACTGGGCCAAACTTTCTGAGGTTACCCCAGACCTAACCCTGCACTCACATCTTTCTCTACGTTCTCTCCTGTCTCCCATCATGCCCTCTCTGCACTCACCTTGCCCATGAGATCCACTTCCTGCTCCTGCAATCCTACTCACACTAAACCTGTTGACCACCCAACTTCCCTTCCTGGCCCATATTAGCTGATATTGTTAATGGTTCTCTCTCCTTGGGTACTGTCCCCCACTCCTTCAAATCTGCTGCCATCATCCCTCTCCTTGACCTCTCTGCCCTTGCAAACTACTGCCTCATCTCCAACTGCCCTTTCCTCTCCAAAGTCCTTTAACATGTTGGCGTCTCCCAAATCCGTGCCCATCTTTCCCAGAATGCCATGTTTGAATCCCTCCAATCAGGTTTCCGCCCCTGCTACAGTACCGAAACGGCTTTTATCAAAGTCACAAATTCCATCCTTTGTGATTGTGACCATGTTAAACTATCCCTCCTTCTCCTTCTTAACCTGACTGCAGTCTTTGACACGGTTGACCACTCCATGCTCCTCCAGAACCTCTCCTCTTTCATCCAGCTGGGTGGAACTGCACTCGCCTGGTTCCATTCTTATCTCTCTAATCGTAGCCGGAGAATCACCTGAAACGGCTTCTCTTCCTACTCCTGCACCATTACCTCTGGAGTCCCCCCAAGGATCTGTCCTTGGCCCCCTCCTATTTCTCATCTACATGCTGCCCCTCAGCGACATCATCTGAAAACACCGCGTCAGTTTCCACATGTACGCTGACGACACCCAGCTCTACCTCACCACCATCGCTCTTGACACCTCCACTGTCTCTAAATTGTCAGACTGCTTGTCCGACATCCAGAATTGGATGAGCAGAAATTTTCTCCAACGAAGTATTGGGAAGACCAAAGCCATTGCCTTGTCATTACTAAGGCCGTCTATTTCTGCCTCTGTCACATTGACTGACTCTGCCCCTGCCTCAGCTCATCTGCTGCTGAAACCCTCATACATGCCTTTGTTACCTCCAGATTTGACTGTTCCAATACACTCCTGGCCATCCTCCCATCTTTCCTCCTTTAAGATGCTCCTTAAAACCTACTCTTTGACCAAGCTTTTTGTCATCTGCCCGAATAGAACCTTATATAGGCGTCAAATTTTGTTTGATAATGCTCCTGTGAAGTGCCTTGGGATGTTTTGTTAAAGGCGCTATATAAATACAAGTTGTTGTTGTTGTGGAGTGACTCTACAAAGCAAAATTCTTGTAATGTTTATGCTGCCACATGGAGTATCTATTTATTCAGCTATACAACATTAGTATATAGTTTAATTTTTTTCCCACCAACTTGCAAAATGATGATCTGCTTCCTTGGTCGGTCCATCAATGTTAGGACCATTCCCCAACCAAGAGGCTGCGGCAACCTCCTCTCCAACCACTGATACTGCTCTTGAACCTGGTGCTACACCAGACTCAGCACCTCTCCGATCATTGTCCCGACTGTCACCCCGGGTGAGGTCAGCCAACAGCACAGAACAATGATTGATCTTGGTCGGTGTGGCTGAGCCACTGGCTGTATAAACTCACTGACCATCAGGAGGGAAGTAATTTGGTTGATAGGTGATTCACAATGTGAAGAGCAGCGGGAGAGAAAGATACAGTCCGCAGTGCGTCAAAGAAAACATGCCACCATACCACCTCGTCCTCTATTCAAATGTACTATTTTCTCCATAAACAAGGAAAATGGGAGTGGTTTTGAAGCCATCTCCATGACACATATATCACATCAAAAAACATCATTTTGTCATTTGACAAAAATGATATACATCTCAACCAATGTTCCCTTTAATTTCCCTTTAACGGGCTGTGCGGCCCATTCAAATTTCCGCACCTGCGCAGTTTTTCCATTCAAAAGCCGGTGAGCGGTATGTGCGGGACCTCCAGACAGTCGCCTGGCTGTGCAGCTTAACGGAAACATTGAGCACAAACACCTTTTCAAAGCCAAAGATAGTGCTGTTCCAAGTTTATAGGGGCACTTACAACAGCCAGAGAGTTTTTCGAGGAACTGAAAAGGCAATATTTTTAAACATTTTAATTGTTTGGATAAGCCAGGCATACAACAAAATCATCACATGACTGATGATGACATTGCTGATAGCGTGCTTTTTAATTTTGTTTCCTCCCCTATACTCTCATTCTAAAGGTGTTGATTCTGCAGTAGGGTGAGGGTTAGGGATAGAGATAGGGTTAGGGTGAGGGTTTGGGATAGGGTTAGGACTAGGGTTAAGGTGAGAGTTAGGGTTAGGGTTAGGGTTCGGGTTAGGGTGAGGGATAGGGTGAGGGAGAGGGTTAGGGAGAGGGTTAGGGTTAGGGTTAGGGTTAGGGTTAGAGATAGGGTTAGGGTGAGGGTTAGGACTAGGGTTAGGACTAGGGTTAAGGTGAGAGTTAGGGTTAGGGTTAGGGTTCGGGATAGGGTGAGGGATAGGGTGAGGGAGAGGGTTAGGGAGAGGGTTAGGGAGAGGGTTAGGGTTAGGGAGAGGGTTAGGGTTAGGGTTAGGGTTAGGGTTAGGGTTAGGGTTAGGGAGAGGGTTAGGGAGAGGGTTAGGGAGAGGGTTAGGGAGAGGGTTAGGGAGAGGGTTAGGGATAGGGATAGGGATAGGGAGAGGGAGAGGGTTAGGGAGAGGGTTAGGACTAGGGTTAAGGTGAGGGTGAGGGTTAGGGTGAGGGTTAGGGTGAGGGTTAGGGTGAGGGTTAGGGTTAGGGATAGGGTTAGGGATAGGGCTAGGGAGAGGGCTAGGGATAGGGCTAGGGATAGGGTTAGGGATAGGGTTAGGGATAGGGTTAGGGAGAAGGTTAGGGAGAGGGTGAGGGTGAGGGTGAGGGTGAGGGTGAGGGTTAGGGTTAGGGAGAGGGTTAGGGAGAGGGTTAGGGAGAGGGTTAGGACTAGGGTGAAGGTGAGAGTTAGGGTTAGGGTGAGGGATAGGGTTAGGGAGAGGGTTAGGGAGAGGGTGAGGGTGAGGGTGAGGGTTAGGGATAGGGTTAGGACGAGGGTTAAGGTGAGAGTTAGGGTTAGGGTGAGGGATAGGGATATAGAGATAGGGTTAGGGAGAGGGTTAGGGTGAAGGTGAGGGTTCGGGTGAGGGTTCGGGTGAGGGTTAGGGTGAGGGTGAGGGTGAGGGTGAGGATGAGGGTGAGGGTGAGGGTTAGGGTGAGGATGAGGATGAGGATGAGGGTTAGGGTGAGGGTGAGGGTGAGGGTGAGGGAGAGGGTGAGGGTGAGGGTTAGGGTGAGGGTGAGGGTGAGGGTGAGGGTGAGGGTGAGGGTTAGGATGAGGGTTAGGGTGACGGTTAGGGTGACGGTTAGGGTGAGGGTGAGGGTGAGGGTTAGGGTGAGGGTGAGGGTGAGGATGAGGGTGAGGGTTAGGGTGAGGGTTAGGGAGAGGGTTAGGGTGAGGGCTAGGGAGAGGGTGAGGGTGAGGGTGAGGGTGAGGGTTAGGATGAGGGTTAGGGTGAGGGTTAGGGAGAGGGTGAGGGTTAGGGTGAGGGTGAGGGTGAGGGTGAGGGTTAGGATGAGGGTTAGGGTGAGGGTTAGGGAGAGGGTTAGGGTGAGGGCTAGGGAGAGGGTGAGGGTGAGGGTGAGGGTGAGGGTGAGGGTTGATTCTTGCAAGAGAATGGTTCCAATAATAACAGTTGGCTTCAAGTACCTCATCCAAATGGTAATTTTTCTGCCAGGCTTCATCAGTGAGTGTCATCGGGTTATTATCCAGTCCTCACGATATCCTTCCTCTCACACTTCCAGCTGGGTTGCTAGACATTGAAGAGGACCCAGAATCTCTCCCTCCCTGACTCAGTATGATTGTGGCTGACTGCAATGCCAGTGCTGCCATTCTGTGTGCAATTAACCATCAGCACAGTGCAGGTATCCATCCCGAGCCCTCCCTGGTATATTAACTTAGTGACTCACTGGATAAGGTGGGGTGCGTTCTGGCGAGTAGAGTGCCTTGTAAGACACCCAGTGGCATTGCCTTTTAAAAGCTCCAAATTCATGACAAGAATGAACGATAATCTGAACATACAGTTTTGAAAAAGCCCTTGCGATAGGCTCAAGTATAAAAAGTGTTACAACGTGAGCTAGGGTGTGTAGCATGCAGCCAGTTGCTGTGGAACATTATTGGCATTACACACAGCCTGAGACTTCATTTTTCCATGATCTGACTTTAAAATTAAAGCGGAGTTATAACTGCACTGGCGCTATCTAGTGGTTTTCATTCACCAACAGTCTGTAAAATCATTCAGTATATAAATTTGATAAGTTCATGCCAATTTACAAACCCAAACTATCGCAAGTTTGCAACTACCAAGTTCAAAGTCGCAATAATTGGAAGCTTCGCTGTCATACTTAAGCAATATTGAGATTACGTGTCCCTTTAGAGCCAGTCGTGTTCCACCAGCCAGAGCCTGGAACAGTCCACTCGCTATACAGTGGTCCTTTATCCAGTCACATACAGTCAAATATGTCCCAATCACTTACCCTACAGACACCAGTCTGCAAACAGTCCCTGAACAAGTCCATGCAGAGCAGATAGCTGCAAGTTATACTGCTGGATCTGCCTCAGTTTTCTCATCAGCAAAAGGCCAGCTTTACATATGTGTCCACACATGTACAGAAATGCTAGGCATAAAATTCGACTTCAGTGGGGTGCATGGCCAGCAGACTGGCCGTTATACACCTTGCACATTTTGCGCCGAAGTTGAGTTTTATCCCCACTCCTAATTAAGACCAAACACCACCAGCTCATTTCTTATATTAAAAATGAAGTTTATAAAATGAACCACTGGAAAATGTTTTAAGCTTCACTTTGCTCTGATTGTAGTTGTACCACAGCCGACATGCTGTTCTGATTCCGGTCGACTCACAGCATTGGCTAAAATGCAAAGCGTCATCAGGTCAATCAAAAAAGAAAGACTTACATTGATATAAGCCTTATACATCACCGGACGTCTCAAAGTGCTTTACAGCCAAGTGTAGTCACTGTTGTAATGTAGGAAATGCGGCAGCCAATTTGCGCACAGCAAGCTCCCACAAACAGCAGTGTGATAATGATCAGATAATCTGTTGATTGAGGGATAATATTGGCCAGGACACCAGGGATAACTCCCCTGCTCTTCTTCAAAATAGTGCCCTGGGATCTTTTACATCCACCTGAGAGAGCAGATGGGGTCTTACTTTAATGTGTCATCCGAAAGACGGCAGTGTGGCGCTCCCTCAGCACTGCACTGAACTGTCAGCTGAGATTTGTGTGCTCAAGTCCCTGGAGTGGGACATGAACCTGCAACGTTTTGACTCAAAGGCAAGGGTGCTGCCCACTGAGCCACAGCTGACAATGTCAGAATTACACTGCAGACTTTGTGTTGATGCAAAGGCAAAACCGTGTTAAATCGACGCAACATGTGTTGAACAATTGACTTATTAGCAATTGGTGGTTCAGTTCTAGAGTACAGAAATAACAAGCGTGGCTCGGTCAACCAACCATCTTTTTCTAAATTCTAATTCAACCGGGTTTATAGATTAGGGCAAGTAACAAAAGTACGCAAGAAGAAAAAGCCTTTGGCAGATTGGCCCCGAAAATCTGTGAGTGAGATTGGCCGCTTCCTGGCGTCATCGAAAAATGCACTTGCGGCTGGCCCTGCCAAAGTTCATGGGGTCAGAGGACGGGGCCAGGAGTAGCAGGTCTTTGGTGCCAGTGGGGGGAGGGGTTAGGAGGACGGGTCTGGGACATCTTCCAGCAGGAGATAGCTACGGATCGTAATGTAAGTGGTTGGCTGGGGTGAGGGGTATTGGTGCATCCCTGGAAATGAGTACATCTTACCCCCACGGGAAGTTGGGCCTTTCAGATTGTCCGGCCCGGTCCCCTACCTCCACAGTGTCCGTGGCCTTGTTGCAGCAGGCAAAGGCTCTGCCCTATGGCAGCCATCCTTCAGGACCAGGTGTAGATTCGTCCTTGCCAAGTTTGTAGCTGTTCATGTTGATTCCTGCCAGATTTATAGCAGGAGTCTACCAGAGTGGCTGGGGATTTTGGGGACATATCAGTTGCAGATTGCTATCTTGGGCTCTCCCAAACAGTTTAATCACGATGGTTATGGATGAGGAAGGTCATTTGGTCCATCTTAGTCCATCCATCCAGAAAGATCCTTAAGTTCCCCCCATTTCAGCATCCGATTGTTTCTTAACTGATTCCACTACTCCGCTTGAAGTCTGTTCCGTGCATTGGTCATTCTGTGTTGTAAAGAAGCATTTCCTGACATCAATCCTTAATTCATCTTTTGCTTGTTTGAACCTGTCCCCTCATCCTCCTCTTGCAAATTGAACTTAAAGTCATATTCAGGATTTACCTTTTCCGTTCTCTTAACTATCTTAAATACCTTTACAGGTGACCTCCTCGGACATCTCATTTACAGGCAGACAAACCCAAATTGGTTGCAGTCTTTTCTCCTAACTCAGACCTTTACACCTCCGGATCTTCTCGACACTGCCTCCGGCACTTGAATCTCTCAGAGACCAGAGCTGGATGTAGTGTAGTGGTCTCAGCAGAATGCCATAGTCTGCCCAGGGAGGTGAGACACCACAGCTAAAAGCTGCCAAGAAAATAAAAACTTTAGAATTACACCCTGAAGTTCAGTTACATGAAAATTTCAGTACATCGTTGTACTTCATTGCCTGTAAAGTGCTTTGAGATGTCCAGTGGTCGTGAAAGGCGCTATATAAATCCAAGTCTTTCTTTACATCGATCAGGATCTATTTCCTGATCTATTTGAGTGATCTATCATCAGTGTCTATACTTATAACCCTCAATCCTATTAACTAAATTCTTGTCTCGCTCATTTTACGAAAGTTAGCTAACACAGTATTAATAGTTTTTATGGGCATATTCTCCACATACTGCCTGGAGGAAAATGTGATAACTCCTCTCTCTTCTGGTTTGTTAATTTTATACCCAGGCTCTGTGATCAGAGTTTAAGTTAAAGAAATAAAGCTGCTTACATCCACATCATTCATGTCTTTCATCATTTAAAGAAAAATAACTTGCATCTATATAGCGCCATTACTGTAGTAAAACATCCCAAGGTGCTTCACAGGAGCGTTACCTGGACAAAATTTGACACCGAGCCACATAAGGATATATTAGGACAGGTGACCAAAAAGCTTGGTCAAAAAGGTAGATTTTAATGTGCGCCTTAAAGGAGGAGAGAGAGGTGGCGATGTGGAGAGGTTTAGGGAGGGAATTCCAGAGCTTAGGGCCCAGGCAGCTGAAGGCACGGCCGCCAATGGTGGAGCGATTAAAATCGGCGATGCGCAAGAGGCCAGAATTACAGGAGCACAGATATCTCAGAGGGTTGTTAAGCTGGAGGAGGTTACAGAGATAGGGAGGGGTGAGGCCATGGAAGGATTTGAAAACAAGGGTGAGAACTTTCAAATTGAGGCGTTGCCGGACCGGTTAGAACTTGAATTATGTTTCTGCTTAATCTTATTTGCTGCAAAGAAATCAACTTCAACTTTTCATGTCCTCATAATTTAGAGACATCAGGCCCATGATGAACCTCATGATTCTTCTTTGAACCTTCCACCACAATCAGTGCCAGAAAGAAGGTAAGGGAAAATCTGTTTTTACAGCTTATAAGACCTGACTGCATTTTGGCATTGTTTGACTAATTAGTCTATAATTATTTGATATGCATCACGCTTATCTTCTGAATTTTAGGGTTATTGGTGCTCAAGTAAAATCTTCCTGTATTTATGGAACTACCACAAATATTAACCAGACTGTAATGTATTTGCTTCATGGGTTCTTTGCTTAAGAATCCATAGCAACACATTGCTATTAAGAACTAGTTGGTTTATTTGCAAAAGGTTTAACAATCACACTACACATTAGCAGTTCATCCGCTAGGCTCACAACCACCTGCCTCGTCATGGATTCCCCGAACCCAAATGGCTGGGGTTTTATTGAGCCTTGTGAACAACACGTGACTGGCTAAACCACTCTCAACTCAACAGCTCTACCACTATTTTGGTAGAACGTTAATACAATTGTAAGAGCACAAAAAAACACAAATTAACTAACAAACATTAAAGGGAACCTTGACAAATCAAATTCAATTAAAAATGTTGTGCCCTGTTGAAATGATGCACTCCAGTCCCTCCGGTGCCCACCTCTCGCAGAAGGCCGCAAACGTATCGATGGACCCCGTATGCTCCATCTCCAGGGACACCCTGACGCGAACATAACTGTGGAAGAGAGGCAGGCAGTCGGGCTGAATGACTCCCTCGACTGCCCGCTGCCTGGACCAGCTAATGGCCACCTTGGCCAGGCCCAGGAGCAGTCCTACGAGGAGGCCCTCCAAACTGCCCGCTCCCCTCCGCACAGGGTGCCCAAAGATCAGGAACATGCAGCCATAAATCGAGGAGCAGCCCCTTCAAATCAACAGCTCTACAAACCTGTGAGCACACCCAGTGCATACATTACACAGACCTTTCTTTTATCCCCGCTAATTTTCCAAAGGATTCCAGGGTGTATCTCATCTGGCCCAGGCTCTCGGAGAGATTTCGTGAGTTTCTTCAAAACACATGTTTCTCTGACTTCCACATGTGTTCCTTGACTGAAAAGTCAGAACGATTGGATGTGGAATTTCGACGCAGTTATCGCTCAAGAAGATCTGATGGGAAGAATTAAGTTTAGTACATCTGCCATTCCTCCTCCCACATTCTTGCAAAAGAATACAATCGCAACAGATGGAGGAGTGAAAGGTTTTCTGGGTCTTGGGGGGTTTTCCAAGTACTAACTCACTTGGGTTACATCTGGGCCCAAGCAGACAGTTTCTGCAAAATGAAACCACATAAAAGTACGAAGAGTAAACAAAACACCTTTTTTGGAGAATTTACATTTTTTGTTCTGTTCAAAGTGGTGTCAGTTTAGATAAGGCCTCCTACCCTCTCCAGTTGCCAAGCGCCCTTTGTATCCACCTTATAGTTCAGCACAGTGGCGAAGCACTGTATAATCGCTGTGGCTGTGCAGGAATCAAAGGTTTTGGGTGTGTCTGAGTAAATCTCATTGTCATTTGCATCTCAAAATCAAATCCATCTAACACCACATTATAAAACTATATATATCTACCAGCTCATTAACCTCTTCACCACCACCACCCAAGTTATTACCACCTGGAACGCACTGCCTCAAAGGGTGGTGGAAGCAGATTCAGTAGTAACTTTCAAAAGGGGAATTGGATAAATAAGAACATAAGAACATAAGAAATAGGATCAGGAGTAGGCCATACGGCCCCTCGAGCCTGCTCCGCCTTTTAATACGATCATGGCTGATCCGATCATGGACTCAGGTCCACTTCCCCGCCCGCTCTCCATAACCCCTTATTCCCTTATCGGTTAAGAAACTGTCTATCTCTGTCTTAAGTTTATTCAATGACCCAGCTTCCACAGCTCTCTGAGGCAGCGAATTCCACAGATTTACAACCCTCAGAGAAGAAATTCCTCCTCATCTCAGTTTTAAATGGGCGGCCCCTTATTCTAACATCATGCCCCCTAGTTCTAGTCTCCCCCATCAGTGGAAACATGCTCTCTGCATTCACCTTGTCAAGCCCCCTCATAATCTTATACGTTTCGATAAGATCACCTCTCATTCTTCTGAATTCCAATGGGACAGGGAACGCCCTCAACTTTTGCTTTGTACTATCATCCCTTTTGTCTCTCTAATCTCTCCTGCCTGCCACCCTATCACAGACCTTCCCTTGTTCATTCCTCCCCTCCCCCTTTCCCTGCCCTTGTTTAAAACCCATTACATCTCTAACTTTATCCAGTTCTGACCAAAGGTCATCGACCTGAAACGTTAACTCTGTTTCTCTCTCCACAGATGCTGCCTGACTTGCTGAGTATTTCCAG
Source organism: Pristiophorus japonicus (assembly GCF_044704955.1). Lineage (NCBI taxonomy): Eukaryota > Metazoa > Chordata > Chondrichthyes > Pristiophoridae > Pristiophorus > Pristiophorus japonicus. The sequence goes on from NC_091990.1 coordinate 12,594,030, forward strand.
CATTTTCTGTTTTTATTCAAGGCAGAGGACTACATGAATAGCTCTTTCAAAGAGTCGGTACAGACACGATGGACCTAATGGGCTACATGATTCATTAGTGTCAGCTGTGGCTCACTGGATAGCACACTTTTGCCTGTGGGTCAGAAGGTTGTGGGTTCAAGTCTTGACTCTGGGGACTTGAATGCAAAAAAATTTCAGCAGACCAGTGAGGTGCTGTCTTTTGGATGAGCTATTGGATTGAGTAGTCTAAGCTAAAAACCCCAGGATCATTTAAGAACCAATTAGATGCTGCAATGGGGGACCTTAGGATAGATGGGTCAAATGGTCTTCCTTGATTTTAATTATTTTGTGACTAAATTAATAGGAAGGGGAATTTCAGATCAACACATTAAGCAGAGCAGGTGGGAAGGGGAAATAAATAGTGAGGGAAGAAAGTCTGCTTTACTGTTGGCCCCCCTCACTGTTGTGTGTTATTGAATCCATTCTGGCCTTGTAAACTCATTCCTGGAATCTAAACCTGAATGTTAGACAGTATAAAAATCAAGGCAGTTAAATCTGGTCTCTAATGCCAGCTTGGCAGAGCTTCACATTCGCAACTCACCAAGAGCCTCACTCTACAACAGTCATCACTGGAAAAATCAATGGACAGCAGCCAGTACGCCACAAGTATAAATTGGATGAAATCGTGATATTTTACATTTTCTTTGAAACCAGTTGAAGAAAAGCTTTCCAGGACTGTCATGCTGTTCTTGAACCATTGTGATCGATGATCCTTGTTCTGGCACAGTACAAAGCTGCACCAATGTTTCACATCAGCCCAGCACCTGAGCCTCAATAACAACTTGTATTTATATAGCGCCTTTAACGTAGTGAAGTGTCCCAAGGCACTTCACAGGACTATTGAGAGATAAACAAAATTAACACCGAGCCGCGTAAGTAGAAATTAGCGCAGGTGACCAAAAGCTCGGTCAAAGAGGGAGGTTTTTAAGAGCGTCTTGAAGGAGGAAAAGAGAGGCGGAGAGGTTTAGGCAGGGAGTTCCAGAGCTTGGGGCCTCGGCAGCTGAAGGCACGGCCACCAATGGTTGTACGATTATAATCAGGGATGCTCAAGAGGGCAGAATTAGAGGAGTGCAGACATCTCGGGGGGGGGGGGGGGGGGGCTGGAGGAGATTACAGAGATAGGGAGGGGCGAGGGCCATGGAGGGATTGGAAAACAAGGATGAGAATTTTGAAATCGAGGCTTAACCTCGTTCCAGTTCTGTTCTCCTCTTCCTAAATGTCTTCCTTCAATCACCAAATCCTCCTGAAAGTTAGATACAGGACCTGAATGTTTCAGATCTTGCTTGGTCCCACTCAGAGCAATGCTGGAAGTGACTGGCACTAACTCCCGACACATATTTACATTTGAAACCACTGGCAGATAAACAGCCTTCAGTTAGAGACGGCAGGATATATTTTAGGAATTCAGACTCCTCGCACTTCATCCACCATGAGTGCGTCTTGGGAATTTGGGCACCGATGTTGGCCCGCAAAGGACCTTCTGTCCATCAGTTTCACAGGTGGAAAATCCTATGGAGTACCCCAACCTCCACACCCGATGTGTGCTTCCACTAGATGCCTGGAGTATGCATTCATAAAATATGCCCTTATTTGCCAGAGAATAAGTGGAGTGTGTCTACATTACTAAAAAAGTTGTTTTAGTGGTAGAGGTTGGGAGAAAACCTTGTCAATAGTTGGAGGAGATAACAGAGGGCACCTTGGAACCATACCCCAGCAAGGGGGCCAACATCTCCAGGAAAGGAATGGAGGGGAGGAAGGAAAATTGGCAACATAGCCTGCAGCCGTACAACTCCTTTACATTTGTCCCATCACCAACCTGGCCTCTGGGATCACTGGAAATCAAGCTAGAACCCTGGTACACTTTCCTCCCCCCCAGCCACAAGGGCTAATTGTAGCGGTCCTAACATCACCCCGGCTGAAGACAAGCTAACTCAACACAGTCTGTCAGTCGCACCCGAGAGCTTTTTACTCTGTTTGGCTCGGCTAGTCGCGGGGTAAAATCTCTGAGCCACAGGTCCTACAATTTATCTTTAATGAAAATCATCGCTTCTTGTACATGTGTGTTTGATTGGGGCCTTCAATGTTGCTCGTTTTTCCTTGCGATTGGAACTGGAAGATCTTGGAGCCATAAGTGCAACGTCGAATCTATCGCTACATGTCTTTGAAAAGCATGAATTTATCACTTAACTTCAGCAGTTTTGCTTTAAAAAAATGTTAAACAATTGTGTCTGTTAGCGGGTTCCAACATCAAAAGGTTTGAATTTGTTCTACATGACCCTCTACTTCAAAGGATAACAGCTCAATAAAGTACTGACAAACTCACTGAACATTGTTTCTGCCAACTTACTTGAGCACAGCAAGATTTGGTGTCTTTACAAAGCAGTATTGCCTTCATGGCATGATAACTCTCTCAGCGTTAACACTGTTGTCTGCAGCAACAGTCAAATGACTGAGCTGGGACACACAAGAACTCTAGTAAATGCTAGGGATATTGCCATCTGCCTGAGTTCCCCTGACTGCCGTACTCCTATAATTATAAGCCGAACCCTTACCCACCCCTAGGGGAGATACATTGTGAAACACACATGTAGCTATTGCAAAACAGTTCCAATTAGATTCAGGATGGAAAAACATTAATGGTTCGTGCCGAGGGGGCGGCGAGTAGGACAATGTGAAGAAGAAACAGTGGATTTCCAAATGGATAACAATAGTGTCAGCTGTGGCTCAGTGGGTAGCACCCTTGCCTCTGAGGCAGAATGGTTGTAGGTTCAAGACCCACTCCAGGAACTTTGAGCACAAAAATCTAAGCTGACACTCCAATGTGGTGTTGACAGAGTGCTACACTGTCAGAGATGCTGTCTTTTGGATGAGACGTTAAACTTAGGCAACATAATAAAGATAATCACCCTCACTGAAACACTGCAATAACAATCAGCATGAAGCTGATTACAGAACATCACACAGGTCAGCAGTGCTGCTGATAAAAAAAAATCTTTATTTAGCACCAATAATAGAGGGTACTGCTCTAGACTTTGAACCAGAGGCCAATGATCATATACCTCCCAAACCCACAACCTCTACCAACTAGAAGGACAAGGGCAGCAGGCGCATGGGAACACCACCCCCTCCACATTCCCCCCGTTCCTTCATCGTCGCTGGGTCACAGTCCTGGAACCAGCTCCCTAACAGCTCACGGACTGCAGCAGTTCAAGAAGGTGGCTCACCACCACCTTCTCAAGGGCAATTAGGGATGGGTAATAAATGCTGGCCGTGCCAGCAAGGCCCACATCCCAGGAGCTAATATAAAAAAATACCAGCAGTAATTTAACATCTGAATGACCATCATTGATGAGGTTTTAAACAAGAACAGAAAACGCTAAAAATATACAACAGGTCAATCAGTGTCCGTCGAGGGAGAAGGCTGCTTCATGCTCAGAATCCTTCTTCAGAACTGAAAATAATTAAATTGGATTACACAGGATATACGGCTCAGAAACAGCCCACTTGGCCCAACCAGTCCATGCCGGTGTTTATGCTCCACTCGAGCCTCCTCCCGTGTTTCCTCATCTAAATCTATCAGCATAACCCTCTATTCCCTTCTCCCTCATATGCTTGTCTAGCCTCCCCTTAAATGCATCGATACTATTCGCTTCAACCACTCCCTGTGGCAGCGAGTTCCACATTCTCACCACTCTCTGGATAAAGCAGTTTCTTCTGAATTCCCGATTGGATTTCTTGGTGACTACCTTATATTGATGGCCTCTAGTTATGCTCTTCCCCACAAGTGGAAACACTCTCTCTGTATCCACTATCAAAATCTTTCATCATTTTAAAGACCTCTATTAGGTCACCCCCTCAACCTTCTCATTTCAAGAGAAAAGAGACCCAGCCTGTTCATCCTTTCCTGATATGTACACCCTCGCATTTCTGTTATCATCCTTGTAAATCTTCTCTGCACCCTCTCCAGTGCCTCTATATCCTTTTTATAATATGGTGACCAGAACAGTACGCAGTACTCCAAGTGTGGTCTAACCAAGGTTTCGATACAGGTTTAGCATAACTTCCCTACTTTTCAATTCTATCCCTCTTGTACTGGGTTTGCTTTTTTATGGATTGCTAACTGTGTCGCAACTTTTAGCGATTTGTGTATTTCTGAAAGAGAAACAAACGCATTAATAGAATTAGTAAAAAACGGGAAAGGTGCAGATTCTCCCCCCCACCCGCCAGAACTGTAGGTCAGTAAAGGGTCTGCCCACAGAACATCAACCCGCTAAATATTGCTGGCAGGGATGGGGGAGGGTGGTTGGCCTGTGATTGGAGTAAGGTGTTATTGGGGGGAGGGGTTGGCCTGTGATTGGAGTAAGGTGTTATTGGGGGGAGGGGTTGGCCTGTGATTGGAGTATGGTGTTATTGGGGGGAGGGGTTGGCCTGTGATTGGAGTAAGGTGTTATTGGGGGGAGGGTTTGGCCTGTGATTGGAGTATTGTGTTATTGGGGGGGAGGGGTTGGCCTGTGATTGGAGTAAGGTGTTATTGGGGGGAGGGTTTGGCCTGTGATTGGAGTATGGTGTTATTGGGGGGGAGGGGTTGGCCTGTGATTGGAGTATGGTGTTATTGGGGGAGGGGTTGGCCTGTAATTAGGGTATGGTGTTATTGGGGGAGGGGTTGGCCTGTGATTGGAGTATGGTGTTATTGGGGGAGGGGTTGGCCTGTGATTGGGGTGAGGTGTTATTGGGGGGAGGGGTTGGCCTGTGATTGGAGTAAGGTGTTATTGGGGGGAGGGGTTGGCCTGTGTTTGGAGTATGGTGTTATTGGGGGGAGGGGTTGGCCTGTGATTGGAGTAAGGTGTTATTGGGGGGAGGGGTTGGCCTGTGATTGGAGTATGGTGTTATTGGGGGGAGGGGTTGGCCTGTGATTGGAGTAAGGTGTTATTGGGGGGAGGGTTTGGCCTGTGATTGGAGTATTGTGTTATTGGGGGGGAGGGGTTGGCCTGTGATTGGAGTAAGGTGTTATTGGGGGGAGGGTTTGGCCTGTGATTGGAGTATGGTGTTATTGGGGGAGGGGTTGGCCTGTGATTGGGGTGAGGTGTTATTGGGGGGAGGGGTTGGCCTGTGATTGGAGTAAGGTGTTATTGGGGGGAGGGGTTGGCCTGTGTTTGGAGTATGGTGTTTTCATTCTCTTCCACCACTGCTATAGGTGGCTCCTATGATGCAGCCTTAGTGGCATGGGGCTGACCTGGAATATTTAAAGTGGGGAACCTCCTGTTGACCTGCCCATATGCTGGCAATGTCCACGGCAGTGGTTCAAGGTGAACACACGCATCTTGGCTCCGGTATGGGGAGAGATCAGAGCAGTGGGAATAGTCTCTGGTTACACTTGCAAAGGTCTGGCATAGACACAATGGGTCGAATGGCCGCTTCCTGTGCTGTAAACTAACATGGTCCTATCACAGAACTACCGTACCTATACAGCAATTCAGCCCGTTACAAATTTGAGTCTGCTGTAGAATCATACAGCACAGGAGGCCATTCAGGCCGCCATGTCTGTGTCAGCTCTGTGAAAGAGCTAGCCAATTATTCCCACTCCGTTGCTCTAAATACCTTCTCAGGTTCAGTGCTGTTACACTTCATACCCTGTTTGATGGGAGTTGACTCCCACATCTACTTGCGTGATAACAGAATCCAATAGCTTGTGACATAGAATGTATATTTATCTCTTTTGCACAAATACTTCATCAATCAATTGTAGGGCTATAGACTTGGATTTTTTTTATATAGCGCCTTTCACGACCACCGGACGTCTCAAAGCGCTTTACAGCCAATGAAGTACTTTTGGAGTGTAGTCACTGTTGTAATGTGGGAAACACGGCAGCCAATTTGGCGGAAATCTGTGCAGCACTCTGCAACACCATGCCACATTGAAATCACATAAAGACCATCATTGGGTGGACATGGAAATTGAATGTAATGTCCAAAATATGATATTGTTTGCTGCTTCTTGCAATCAACCTAAAATTCCTTTTCAGCCAACGCATACTGCCATGTGACCACAGGTATATCCTAATGACTTTGATCATGGCACCAAATCTGAATGCACCAAATCCAGTGGAGCTTTGGTAGGATGAGACAGGTATATCCACAAAGACGACTGTAGCTCTAATATTCTGGGACTTGGATAATTTGGAAGATGGCTTGCACTATGCACCACGATAAGGTATTCAATATATGAGTGCCTCCTGTATGGCTCAGAGACATGGACCATGTACAGTGGACACCTCAAGTCACTGGAGAAATACCACCAATGATGTCGCCGCAAGATCCTGCAAATCCCCTTGGGAGGGCAGACACACCAACATCAGCGTCCTCGACCAGGCCAACATCCCCAGCATCGAAGCACTGACCACACTTGATCAGCTCCGCTGGGCAGGCTACATTGTCCGCATGCCAGACACGAGACTCCCAAAGCAAGTGGTCTACTCGGAACTCCTTCACGGCAAACCAGCCAGAGGTGGACAAAGGAAATGTTACAAGGACACCCTCAAAGCCTCCCTGATAAAGTGCAACATCCCCACCGACACCTGGGAGTCCTTGGCCAAAGACCGCCCTAAGTGGAGGAAGTGCATCCGGGAGGGTGCTGAGCACCTCGCGTTTCATCGCCGAGAGCATGCAGAAACCAAGCGCAGGCAGCGGAAGGAGTGTGCGGCAAACCAGTCCTACCCTCCCTTTCCCTCAACGACTATCTGCCCCACCTGTGACAGAGTCTGTGGCTCTCGTATTGGACTGTTCAGCCACCTAAGGACTCATATTAAGAGTGGAAGTAATTCTTCCTCGATTCCGAGGGACTGCCCATGATGATGATGATGATAGGATATTCATGATATAGTCGGTAATCCAGTGAGTCGTCACCCTTGGTGGGTATGCAGCTGCTAAGGAAACAGAGCCATCTTTTATTGCATTTCCCACCCATTCAGTCTGTCAATCTGGCTGGCGATTTGGTGGGAAACGGAATACAAAGATGATAATAAGGACTTGCCGTTAAATTTGTCAGGATCTCCACATTCCCGGGATGATGAGCATTTCTGTTACTGTCCTGAGTGCTGGTAGCAGGGGCATTTCTGTATCTTGAATTTGGCCCATATTAAATCACAATCTCCCTCACCCTGGTCACACAATGCTAGATCTTCACTACTGCAGACTTATTCTAATTACTGCTCCCTCGAACAAGTAGAAGGGGTTGACCTTATTTTGCTTAAGAGCATTCCATGAAGAGACACAACAAAGTCTGTTATGAGATACTGGAGAGATTCTGACCTTCAAAAAGCACCAGACCAGGCTGTTGTGCAATTATTAATGTGTCAGCTGTGGCTCAGTGGGCAGCACCTCACCTCTAAGTCAGAGAGTTGTGGGTTCAAGTCCACTGCAGTGACTAGAGCACAAAAATCTAGGCTGACACTCCAGTGTAGTGCTGAGAGAGTGCTGCACTGTCGGAGGTGCTGTCTTTCGGATGAGACGTTAAACCGAGGCCCCGTCTGCTCTCTCAAGTGGACATAAAAGATCCCATGGCACTATTTCAAAGAAAAGCAGGGGAGTTATCCCCGGTGTCCTGGCCAATATATATCCCTCAATCAACAACACTAAAAAAAACAGATTATTAGGTCATTATCACACTGCTGTTTGTGGGAGCTTGCTGTGCACAAATTGGCCGCTGCGTTTCCTGCATTACAACAGTGAATGCACTTCTAAAAGTACTTCTTTGGCTGTAAAGTGCTTTGAGACATCCAGATGTTGTGAAAGGCGCTATATAAATGCAATTTTTTCTTTTTATTCTCTATTGGCAATTGAGAAAGGTGATCACTCTCTAGCACCTGTCCTAAAAGCAAGTTTGCTTTTCCAAATTACCTGTACAGGATCAGCTGTTGAGCTTGCTGAAACATTATTTGCATCTAACACAAGATGAAATGCAGCCACACAAGCAAGCTGGGAGCAGAACTAAGAGATTTTCTAGCTTTTGACAATGAAAAATGTGTGGTTTTCGCTCATTAACAATTCCAAATCCTCAATTTCAAAATTCCAATTCTTGTTTTCAAATCCCTATCTTTGTAACCTCCTCCAGCCCCACAACCCCCTGAGATATCTGCACTCCTCAAATTCTGCCCTCTTGAGCATCCCTGCTTATAGTCGCTTAACCATTGGCGGACGTGCCTTCTGTTACCAAGTCCCTAAACTCTGGAACTCCCTGCCTAAACCTCTCCGCCTCTCTACCTCTCTTTCCTCCTTTTAAAACGCTCCTTAAAACCTCCCTCGTTGACCAAGCTCACCTGCCCTAATTTCTCCTTATATGGCTCGGTGTCAAATATTTTTCTTACAGCACTCCTGCGAAGCGCCTTGGAACGTTTTACTACGTTAAAGGCGCTATATAAATACAAGTTGATGATGTTAACAACATGCACTTAAAAGCTGGAAGCCATTTCGTACGAAAAGCAGAATGTAAGCGGGAGGGAAAGAGATGAAAGGAAATTGCAAGACCTGCAAATGAAGAAGTGCTGAGCCACCTACCAGCAACAATCTGCAGAACCATCACACGCAGTCCGACCTGGCAGACATACCTGGTCCGCTCTCACTCTATATCCTCAGTCCACATTGATCACTTGCCAGCCAGGCTACGCGATACCAGCTGCGAAACTCGAGTTGTCCATTAGTCTGCGGCAGTGCCGTCCTGCAATGGTGTTGACTTATTTGGATTTGTGTCAAGCACCCCGTCTGGAGGTAAAGCCTGAAATATAAGCTGCACCTCAGCCTGAAATATAAGCTGCACCCCAGCTGGGCTGCGCACCAATCTTTACATAAACAATTCCAGCTGCTCCTCACAGATGCTTATTCCCAACTCCGTCCTCCAACTCTCGTTCAACTGCTCTTTCAAGTTGACTTGGCCTAAATAATAATGTAGATTGAAGCAGGTGTAATGCTCTGTGTAGTTAGATGCCAGCCCCTCCCCCACTCATGCAAATCATGTCACCCTGACCTTGATTTTTCTACCCACGATTGTTCAAATATGTTGATTCCAAAGCAGGAGTCTTTGAACATTCCAGCCAATGGCATTTGCAACAGATCTACAGCTGCGAGCCTATGCGAGATCAGAATAAATCCAAGGATAATGGTCCCTCTTTTCATGGCTGACAGACTGTGCTTACCGTAACTAAATGATCAACTGCTAAGTTTCCTATAGGTTGCATGAATGGTACTTGCCACTGATGCCTAACCATCTTTCCATAGGGGTGCGGAGTATCCACAGTCTCCTGCTGGAACATGCAAAGGACATTGGGCGAGGATGGGATCAGACAGCTGTGATGCCTCCGTGGTCAAATAGGCTACTGTTCATGTCGAAGCCCTCACACAAAAATGGCCGCTTGCTGGCGGCACTGGAAGGCTACTCACCCTTATGGAACTGCATATCAGCATAAGTAATGCAGGGAATATTGGAATCGAAAATTAAATGATCACATTTAGGTTTTCATTCCATTTGATTAGAATCATAGAACAGTACAGCACAGGAGGAGGCCATTCGGCCCATCGAGTCTGCGCCGGCTCTTTCGAAGAGCAGTCCAGTTAGTCCCACCCTGCACCCCCGCTCTTTCCCTATATCCCGGCAATTTTATCTCCTTCAAGTATTTATCCAATTCCCCTTTTGAAGGCTGCTATTGGATCTGCCTCCACCACCCTATCAGGCAGAGCACTCCAAATCCTAACCACTCGGAGCATCTGGTTCTTTTGCCAGTCACCTTGAACCTGGGCCCTCTGGTTACCGACTCTTCGACCACTGGAAACAAGTTCTCTTTATTTACTTTATCCAAACCCTTCGTGATTTTAAACAGGTCTATTAAATCTCCTCTTAGCCTTCTCTGCGCCAAGGAGAACAACTCCAGGAACATCCGGAGCCCTCTGCTCTTCAAACGGGAACTACATTATTAAAATTGACATTTCTTTATACTAAAAAACAAATGCCTCCTCCAGTCTTGAATGTGTGCTTAGTACCTGTTACAGACTTGGGACAGGCCAACCCCAGTCATGCTCAGTTTTTGGGCCACCTCATCGAATTCAGCCAATGGCAGGCTCGAGGGGCTAGGTGGCCTACTCCTGTTCCGAATTCTTCTACTGTTCAAAGTTTGATTAAGTTGCAATATAAAATGACTGGTGTTTTGGGACACCAACAATCACATCCTCTAATGATACGTCAAAAAAAGACCATGTTCGGAACACACCAGATTCTATTTTGTCTGGAGCAAAGAATGGGGTTAAAAAAAATCAAATCAGCCAAGTGAAATGATTGTGGAACGCGTGGCTCCTCCCTGTGCCCTGCTGAGTCACTCTCCAGCAACTTGCTGCTAATCTTTTCACTACCCACAACACCCTCAGTAACCATGGCAACCACGGCAAAGCGAATTCCTCCTTTATAAGGTGTAATGCCAGGGGTGCCACTGGGAGAGCAGAAACCTCCGGCAGTCCCCTCTTTAAAGGAAATGGCCGATTGCTGTATTCAGGATTGCAGGCAGTGAATCAGTGTGTCTTTTATAGTGCAGGGCCGCGCCGACATGAGATTGATTTGCTGGGTGTTGTCTGAGGTGCAGCCCGCCGGCTTATATAGTCGGGCAAATTCTACAGCCACAGCTGCAACTCTCGTGTTGCACGCGCATTACCACTGGCCTATTCATTCACGGGATATGGGCGTCGCTGGCAAGGCCGGCATTTATTGCCTATCCCTAATTGCCCCTTGAGAAGGTGGTGGTGAGCCACCTTCTTGAACCGCTGCCGTCCGTGTGGTGAAGGTACTCCCACAGTGCTGTTAGGGAGGGAGTTCCAGGATTTTGACCCAGCGGTGAAGGAACGGTGCTGTATTTCTAAGTCAGGACGGTGTGTGACTTGGAGGGGAACGTGGAGGTGGTGGTGTTCCCATGCGCCTGCTGCCCTTGTCCTTCTGGGGGGTAGAGGTCACGGGTTTGGGAGATTTCTACCTACAGACCTTCTCCAATGTTATAAAGGGTGGGGGGGGGAGGGGGGAGGGGGAGTCCATGTAGGCCAGCAATGTGCAAACTGGAAATAATGGCTGGTATAAAAGAAAGAAGAAAATAACTTGCATTTATATAGCGTCTTTCACATCCTCAGTACATCCCAAAGCACTTAACAGCCAATGAAGTACTTTTGAAGTGTAGTTACTGTTGTAATGTCAGAAACACAGCAATTTGCACACCACAGCAAGCTCTCACAAACAGCAATGTGATAATGATCAGATAATCCATTTTAGTGATGTTGGTTGAGGGATAAATATTGGCCACAACACCGAGGATAACTCCCCTGCTCTTCTTCAGAACAGTGCATTGGGATCTTTTACGTTCACCTGAGAGGGCAAATGGGGCCGTGGTTTAATGTCTCATTTGAAAGATGGCACCTCGCTCAGTCAGCCTAGATTTAGTGCTCAAGTCTCTGGAGTGGGACATGGAGTCAAACCCAGTGGCAAAAGTGCTACAATGAGCCACCGCTGACACGGTGGGTTATAGTCAGATAAATCAATCAGTGCAGCAATGACCAACACAACCCTACAAACTAAATACCTGAAAAAGGACTGTGCCAGAATGACAGTCCGTGGGATCTTTATTTAATAATCATAAGTTGCATTGGAAACAGCAACAACTACATTTTAAGAAAATTCAGCCCCTATAGTACTGACCAGAAACTCTTTCACTCGCTAAACTAAGAATAAGAGAAAGAAGTCACTATGGCATTGTGAAGAATGGAATACAGAAGAACTGTTTATTCAAGTCAGATGCAAATCACAACTGAACTTACACTGGCGAACCCAGTGATCCTGCAGCAATGAAGTCAGCTGATGAGGCTTGTGTCTGAAATATATCCCCAGTGGTTATATTTCCATTCACAAGGAATTTCTATGAAGAACATCAAAGGCTTTACTGATGGCTAACCTGGTAAGTATAACTTGAACTGAAGCAAACATTCCAGGGAGATCCCTGGTCTTTGCTGAGTGGGGCAATCTCAATGAGTCCAGCAACAGTCGCTCTACAGTTGGCCTGAGTACCTTCTTTTTATTCATTCTTGGGATGTGGGTGTCGCTGGCAAGGCCAACATTTATTGCCCTTGAGAAGGTGGCAGTAAGCCGCCTTCTTGAACCGCTGCAGTCCGTGTGGTGAAGGTTCTCCCACAGTGCTGTTCGGGAGGAAGTTCCAGGACTCTGCCCCACACCGATGAAGGAACGGTGATGTATTTCCAATTCAGGATGGTGTGTGACTTGGAGGGAAATTTGGAGGGGGTGGTGTTCCCATGCGCCTGCTGCCCTTGTCGTTCTAGGCGGTAGAGGTCGAGGGCTTGGGAGGTGCTGTCAGAGAAGCCTCGGCAAGTTACTGCAGTGCATCTTGTAGACGGTACACACTGGAGCCATAGTGCGCCGGTGGTGAATATTTAAGGTGGTGGATGAGGTGCCAATCAAGCGGCCTGCTTTGTACTGGATGGTGTCAAGTTTCTTGAATGTTGTTGGAGCTGCACTCATCCAGGCAAGTCCAGAAAATTTCATCACACTCCTGACTTGTGGCTTGTAGCTAGTGAAAAGCTTTGGGGAGTTAGGAGGTGAGACACTCCCCACAGAATACCCAGCCTCTGACTTGCTCCTGTATTCTCTTAGCTAAGGAGTTGGGAGGGGGAAATAATCAGTCTGCATTCCCATCCAGCTACACAGCTCCCCCCCCCCCCCCCATGCCCACCCCATCCCCTCCCCCCCAGCCAATGACAGGGATTGGAATTCGCTGATGACATCTCCACTCGATAAATAGCTCGTGGATATCAAGGGCAGGGCTCACTTCTCTTCATCCCCAGGATGTGGGCATCGCTGGCAAGGCCTGCACTTGTTGCCCATCGCTAGCTGGATCTGAAAAGCTGGTGGTGAGCCGCCTTCTTCTGGAACCGCTGCAGTCCATGAGGTGAAGGTGCTCCCACAGAGCTGTTAGCGAGGGAATTCCAGGATCCTGACCCAGCGATGAAGAAGTAACGGCGATATATTTCCAAGTCAGGATGGTGTGTAACTGGAGGAACGGCTGGTTGGGTGAGGTACTGCGAGGCAGCCAGTGCCCTCAGAATCGTGCCTCATGGGCCCACACCTTCAGGGTAGCACAGAACAAAACTGAAAAACTTAAACAAAGTGCAGCTGTTGCTCAGTGGGTAGCACGCTCACCTCTGAGTCAGCAGGTTGTGAGTTCATAGTCCCACTCCAGGGACTTGGCACACAAAACCTAGGCTGGCATTCCAGTGAAATGCTAAGGGAGTGCTGCACTGTCGGAGGTGCTGTCTTTCAGATGAGACATTAAACCGAGACCCCGTCTGCTCTCCCAGGTGGATGTAAAAGAACCTATGGAAGTATTTCAAAGAAGAGCAGGGGAGTTATCCCTGGTGTCCTGGGGCCAATATTTATCCCTCAATCAACATCACTAAAACAGATTATCTGGTCATTATCACACTGCTGTTTGTGGGAGGTTGCTGTGCGCAAATTGGCTGCTGCATTTCCTACATTACAACAGTGACTACACTCCAAAAAAACAATATACCCCATTGGCTGTAAAGCTTGTTGGGATGTCTACTGGTCGTGAAAGGCGCTATATCAATGCAAATCTTTTTTTTTCTTTTCAAAAGGTTTGATTCAAATTCTATCAGCCAGTTATCTGGTCAAAGTATATAGAAACATAGAAAGAAACATAGAAATCTACAGCGCAGAAGGAGGCCATTTCGGCCCATCGTGTCCATGCCGGCCAACAAAGAGCCGCACGGCCCTTGGTCAGCTGATCTGAAGGTTACATATAAACCTACGAACAATGGTGGACAGGTAAAGAGCACCCAGCCCAACCAGTCTGCCCCGCACAACTGCCACACCCTTTACATAAAAACATTCTACAATCCACCCCAACCGGAATCATGCGATCTCCTGGGAGAGGCAAAAAAATAGATAAAAACCCAGGCCAATTGGGGAAAGAAAATCTGGGAAAATTCCTCTCCGACCCATCCAAGCGATCGAAACTAGTCCAGGAGGTCACCCTGGCCATATTCGATTCCCTGCAGTACTTACCATCATACCTGCGCCAGCGAACAAGAGGTTATTCGGTCTAATTCCACTTACCAGCTCTCGGTCCATAACCCTGCAGGTTACGGCACTTCAAGTGCCCATCCAAGCACCTTTTAAATGGGGTGAGGGTTTCTGCATCCACCACCCTTCCAGGCAGTGAGTTCCAGACCCCCACAACCCTCTGCGTGAAGAAGCTTCCCCTCAAATCCCCTCTGAACCTTCCACCAACCACCTTAAAACTATGCCCCCTCATAATGGACCTCTCCACCAAGGGAAATAGGCCCTTGCTATCCACTATCCAGGCCCCTCAAAATTTTATACACAGCCAATTTTAATGTCATCTGAAAACTTCTTAATCATACCCCCTATATTCAAATCTAGATCATTGATGTATACCACAAAAAGCAAGGGACCCAGTACTGAGCCCTGCGGAACCCCATTGGAAACATCTTTCCAGTCACAAAAACATCCATCAACCATTACCCTTTGTTTCCTACCTCTAAGCCAATTTTGGATCCAACTTGCCACTTTGCCCTGAATACAATGGGCTTTAATCTTCATGACCAGTCTACCATGTGGGACCTTATCAAAAGCGTTGCTAAAGACCATATACACTACATCTTACACATTACCCTCATCGACCCTCCTGGTTACCTCCTCAAAAAATTCAATCAGGTTATATCATAGAAGATGTCACAGGTCCAATAGCTTATGTGGGTTTATTTGATGATTAGCTGAGGTGTACAGATCAGGAAAAACCCAGCTTCGATCCCTGGCATGTGCTCAGTTAGTTGGTCTCAGCCATGGTGTGACTGCTGACTTCCACAAGCCATGGGTTAAGAAAGGGGGAACCAGCCAGGGTTCCTACGCTCATTCTACATAGAAACCCTGCTGGGTGAACAAGTACGATGACAGGTTAGACAATGATCAAGCTGAGCGATGATGCCCCTCACAATCCAATATTCATCGGAAAAGGCTGACACATAAATAATGGTCACTTACAACAACAACTTGTATTTATATAGCGCCTTTAACGTAGTAAAACGTCCCAAGGCGCTTCACCGGTGTGTTTTAAGACAAAACAAATAAACTTGACACCGAGCATCATAAGAAGAAATTACAGCAAATGACCAAAAACTTGGTCAAAGAGGTAGGTTTTAAGGAGCGAGTTAAAGGAAGAAAGAGAGGTAGAGCGGTGGAGAGGTTTAGGAAGTGAGTTCCAGAGCTTAAGGCCTATGCAGCAGAAGGTATGGTCACCAATGGTTGTGCAATTATAATCAGGGATGCTCAAGAGGGCAGAATTTGAGGAGCACAGACATGTCAGAGGATATGGGGCTGGAGGAGATTACAGAGATAGGGAAGGGCGAGGCCATGGAACGATTTGTAAACAAGGATGAGAATTTTGAAATTGTGGCGATGCTTAACCGGGAGCCAATGTAAGTCAGCGAGCACAGGGGTGATGGGTGAGCGGGACTCGGTGCGAGATAGGACACGTGCAGCCGAGTTTTGGATGACCTCAAGTTTACGTGGGGAAGAATGTGGGAGGCCAGCCAGGAGTGTGTTGGTATAGTCAAGTCTAGAGGTAACAAAGGCATGGATGAGGGCTTCCGTAGCAGATGAGCTGAGGCAAAGGTGGAGACAATCGATGTTATGGAGGTGGAAATAGGTGGTTTTAGTTATGCTGCGGATATATGGCCGGAAGCTCATTTAAGGGTCAATTATGATGCCTCGGACACTTAGGCAGAATCATAGAATCATAGAATGGTTACAGCACAGAAGGAGGCCGTTCGGCCCATCGAGCCCGTGCCGGCTCGCTGCAAGAGCACCTCAGCTAGTCCCACTGCCCCGCCCTTCCCCTGTAGCCCTGCAATTTATTTTCCTTCAGGCACTGATCCAATTCCATTTTGAAAGCTGTGATCGAGTCTGCCTCCACCACCCTTTCAGGCAGTGCATTCCAGATCCTAACCACTCGCTGCGTTAAAAAGTTTTCCTCCATGTCACCTTTGGTTCTTCTGCCAATCGCCTTCATTCTGTGACCCCTGGCTCTCGACCCTTATGCCAGGGGTGAGGTAATGAGGGGCTAACACTTATGCAGCATTTCCCCAGTATGGGGTCAAAAGCTATTGGGGGATGTGGGCACTGTGGAAAAAAATGAGTAAGAAAATAATAGCAGATAGCGTGACGCTGACATAAATCAAACTGATTGAAGAACGAACTCAAAACGAGTTGCATTAAACTTGCTCCAATTGCCCAATTGACGTTATTCAGCAATGGGATGTGTTTAATCGAGTGCCATGACATCGTATGCCACAGGCGTAGTAAATCGGCACCATCTGTGTTTACTGACACAACTGTCTAACATGTCATGGGATCTGAAAACCGGTTTCACTTCAGATAAACCTGTGTCGTCTTGGGCACAAAATTGAAACCAGATTTATTTTTGCTCCAACTTCCTGGTTAACAGCTGGGTAGGGCGGTTTAACCCTTTCATGTACTGAATGTACTTGCAAGCTTTCGACACATCCTCTGATTCCTCTGATCCACAACTGACCACACCAGCCTGATGTGGTGAACCTTGGTCATCGGAATTTGAGCATGCAGTGAAAATAAAGGCTGCATTACAATCTCCTTTGAATTTGTGGGAAAAAAATGCCTGAGATTTCCCCTCCTTGCCGAGGAACAATCAGATGAAGTTAATCAGATCGAAAAGCATCATGTCATCATGACATGGCTCCTCTCTCCTGAAGCCATGCAACATCCTTATTTGGATACATATTTTTAAAAAACACATTTACCAGTTACTATTTTCTCCAAAAAAAATGACAACTCCCTTTGTAAAAAAAGACAGATTTCTTTCTCCCCATTTGAAGCCCTGCTGTGATTCCTCCCATTCTCCCACTCAGAGGCTGAATTGTGACCTGTTCCCAGGCTCTGTTACTGCTACTCGTGTTCTTCCCCCTCATTTCAACTCGCTGCCACTATTGGAACCTTGATGGGTTTAAACCAATTAAATTCCCAATTGCAATCTTTATAACTCTTCTTGGTTCACTTCAGTAAGCATACTCATTAGAGAAAGAACAGCCTTCGAACGCCTCTACTACATAACCAGCATTCACAACCACGTACTTCATCAGCTGTAAAGCGCCTTGGGACGTCTTGAGGTCGTGAAAGGCGCTATATAAATGCAAGTCTTTCTATCTTTTACATAGAAAGTTTTACTCCAGCTCCTACCTGATATAATTTTCACTAACACCTCAGTGTCAGCTGTGGCTCAGTGTGTAGCACTCTCTTACCTGTGAGTCAGAAGGTTTAAGTCCCCTTCCAGATACTTGAGTACAAAATCTAGGCTGATACACCCAGTGCTGAGGGACTGCTGCACTGTCAGAGGTTACTGTCTTTCAGATGAAATGTTAAACTGAGGCCCTGTCTGCTCTCTCAGGTTGATGTAAACGATCCCATGGCACTATTTCGAAGAAGTGCAGGGGAGTTCTTATGAGTTATCCCTGGTATCCTGGCCAATATTTATCCCTCAATCATCATTAAAAAAACAGATTATCACATTGCTGTTTGTGGGAGCTTGCTGTGTGCAAATTGGCTGCTGCATTTTCCCACATTACAACAGTGACTACATTCCAAAAGTATTTCATTGGCTGTAAAGTGCTTTGGGCCGTCCAGTGGTCGTGAAAGGCCGCTATAGAAATGCAAGTCTTTCTTTCTTTTAGTAGCATCTACATGGTTGCCGTGACTCAGAATTTGCCACATTTCCGTTGTGAGGGAGATTGACGATCCGGTTGGGCTCTCCCCCAGTGTCAGGTGATGATCAGTACAGGTTAGCAATGTGCCCTGCTCTCTACAAGGGTTGCTCGAGCCATCTACGACCAAAACAAGTTGGCAGCTGACACCATCCAGCCCTGCACTGGGCACCAACACCACCTTCCCCCAGAGGACTTTGGAAAACCACCTTGTGATGCAAGGAGAGAGGGATCTCAATGGCTCCACGGGCACCAGCATGACCTCAGTTGTATTTTAGCACGACCTTCAGAAACGCTACAGTAATATAAACAGCATATAAAAGTGTCTAGTGTAAATACAAAGTAGCAGTATATCTCACTATAAAATCACTAAAAATTGTGCTTTAGTCATTGAAGGGTTGCAGTGGGGGGGAACATCTATGTAGATTTAACATCTCATCATTCATTACTGCTAAATGGTTGTTAATCTGTTTGACGCCAGAATATATACAGTGAAACTGTCTTTCACCCCTATCACACTGATAAGGGTATGGTAGCATAGTGGTTATGTTACTGGACCAGTAATCCCGAGACCTGGACTAATGATCCGGAGATGTGAGCTCAAATCCCACCACGGCAGCTGGGGAATTTAAATTCAGTTAATTAAATAAATCTGAAATTAAAAAGCTAGTATCAGTAATGGGGCTATGAAACTTTGTCGTAAAAACCCATCTAGTTTACTGATGTCCCTTTGGGGAAGGAAATCTGCCGTCCTTACCTGGTGACTCCAAACTCACAGCAATGTGGTTGACTTTGAACTGCCCTCTGATATGGCCTATCAGTATCAAACCGCTACAAAGGAGTACCTTCACCACACGGACTGCAGCGGTTCAGGAAGGTGGCTCACCACCACCTTCTCAATGGCAACTAGGGATAGGCAATAAATGCAGACCTTGGCAGCGACAGCCACAACCCATAAATGAATAATTTTTAAAAACCCTCAGAAGGACATGTTGCCATTGGGAAATAAGCGATTGCTCCGTCTGCTACTTCCAGATGACTATTTTTTCCGTTTTACTAAACTTATTTTAATTCCATTAATTTCTTTGATACAATTTCACACAGTCGAACAGGTAAACAGGCAGCTGTAGTTCAGGTTGGCCAAACCCAAAGATAACCTTGTGGCTCTTAAAGTTGGAGACCATCTATAAATGAGGACCACTCACAACAGACACACTAGAGCCTGCAGAGATCATGGGGCATATTTTACAGTGCGTAAAATTATAATAACATAACATAAGAAATTAGAGCAGTAATGGGTCATTCGGCCCCTCGAGCCTGCTCCGCCATTCAATAAGATCATGGCTGATCTGATCATGGCCTCAACTCCACTTTCCCACCCGCTCCCCATAACCCTTGGCTCCCTTATCATTCAAAAATCTCCACCTTAAATATATTCAATGACCCAGTCTCCACAGCTCTCTGGGGTAGAGAATTCCAAAGATTCATGCCCCCTGAGAGGAGAAATTCCTCCTCATTTCCTGAAACTATTCCCCCTAATTCTAGATTCTCCCACGAGGGGAAACATCCTCTCTGCATCCACCCTGTCAAGCCCCGTCAAAATCTTATACATTTCAATAAGATCACCTCTCATTCTTCTAAACTCCAATGAGTATAGGTCCAACCTGCTCAACCTTTCTTCATAAGACAACCCCTTCATCTCAGGAATCAACCTCGTGAACCTTCTCTGAACTGCCTCCAATGCCTCCATGTTACTGCACTCCCAATATAACTGAGCGGCAGTTTAAATTTTTTACATCTTTATCCACATGGCTCTCCATTCATTGTCAATATCCTATCTCCCCATAAAAATCACCTGAAGTCGGTCCAAAAGGAGTCACGCATATCATGTCAATGCTAAAGTTGCAATTCTCACAAAGCTGCCTCACTGCCTCATCCCGGATGAGCTTTGCCATCTTTAATCAAGGGGTATGGAGAGAAAGCAGGAAAGGGGTACTGAGGTGAATGATCAGCCATGATCTTATCGAATGGTGGTGCAGGCTCGAAGGGCCGAATGGCCTACTCCTGCAACTATTTTCTATGTTTCTATTTTTCAAAAGTCAAATAAAAGAAGTGTTGCTCTGGGTATCATTGTATTCACAGTGTCAAATGAAGGTCAGGTCATACCTTAAGCCAAACCCAGACATTATCGATAGAAATGGATGTACTTGTGAAGCAAACAGCTGAAGCCAGAGGCACCTCACGGGTAGTTTTCATGTTGGTGCCAGTTTAAGTACATTCTACCAGAAACAAGACAGAGATTCAAGCACCCATTCCTCCCCACCCCACTCCCCCCCCCCCCACACACACTCTCCCCACACCACACCCCCCACACCATCTGCCCCACACCCCACCCACCACCCCCACACCACTCCCACCCCACCCCCCACACCACTCACCCCCACACCACTCCCACCCCACCCATCTCCCCCCCCACCCCCCACACCACCTAACCCACCCCCCACCCACACCACTCCCACCCCACCCCCCACCCCACTCCCCCCCACACACACACTCTCCCCACACCACACCCCCCACCCCACCCCCACACCACTCCCACCCCACCCCCACACCACTCCCACCCCACCCACCCCCCCACACCACTCCCACCCCACCCCCACCCACCCCCCCACACCACTCCCACCTCACCCCCCCACCCCACTCCCCCCCACCCCCCCACACCACTCCCCCCCACCCCTACTCACCCCCCCACACCACTCCCACCCCACCCCCCCACACCACTCCCACCCCACCCCCACCCCACTCCTCCCCACACACACACTCTCCCCACACCACACCCCCCACATAACCTACCCCACCCCCCCACCCCACCCCCCACACCACTCCCACCCCAGCCCCCCACACCACTCCCACCCCACCCACCCCCCCCCACACCACTCCCACCCCCCACGCCACTCCCACCCCGCCCCCCACACCACTCCCCCCCCACACACACACTCTCCCCACCCACCCACCCCACACTACTCCCATCCCACCCCCCACCCCACTCCCCCCCACACACACTCTCTCCCCACACCACTCCCACTCCCACCCCCACACCCCACCGTCCATCCCCCACACCCCAGTCCCACCCCCCCCCCACACACACACACACACTCCACACCCCACTGCCCTCGGACTGCTCCAGCCCCCATATATCTACCAGCTACCTCACCTCAGATCACTTGCCTAAATTCATCCAATTCGGCCTGGATGCAGCTCTCGCTGCCATTTAAACAGAACTGAGTCATTTGGTCGAGATACAGACACAATCGTGCAAATCTGAATCAGGAACAGATGTGGGCCAGGGATGGGCTCCCTGGAGAAAAAAATGGCAGTGGTTGGTGCCCCACGATGCGCGGAGTCCATGGGCAAGGTCACTTCAATGGAGACAGAGAGAGCCAGTGTCACCACTGGCACAGCCCATGTGATGCAAACCAGCCTGCTCCCTGTGCAAATGAGCGGTGAAGAGAAGCAAAGCGTGTCACCGTTCCCCCGGGTTCCAGCTCACTGTTGCTCGGAACATAGGGACAGACAAGGTCAACCAGGCCTTGAACTGTTCTAATTGAGAAAATAATTGGCATTTCTGGCAATGGTTTTGACACTCAAAATAATGGCATTGCGGGCAGCAAACTTCTGGTAGCTGACCATCCTTAAATTACAGGCTGATAGCAAAGTGTGGCACTGAAAGTCAACTCACCTGAATCTTTCCTCTGCTGGGACGGGAGCTTGTCTCCTTCGCTCCTGCATTTCTTTTTCTTGCGTCCTGACAACCTCAGCCAGCTGAGCGCCCTCCGCAAAGAGCCCGACTTGGACCGTTTCTTACTCTTCAATGCTGCCTCCAAGTTCGAAAGATCATCCATAGCGTTGGCCGAGAGACACAGACACGGCTGCTTCACCCGGTCCCAGAAGCGTGTCTGACTTCAGAAACAAACGCCCACCCTGCCTTCTCTTCCTCCTCCTGGGTGCGCTCAGCTCAGAGTCATATCACAGGCAGTGCCCCCCCGCCCCCAGAAACACAAGGAGTCACACACACACTAAAACCCAACAAGAATCTGAAATAGTTTCCACATCGCAGGGCTGTCTGGAAGCATCAACTTCAGTCGCGGAAAACAGCAAAAAAACCACCAGGCATTTCCTAACCCCGAAAGTATTTTAATAGTCACGGAACAATTTATGGCTCGCTTGACAGCTCATGTTGCGCTTTTCATTGAGACGCGCACACTCACACACAGCGAGACCCAAGTCCAGTCCAGCCTCCCTGGTGTCCAGCGTTCAAAGCCAACCTGCTCCGCCACAAGCTGCTGTGGGCCGCTGGACATGGCAATACCTGACAAATCCAGCCCCGTGTCCCCGTTACCTCGCCTCCTCTGCAGAGAAAACAAGACCCAGGAAATGTCGGGTGCAGCTGGGCTGACTCACATTAATCCCACATCATCCTGTAAACAGAATGGTGCTTTTAAACTCCACCCAGCCTTCAGAAACCACTCCCCGCTGTGTTTTACAAGATTGAGGGACTCTCCATTATCTTTGCCTCTTTTCTCCCACTCCCTCCTGACCTGCTGCAGAGTCCGGGGGGCACGGGGCCACAGTCAGCTTCTCTGTTCTTCACCCTCACCTTCACCAAAACACCTCCCCCCCCCCCGCCCGCCCCCCACTGAGTGGCTCTCCTCGCTTCGGGGACGGACTAGGAAGCACTACCCTGAAACATGACACTTCTCCAAAGCCTGTAGATTTTTCCACCCATCCTCTTTTCTATTGAACAGGACTGTCCTGGACAATAAAAGGCAGGAGTTGCCCAAGCACACAAGACTTTAGCCGTGAAACACTGTCACACTCAGTGCTGGAGATAAGGGGCTCTATCTAGTTAATTCTCTGTACAAGGTTCCAGCCACATACCGACATAGTTTCCTCATGGCAGCGGAGTTAACCTTTGCCCTGTTGAACAGCGCTGCTGTTGGCACATTAACATACAATGATTAAGTAGCAGACACAGCTCAATTCCTTAACCCCTTTCTTTGTGCTGCTATCACTAAACTACCTCGTGTAAACCACCCTTGAGACTCCCAGGGCTTGCTCAATCTCGGGAGCTCCCCAGTATAGTTTGTGCACATTGCGGAGTCTCTGTCTGATCGTGTTCAGTCCATACAGCTTCTCTAGTTCAAGCATTGTTCAGGGTGAGTGAGCACAGTTACCCCTGTGTGCACCTCGCCTTGTCCCACTCTGTCAAGGTGGGTCAGACCTGGTCGTTAGCTCCTTCAACGCTCTCTGCCTCCGGCTAAAACGCATGCTATTGCTGAAAGGGGTTCACTCGCACACTTACAGCAGGAGCGGCGAAGTCGGGGCGAAGGAGCGGCGAGAGATTGTAAAGGGACGTGATCGGGGCCCAGGAGAGGCGTGAGTTCGGGGCCCAGAAGAGCCGAGGGCCCAGGGGCAGCACGGGCCAGCCTACAATGTGATATGTGTGTGCACTAGGTCTGTGCAGCAGAGCTGGTCTCCAGTTGTCTTGGGTAATCCTTGGACCAAGACCTAGCTCCGTCAAGCCTACGTTTGTCTTTACTAACCTTTTTCTCTTTACATATCTATAGAAACTTTTGCAATCCGTCTTAATGTTCCCTGCAAGCTTCTTCTCGTACTCCATTTTCCCTGCCCTAATCAAACCCTTTGTCCTCCTCTGCTGAGTTCTAAATTTCTCCCAGTCCACGGGTTCGCTGCTATTTCTGGCCAATTTGTATGCCACTTCCTTGGCTTTAATACTATCCCTGATTTCCCTTGATAGCCACAGATGAGTCACCTTCCCTTTTTATTTTTACGCCAGACAGGAATGTACAATTGTTGTAGTTCATCCATGCGGTCTCTAAATGTCTGCCATTGCCCATCCACAGTCAACCCCTTAAGTATCATTCGCCAATCTATCCTAGCCAATTCACGCCTCATACCTTCAAAGTTACCCTTTTTTAAGATCTGGACCATGGTCTCTGAATTAACTGTTTCATTCTCCATCCTAATGCAGAATTCCACCATATTATGGTCACTCTTCCCCAAGGGGCCTTGCACAACGAGATTGCTAATTAATCCTCTCTCATTACACAACACTCAGTCTAAGATGGCCTCCCCCCTAGTTGGTTCCTCTACATATTGGTCTAGAAAACCATCCCTTATGCACTCCAGGAAATCCTCTTCCACAGTATTGCTTCCAGTTTGATTACCCCAACCTATGTGCATATTAAAGTCACCATTATAACAGCTGCACCTTTATTGCATGCACCCTTAATTTCCTGTTTGATGCCCTCCCCAACATCACTACTACTGTTTGGAGGTCTGTACACAACTCCCACTAACGTTTTTTGCCCTTTGGTGTTCTGCAGCTCTACCCATATAGATTCCACATCATCCAAGCTAATGTCCTTCCTAACTATTACATTAATGTCCTCCTTAACCAGCAATGCTACCCCACCTCCTTTTCCTTTTATTCTATCCTTCCTGAATGTTGAATACCCCTGGATGTTGAGTTCCCAGCCCTGATCATCCTGGAGCCATGTCTCTGTAATCCCAATCACATCATATTTGTTAACATCTATTTGCACAGTTAATTCATTCACCTTATTACGGATACTCCTTGCATTAAGACACAAAGCCTTCAGGCTTGTTTTTTTAACACCCTTTGTCCTTTTAGAATTTTGCTGTACAGTGGCCCTTTTTGTTCTTTGCCTTGGGTTTCTCTGCCCTCCAATTTTCCTCATCTCCTTTCTGTCTTTTGCTTTTGTCTCCTTTTTGTTTCCCTCTGTCTCCCTGCATTGGTTCCCATCCCCCTGCCATATTAGTTTAACTCCTCCCCAACAGCACAAGCAAACACTCCCCCTAGGACATTGGTTCCGGTTCTGCCCAGGTGCAGACCGTCCGGTTTGTACTGGTCCCACCTTCCCCAGAACCGGTTCCAATGCCCCAGGAATTTGAATCCCTCCCTGCTGCACCACTGCTCATGCCACGTATTCATCTGCGCTATCCTGCGATTCCTACTCTGACTAGCACGTGGCACTGGTAGCAATCCTGAGATTACTACTTTTGAGGTCCTACTTTTTAATTTAGCTCCTAGCTCCTTAAATTCGTTTCGTAGGACCTCATCCCGTTTTTTACCTATGTCGTTGGTACCAATGTGCACCACGACAACTGGCTGTTCTCCCTCCCTTTTTAGAATGTCCTGCACCCGCTCCGAGACATCCTTGACCCTTGCACCAGGGAGGCAACATACCATCCTGGAATCTCGGTTACGGCCGCAGAAACGCCTATCTATTCCCCTTACAATTAAATCCCCTATCACTATCGCTCTCCCACTCTTTTTGCTGCCCTCCTGTACAACAGAGCCAGCCACGGTGCCATGAACTTGGCTGCTGCTGCCCTCCCCTGATGAGTCATCCCCCCCAACAGTACCCAAAGCAGTGGATCTGTTTTGCAGGGAGATGACCACAGGGGACCCCTGCACTACCTTCCTTGCACTGCTCTTCCTGCTGGTCTTCCATTCCCTATCTGGCTGTGGACCCTTTCCCCGCGGTACGACCAACTCGCTACACGTGCTACTCACGTCATTCTCAGCATCATGGATGCTCCAGAGTGAATCCACCCTCAGCTCCAACTCCGCAATGCGGTTCGTCAGGAGCTAGAGGCGGATACACTTCCCGCTCACGTAGTCGTCAGGAACACTGGTGTCGTCCCTGAGTTCCCACATGGTACAGGAGGAGCATAACATGTGACCGAGCTGCCCTGCCGTGACTTAACCCTTAGATAAGCAACAACAATGCTAAAGTTTACTCACTGTTATAGAAGAGAAAAAAGAAAAACTACTCACCAATCACCAGCCAATCACTTACCCCCTTGGCTGTGATGTCACCTTTCTGTTATATAGCGCCTTTCACGACCATCGGCATCTCAAAGCACTTTACATTCAATGAAGTATTTTTTGAAATATCGTCACTGTTATATTGTGGGAAATGCAGCAGTCAATTTGTGCACAGCAAGCTCCCACAAACAGCAATGTGATAATGACCAGATAATCTGTTTTTTAGTGATGTTGATTGAGGGATAAATATTGGTCAGGACACCGGGGATAACTCCGCTGCTCTTCGTTGAAATAGTGCCCTGGGATCTTTTACATCCAGCTGAGATAGCAGTCAGGATGTTAGCCCAGATTATTTTGTGCTCAAGTCCCTGGAGTGGAACGGGACTTGAACCCACAACCTTCCGACTCAGAGGCAAGAGTGCTACCCACTGAGCCACAGCTGACAAAAGCCGATTTCACAAATTAACATCCCACACCAGATCGGTGCCATTGTACACCGACGCAATTGGTTGCGACACTCTTTAGGTGTCCCTGGTGGCCGCCTGAAACAGACGCAGGCATCATTACAATATGTTAATAAGGGTCCTGCGCCTGAATCAGGACCTTGTTGAGAAATTGATGCCCGGCAGCCCGAGACATCACTTTAAATGAGGCAGGGTACCAATTTTGGGGCCGTAGTTGTGTCAATGTGATCGGGCGTGCATACATTCTGCGCACGAAACAGGCTTAAACCAACTTCTACCCCAAGATGTGCAGACTGATATTGTGTAATGTCACGTCACCGTTGTAATGTCGGAAATACAGTAGCCAATTTGTGCTCATCAAGCTCTCACAAATAGCAATGGGATAATGACCAGATAATCTGTTTTTGTTATGTTGATTGAAGGATAATTATTGGCCAGGACACCGGAGATAACTTGTTGCAATTCTGTTTTTTTAAAATCTTATAATACTCCAGTGAAGAGCGTTGGGACATGTCACTACATTAAAGGCGCTATATAAATACAAGTTGTTGTTGTTGTTGTTGTTTAAGTGCCTTGTAAGATATTTCATAGATATTTAAGATATTTAAAAAGCAATTGCTGAGTAGTGGATTGTCCATGTGATGACATGTGGTTAAATTAGCACTTGCTTAACCATTTAAGATAAAAGTGGTAAAGTAGATTAGACAGTCAGAGACTCAATCACGACTTTACCCAAGAATTGCAACATTAGCATTACGCACTGCTATAGCCTGAGGCAGTGTACATTAGTACATCAGGCACACCTATAAATATCTGCTAGTCCAACCCTGTAATTATATTTGCAAACATAATTATTCATCTGTGTATGAAGTTGAAATTCACTTTCTATTTACAGTGAAGTCTGCCCTGGAACAAGCACCTGTACTGCAGCCGTTCAGGGTTCTTTATAGGCAGGAAGGTTCATTGTGTGTCAGCTGTGGCTCAGTGGATAGCACCCTTGCCTCTGAATCAGAAGGTTGTGGGTTCAAGTCCCACTCTAGAAACTTGAGCACAAAAATCTAGGCTGACACTCCAGTATACTACTGAGAGAGTACTGTGTTGTGTTTTGGACTGTGATGTTAAACCGAGGCCCCATCTGTTTTCTCAGGTGGATGTAAAGATCCCATGGCATTATTTCGGAGAAGAGCAGTGGAGTTATCCCTGGTATCCTGGCTAATATTTATCCCTCAATCAACATCACAAAAACAGATTATCTGCTCATTATCCCATTGCTGTTTGTGGGAGCTTGATGAGTGCAATTTTGGCTGCTGCATTTCCAATATTACTGCACTTCAAAAGTACTTCATGTGCTGTGGGACATCCGGTTGTGATGAAAGGTGCTATATAAATGTAAGTCTTTCTTTCATCCTGTGTAGAGGCTTTTAAGGCACCTTTCATCATCATTATAGGCAGTCCCTCGGAGTACAGAAAGCAGGCATACCCTAGGCTGGGTCATCAGACAGGTTATCCTTGCCAAGTTTCTACTCATGTTCAGACACGTGTGAGAGAGATCATACAGCAGAAAGTTCCCAGCTTTCAAATGCAAACCAAAGTGCCATACTCTTATGATTTTGAGCCCCGGCAATCCATACACAAAATCTGTTCATCTGTGTGGCTTCACCACAGTGAAGCTCAGCTGCCTTATAATATAGTTTGTGAAAACTTAAACTGCAATGAATAGAAATTCAGTAAAGGAAACAGTAGAAGTTGCTGTTACTGGTAAATCTTGCAAAATGTCATGAAAACAAAAGTTGCATCAGAAGGTCTTTTTATATTTTTTTAATTGAAAATGCAAAAATGTTGGTCAGAGTTCATCAGAACATCAGGAGAACATTATAAGGTCTCCTACAAAAATAACCTCATCATCTGGGATTTGTAAGTCTGGGTAAAATTAGTTTAAAGAGTAAATAAATCGTTCCACAGCACCAGGGATCCTCAAGAATGCAAGAAAAGGACTGAAGTCCTTAAAAATGTCTTATGGCTCAGGATGGGCCATGATTCCCAGTCTGTGCAGAGTTAGAGACTCACCCAACAAAATGCCACAATAATCGTCTGTAATGTATTTGCTTCATGGGTTCTTTGCTTAAGAATTCATAGCAACACATTGCTATTAAGAACTAGTTGGTTTATTAACAAAGGTTTAACAATCACACTACACATTACCAGTTCATCCACCAGGCTCACAACTGCATGCCTCATTGTGGATGACCTAGACCCAACTGACTGGGGTTTTATTGAGTCTTGTGAACATCACGTAAGCCACTCACAATGTAACAGCTCTACAAACCTGTGAGCATACTCACAGGTGCATACATTACACCAGTCAGTGTGGGGAACGGAGAAAGCAGCCCCGATCCCAAATCAGTGCCCAGTTACTCTTGCTGGAAAGTGCATACTGGGTTCATGCTGGATCAGGCTAAGCTATGACAGTCCAACATGGTCACTAAGTCAATACCCACTGCCTCAGCTTTTGCATGAAAAATAGACACTTGGGTGAGGTCCTGAAGAATAACCAACACCCATTGATCTGCAGCCTCAAAGAAGTCAGTACTATAGGAGATGGAGAGGGAAAGGGAGAGAAAATCTGACAGAAAAAGAGCAAGAGGTTTTCCCAGTGCATTTTTCCAACCTTTGAGTTCGGAGCTCTGTTGTACTGTATGAGCTTAGTGGTGTCAATCACTCCCTTAAATGGACTCCACATCCCTTACCTTCTGGAGTTGTCTCACATTGCCCAGTACAAGATAGCCTAACCCAGAGGATGCAACAACGCATCCTCCTAGATATATGAGCGTGTTCCATAAACTCACTGCTGCTCCCAAGTGTGCTTCTGCCACCTTTCAATAGGCGGAGCTGATGAACACTCTGGTAAGACAAGGTCAGTGACAAATCAGGAATCTGATTTATTTTCATAATGTATTTGCTTCATGGGTTCTTTGTTTAAGAATTCATAGCAACACATTGCCATTAAGGACTAGTTGGTTTATTAACAAAGGTTTAACAATCACACGACACATTACCAGTTCACCCACTAGGCTCACAACTGCATACCTCATCGTGGATGACCTAGACCCAACTGACTGGGGTTTTATTGAGTCTTGTGAACATCACGTGACTGGCTAAGCCTCTCACAGTGCAACAGCTCCACAAACCTCTGAGCATGCTCACAGGTGCAGACATTACAATTTTGACTGATCAAAAGTAGCAATTCCAGACTTTTAAAACTTTTCCTCGAACACTTCCCGTAACGACACTAAACCACAGAAAATATCCAGAACAGAGGACAGAATGTTCACTGCTTTGTTTTCTTTCTTTATAGGTCAGCTTCTGGTTGGGAAAAATGACCTGCTATATCTTAATTCCCAGCTCAGGCCAGGACTTCCCTTTTCACAACTTTTGTTGGATCAACTGATCCTGAAAATGTTTTTTCCCTCTCTCATCCTTGTCAATTCTGACCCCAGAAGGCAGAATCTCACCAGACTGCCCTCACAACACCTGTTCCTGCTCCCTCCCCGGGAGGGAGGGAGGGAGGGAGGACATAACATAACATAAGAAATAGGAGCAGGAGTAGGCCATAAGGCCCCTCGAGCTTGCTCCGCCATTCAATAAGATCATGGCTGATCTAATCATGGACTCAGCTCCACTTCCCCGCCCGCTCCCCATAACCCCTTTATTCCATTCTCTCTCAAATATCTGTATCTCCGCCTTAAATATATTCAATGACCCAGCCTCCACAGCTCTCTGGGGCAGAGAATTGCACAGATTTACGACCTCTGAGAGAAGAAATTCCTCCTCATCTCAGTTTTAAATGGGCAACCCCTTTATTCTGAAACTATGTCCCCTAGTTTTAGTTTCCTCCACGAGTGGAAACATCCTCTCTGCATCAACCTTGTCGCATCCCCTCAGTAACTTGTATCTTTCAATAGGATCACCTGATAAGTAGCTGAGCCGGGGAGGGAGGGAGAGTGGCCCCCAAAGCCTGGGGCCATCCTCGGGGGGTCAGAAACCTTGGCCGGGACTGTATTATAGAATCATGTCAACCCTGGGCGGAGCAGGAGCCAGGGCACAACACTTGTGGCTGACACCAAATAGGGCAGTGTAGTTAATACACCAACAACTTGCAATTATATAGCACCTTTAACCCAGTAAAACACCCCAAGCTGCTTCACAGGAGCGATTATCAAACAAAATTTCACTGTGAGTTACATATTAGAGCAGGGGACTAAAAGCTTGGTCAAAGAGGTACGTTTTAAGGATCGTCTTGAATTCAGAGGAGGACGACTGCCATAAAATACAGGAAGACATTAATAAACTTGCAGAATGGACTTGTAATTGGCAAATGAACTTCAATATAGATAGATGTTGGTAGGAAGAATAAGGAGGCCACATCTTCCACCCCTTCAATTGGAGTTCAGGACTGGAACATCGGGTCTTCATTGAAACATCTGTGAACTCATGTGGAAGCAAGTCATCCTTATTCGAGGGACCGCCTATGATGATGATGTTTCTGCTGTGTTCAAATGAATTGAGTTACCTCAACCAGAATAGATTGAAGTGTCCAAGCTAACTTTCATTGTCTGAAATATGCTGGTTCAGACACTCTGTCTGAACTTTAGCTAGACCAACTATCCTGTAAATGTAACCCCTTGAGAGTTACGTTAACTCCATAGTAATATTTTTAACGTATATTACATCAAAGTCTCCCTGTAATCAGAATACTCCAAATGTGATGTCAAATTCCTCCCTCAAACAATGCTACTAAAGAGTGGGCAAATGCATGCAGTCACCTCATTGCTATTTGTGAGAAGTTGAAAACTAGCTGCCACTATCGCCTACATGCCACTGCATTTCAAAAGTCGTTTATTCTGTGAAGCGCATCAAGATATTTCAACATGCAGGTATCATTTGTTTATGTTGTGTGGCCTGCATTAAGCAGCTGCAAAGTGATATTGAGAGAGAGAGAAAGGAAGAAAGAAAGAGAGAAAGAGAGAAAGAGAAGAAAGAGAGAAAGAAAGAGAAAGAGAGAAAGAAAGAGAGAAAGAGAAAAAGAGAAGAAAGAGAAAAAGAAAGAAAGAAAGAAAGAAAGAAAGAAAGAAAGAAAGAAAGAAAGAGAGAAAGAAAGAAAGAAAGAAAGAAAGAAAGAGAGAATGAAAGAGAGAAAGAAAGAAAGAAAGAGAGAGAAAAAGAAAGAGAGAAAGAAAGAAAGAAAGAAAGAGAGAGAAAAAGAAAGAGAGAAAGAAAGAAAGAGAGAAAGAAAGAGAGAAAGAAAGAAAGAAAGAAAGAAAGAAAGAAAGAAAGAAAGAAAGAAAGAAAGAAAGAAAGAAAGAAAGAAAGAAAGAAAGAACTAACTAACTTGCATTTATATAGCGCAACCTCAGGACGTCCCAAAGCGCTTTACAGCCAATGAAGTACTTTTGAAGTGTAGTCACTATTGTAATGTAGGCAGTACTTACAGCATAAACAGTAATGTGATAATGACCAGATAATCTGTTTTTGTTATGTTGATTGAGAGATAAATATTGGCCAGGACACCGGCGATAACTCCCCTGCTTTTCTTTCATGGGATCATGGGATCATTTATGTCCACTTGAGAGAGCAGACAGATCCTCAGTTTAACATCACTTCTGAAAAACAATACCTCTGGCAGTGCAGCACTCCCTCAGTCAGCCTGGATTATGTGCTCAAGTCTCTGGAGTGGGACTTGAACCCACAACCTTCTGACTCAAAGGTGAGCGCTACCCACTGAGCCACGGCTGGCACCCACTCTTTACACAGTGATTAACATCTGGAATGGTCTTCCAAATAGGATAGTGCAGGCAAAAACTCTGGAGTCATTCAAGGAGCAGTTAAATGCTGCGCTGGATTGTAGATTGCTTGAGAACAGTGAGTTAGATGGGCCAAATGGCCTTCCTTACCAGTGATTTGTGATCGTTTTGTAAGCATGTGGTTACCTGGGGCAGTTGGCCCCATGATCAGAATTTACACCTGCTAGCAATCACACTGTCACTGAGAGACTGGCCACATTTCTCTGATGTTACCGACATCAACAGCCATAGAATGAAGTCCAACATCCTCAGATCTACTCGTCCGCATCACTCTAGACTGCCTGGATTCTAGTAGTGACAACAGCCCATCACTGGTAAGATATATTGTTGTCCACCCCTGAAGTTGCTGCACAATGACTAAAAAGACTGATTCTTTTACATAGCTTGTCTAGTCATTCCACTATTTGTTTGTCCCAGATAGATTGGATGTGATACCAAACCAAGAGGTGGAATATTTGGAACAGCAGAGAGCTCTGTCACTATCCTTATAAAGTAGAGGTGGGACATATCGCAGTCATTCTTTCCTTTTTTTTAAAGAAACTATATACTTCACTAATTTGTGACACAAAACTGGGTGGCAGTGTCAGCTGTGAGGGGATGCTAGGAGGGTGACTTGGATAGGTTAGGTGAGTGGGCAAATGCATGGCAGATGAAGTATATTGTGGATAAATGTGAGGTTATCCACTTTGGGGGCAAAAACACAAAGGCAGAATATTATCTGAATGACGGCAGATTAGGAAAAAGGGAGGTGCAACGAGACCTGGGTGTCATGGTTCATCAGCCATTGAAAGTTGGCATACAGGTACAGCAGGCGGTGAAGAAGGCAAATGGTATGTTGGACCTTCATAGCTAGGGGATTTGAGTATAGGAGCAGGGAGGTCTTACTGCAGTTGTACAGGGCCTTAGTGAGGCCTCACCTGGAATATTGTGTTCAGTTTTGGTCTCCTAATCTGAGGAAGGATGTTCTTGCTATTGAGGGAGTGCAGCGAAGATTCACCAGACTGATTCCCGGGATGGCAGGACTGACAGGATCAACTGGGCCTTTATACACTGGAGTTTAGAAGGATGAGAGGGGATCTCATAGAAACATATAAGATTCTGATGGGACGGGACAGGTTAGACGCGGGTAGAATGTTCCCGATGTTGGGGAAGTCCAGACCCAGGGGACATAGTCTTAGGATAAGGAATAGGCCATTTAGGACTGAGATGAGGAGAAACTTCTTCACTCAGAGAGTTGTTAACCTGTGGAATTCCCTGCCGCAGAGAGTTGTTGATGCCAGTTCATTGGATATATTCAAGAGGGAGTTAGATATGGCCCTTACGGCTAAAGGGATCAAGGGGTATAGAGAGAAAGCAGGAAAGGGGTACTGAGGTGAATGATCAGCCATGATCTTATTGAATGGTGGTGCAGGCTCGAAGGGCCGAATGGCCTACTCCTGCACCGATTTTCTATGTTTCTATATTTCTATGTTCCATAATTACTGATTAGACCTAGGTTTTGTGTGTAATGTTGATGTATCTGTATTGAAACTATGAATAATGGTTTGTGTTTATTGTGCATTCTGTACAATACAAGAACATTATCCTAAAACATAAGCAACATCCCAGAGGAATTCGCTCAGTAGGGAGGGTTAAAAAGACAAAAGCTTAATTCCCTATTAACCCACATCTCAAACTACACATAGTTTCATCTTGAAAACATCTCTTTTGGAGACAGATATTGCTTTTCTGCCCTCTCCTGCCACCTCACCCTCCACAGTCTCACTGCCAGAGAGCATTACTATCGTGCCCAAGCAAGTGATTTTAAAACATTTCCACGCTCTTCACACACAATGAATTACTTTGAAGGCAGCGACTGCTGGTATCTCGGCAAATACAGCAGCCGCGATGCGCATGGCCGGATCTCACAATCAGCAGCGAGATGAATGACTAGTTGTTGGTTGAGAAAAGGCAGGAAATACATCAAACTCCTCGTGAAATGATGGTACATAATGTCCACTTCTCTCACCAAAACTATCTCATTTCAGTCTCAACCAAAGGACGTCACCAGAGTGTCAGCCGATTGTACACACAGATCCTGGAGAGGAGCTTGAACTCACAGAGGTGAGAATTCTACCAACTGAGCCAGGCTGACAGTGGTTCAGAAAGCAGACATACCCACACAAGTTAATCTCAATGTTGGCAGATAAAAAGCACATGGGATATCATGCAATTACGAAAGCTACGACCCTGGATTCTAGCAGTGAGAGAATGGATAACAATGGACCATCACTGGCCACATATATTCTTGTCGACCACTGAAGATGCAGACAATGACAAATAAGACCGATATTTTAATATGATTCCTAGCTTGTCTATTCACTTCCAACACTTGCTGTCCCAGCAATAGACTGCATATGATACCAAGCCAAGAAATGGATGAGCAATGTAGTTTTTACCGCCTGTTAAACTGGAAATGTCTCAAGCAAACAATACCAGCCAACAAAAAATGGCTGATACACAGCATAACATACGTATACTACTTATGGGGAAACCACGAGTGGCTGTAAAACATATTCACCGATGGGATAAGCACCCTACGATTTTTGAATGATAAGGCTGTCAAGGGTTATGGGGAGCGGGCAGGGAAGTGGTGTTGAGGCCAAGATCGGATCAGCCATGATCTTATTGAATGGCGGAGCAGGCTCGAGGGTCCTTATGGTCTACTCCCGATCCTATTTCTTATGTTGTTACATTCTACCTCTCTGGGTATTTGGTTTACATCACATCAAATACTAATTTGACATATAAGCTCGTATTACACCACATTAAGGGTTACTCAGTACAACACAAACAGTACATCCATTAGCATTCTCACACTGGGAGACAATGGAAGTGTGAGAGCAGAACAACCCTGGCAAACATATCAGGACTATGATTTTCAGAGAGAAAATGGTACTGCAGGTACATGCCAACAGATCTGTACAGCTAGCTCAATAACATAGAGTTTTCAAAATTATGCTCAGCATAGCCATTTATAAATATTTGTCATTCTTAATTATACTCTTGATCAGTCGGACTCTATTTGATCAAACCAGATAGAATCAGGGTTGGATGATGGATGACATGAGTCGATTCTTGGTGATTCAGCGTAAATTGCCCCAGTGTAAATAATAGAAAGAAGGACTTGCATTTATATAGCGCCTTTCACGACCATCGGACGTCTCAAAGATCTTTTACAGCCAACGAAGTACTTTTGGAGTGTGGTCACCGCTGTAATGAGTAATCAGTGTAAATAATGAGTAAATATTCTTTCCAGGTGAAATAGCGATTTACTCGTACTTCTTTCAATTCAGTATACTGTATTCACTGCTCACGATGTGGTCTCTTCTATATTGGGGAGACCAAACACAGATTGAGTGACCGTTTTGCTGAACATCTCCGTTCAGTCCGTAAGTGTGACCCTGAGCTTCCGGTCGCCTGTCACTTTAATTCTCCGCTCCACTCCCACTCTGTCCTCGGACTCCTGCACTGTTCCAATGAAGCACAACGCAAGCTCGAGGAACAGCACCTCAGCTTTCGTTTAGACACTTTACAGCCTTCTTGACTCAACATCGAGTTGAACAATTTCAGAGCATAACCTCTGCCCATCTTTGGCTACCCCCCCTCCCCCACCACAAACCCCACTTACGTTTTTCTTCTTCTTTCTTCTCTCTTTTTCCCTCTTTGTCTCTAATGGCAGCTGGTCATTACCCCACCATTCACACCCTATCCAGACTAACCTTTTTCTAACCTGCCATTACCATTTCAATTCAGCTCATCATTCCTTTTGTCTCTCTAATCTCTCCTGCCTTCCAACCTATCACAGACCTTCCCTTTTGTTCTTTTTTCCCCTCCCCCTTTCAGTGCTTAAGAATCTGCTCTTTGCGAACATTCGCCAGTTCTGACGAAGGGTCATCGACCCGAAACGTTAACTCTGTTTATCTCTCCACAGATGCTGCCTGACCCGCTGAGATTTCCAGCATTCTCTGTTTTTATATTAAATAATGAGTAAGATGTGTTCTCGAAATCAAGACTTGTATTTCCTGTACATTATGTAGTCCTAAGTTTACAGTCTACACCCAATCTCGAAAAAATAGCATCATAATCTATTAATAGATATAGTAGATATTACTAAATACAAAAACCCACACAAATGGACAGATCACAAGGATTGGGTCATTTGTTGCAAAAGGTTGTGGGATTAGTCAATAAGTCACGTGAAAAGATTGATCTGATTGCGCAGACAGTGGGCACTAATCCATGGTGGAAGTGCATATTTGTAAGATGACTTATCCATTAATGGCAGCAGCGATTCTCCCTATGTGTTTTAAGATGGAATGCAGGACTTCAATTGGATAAAAGCATGTGCTTGCCAACAGCAACATGTTGGTGTTCCAATGTGCTGTGTCACAATGTGCTAGAATACAGATATATTTGTGCTCAGTATCCCGCCCCGCCGATTAGAAAGAAAGCCCTGAGCAGGGACTGAGTGATTCAGGCGCGTGGTGCTGGTGGAGACCTGGGAATGGGTCACTCGCCCATCGCCTTCACCCACTGAATGTTGGATGGTGTGGCGTCAGGGAGGAGGGGAAACAGGAATGATCCTAACACCCAGCTCGTCCTCTTCCACACTCTCGGGACATTGGTGCCGAATGGAGTGAGACACATAGCCTAGTTCTCAGATAATGGCATCACGATCCAAATCTTTGTCTACCAGTAGCCAGCTTTGTGATCACTCCATTCCATGATACATAAAAAAAGAAAGACTTGCATTTATATAGCGCCTTTCATGACCACCAGACAATGAAGTACTTTTAGAGTGCAGTCACTGTTGTAATGTGGGAAACGCGGCAGCCAATTTGCGCACAGCAAGCTCCCACAAACAGCAATGTGATAATGACTACATACAGCAGGCACCTCAAAACACTGGAGAAGTACCACCAACGCTGCCTCAAGATCCTGCAAATCCATTGGCAGAATATGCATACCAACGTCAGTGTTCTCGCTCAGGCCAACATCCCCAGCATCGAAGCACTGACCACACTCGACCAGCTCCGCTGGACGGGCCACATCGCCCGCATGCCTGACACGAGACTCCCAAAGCAAGCGCTCTACTCAGAGCTCTGACACGGCAAGTGAGCCCCAGGTGGGCAGCGGAAACGTTTCAAGGACATCCTCAAAGCCTCGCTGAAAAAATGCAACATTTCCACCAACACCTGGGAATCCCTGGCCCAACACTGCCCAAAGTGGAGGAAAAGCATCCGGCGGGGCGCTGAACACCTCGAGTCTCTTCACAGGGAGCAAACTGAAGCCAAGCGTTGACAGCGGAAGGAGCACATAGCAACCCAGGCTCCTCACCCACCGTTTGCTCCACCTGTGACAGAGACTGTCTGTCCCGTATTGGACTCCTCAGTCACCTGAGAACTCATATTAGTGTGGAAGCAAGTCATCCTCGACTCCGAGGGACTGCCTATGACGATGATGATAATGACCAGATAATCTGATTTTTGTTATGTTGATTGAGGGATAAATATTGGCCAGGACACCGGGGATAACTGCCCTGCTCTTCTTCAAAACAGTGCCGTGGGATCTTTTAACGTCTCATCCAAACGATGGCACCTCCGACAGTGCAGCACTCCCTCAGCACTGCACTGGGAGTGTCAGCCTAGATTTCTGTCTCAAGTTCCTGGAGTGGGACTTGAACCCACAACCTTCCTGACTCAGAGGCGAGGGTGCTACCCACTGAGCCACAGCTGACATACACGCACGTGCACAATAAACAGCAGACTTGAACTAGCGACTTTCTTTAAGGACATGCGGTTTTGATTTTTCAATCTCATCCTTTGAATATCTCTATTTAAATGGATGTTTTGGTCCTTGTCACAGTTCTTGATCCTTTGACCATTTGTCTAGTGAAGGATTGGGAAAAAAATTCCTTTCAATATTCTGTTTGTAAAGAATTGTGCATTCCTGCAAATGAAAAAAGGGGGTTTGAGATGCTAATGAATTAGCCTTGATGTTGTTTCTTCAAAGACTGAATAGTAAGCATTTCAGCAGCTTGCTTCCGCAATCAGTAACTACCTCACACCCATTACAGTGGAAGCTCTTTCATCTCCTTCTGCCCGTGATCAGTCAGGAATAAAGTAAAGGCAGACTTGCATTAATATAACGCCTTCCACAACAACCGGACGTCTCAAAGCGCTTTACAGCCAATGAAATACTTTTTGGAGTGTAGTCGCTGTTGTAACGTGGGAAACACGGCAACCAATTTGCGCACAGCAAGCTCCCACAAACAGCAATGTGATAATGCCAGATAATCTGTTCTTGTTATGTTGATTGAGGGATAAATATTGGCCAGGACACTTCTTCAAAGTGTCTTCTTCAAAATATTGCCATGGGATCTTTTAATTGGCTTCTTCAAAATATTGCCATGGGATCTTTTACATCTGTCTTAGAGGGCCTCCGAAAGTTGTCACCTCTGACAGTGCAGCACGCCCTCAGCGGTGCACTGGAGTGTCAGCCTAGATTTGTGTGCTCAAGTCTCTGTGATGGGACTTCTGACATAGAAACATAGAAACATAGAAAATAGGTGCAGGATTAGGCCATTCAGCCCTTCGAGCCTGCACCACTATTCAATATGACCCCACTCCCACCTTCTCTCCATACCCCCAATCCCCTTAGCTGAAAGGGCCACATATAACTCACTCTTGAATATATCCAACGAACTGGCCTCAACAAATTTCCGTGGTAGAGAATTCCACAGGTTCACCACTCTCTGGGTGAAGAAGTTTCTCCTCATCTCAGTCCTATATGACTTACCCCTTACCCTTAGACTGTGACCCCTGGTTCTGGACTTTCCCAACATCGGGGATATTCTTCCTGCATCTAACCTGTCCAATCCCGTCAGAATTTTATATGTTTCTGAC
This sequence comes from Pristiophorus japonicus, assembly GCF_044704955.1. NCBI lineage: Eukaryota > Metazoa > Chordata > Chondrichthyes > Pristiophoridae > Pristiophorus > Pristiophorus japonicus. The sequence continues at coordinate 12,633,103 of NC_091990.1, forward strand.
ACCTGAGGTGAGAGTACTACCCACTGAGCCTTAGCTGACAATTAGAGTTACAGACACCGTACAGATAGCATTTGCAACAGAGAAGCTGGTAGGGCAGGAAAGCCAAGACAAGGCAGATTCAAACAGTTAGAATGCAGAGAACTTGGGGCTAGAACCTCCACTTTTGTGCTTATTGCCCAAAAATGGGCGTTATTTCCAATGTGGGCGGTAAAAAATGTTTTTCAGATCACCGGCTTCTCGCCCATTCTCAAAACACCTAGCTTACATTTTTGAAAATGGGCGTTACCGTGCGCGATATGAAATGGGCGGTAGCGTAAAATTTTTTTGACCTTCTGCCGTAAAGTGTGGCTGTCCTTAGCAATGGCAAGGCAATGCTCGATTCCCGCGATTCTGGAGGTCAAGGGTCACCATGACATGCGCAGAACAGGAGACAGAGAGAGAGGGAGCTCAGAGAGACTGAAGGCGTGGCTGGGTGTGGTGTGGCTGCTTTGGGAGGAAGGAGGCAGACTTTAGAGCTTCACAGCAAGTAGGCAAACAAAAAGTAGGTGTTACCAGCCACATGTTTGACCGAATTTGCCCTATAATGGAGAGAGAAGAGGAGGCTTCACGGCACGGCACGCTGTGGAGACTGACGCTGGAGAGAGCAGTGAGGTGGGAGAGGAGCACATTGGAGGCCGCAAAAGAGCCAGGAGGTTCTCGGACGAGGCAAATGCCTCCCTCCTGCAGGAGGTCGAGTTACTCTGGGGTGATTTGACACAGGGAGGGCGTGGGAAGCCCACCCCAAAGGCCTACCAGAGGATATGGACCAAGATAACAGAGGTGGTCTCGTTGGCGACCAACGAGGTGCGTGAGGGCAACCAATGCCGCAAACGATGGAATGACCTTGTGGGATCCGCAAGAGTAAATATTACATTGATTTACATGTACTTATGTATTTATATAATTTGATTTGTAACAGACATGAGTGACTATCAGTAGATGTGACGTCTTGCACTTTTACCGGAAATGTTTTACTCAAAGCCTGCGGTCACGGTGCACGTCTTCAGGTTAAGAATGATAATAATCATAATAATCATGATTACATCTGTCGGTTATGTGTTGTATCAGTCTCTGTGACAGTACCTAGCAATGATATCACGCATTGATCTCATGCCATGTCACCTTTTACAGAAGAAGCTATCGACGATGAGGTCCGTGCAGAGGCGAACGGATGGGAGGCCACCAGTCCCCAGCGACATCACAGAGATGGAGGAGCGGGTGCTCGCATTCATGGGGCAGCACCCCCAGACAGCCACAGATGCATCTGCAGACCTTGAAGTGATGCCACGTGAGTAAAGCTGACACCATTGCGTCATGTAACGTCTATAGATGCCACACCCACTCATATCCGAACAATCATATTTGATAGATGATTTCTAAAAGTTTCATAGAAATAATGCTGGCCAAGTGAAAATCATTACAATGCACAATGTGTTGATGGTCATGAAATGTGATGTCTGCGATGATTTTGAGAGCGGTGGTGCTTTTGTCGTGCATATGCTGTGTGCAGCGCTGGACTCACCTTGTGACCCTCATACCCCCTTCTCTTCTAATAACCTCATTTGTGTTTTGCAGCTCAGCCAGCAGTGCGGCCCCAGGCAAGACCACAGAGGCCAGAAGGTGGGAGCGCAGGACAGGAGTCGGCAGATGATCCTACTACATCTGGTGCTGAGGAGATCCGATTCTCGCCCATCAAGCCGCTGGGTCTGTTCCCGACGGATGAGAGCGTGGAATTCGAAGAACCTGCATCGCCATGCTCCAGAAACCATTCCATCCCCAGGCCATCTAGTGGTCCTCCGGTCATTCCCGCCTCCACTCCGGAGGTACCGGCCCCAAGCACCTCTCCACTTGTCACCCCATTTGTCCCCAGGATGACGCCGACCCTGCTGAGGTCTCGTGGACACAGCAGGTCTGTTCCACGAGCGTGACATGACAACGGAGAGATGGTACAGTTGTCCAGGAGGACTGTAGACATTGGTGACCAGCTCATCGAAGCACTGGGGGGCATATCCCGACAGCTGGCCGCCATGACCAAGTACATTCCACGCATGGCGGAGTCCCTGGATGCGATAGCCAGGAACACTGCTGCCACAGGCCTCCCAGTGGTCCCCGAGCGCGGCACTCCATCCCTAGGTTCCGCACCACCACTGCGAACGACAGAGAATGTTGCCCCCTCGGCATCCCCTCCCACTCCTGTACCCGTGCAACCACCGTCTCTGCCTTCATCCCCTCCCCAATAAAGCACCTGAGGAGCTCCTCGGCCAGACGCCATGGAGCAAGGATGGGAAGGGTAGAGGTGGGGAGAAGAAGGAGAGGGGGGAAGGAAAGTGAGGTGCATTTGTGCAGGTGATGGCTGTGTTATATCTCCATCTGGGTGTATGCAATTTGTTGCAATGTATGGGGGCTGAAGCCACCCTCCTGCTTTGCCTTTGTATTCAGTGTTGCTGAATGTGTTGAACATGTGATTTATGTCAATGGTGGAAAAAGTGAGGTGTGAGCGGGGGTTGGGTGTTATTGCCTGTGATACTTATGATTTCAGACCAATGGTGGTATTAAACTTTTGTTATTGAACATAACCTTGTTGCGCATTGTCTCAGATAACTGGAGCGTTATACACTGGTGATTCCTTACCATGAAAGGATTAAATACAACTTATCAATCAATCAACGTGAACTTTAACTGGCACCAAGGTGATGGGCACCATTGATGTCTGAGCTGCACACACACAGCAGTATGTCAGCGTTGTCACTCACATCAGCTCTCTTTCAGGCAAATCTTTCAGATATCATCTCCTCACGTAAGAGTGGGATTTAACAAATGCCAGCCACACCGCTGGCATTCATTCCAGTTAGTTCCACTTTTTGTGAGCGGTTTTTTGAGCGAGCGATATTGTGGGCGACATGTGTGTGAGGTGGTGAAATTGACGATGGGCGATCTCCATGGCCGCTAGTTTGGGTAAATATGCTCTTTACGACAAAAAACAGTGGGTGGGCGTTCATATTGAATCTCGGCGTTAGTTCCGTGTGGAAAGTAACGCTGGGCGACATTATGGGCATTGATTTCGCTGATTCCGCCCCCAAAAAGTGAGCGGGCGGTAATGTTTTTTCCCGGCGTTAAAGCACATGGGGAAAATAACGCTCGGTGATAGCTCTCTTAAAAAAACACGTCAGTTTCCATTTTGTGCCAAAATGGGCGATATATGGGCGTTATACGTCATTCAGCGGTAAAATAGGTGTTAAGTGGGCGTTAAGCATGCACAAAAAGTGGAAGTTCCAGCCCTTAGTCTTTTTAACTGAAGCAAGGCAATACAGGGTAGCATAACAGATTAATTATTGTTATGTTACTATGTGGAATGTTATACCAATTGAATTAATAGAATTTGATCATCACCACTGCTCTGCATGTTCACCTTACTGTGGAATAAGGCAGCTTAAGGTCCAAGCCAATATTTATCCATCAATTAACAATAACAGATTATCTGGTCATTATCACATTGCTGTTTGTGGGAGCTTGCTGTGCGCAAATTGGCTGCCGTGTTTCCCACATTACAACAGTGACTACACTTCAAAATGTACCTCATTGGCTGTAAACACTTTGAGACGTCCGGTGGTCGTGAAAGGCGCTACATAAATGCAAGACTTTCTTTTTCTTTCTTAACTTTTCAAGCCAAGTCTTGCATTAGATTACTCAGACCACCTTCAGAGTGATTGGAAAATGACAGGTCAGGTCACAAGATTGTTATGCACCCAAGGCAGCTGTCATACAAACAGATATGGGACAGTGTGAGTAAACTCCCATAAACAACTAGAATTTGCATTTATATAGCATCTTTAACGTAGTAAAACGTCCCAAGGCGATTCACAGGTGGCATTATCAAACAAAATTTCACACCGAGCTTAGTCAAAGATGTAGGTTTTAAGGAGCGTCTTGAAGGAGGAGCGAGAGGTAGAGAGGTTTAAGAAGGAAATTCCAGAGCTTGGGGTCTAGGCACCTGAAGGCACAGCCACCAATGGTTGAGCGATTAAAATCGGGATGCTCAATGTAATGTATGTATGCCTGGGTTCACCTGCCACCAGGGGGAGCAACCGTCGGAGGTCATTGGGCCACAGACACACACGTGCGGCCCTTGTATATAAAGAAAGCCTCCATATTTAATCCTCACTTTGAGAGCTAATAAAGCAGAGTCAGGTCACACCTGATTGAGTTCACGGTACTAAGCCTATTGAGTTATTGCATACACAACATTTGCCGACGAGGCACAATTTGAACCTTCACGCACAAAACAAAATGAGCACCGTTGGAATCCTGGAGCGATTCATGGAGGGAGAAGACTGGGAGGATTTTACAGATCGCCTTGACCAGTACTTCGTGGCCAACAAGATGGATGAAGACGTTGACGCAGTTAGGCGCAGGGTGGTTTTGCTCACGGTTTAGAAACAGAAACATAGAAAATAGGTGCGGGAGTAGGCCATTCGGCCCTTCGAGCCTGCACCGCCATTCAATGAGTTCATGGCTGAACATGCAACTTCAGTACCCCATTCCTGCTTTCTTGCCGTACCCCCCGATTCCCCCAGTAGTAAGGACTACATCTAACTCCTTTTTGAATATATTTAGTGAATTGGCCTCAACAACTTCCTGTGGTGGAGAATTCCACAGGTTCACCACTCTCTGGGTGAAGAAATTTCTCCTCATCTCGGCCCTAAATGGCTTACCCCTTATCCTTAGACTGTGACCCCTGGTTCTGGACTTCCCCAACATTGGGAACATTCTTCCTGCATCTAACCTGTCTAAACCCGTCAGAATTTTAAACGTTTCTATGAGATCCCCTCTCATTCTTCTGAACTCCAGTGAATACAAGCCCAGGTGATCCAGTCTTTCTTCATATGTTAGTCCCGTCATCCCGGGAATCAGTCTGGTGAACCTTCGCTGCACTCCCTCAATAGCAAGAATGTCCTTCCTCAAGTTAGGAGACCAAAACTGTACACAATACTCCAGGAGTGGCCTCACCAAGGCCCTGTACAACTGTAGCAACACCTCCCTGCCCCTGTACTCAAATCCCTTCGCTATGAAAGCCAACATGCCATTTGCTTTCTTAACCACCTGCTGAAAATACATGCCAACTTTCAATGACTGATGTACCATGACACCCAAGTCTCGTTGCACCTCCCCTTTTCCTAATCTGTCACCATTCAGATAATAATCTGTCTCTCTATTTTTACCACCAAAGTGGATAACCTCACATTTATCCATATTATACTTCATCTGCCATGCATTTGCCCACTCACCTAACCTATCCAAGTAACTCTGCAGCCTCATAGCATCCTCCTCGCAGCTCACACTGCCACCCAACTTAGTGTCCAAAAATCTATGATCTCATAAAGAATCTGCTCTCACCTGCACGCCCAACAGAAAAGACCTATGAGGAATTGTGTGCTCTGATTCGAGACTATCTCAAACCTAAAGAAGGCATCATTATCTCGAGATATCGCTTTTACAAACATGTTTCGTTCTGAGGGCCAGGACATGGGGGAATTTGTTACCGACCTGAGACGTCTCGCTGGGCCGTGTAAGTTTGGAACCGCGTTGGAAGACATGCTGCGCGACGTCTTTGTAATAGGCATAAACCACGAGGTGATTCTGCGGAAGCGGCTGGCTGTGGAGACGTTGGATCTAAGAAGGGCCATCACGATCGCCCAGGCTTGCCTGACCACGGTCGATAGTACAACGCAGATATCCTCGCAGAGTCGGAACTCCACGGCAAGTACTGTGCACCAGATTGTGTCGTCGGTTGGCAGAGCTGCACCTGGCAGGGCCTACCCGACTGTGTTTGCGAAACCTGTAGCTGATCGAAGTCCGCCATTGGGCACAAATCCAATTTCAACCTGTTGGAGTTGTGGGGGCAATCATCGGCCTCGTCAGTGCCATTTCAGACAGTATATTTGTAGAGGCTGCGTGAAAATGGGGCACCTTCAGCGGATGTGTCCGCAACTCAGCAAGCGTGCTGCGGCACACCACGTGGCTGATGATGACCAATCCGGAGCGGATCCAGCAATGCAACCCGAGGAGGAAATATATAGTGTGCATTCATTCCTGACAAAGAGCCAACCGATAATGATTGAAGTAAAATTGAACGGTGTGCCGGCATCTATGGAATTAGACACGGGTACGAGTCAGTCAATTATGAGCCAGAGGACTTTCGAAAAGCTGTGAGACACCAAGGCCGTGAAACCCAAGCTGAGTCCAGTAAATGCAAAATTGCGTACCTACACCAAAGAGCTCATACCAGTGATTGGCAGTGCAGCAGTCAAGCTGTCGTACGATGGGGCGGTTCATGATCTATCGTTGTGGATCCTTCCAGGCAACGGTCCAACACTGTTCGGCAGGAGTGGGCTCGAAAAAATAAAGTGGAACTGGAATGATATTAAAACTTTGTCATCGGTGGATGAAGCTTTGTGTGCTCAAGTGCTGAGCAAATTTCCCTCGCAGTTTGAACCAGGCATCAGCAACTTCACGGGAGCCAAGGTGCAGATCCACCTGGACTCGGATGCAAGACCCGTCCATCACAAAACCCAGGCGGTCCCGTACATGATGAGGGAGAAGGTCGAAATCGAACTGGACAGACTCCAACGTGAAGAGTTCAAGAATGGGTTAGTCCCCTTGTTCCTGTGCTGAAGAGTGATGGCACCGTCAGGATTTGTGCAGACTACAAGGTTAAGATCAACCGAGTTTCAAAACAGGATCAGTACCCGTTACCAAAGGTTGATGACCTGTTTGCAACGCTAGCCGGGGGAAAGTCGTTCACCAACTTGGATCTGACATAGGCCTATATGACACAGGAGCTTGTCGAAGAAACTTACGTGCAGCAATACGCATAAAGGGCTGCAGCCATATTTCAGAGAAACATGGAGAGTTTACTGAAGTCCGTCCCTAGAACCATGGTGTTCCAAGACGACATTCTGGTCACAGGTCGTGACACTGCCGAACACCTGCACAACCTGGAAAAGGTTCTACGTCATCTGGACAAAGTGGGGCTCAGGCTGAAACGTTCAAAGTGCGTCTTTATGGCACTGAAAGTTGAATTCCTGGGAAGGAAGATTGCTGCAGACAGCATCAGGTCTATGGACTCGAAAACAGAGGCCATCAAAAATGCACCCAGACACCAGAATATGACGGAGCTGCGTTCGTTCCTTGGTCTTCTCAACTACTTCGGTAATTTCTTACCTAAATTGAGCACATTATTAGAGCCACTGCACATGCTGCTCAGAAAAGGCGACAACTGGGTTTGGGGTGTATCTCAAGATAGGGTCTTCGCGAAGGCTAAAAATCTGCTTTGTTCCTACAAATTGCTGGTACATTATGACCCGTGCAAGCGGTTAGTGTTGGCTTCATCACATGGGGTTGGTTGCGTGCTCCAACAATCCAATGAGTCGGGCAAACTACAACCCGCTGAGTACGCGTCGAGAAGCATGTCTAAAGCAGAAAGAGCCGACAGCATGGTAGAGAAAGAAGCTTTAGCCTGTGTATATGGGGTTAAAAAGATGCACCGGTATCTGTTTGGGCTTCGTTTCGAGCTTGAAACTGATCACAAGCCGCTCATATCTTTGTTTTCAGAGCATAGATGTATCAATTCCAACGCGTCGTCCCACATCCAGAGATGGGCACTGACATTATCTGCCTATGATTATGTCATTCGCCATAGACCTGGCACCGAGAATTGTGCCAATGCATTGACCCGTTTACTGTTGCCCACGCCGGAGATGGAAATGCCACAGCTTACTGTTGGTCATGAATGCCTTTAAGAGTGAAGGGTCGCCTGTCGCTGCTCAACAAGTTAGGACCTGGACCAGCCAGGATCCGATCATATCGGCTGTAAAACGTTGTGTCCTTACTGGTGATTGATCAGCCATTCCCAGGGAAGTGTGTGATGAGACCAAACCTTACAACTGTCGCAAAGATGAACTATCCATTCAATCTGATTGTTTGCTATGGGGTAATCGTGTTGTTATGCCCAAGAAAGGCAGGGAGCGATTTGTACGGGATTTACACAGTACCCATCCCGGTATTGTGATGATGAAGGCCATTGCCAGGTCTCACGTTTGGTGGCCTGGCATTGACTCTGATTTGGAGTCATGCGTGCATCAGTGCAACATTTGCATGCAGTTAAGCAATGCATGAGTGGAATCTCCGCTAAGTCTGTGGCCGTGGCCATCCAAACCATGGTCGAGGATCCACATCGACTATGCGGGTCCTTTCCTGGGCAAAATGTTTTTGGTGGTGGTGAATGCGTATTTCAAATGGATAGAATGTGTAATCATGTCATCCAGCATATCCACAGCCACCATTGAGAGCCTTCGTGCCATGTTCGCCACTCATGGTCTGCCCGACATCGTTGTGAGTGACAACGGATCGTGCTTCATGAGTTTGGAGTTTCAAGAGTTTATGAGACTCAATGGTATCAAGCACGTAAGGTCAGCACCATTCAAACCCGCGTCCAATGGTCAAGCGGAGCAGGCCGTCCAAACCATCAAGCAGAGCCTGAAACGCGTAACTGACGGCTCTTTGCAGATTCGCTTGTCACGCATACTGCTTAGTTACAGGACAAGACCCCACACGCTTACCGGGGTCCCCCCTGCTGAACTGTTGATGAAGAGAGGTCTCAAGACCAGGCTCTCTCTTGTCCACCCTGATCTTAACGATCACGTCGAAAACAAATGTCAACATCAGCAGTGGTATCATGATCACACTGCCATGTCACGCGACATCACTATTAATGATCTTGAGTATGTGCTAAATTATGGTCAAGGCCCCAAGTGGGTCACTGGCACTGTTACAGCCAAGGAGGGTAACGGGGTGCTTATTGTCAGGCTCACTAATGGGCAAACATGCAGGAGGCACATTGATCAGACGAAATTGCGGCACACAGACAAACCGGAACAGCTTGAAGAAGACACCATCAATGACCAACCGATTCATATTCAGAAGACCCTGCTGTTTGTCAATGAATCTGGACCTTCAATCCCCGACATGCACACTGCCACTCCCATTAGATCGGCTACTCAGCCTCAAGTCATGAATGACCCGGAGAGCTCACCCAGATCTGGAATTGAACTGAGCGATCAACTAGGGAGCGGAAAGCCTCAGGCCGACTCAATTTGTAAATAGGACTGATACCAAGATCTTGGGGGGGAATGATGTAATGTATGCATGCCTGGGTTTACCTGCCACCAGGGGGAGCGACCATCGGAGGTCATTGGGCCACAGACACACACATGTAGCTCTTGTATCTAAAGAAAGCCTCCATGTTTAATCCTCATTCTGAGAGCTAATAAAGTAGAGTCAGGTCGCATCTGATTGAGTTCACGGTACTAAGCATACGCAACAGTCAAGACTTCAGAATTGAAGGAGCGCAGATACCTCAGATGGTTGTGGGGCTGGATGAGATTACAGAGATAGGGAGGAGTGACTAATTGTTAAAAGGAACTGTTCTTTCCTCCTGCCAACCCTCCCTTTTTCCACTGGCTCTGTACTTGCTTATAAATTGTTAAATCTCTAACTTCTCGTTCCTGATGAAAAGTCATTGACCTGAAATGTTCACTGTGTTTCTCTCTCCACTGTCTGACCTGCTGAGTGTTTCCAGCATTTTCTGTGTTGATCCCATTAAAGTAAGATGCTTGGATTACGTATAGATGTAACTGACGCCATGGAACCATTTCATAATGCTTATGGACATGCATAATTCAACCAAATCCATTGATTATTGCAAATTGGTCCGATATACTGAAGACTAACCTGATGATAGAGTTGCTGCAATCATAGAATTTCAATAAGCCATGTTTGACCAAGTCTGTAACCTTCTGAGATGTTTCCAATTTTTTGGATGCCTGAATGTTATAAATTTAAAGTAATTGATAGAAGGTTCAGAGGGGATTTGAGGGGAAATTTCTTTACGTAGAGGGCGGTGGGGGTCTGGAACTCACTGCCTGAAAGGGTGATAGAGGCAGAAACCCTCACCACATTTAAAAAGTACTTGGATGTGCACCTGAAGTGCCGTAACCTGCAGGGTTACGGACCTAGAGCTGGAAAGTGGGATTAGGCTGGATAACTCTTTGTTGGCCGGCACAGACACGATGAGCCGAAATGGCCTCCTTCCGTGCTGTAAGCTTCTATGATTCCATGATTCTATAATTCTATGTCATATATTTCCAGAATAATATGTTCAATGATTCTAATTCAGCCCTAACTGGCTAATAATTATACCAGCCATTCCTGAAGCTATAAATGAAATGATAATAAGTAGCCAGCAGATCTTCTTACCATGGTGTTGCTCAGAGAACATGTATTTTTATAACAGGAGTGTCGCTATCTACAAAGTGTGCTGGGAAAGTGTTACAGGAAGTATGATGCTTACAGGAAGTGCATACTATTTGCAAAATTTTAAATATATTACAGATATTGCATTTATATAGCAGCCTATCACGTCGAAGGGTCTTATACCGCTTCCGTCCAACACTATTAACAACTAGTTCATCTGTTTTGGGTGTTATAGAACCTCAAAGAAGATAGACATCACACAACCTAGAACCAGGGTAGTGTCTGTATCTATGTTTCTATGTTTCTAAATACATGTTTTTTAAAATTCATTCATGCAATGTGGGCGTCTCTGGTAAGGCCAGCATTTATTGCCCATCCCTAATTGCCCCTTGAGAAGGTGGTGGTGAGCCACCTTCTTGAACCGCTGCAGTCCATGTGGTGAAGGTGCTCCCACAGTGCTGTTAGGGAGAGAGTTCCAGGATTGTGACCCAGCGACGATGAAGGAATGGCCGATATATTTCCAAGTCAGGATGGTGTGTGACTTGGAGGGGGAACGTGGAGGTGGTGGTGTTCCCGTGCACCTGCTGCCCTTGTCCTTCTAGGCGGCAGAGGTCACGGGTTTGGGAGGTGCTGCTGAAGGAGCCTTGGCGAGTTACTGCAGTGCTTGACTGCCGATTGCAATATTCTGGTCAATGCGTTACATTATTAATAGGCAGCTCTGTGTTACACAGGAATGTGAATTTCTTAATAATGAATCACTCAGGACCTTCCTGGTCCCTGAATCGCAGTCGCTCACTGGGCAAACTTGCAGCTATTGAGGGAAGCCTAGAATCTAGGTAAATGTGTAACAATATTTTCTAAGCCTTCGAGCTACGCTGTGTTTATTTAAAACAATTGCAGATACTGGTACAGTGTGGGACAACCTGTCTGGGCACAAAAGCCATAGGTTTCTGATTAAACAGCTACCAAACAATCCCTGGCGTCTATGGTAACGACCTTCAGCTTTGACGCACCCATTAAGTTGCTCCAAGCTTAATGTTCTTTTTAAACAACCTTTCGACTCCAGTTACAGATTCCTACTGCTTCTCTGCACATGCTCAAAAAGTGAAAACCGGAAGGCGGGGTTAACTGAACCTTTCAACCTCTGACATCAACAGGAGTATTGCATCCTATGAGAAGCAATCAAACATCCCCTACACCCGTAAAACTGCGACACCGACTTCCTACCCAGGCTAGAGCTTGATTGCCAGCAAGGTTAGGATCATTTAGCTTAACACTGCTTTTTAAAAAAAACTTACCCACTCATTTTAAAAAGATATTTAAAATCAAGAGAATTTATAAAATAATTGCACAGTCGGAATGGAATAGACTGATACTCCTTTTACACACACATTTGATTGTGTCAAATTTCAACAGAGCCCCAAAGAAAAGAAAGACATACATTTATATAGCGCCTTTCACAACCACCGGAAATCTCAAAGCGCTTTACAGCCAATGAAGTACTTTTGGAGTGTAGTCACTGTTGTAATGTGGGAAAACAGAAGCCAATTTACACACAGCAAGCTCCCACAAACAGCAATGTGATAATGACCAGATAATCTGCTTTTGTGATGTTGATTGAGGGATAAATATTGACCAGGACACCGGGGATAACTCCCCTGCTCTTCTTCGAAATAGTGCCATGGGATCTTTTACGTCCACCTGAGAGAGCAGACGGGGCCTCGGTTTAACGTCTCATCCCTCTGCACTACAACGTCAGCCTAGATTTTTTTTTGTGCTTAAGTCCTTGGAGTGCAATTTGAACCCACAACCTTCAGTGTAAGGGAAGAGGGAGTGCTGAGGGAGTGCTGCACTGTCGGAGGTGCCGTTTTTTGGATGAGATGTTAAATCGAGGCCCTGTCTGCCCTCTCAGGTGCACGTAAATAAATCCCATGGCACTATTTTGAAGAAGAGCAGGGGAAGTATCCCCGGTGGCCTGGCCAATATTTATCCCTCAATCAACATCACTAAAAAAAATGATCTCATCATTATCACATTGCTGCTTGCTGTGTGCAATAGGCTGCCACATTTCCTTCATGACAACAGTGACTGCACTTCAAAGGTATTTCATTGTCTATACAGCACTTTGGGACAGCCTAAGCTCATGAAAGGTGCTATATAAATGCAAGTCTTTCTTTTTTTATCCAATGTTAGGAAAGGATAAAGTTGGTAGAATTTCTAGTTATTGCAAACGTTCTCTGGTTCAAACCCTCAGAAGTGTTCACTGACAATATTAGAGTCAGTGTTCAGTATTTTTCCATGCAAGCAGTAGGTGTTGTCTGTAAATATTTTTGCTAAGAGGTGTATTAGGTAACAAGAGTTTGGCTGTCTTGGGTGTTATGTTTCTCTTCTTAATCTTGCCTCATCTGAACATCTTTGTTGTTGGTTTCACAATATGTCAATACAAAGAGCAGGTTGCTTCATACTTTTTATAAAGAAATAATGTGATTAATAATAACATAAGAATTAGGAGCAGGAGTAGGCCATTTGGCCCCTCGAGCCTGCTCCGCCATTCAATGAGATTATGGCTGATCTTCGACCTCAACTCCACTTTCCTGCACTATCCCCATATCCCTCGATTCCCTTAATATCCAAAAATCTATCGATCTCTGTCTTGAATATATTCAAAGACTGAGCCTCCACAGCCCTCTGGGGTAGAGAATTCCAAAGATTCACCACCCTCTGAGTGAAGAAGTTCCTCCTCATCTCAGTCCTAAATGGCTGACCCCTTAATCTGAGACTGTGACCCCTGGTTCTAGACTCCTCAGCCAGAGGAAATATCCTCCCTGCATCTACCCTGTCAAGCCCTGTCAGAATTTTGTATGTTTCAATGAGATCACCTCTCATTCTTCTAAACTCTAGAGAATATAGGCCTAGTCTACTCAATCTCTCCTCATAGGACAATTATTAAAACATTAAAAAACAAATCAGGTAAACTGTCCCTCAATACCAGATAGCACATACCTGCACCATACAGGTGACAAGAACATAAGGACATAAGAAGTAGGAGCAGGAGTCGGCCATATGGCCCCTCGAGCCTGCTCCGACATTTAATACGATCATGGCTGATCTGATTTTGGCCTGTTCCCCATAACCCTTGAATCTCCTACAGTTCAAGATGTGCAGTTATCCCAAATATAACTTGTACTTATATTCTTTATTTGCTGCTTTGCTCTTTTTAAATGTTGCTTCATTGGTGGGGAAATACTAAATCAAAGCAGCAAGATACGTGAATTTAAAGTTTCGATGTTCTCCCGCGGTTCCACAGCAAACACCAAACACTTTACAAAGACAATTACTGCAATATGTTTGCTCCATCTTTGCTTAAGAATTCATAGCAACACATTGCTATTAAGAACTAGTTGGTTTATTAGCAAAGGTTTAACAATCACACTACACATTACCAGTTCATCCACCAGGCTCACAACCACCTGCCTCACTGTGGATCCCCTGAACCCAACTGGCTGGGGTTTTATTGAGTCTTGCAAACACCACGTGACTAGCTAAGCCTCTCACAATTTAACAGCTCTGCAACTATTTTAAGTTGCACCTGTAAATCAATTGCCTCCTGATTAAAGGGGCACTAAAACCGACAAACTTAAACAAAATAAACTTTAGACATTACCCGGTTCAAATAAAAATTTGGTTGTCGGGGGTGATGATGCACTCCAGTCCCTCCGGTGCCCACCTCTCGCAGAAGGCCGCGAGCATACCGGTGGACAACGCGTGCTCCATCTCCAGGGACACCCTGGCTCAGATGTAACCGCGGAAGAGAGGCAGGCAGTCGGGCTGAACGACCCCCTCGACCGCCCGCTGCCTGGACTGGCTGATGGCCCCCTTGGCCGTGCCCAGAAGCAGTCCTACGAGGAGGCCCTCGGACCTACCCGCTCCCCTCCGCACAGGGTGCCCAAAGATCAGGAGTGTGGGACTGAATTGCAACCAGAATTTGAGGAGCAGCCCCTTCAAATATTGGAAGAGGGGCTGCAACCTCACACATTCAACATACACATGGAACACGGACTCCTCCAGACCACAGAAATTGCCGGCGGCCTGGGAGTCTGTGAACCAACTTAAAAACCGATTGCACGGGACTGCTCCGTGCAACACCCTACAGGCCAAGTCCCCAATAAACAAAGGGAGGACTCCCGCGTAGAGTGCACTCCATCAGGGACCCCCGCCTCCTCCGGTTAACACCTCTACAATTATTTTGTTGTCTGCGGAGACTATCAAAAATTGTCATTGCTGACTATATTTCAAGTCGTCATAGCGGGGTATTGGGAAAAGTTTTCAATGAGCAATAATTGCGCCTCGGTTAAACCTCTTCGGCTACGATACTGCCACTGCGCACAGCTCTGCAAACATATGAGCAGGCTGACAGGGGCATAGATTACAGTTACCTTGAACAGCCTCACCACAGTGTGTGAGCACCAGTCCTTGATTCCCATTGGCTACTGACCAATGCTCTGTGACAATTATCAGTACAGCTGGTTTGTCTTTCTACAACCATCGCCGTTTAAATCTAACCATTCCGCAACCGTATCCACCCAGTCTTTTAAGTCCAGCAATTCATCCCCCCCCCGCCCCCCCCCCGACCCCGACCCAAAAAACCACAAGCAGTGTACCTGTTGTGATGTCTGTAATTGCAGCACTCGCACAGGCCTGAACTGTCACAACAGCCTATACCTTTCCTTGTGATGTGTAAATCACCAATCCATTCACAGCGCTGAACACAAAATGGAGCACTCATTAAACTGTCAGCAGATAATATTTGTGCAGTAAACGACTAAGTACAGATGTGGGGAAGAGGTACAAGGGTAGAGAAAGTGTTTCGACTAGAAAGTTTTTGGAAATAGGCTGAAAATGAGATGAGAGTAGAATAGGCAGGCCCGTAACGCTCCACAAAAAAACAGACTAGGCTTTAATTATGAAGTTTAAAGCCGTTAGCATCACAGTTGGTGCCATGGGAAAAGCACAGGGCCTTCAATCTTGTCAGAACATAAATAATTACAGATTAAAACAGGAATAAAACATGCCATGGGTAGGAAGGAAGGTTTATTGAAAATCTAAAGAAGCCTTTTATTGAGGTGAGAGGTTCATGGGCATTGTCAGGTGGGTATTGTCAGGTGGGTATTGTCAGGTGGGTATTGTCAGGTGGGTATTGTCAGGTGGGTATTGCCAGGTGGGTATTGTCAGGTGGGTATTGTCAGGTGGGTATTGTCAGGTGGGTATTGTCAGATGAGTATTGTCAGGTGGGTATTGTCAGGTGGGTATTGTCAGGTGGGTATTGTCAGGTGGGTATTGTCAGGTGGGTATTGTCAGGTGGGTATTGTCAGGTGGGTATTGTCAGATGAGTATTGTCAGGTGGGTATTGTCAGGTGGGTATTGCCAGGTGGGTATTGTCAGGTGGGTATTGTCAGGTGGGTATTGTCAGGTGGGTATTGTCAGGTGGGTATTGTCAGGTGGGTATTGCCAGGTAGGTATTGTCAGGTGGGAATTGTCAGGTGGGTATTGTCAGATGAGTATTGTCAGGTAGGTATTGTCAGGTGGGTATTGTCAGGTGGGTATTGTCAGGTGGGTATTGCCAGGTAGGTATTGTCAGGTGGGCATTGTCAGGTGGGTATTGTCAGGTGGGTATTGTCAGGTGGGTATTGCCAGGTGGGTATTGTCAGGTGGGTATTGTCAGGTGGGTATTGTCAGGTGGGCATTGCCAGGTGGGTATTGTCAGGTGGGTATTGTCAGGTGGGTATTGTCAGGTGGGTATTGTCAGGTGGGTATTGCCAGGTAGGTATTGTCAGGTGGGAATTGTCAGGTGGGTATTGTCAGATGAGTATTGTCAGATAGGTATTGTCAGGTGGGTATTGTCAGGTGGGTATTGCCAGGTAGGTATTGTCAGGTGGGTATTGTCAGGTGGGTATTGTCAGGTGGGTATTGTCAGGTGGGAATTGTCAGGTGGGTATTGTCAGATGAGTATTGTCAGGTAGGTATTGTCAGGTGGACATTGTCAGGTGGGTATTGTCAGGTGGGTATTGTCAGGTGGGTATTGTCAGGTGGGAATTGTCAGGTGGGTATTGTCAGGTGGGAATTGTCAGGTGGGTATTGTCAGATGAGTATTGTCAGGTAGGTATTGTCAGGTGGGTATTGTCAGGTGGGTATTGTCAGGTGGGTATTGCCAGGTAGGTATTGTCAGGTGGGAATTGTCAGGTGGGTATTGTCAGATGAGTATTGTCAGGTAGGTATTGTCAGGTGGGTATTGTCAGGTGGGTATTGTCAGGTGGGTATTGCCAGGTGGGTATTGTCAGGTGGGTATTGCCAGGTGGGTATTGTCAGGTGGGTATTGTCAGGTAGGTATTGTCAGGTGGACATTGTCAGGTGGGTATTGTCAGGTGGGTATTGTCAGGTGGGTATTGTCAGGTGGGTATTGTCAGGTGGGTATTGCCAGGTGGGTATTGTCAGGTGGGTATTGTCAGGTGGGTATTGTCAGATGGGTATTGTCAGGTGGGTATTGTCAGGTGGGTATTGTCAGGTGGGTATTGTCAGGTGGGTATTGTCAGGTGGGTATTGTCAGGTGGGAATTGTCAGGTGGGTATTGTCAGGTGGGTATTGTCAGGTGGGTATTGTCAGATGGGTATTGTCAGGTGGGTATTGTCAGGTGGACAAACAAGTTCTCCGAAGACCCATCAAGCCAGAATCTAAAGAAAGGTGCCATCTACCAGTTTTTAACCAGGCATCGGTGATTTTAAGTGAACTGTCCAAAATAAGAAAGAAAAAGAAAGACTTGCATTTATGACCACCGGACATCTCAAAGCACTTTACAGCCAATGAAGTACTTTTGGAGTGCAGTCACTAATTTAATCTGGGAAACGCGGCAGCAAGCTCCCACAAACAGCAATGTGATAATGACCAGATAATCTGTTTTTGTTATGTTCAACAAAGGATAAATATTGACTAGGACACCAGGGATAACTCCCCTGCTCTTCTTCGAAATAGTGCCGTGGGATCTTTTACGTCCACCTGAGAGAGCAGACGGGGCCTGGGTTTAATGTCTCATCCGAAAGATGGCACCTCCGACAGTGCAGCCCTCCCTCAGCACTGCACTGGGAGTGTCAGCCTAGATTTTTGTGCTGAAGTCCCTGGAGTGGGATTTGAACTCACAACCTTCTGACTCAGCGGTGAGGCCGCTGCTTCATAATAAGCCAGGAAGTCGGAAAAAATTTTTTTTTTAACAAGTCTGTTTTAAAAAAGAATCAAACTGTAGATATTGCAGTACAGAAAAATACCATTCAGCCCTCCGTCTTTGCCAGAGCTAGGTCCCTCACTTGGCCTCTAATTCAGATAATGTGCAGGCTGTCCATTCATTTCTGTCACCAGTGAAGGAAACACAACAACAACTTGTATTTATATAGCGCTTTTAACCTAGTGAAACATCCTGAGGCGTTTCACAGGAGTATTATGTGATAAGCGCAAGAACCCGAACCGCAGTCCAATTCCATTCCTGGACACCCACCCCCCCCACCCCGCCCACCCCCCCATCCACCCACCCCCCCCGCCCCCACCACCCACCCAACTTGAATCTGCACCATTTTGGATTTGAGAAAAGGTGGCCATCCAAGAGCCATCAACACTCATGGAGATTGCTGAATATGTCACGGAGTTTAACCATGTTGTTCACGGGCACTGCCGGCCAACCCTGACATCATCCAATTTAACATCCAGGAACTCTTGTGCGAGAGGGTCCACTGTCTTTCCAAGAGGAGCAGTTTAATGGACAAAAGATTTTCTTGATGAAGGCATTGATGTTGGCCTTGGCTCAGTGGGTAGCACTCTTGCCTCTGAGTCAGAAGATTGTGCGTCCAAGTCCCACTCCAGGGTCTTGAGTACAAGAATGTAGGCTGACACTCCCAGTGCAGTCATCATCATCAAAGGCAGTCCCACAGAATCGAGGAAGACTTGCTTCCACTCCCAAAGTGAGTTCTCTGGTGGCTGAACAGTCCGATATGAGAGCCACAGATCCTGTTACAGGTGGGACAGACATTCGTCGAGGGAAGGGGTGGGTGGGGCTGGTTTGCCGCGCGCTCCTTCCGCTGCCTGCACTTGACCTCTTCACGCTCTTTGCGTTGAGACTCGAAGAGCTCAACGCCCTCCCGGATGCACTTTCTCCACCTCGGCGGTCTTCGGCCAGGGTCACCCAGGTGTCAGTGGTGATGTCGCACTTTACCAGGAAGGCTTTGAGGGTGTCCTTGTAACGTTTCCGCTGTCCTCCTTTGGCTCGTTTACCATGAAGGAGCTCCGCATAAAGCATTTGCTTAGGGAGTCTCGTATCTGGCATGCGAACCATGTGGCCTGCCCAGCGAAGCTGATCGAGTGTGGTCAGTGCTTCAATACCGGGGATGTTGACCAGTGCAGTACTGAGGGAGTGTTGCACTATCAGTGGTGCCGTCTTTCGGATGAGACATTAAACCGAGGCCCCGTCTGCCCGCTCAGGTGGACGTGAAAGATCCTATGGTACTATTTCGAAGAAGAGCAGGGGAGTTATCCCCGGTGTCCTGGGACAATATTTATCCCTCAAGCAACATCACAAAAACAGATTATCTGGGCATTATCACATTGCTGTTTGTGGGAGCTTGCTGTGCGCAAATTAGCTGCCGCGTTTCCTACATTACAACACTGGCTAACACTTCAAAAAAAAAGTACTTCATTATCTGTAAAGCGCTTTGGGATGTCTGGTGGTCATGAAAGGCGCTATAGAAATGCAAGTTCTTTCTTTCATTGAGATGAGTTACGAGCTTCTCAACAAAACACTGGGGTAAGGGGGAAAGGGAGGGTGAGGGGAGAAGAGAACCAAATGTAAATGCCAGAAATGCTAATTGTTAGATGAACGCACTTGTGAAGAAATAAAACAATGAGAAAGGATCAACAGGATAATCTACAGTTGTGCTTTAAAGGGGTATTCCCATTTCCTGTCAGACCTTTGAACTCAACAGGATGGCATTATTCGTGTCATAAACCAATTATTTGTGATGCTAAAACATTGTGATAGACCAAGAGTTCTTGAAAGCCAAGTGGTTTAATTATCCTCCACCCAGAACAGTAAAGGTCCCGTATTGGACTGTTCAGTCACCTAAGAATTCACTTTTAGAGTGGAAGCAAGTCTGCCTCGATTTCGAGGGACTGCCGATGATGTTCTGGAGACAGGGTTCGGCCTGAAGGAGAACCTCAAGAAGTGTCTGTTTTGCTGCCATCTAGTGGAGGCTCAGTCGCTGAGCATATTCAAGATAGATCGATAGATTTTTGGATATTAAGGGAATCAAGGGATTATGGGGATATGATCAGCCATGATCTCATTGAATGGAGGAGCAGGCTCGAAGGGCCGAATGGCCGACTCCTGCTCCTATTTCTTATCATCATCATAGGCAGTCCCTCGAAATTGAGGAAGACTTATGTTCTTATGATACTGCTGCTACAGATAGGCAAGGGACACAATCCACCAGCATTTTGTTTGAGACACAAAGTTCCTCACAAATTGAAGTAGTTAAATAGTTCAGTGCTGATGCCAGCCACGGTTATGATCTGTGCACTGGAGCGTTCTGCCATTTCCTGGTTTCGAAAATACTAGGGCCGTTTTCCAAAATTGCGCTCCCAGCACAGAATTTCACTCACAACATTTCAAAAAATGACCCATTCTAAGTCTGTGCCATGTATATCCCCCTCAGTAGCCGAATGACACAGGCCGGGGAGATTATCGATTGGATTCCAGGTCTGTGCTATGCTGGCTAGTCTCTGTCAGGGAGACAGAGCTGGCTGCTTTTGATATCTATCCAGTGACTCTTGCCTGAAGCTTGTGCGGATTAAGCTCGGCTCTCCTATCCCCTGCGACACAAATCATGCATTGTTGACTAATGTTGTTTCGGAAACTGTCACTTTAAAACTCAGTCATTGCGTAAAGGGAGATAGATAAAGCCTGCCGTGGTACAATGTTGTGACGTGTGTTATTATGGTCTCCCTGGAAATAGACTTGGGACAGAGTCTAGCGCACAGTTATGAAATATATATGTAGTCTGTATTTGACTGGCAGTTTCCTTTTGAATTTGAGAAATCTGATCTTGAAAACACAGGATGTCCCAACAACCCTTTCCCAGGATATACACGAGATTCTGGTCAAAGAAGACAATTGAATGATCCTATGAGAACAGTAGCTAATCAGTGAATCTCATGAGAAGACGCAGTTTAGAAACCTCAGATGTCACAGGTTTCTTTCCTGAAACATAAAGAAATACACTGTGTGCTTAAATTAGTTACCCAAGATTAGATTTGTTCTTTTTATTATTTTGTCTACTCAAGGAGTCAAAGAACTTCCTACTGTCAATACAGAACTATTAATCATCTGTTGTTTCATAACTTTATCTTAAAGGTGGGGCCTGCTGTATGGGGATCTGCCCATTTTGAAGACAGGAAGTGGGATCTTATAATTACCTAAAAGCATCAGCATCAGGTGAGTTACTGAATGTTTACCAAGGCAAGGGTCGAAACTGGTCGTCTAGCGAGTAAATCGGACCCCTGAGAAACAAGAAAAAGTAAAGAAAGACTTACATTTATTCAGCAGACGTCCCAAAGTGCTTTACAGCCAACTTTTGAAATATAGGCCCTGAAATTCCGATGTCTCGGGTCCGTAAGAGGTTTCTACAGATCCAGGAAGACATCGGAAAGGCCGGTTTTCGGCACGCAATGCGCATGCGCTGAAAACCGGCTTTTCCGATCTGTCAAGTTTCTGGCTTGACAGATCTCACGCAGATCAGGAGCGAGGGCACTTGCAGGGCAAGATTTCCGATATTTACGAATATCTTGCCCTGCAAATAAGAACATAAGAACATAAGAATTAGGAACAGGAGTAGGCCATCTAGCCCCTCGAGCCTGCTCCGCCATTCAACAAGATCATGGCTGATCTGGTCGTGGACTCAGCTCCACTTACCCGCCCTCTCTCCGTAACCCTTAATTCCCTTATTGGTTAAAAATCTATCTATCTTTGACTTGAAAACATTCAATGAGCCAGCCTCAACTGCTTCCTTGGGCAGAGAATTCCACAGATTCACAACCCTCTGGGAGAAGAAATTCCTTCTCAACTCGGTTTTAAATTGGCTCCTCCGTATTTTGAGGCTGTGCCCCCTAGTTCTAGTCTCCCCCACCAATGGAAACAACCTCTCTGCCTCTATCTTCTCTAACCCTTTCATGATTTCAAATGTTTCTATAAGATCACCCCTCATCCTTCTGAACTCCAACGAGTAAAGACCCAGACTACTCAATCTATCATCATAAGGTAACCCCCTCATTTCTCGAATCAGCCTAGTGAATCGTCTCTGTACCCCTTCCAAAGCTAGTATATCCTTCCTTAAGTAAGGTGACCAAAACTGCACGCAGTACTCCAGGTGCGGCCTTACCAATACCTTATACAGTTGCAGCAACACCTCGCTGCTTTTGTACTCCATCCCTCTCGCAATGAAGGCCAACATTCCATTTGCCTTCCTGATTACCTGCTGCACCTGCAAACTAACCTTTTGGGATTCATGCACAAGGACCCCCAGGTCCCTCTGCACCACAGCATGTTGTAATTTCTCCCCATTCAAATAATATTCCCTTTTACTGTTTTTTTTCCCAAGGTGGATGACCTCACACTTTCCGACATTGTATTCCATCTACCAAACCTTAGCCCATTCGCTTAACCTATCCAAATCTCCTTGCAGCCTCTCTGAGTCCTCTACACAACCCGCTTTCCCACTAATCTTAGTGTCATCTGCAAATTTTGTTGCACTACACTCTGTCCCCTCTTCTAGGTCATCTATGTATATTGTAAACAGTTGTGGTCCCAGTACTGATCCCTGTGGCACACCACTAACCACTGATTTCCAACCGGAAAAGGACCCATTTATCCCAACTCTCTGCTTTCTGTTCGCCAGCCAATTCTCTATCCATGCTAATACATTTCCTCTGACTCCGCGTACCTTTATCTTCTGCAGTAACCTTTTGTGTGGCACCTTATCGAATACCTTTTGGAAATCTAAATACACCACATCCATCGGTACACCTCTATCCACCATGTTCGTTATATCCTCAAAGAATTCCAGTAAGTTAGTTAAACATGATTTCCCTTTCATGAATCCATGCTGTGTCTGCTTGATTGCACTATTCCTATCCAGATGTCCCGCTATTTCTTCCTTAATGATAGTTTCAAGCATTTTCCCCACTACAGATGTTAAACTAACCGGCCTATAGTTACCTGCCTTTTGCCTGCCCCCTTTTTTAAACAGAGGCGTTACATTAGCTGCTCTCCAATCTGCTGGTACCTCCCCAGAGTCCAGAGAATTTTGGTAGATTATAACAAATGCATCTGCTATACCTTCCGCCATCTCTTTTAATACCCTGGGATGCATTTCATCAGGACCAGGGGACTTGTCTACCTTCAGTCCCATTAGTCTGTCCAGCACTACCTCACTAGTGATAGTGATCATCTCAAGGTCCTCCCTTCCCACATTCTTATGACCAGCAATTTTTGGCATGGTTTTTGTGTCTTCCACTGTGAAGACGGAAGCAAAATAATTGTTTAAGGTCTCAGCCATTTCCACATTTCCCATTATTAAATCCCCTTTTTCATCTTCTAAGGGACCAACATTTACTTTAGTCACTCTTTTCCGTTTTATATATCTGTAAAAGCTTTTACTATCTGTTTTTATGTTTTGCGCAAGTTTACCTTCGTAATCTATCTTCCCTTTCTTTATTGCTTTTTTAGTCATTCTTTGCTGTTGCTTAAAATTTTCCCAATCCTCTAGTTTCCCACTAACCTTGGCCACCTTATACGCATTGGTCTTTGATTTGATACTTTCCTTTATTTCCTTGGTTATCCACGGCTGGTTATCTCTTCTCTTGCTGCCCTTCTTTTTCACTGGAATATATTTTTGTTGCGCATTATGAAAGAGCTCCTTAAAAGTCCTCCACTGTTCCTCAATTGTGCCACCGTTTAGTCCTTGTTTCCAGTCTACTTTAGCCAACTCTGCCCTCATCCCACTGTAGTTCCCTTTGTTTAAGCATAGTATGCTTGTTTCTGACACAACTTCCTCATCCTCAATCTGTATTACAAATTCAACCATATTGTGATCACTCATTCCGAGAGGATCTTTTACGAGGAGATCGTTTATTTTTCCTGTCTCGTTACACAGGACCAGATCCAAAATGGCTTGCTCCCTTGTAGGCTCTGTTACATACTGTTCTAAGAAACAATCCCGTATGCATTCTATGAATTCCTCCTCCAGGCTACCCCCTGCGATTTGATTTGACCAATCGATATGTAGGTTAAAATCCCCCATAACTACTGCCGTTCCTTTTTCACATGCCTCTATTATTCCCTTGATTATTGTCCGCCCCACCATGAAGTTATTATTTGGGGGCCTATAAACTACGCCGACCAGTGACTTTTTCCCCTTACTATCTCTAATCTCCACCCACAATGATTCAACATTTTGTTCATTGTAGCCAATATCATCCCTCACAACTGCCCTGATATCATCCTTTATTAACAGAGCTACCCCACCTCCTTTCCCTTCTTGCCTATCTTTCTGAATCGTCAGATACCCCTGTATGTTTAATTCCTAGTCTTGGCCACCTTGCAACCATGTTTCTGTAATGGCCACGATTCATTTGTAATGATTTGTGCCGTCAACTCATTTACTTTATTTCGAATGCTGCGTGCATTTAGATAAAGTGTTTTCATCCTAGTTTTTAAACCATGATTTTTAGTTTTTACCCCTCCTGCAGCCCTTTTATATTCAGTGGTCCTTTTCCCTTTTTGTTTCTTGCCTTTGGTTTCTCTGCCCTCCACTTTTACTCATCTCTTTTCTGTCTTTTGTTTTTGTCTCCTTTTTGTTTCCCTCTGTCTCCCTGTATTGGTTCCCATCCCCCTGCCATATTAGTTTAACTCCTCACCAACAGCATGTCCTTTAAAATCTTGCGCCTGAAAAAGCAAGCGTATAGCCTACTATTACAGGTGCAAGTGTTTAAAAATACACAGAAACATTTTAAAATAAAGTTATAAAAACACATTTTATTGTTAAAAACCCTCCCCACTATGGTAAGTTTATTTTAAGACTTAATTAAAAAAACTTTGAAAAATGTCGGCAAACTAATTTTTTTTAGAACAACTTTAATTTAAATGAATGTTAAATGTGTACTTTATTTTCTATTTTTTATTGTGTTTTGGCTGTTTCTCATTCATAGTAATAGGAGTTTCGGACTTACAGAACTCCTATTACTATGAATGGGAAACGATACTGTACCTGATTGGCTGCTGTCTCCAGCTCGCGGCCTGCGCACGTCCCCACGTGCACGCGCTGTGCACGCAGTCACCAGAGGCCTCAGGCTCGGAAGTTCGGACGAGCGCAGCAGCAACAGGTAAGCGCGCATCTTTTTTCTATTTTTAGGTCGTTTGCCCGTGGGAATAGGTCAACCGGAATTTCAGGGCCATAGTCACTGTTGTAATATAGAAAACACGGCAGTCAATTTGCACATAGCAAGCTTCCACAAACAGCAACGTGATAGTGACCAGATAATCTGTTTTTAGTGATGTTGATTGAGGGATAAATATTGACCAGAACACTGGGGATATCTCCCCTGCTCTTCTTTCAAATCTTTTACGTGGGATCTTTTACGTTCATCTGAGAGAGCAGACGGGGCCTCGGTTTAACATCTCATCTGCAAGACGGTACCTCCGACAATGCAGCACTCCCTCAGCACTGCACTGGGAGTGTCAGCCTAGATTTGTGTGCTCAAGTCCCTGGAGTGGGACTTGAACCCACGACCTTCTGACTCCGAGGCGAGAGTGCCACCCACCCTGGTACTGGCTGGCACTGTGAGTGATCCAAGAGTGATCTAAGATATGAAAATTGAAATAATCTAGACTACGAAAGTCTAGAAAGCCCCCCCACCCCACCCCCCTCAACAGAACCAGACCGCAGCAAAAGAATCAATGGCTTCAGGACAGAAGAGATAAAAGATGACAAACATAGTTGATGTCAGACGCCACTATTTGCAGTGTCTGGGAAAACTGAGTTGCAGCAGACATTAATGTACAGCACAAACTTTTGCAATGTAGTTTTCTGATCTTTTTTATTCACACTACATAATTTAAAAACAAATAATCATTTGTAGTGCTAGATATGATGGTTAGTGTAATAGTATTAGGTTACTAATTCTATCCTCCCCAGTGTATACACAAAGCACACAGCTGTTCCTAGCAGGACAATGCCCTTTAACAATGAGTGAAATGATAAGAAATACAAATATTTAAAATCAAATACATTCATAGTCATTCAATCAAAATGTCCTTATATTTATTAATTCCATATTAATTATTTTCTATATATATCCATTATATTCCCTTTTACTACCGGGACCATTTCTGTTCAGTCCAGATTGTACACATGTCCCAAATTGCAGAAATTGGCTGGGCAGCCTGGGGAAGCAGCACATTGCTGTTAAAATGCACTGGTCTAGAAATTAGGGTGCAGCCTGCAATGTATTTGCTTCATGGGTTCTTTGCTTAAGAATTCATAGCAACACATGCTATTAAGAACTAATTGGTTTATTAGCAAAGGTTCAACAATCACACTACACATTACCAGTTCATCCACTAGGCTCACGTGGATGACCTAGACACAACTGACTGGGGTTTTACTGGGTCTTGTGAACATCACGTGACTGGCTAAGCCACTCATCATCATCATAGACAATCCCTCGGAATCGAGGAAGACTTGCTTCCACTCCTGAAGTGAGTTCTCTGGTGGCTGTACAGCCCAATACGAGAGCCACAGACCCTGTTACATGTGGGACAGACATTCGTCGAGGGAAGGGGTGGGTGGGGCTGGTTTGCCGCGCGCTCCTTCCGCTATCTGCGCCTGACCTCTTCACGCTCTGCGTTGAGACTCGAAGAGCTCAACGCCCTCCCGGATGCACTTTCTCCACCTCGGGCGGTCTTCGGCCAGGGTCTCCCAGGTGTCAGTGGTGATGTCGCACTTTACCAGGGGGGCTTTGAGGGTGTCCTTGTAACGTTTCCGCTGCCCACCTTTGGTTCGTTTACCATGAAGGAGCTCCGCATAAAGCATTTGCTTAGAGAGTCTCGTATCTGGCATGTAAACTATGTGGCCTGCCCAGCGAAATCGAGTGTGGTCAGTGCTTCAATACTGGGGATGTTAGCCTGGACGAGGACACTGATGTTGGTGCGCTTGTCCTTCCAGGGGATTTGCAGGATCTTGCAGAGACATCGTTGGGGATATATCTCCAGCGACTTGAGGTGCCTTCTATACATCGTCCATGCCTCAGATCCATACAGGAGGGCGGGTATTACTACAGCCCTGTAGACCATGAGCTTGGTGGTAGATTTGAGGGCCTGGTCTTCGAACATTCTTTTCCTCAGACGGCCGAAGGCTGCACTGGCGCACTGGAGGCGATGTTGAATCTCCGCATCAATGTCTGCCTTTGTTGATAAGAAGCTCCCGAGATATGGGAAATGGTCCACGTTGTCCAGGGCCGCGCCGTGGATCTTGATGATTGGAGGGCAGTGCTGTGCACAATGTAACAGCTCTACAAACCTGTGAGCATACTCACCGGTGCACACATTACACACACAGTTCTGGGATCAGTCCCTGTGCTTAAACAGATAGGCCCCATACCAGGCCTCGGGCCTCAGCGTTGTCGAGCTGGATAGCTGCGGATACCGAATGGGCGTCCCCAAGGAAACTCGCTGGTGAATAGCAATCACAGATCGGGCCACTGCGGCATCAGCAACAGTTTTCAGGTATGTAGTTAAAGTGGGGGCAATTGGGTCTGGAGGGTAGCGGTGGCTGAGAGGGGATGGGTGCCGGGAAGAGACTGGAATCAGTCGGGGAGGGCAAACGCAGAGATCGGCGGGGGGGGGGGTGAATTTGGGGGGAGGGCGCGGTAGCGGCAGTGATCGGGGGTGGGGTGGGGGCAGCGGTGGCTGGTGTGGCCCATGGGGTTTGTAGGTGGGGGTCAAGGGTCAAGCTCCTCCCAGCTCCACATTAAGGTGAGCATGTTCAATGCAATTCGCTTGTTGGCTGCCGGCCAGCTGAATTCAGAGCAAGCCAGTATCACAGGGGGGACTTCAAAGAGGCGTTAGGCCCTTTATTTCAAAATGCAAAGGTGCTTGTTTAAGCCGTGGGCCTTGGACTCCGATTTTATCCTCCTACATCAACGGTACACTCCGACACATAATGAGCCGTGCCTTCTATTGCCGAGACCCCAAGCTCTGGAATTCCCTCCCTCAACGTCTCTGCCTCCCTACCTCTCTTTCCTCCGATCAGACACTCCTTAAAACCTACCTCTTTGACCAAGCTTTTGGTCGCCTGCCCTAAAATCTCCTTATGTGGCTTGCTGTCAGATTTTGCTTGAAGCGTGAAGCGCCCTGGGATGTTTGACTATGTTAAAGGCGCTATATAAATGCAAGTTGTTGTTCTCGTATTGGAGGCTCGGGAGGCCATTTAGTGCCCGATAAATGATTTAGTGCGCTGCCAAATTTCTAGGCTGCTATGCCATATTTGCAAAATAAATTCAAACGCAGAAAATACCAAACCACAGCCAGCGGAAAAGTGACAACTACATGAAACTATTTAAATTCTGTGCATTTCTGTTGCGTGCTTTGAAGTGTACAGTGGATGCAATTTCACGAGAAACTGGTTGGTTGCCAGCAACAACAAACACAATGTGGAGCAGACACACATGCAAAACCAATCTAAATATAACTGGGAGCAGTACAATGCCTCGAGCAAATCAACCTGTCAGCTCGACTGCTCGGCGGAACCTGGCCGCTCCAACTTTGAAGTGGGTCATAATAAGTGGGACATGTCGAGCACAAAACCTCTGATTTCAGATAAAGCGATGGGCGTCGCTGCTGGTCTTCCAGAGCAAGGAGATGTCCACGCCTGCGTGTTGCAGACTGGCGCAATCCAAGATCCAGGAGTACGTGCTGAGGGACGCATTAAAGATTGGTGCAGTCGCCGCAAAGGCACGGCGGGGAAGGGCCACAGTTTAAAGCCCTTCCGTCACGATAAACCCAGGGGCTGGAATCAGTATAAAACTCCCCTCGGGCTGTACTTGTAAACTTTTTGTACACATAGAGCACCATGATCTGAAAAAAACCTATGTAGTGCCATGTATAATGCAAGTTCTGTTTAGTAATGTATGTTGCAAAGAAATGTAACTATACCCTCACCCATTCCGTGTACCGTATAGTGCCATTGGTAAAGCAATATGATGACTGTATTACAATGTATCCTGGATTGTACTGTAATGTACCTCGAAATGTAAAGCAAGCAAATCTATTGAACGGAACTGCTGTTAGCATCCAAATGTACTGAACTGCCTTCCAATGTATTGTGCAAATTTTTATATGAATAAAGTATATTTTGAAATTAAAAAAAAAATTATTGCCCATCCCTTCCAGAGCAAGGAGATGTCCACGGCCGAGTGTTGCAGATTGGCACAATCCAAGGTCCAGGAGTACGTGCTGAGGGACGCATTAAAGATTGGTGCAGTCGCCACAAAGGCACGGTGGGGAAGAGGCACAGTTTAAGGCCCTTCCGCCTCGGTAAACCCAGGGGATGGAATCAGAGCCCCCCTTAGGCTGTACTTATTAATCTGCTTGGATACATAGAGCACCATGTACTGAAAAACACCTGCGTTGTGCCATAGATAATGAAAGTTCTGCACTGTTCAGTAACTTGTAAAGAAATGTAAATTAGCTTGGATGATGTGGAATCGGTATGGGTGGAGCTGCGGAATACCAAAGGGCAGAAAACGTTAATGGCAGTTGTGTACAGACCACCAAACAGTACTAGTGAGGTTGGGGACAGCATCAAACAAGAAATAAGGGATGCGTGCAATAAAGGTACAGCAGTTATCATGGGCGACTTTAGTCTACATATTGATTGGGCTAACTAAACTGGTAGCAATGCGGTGGAGGAGGATTTCCTGGAGTGTATTAGGGATGGTTTTCTGGACCAATATGTCAAGGAACCAACTAGAGAGCTGGCCATCCTAGACTGGGTGATGTGTAATGAGAAGGGACTATATGGCAATGTTGTTGTGCGAGGCCCCTTGGGAAGAATGATCATAATATGATAGAATTCTTTATTAAGATGGAGAGTGACACAGTTAATTCAGAAACTAGGGTCCTGAAATTAAGGAAAGGTAACTTCGACGCTATGAGGCGTGAATTGGCTAGAATAGACAGGCAAAGGATACTTAAAGGGTCGACGGTGGATAGGCAATGGCAAACATTTAAAGATCACATGGATGAACTTCAACAACTGTACATCCCAGTCTGGAGTAAAAATAAAACGGGGAAGGTGGCTCAACCGTGGCTAACAAGGGAAATTAAGGTTAGTGTTAAATCCAAGGAAGAGGCATATAAATTGGCCAGAAAAAGAAGCAAACCTGAGGACTGGGAGAAATTTAGAATTCAGCAGAGGAGGACTAAGGGTTTAATTAGGAGGGGGAAAATAGAGTACGAGAGGAAGCTTGCCGGGAACATAAAAACTGACTGCAAAAGTTTCTATAGATATGTGAAGAGAAAAAGATTAGCGAAGACAAACGTAGGTCCCTTGTAATCGGATTCAGGTGAATTTATAATGGGGAACAAAGAATTGGCAGACCAATTGAACAAATACTTCGGTTCTATCTTCACGAAGGAAGACACAAATAACCTTCCAGATGTACTAGGGGACCGAGGGTCTAGTGAGAAGGAGGAACTGAAGGAGATCCTTATTAGGCAGGAAATTGTGTGAGGGAAATTGATGGGATTGAAGGCCGATAAATCCCTGTGGCCTAATAGGCTGCATTCCAGAGTACTTAAGGAAGTGGCCCTAGAAATAGTGGATGCATTGGTGATCATTTTCCAACAGTCTATCGACTGGATCAGTTCCCATGGACTGGAGGATAGCTAATGTAACACAACTTTTTAAAAAAGGAGGGAGAGAGAAAATGGGTAATTATAGACCAGTTAGCCTGACATCAGTAGTGGGAAAAATATTGGAATCAATCATTAAGGATGAAATAGCAGCGCATTTGGAAAGCAGTGACAGGATCGGTCCAAGTCAGCATGGATTTATGAAAGGGAAATCATGCTTGATAAATCTTCTGGAATTTTTTTGAGGATGTAACTAGCAGAATGGACAAGGGAGAACCAGTGAATGTGGTGTATTTGGACTTTCAAGAGGCTTTTGACAAGGTCCCACACAAGAGATTGGTGTACAAAATCAAAGCACATGGTATTGGGGGTAATGTACTGATGTGGATAGAGAACTGGTTGGCAGACAGGAAGCAGAGTTGGGATAAACAGGTCCTTTTCAGAATGGCAGGCAGTGACTAGTGGAGTGCCGCAGGGCTCAGTGCTGGGACCCCAGCTCTTTACAATATACATTAATGATTTGGATGAAGGAATTGAGCGTAATATCTCCAAGTTTGCAGATGACACTAAATTGGGTGGTGGTGTGAGCCATGAGGAGGAGGCTAAGAGGCTGCAGGGTGACTTGGACAGGTTAGGTGAGTGGGCAAATGCATGGCAGATGCAGTATAATGTGGATAAATGTGAGGTTATCCACTTTGGGGGCAAAAACACAAAGGCAGAATATTATCTGAATGGCGGCAGATTGGGAAAAGGGGAGGTGCAACGAGACCTGGGTGTCATGGTACATCAGTCATTGAAAGTTGGCATGCAGGTACAGCAGGCGGTGAAGAAGGCAAATGGTATGTTGGCCTTCATAGCTAGGGGATTTGAGTATAGGAGCATGGAGGTCTTACTGCAGTTGTACAGGGCCTTGGTGAGACCTCACCTGGAATATTGTGTTCAGTTTTGGTCTCCTAATCTGAGGAACGACGTTCTTGCTATTGAGGGAGTGCAGCGAAGGTTCACCAGACTGATTCCCAGGATGGCAGGACTGACATATGAGGAGAGACTGGATCAACTGGGCTTTTATACACTGGAGTTTAGAAGGATGAGAGGGGATCTCATAGAAATGTATAAGATTCTGACGGGACTGGACAGGTTAGATGCGGGAAGAATGTTCCCGATGTTGGGAAAGTCCAGAACCAGGGGACACAGTCTTAGGATAAGGGGTAGGCCATTTAGGACTGAGATGAGGAGAAACTTCTTCACTCAGTGAGTTGTTAACCTGTGGAATTCCCTGCCGCAGAGAGTTGTTGATGCCAGTTCATTGGATATATTCAAGAGGGAGTTAGATATGGCCCTTACGGCTAAAGGGATCAAGGGGTATGGAGAGAAAGCAGGAAAGGGGTACTGAGGGAATGATCAGCCATGATCTTATTGAATGGTGGTGCAGGCTCGAAGGGCCGAATGGCCTACTCCTGCACCTATTTTCCATGTTTTTATGTTTCTCTGTTAAATGTATTCCCATCCGTTCCGTGTAAGGTTTTCATCTGCATAGTGCTACATGTCGCGTGATTCGTGATCGGTATTGAAATGTATCCTGGAATGTAATGTAAACCTGTTCTCATTTGCTCCATGTAATAACCTTATTTGCACATTACTACATGTAACGTGATTTACGATTATACTAAACTGTACCTTGAAATGAAATGCACGCTAGTGCATTGTATGGAACTGCTGTCAGCATCCAAACGAATTGTATGGAATTGCTGACCGCAAGGTACTGAACTATTTTCCAATGTATATTTTTGAAAAAAAAATGTATTGCCCATCCCTAATTGCCCTTGAGAAGGTGGTGGTGAGCCGCCTTCTTGAACTGCTGCAGTCCGTGTGTTGAAGGCGCTCCCACAATGCTGATTTTGTCATAGCAGTTTGGTTACAAACTGAGTGTCTCGCTGGGCCATTTCAGAGGGCAGTTAAGAGTCAGCCACATTGCTGTGGGTCTGGAGTCACATATCGGCCCAGACCGGCTAACGACGGCAAATTTCCTTCCCTAAAGGGCATTAGTGAACCAGATGGGTTTTTACAACAATCCACTAGTTTCATGGTCCCCATTACTGGTACTAGCTTTTTAATTCCAGATTTATTTAATTAACTGAATTTAAATTCCCCAGCTGCTGTTCTTCTTCTTTTTCTTCGGCAGTCCCTCTGAGTCGAGGATGACTTGCTTCCGCACTAATATGATTCTCAGGTGACTGATGAGACCAATGCGGGACCTACAGTCTCTGTTACAGGTGGGGCAGACGGTGATTGAAGGGACGGGTGGGTGGGGTGCTTGGGCTGTCGTGCGCTCCTTCCGCAGTTTGCGCTTGGCTTCCTTCCGCGTGGTCCCGGTGAAGAGGCTCGAGATGTCCGGCGCCTTCTCGGATGCTCGAAATGGAGGCCAATGCCAGGGATTTACAGGAGTCGGTGGGGATGTTGCACTTTTTCAAGGAGACTTTGAGGGTGTCATTGAAGCGTTTCCTCTACCCACCTGGGGCTCACTTGGCATATCAGAGCTGAGTACAGCGCTTATTTTGGGAGTCTAGCATTGGGCATGCAAACGACATGGCCCGTCGATCGGAGCTGATCGAGCGTGGTCAATGCTTCGATGCTGGGAATGTTGGCCTGAGCGAGAACACTGACATTGGTGTGTCTATCCTACCAATGGATTTGCAGGATCTTGTGGAGGCAGCGCTGGTGGTACTTCTCCAGTGCTTTGAGATGCCTGCTGTATATAGTCCATGTCTCTGAAGCATATAGAAGGGCAGGTATCACTACTGCTCTGCAGACCACGAGCTTGGTGCCGGGTTTGAGGTCCTGGTCTTCAAACACCCTCTTAGAAGCAAAAGACAGAAAGGAGATGAGTAAAAGTGGAGGGCAGAGAAACCCAAGGCAAAAAACAAAAAGGGCCACTTTGCAGCAAAATTCTAAAGGGTCTAAGTGAGTCAAAAAGGCAAGCCTGAAGGCTCTGTGCCTCAATGCAAGGAGTATTCGGAATAAGGTGGACGAAATAACTGTGCAGATAGCAGTTAACGGATACGATGTGGTTGGCATCACGGAGACATGGCTCCAGGGTGACCAAGGCTGGGAACTCAACATCCAAGGGTATTCAACATTTAGGAAGGATAGACAGAAAGGAAAAGGAGGCGGGGTGGCGTTGCTGGTTAAAGAGGAAATTAATGCAATTGTAAGGAAAGACATTAGCTTGGATGATGTGGAATCGGTATGGGTGGAGCTACGGAATACCAAGGGGCAGAAAACGCTAGTGGGAGTTGTGTACAGACCTCCAAACAGTAGTAGTGATGTTGGGGAGGGCATCAAACAGGAAATTAGGGGTGCATGCAATAAAGGTGCAGCAGTTATCATGGGTGACTTTAACATGCAGATAGATTGGGCTAACCAAACTAGAAACAATACGGTGGAGGAGGATTTCCTGGAGTGCATAAGGGATGGTTTTCTAGACCAATATGTTGAGTTACCAACTAGGGGGGAGGCTATCTTAGACTGGGTGTTGTGTAACGAGAGGATTACTTAAGGGGTTGACTGTGGATGGGCAATGGCAGACATTTAGAGACCGCATGAATGAACTACAACAATTGTACATTCCTGTCTGGCGTAAAAATAAAAAAGGGAAGGTGGCTCAACCGTGGCTATCAAGGGAAATCAGGGATAGTATTAAAGCCAAGGAAGTGGCATACAAATTGGCCAGAAATAGCAGCGAACCCACGGACTGGGAGAAATTTAGAACTCAGCAGAGGAGGACAAAGGATTTGATTAGGGCAGGGAAAACAGAGTACGAGAGGAAGCTTGCAGGGAACATTAAGACAGACTGCAAAAGCTTCTATAGATATGTAAAGAGAAAAAGGTTAGTAAAGACAAACGTAGGTCCCCTGCAGTTAGAATCAGGGGAAGTCATAACAGGGAACAAAGAAATGGCAGACCAATTGAACAAGTACTTTGGTTCGGTATTCACTAAGGAGGACACAAACAACCTTCCGGATATAAAAGGGGTCAGAGAGTCTAGTAAGAAGGAGGAACTGAGGAAAATCCTTATTAGTTGGGAAATTGTGTTGGGGAAATTGATGGGATTGAAGACCGATAAATCCCCAGGGCCTGATAGACTGCATCCCAGAGTACTTAAGGAGGTGGCCTTGGAAATAGCGGATGCATTGACAGTCATTTTCCAACATTCCATAGACTCTGGATCAGTTCCTATGGAGTGGAGGGTAGCCAATGTAACCCCACTTTTTAAAAAAGGAGGGAGAGAGAAAACAGGGAATTATAGACCGGTCAGCCTGACATCGGTAGTGGGTAAAATGATGGAATCAATTATTAAGGATACCATAGCAGTGCATTTGGAAAGAGGTGATATGATAGGTCCAAGTCAGCATGGATTTGTGAAAGGGAAATCATGCTTGACAAATCTTCTGGAATTTTTTGAGGATGTTTCCAGTAGAGTGGACAAGGGAGAACCAGTTGATGTGGTGTATTTGGACTTTCAGAAGGCTTTCGACAAGGTCCCACACAAGAGATTAATGTGCAAAGTTAAAGCACATGGGATTGGGGGTAGTGTGCTGACGTGGATTGAGAACTGGTTGGCAGACAGGAAGCAAAGAATAGGAGTAAATTTTCAGAATGGCAGGCAGTGACTAGTGGGGTACCGCAAGGTTCTGTGCTGGGGCCCCAGCTGTTTACATTAATAATTTAGACGAGGGGATTAAATGTAGTATCTCCAAATTTGCGGATGACACTAAGTTGGGTGGCAGTGTGAGCTGCGAGGAGGATGCTATGAGGCTGCAGAGCGACTTGGATGGGTTAGGTGAGTGGGAAAATGCATGGCAGATGAAGTATAATGTGGATAAATGTGAGGTTATCCACTTTGGTGGTAAAAACAGAGAGACAGACTATTATCTGAATGGTGACAGATTAGGAAAAGGGGAGGTGCAATGAGACCTGGGTGTCATGGTACATCAGTCATTGAAGGTTGGCATGCAGGTACAGCAGGCGGTTAAGAAAGCAAATGGCATGTTGGCCTTCATAACGAGGGGATTTGAGTACAGGGGCAGGGAGGTGTTGCTACAGTTGTACAGGGCCTTGGTGAGGCCACACCTGGAGTATTGTGTACAGTTTTGGTCTCCTAACTTGAGGAGGGACATTCTTGCTATTGAGGGAGTGCAGCAAAGGTTCACCAGACTGATTCCCAGGATGGCGGGACTGACATATCAAGAAAGACTGGATCAACTGGGCTTGTATTCACTGGAGTTCAGAAGAATGAGAGGGAATCTCATAGAAACATTTAAAATTCTGATGGGTTTAGACAGGTTAGATGCAGGAAGAATGCTCCCAATGTTGGGAAAGTCCAGAACCAGGGTTCACAGTCTAAGGATAAGAGGTAAGCCATTTAGGACCGAGATGAGGAGAAACTTCTTCACCCAGAGAGTGGTGAACCTGTGGAATTCTCTACCACAGGAAGTAGTTGAGGCCAATTCACCAAATATATTCAAAAAGGAGTTAGATGAAGTCCTTACTACTCGGGGGATCAAGGAGTATGGCGAGAAAGCAGGAATAGGGTACTGAAGTTTCATGTTCAGCCATGAACTCATTGAATGGCAGTGCAGGCTCGAAGGGCCAAATGGCCTACTCCTGCACCTATTTTCTATGTTTCTATGTTTCCTCAGCTGACCGAAGGCTGCACTGGCACATCGAAGGCTTCATCATCGACAACTGCTCTTGTTGACAGTAGGCTCCCAAGGTATGGAAAATGGTCCACGTTGTCCAAGGCCTCCTCATGGATCTTGATAATCGGGGAGCAGTGCTGTGTGGTGAGAGCAGGTTGGTAGAGAACCTTTGTCTTACGGATGTTTAGTGTAAGGCCCATACTCTCGTACGCTTTGGTGAAGATGTTGATGATGGTTTGGAGTTCGACCTCCGAGTGTGCGCAGATGCCAGATGACAGAGGATGGGACGACCTTAGATCTGTGGCAGACCGCAGGGAAACTCCTCTGTAATTATCACAATCAGACTTGTCACCTTTCTTGAAGATGGTCACGATTACAGTGTCTTTGAGATCCCCTGGCATGCTCTCCTCTTTCCAAATAAGAGAAATGAGTTCATGGATTCGCACCAATAGTGCTTCTCCACCATGCTTTAGTTGTCAGATGGCCTTTTCAAACTCATGCCGGGCTGGGGTTGTGCTGAGATGGTGGCGAGTAGGATGCTGCGGGATGGAGTCGAGGACACCCGCATCGAAGACAGAGTCTCGGTTAAGGAGATCTTCAAAGTGCTCCTTCCAGCGGGCACTGCCTCTCTATCCTTGAGTGGGGTAGGACCTTGGGTGCTTGGGCCGTAGGTGGTCTTGACTGCACTAAAGAATCCTCACATGTTGTGGTTGCCGGCTAGTTGCCGGATCTCCTGCACTTTCTCCACCCACCAGCTGTTCTTTAGGTCGCGAGTTTTGTGTTAGACCTCGGCCTTCAGACGTCTATCAAGCTGCTTTCTTGCTCTCGAGTTGTGTTGCTGTTTCCAGTTCAAGAATGCCTTGTGCTTGTGTCGTATCAGCTCCTGGTCATTCCCGTTGAACCAGTCTGGATGTTTCCTGGTCGAGTGACCGAGTGATTCTTCACAGGTGCTAAATTATGGAGGCCTTGAGGGCAGGCCAGGCACTGTGGACATTCTGTGTCTCCTGTTCACTGGACGTCATCAGGTTGGCAGTGAGGCGCTGGCTATATAGGGCTTTCTTATCAGGGTCTTTGAGTGCTCCAGCGTTGATTTTTCTGCGGCATTGTTTCTGTTGCCGCCGCTGTTTTGGGGCTAAGTTGATGGTGATGACAGAGCAGATTAGGCGGTGGTCCGTCCAGCAGTCATCAGCGCCCGTCATGGTGCGGGTGATGCGGACGCCCTTGTGGTCCCTCACTCGGGCAATGATTTAGTCGAGCAGATGCCAGTGCTTGGAGCGAGGGTATTGCCATGAGGCCTTGTACTTGTCCCTCTGACGGGACAAGGTGTTGGTGATGACAAGACCATTTTCTAAGCATTTCGTCAGGAGGAGGGTATCGTTGGTGTTGGCACCCCCAGCTGCTGTGGTGGGATTTGAACTCATGTCTCGGGATCATTAGTCCAGGCCTCTGGATTACTGGTCCAGTTACATCACCACTATGCCATCATAACCCTAGCTTCATAAACGTTTCAGTTGGTGCTTTTCGTCTTCTTAAAAGGAAATCTAAATAGGACCAATAGTCAATTCCAGCTCTTTAGCAAATTTACCCGTTCCTCATTTTGCCATTCTAACATTTTTGTACTACTCCCATTGTATTTTAATTTTGTTGCTCCAACTCGTCTGTCTTCTATAGTTTTGTTCTCTTCTGAGCTGCTACTGCTGTCACAGCGGCTGACAACCGTGAGAATTGAAGTGTGCAGCAACAGTCTCTAGTAACAAGTGTCCAGCGGTTGATCATCAGGGAGCTTCCGTGACCCTTACATATACAGCAGTGCTCTGCGGCAAGGACAGGCTGGTAGAGGACCTTTGTCTTACAGATGTTTAGCACAAGGCCCATATTTTCGTACGCCTCAGTAATTGAAGCACTGACCACACTTGATCAGCTCCGCTGGGCGGGCCACGTCGTCCGCATGCCAGACACAAGACTCCCGAAACAAGCGCTCTACTCGGAACTCCTTCTTGGCAAACGAGCCAAAGGTGGGCAGAGGAAACGTTACAAGGATGCCCTCAAAGCCTCCCTGGTAAAGTGCAGCATCACCACCAACTCCTGGGAGTCCCTGGCCAAAGACCGCCCTGGGTGGAGGAGGTGGATCCGGGAGGGTGCTAAGCACCTCGAGACTCGTCAGCGAGTGCATTCAGAAACCAAGCGCAGGCTGCGGAAGGAACGTGCGGCAAACCTGTCCCACCCTCTCTTACCCTCAACGACTATCTGTCCCACCAGTGGCAGGGACTGTGGTTCTCGTATTGGACTGTTCAGCCACCTAAGGACTCATTCTAAGAGTGGAAGCAAGTTTTCCTCGATTCCGAGGGACTGCCTATGATGATGATGATGACATATATAGCAACTTCAAACAGAAATAACGTTGGTTCATTTGAAATATGAATGAATAATTCTATGTTTGGCACTTTATTTGTCATTTGATCGTTATTCTTTTTGGTTTTGTTAAATTTAACCCCAAGTTTTTCCAGATTTCAAACACCAAACTTGGGGATTCATTATTCAAATATTATGATACCAGTTTTGCTTAACTGGGTTTACAATCAAACAGCTGTCAGTCACCTCCCGAACCCACTTTATTGCTCCCATCAATTCCCTTTTGTTTACATTCTTTCCATCAAAATACAAGGCACTGCATCAAGCCCTATTTTTCCCAACTGTGATGATTAATTCCTTCTAAATGCTGTATCTCTCTCCAGCCTACTAGTCTGGGCAGGAACAGTCTAAAGAAGCAAAGCTGTCATATAAAGCATGGGACTTTATAATTATAAAAAAGCCAGCGGATAAGGACCATTAATTTCGACCTGCTCTAGTTTGCTCAGCTCAAAATTAAACAGCAATTGTACATTAAAAATGATATATCGTCTGCAGTCTGCCTCTTGCATGTTGGTTCTATTACCCAGCTGTTAACTGCAAATTTTGGCAAATACAAAACACCCTAAACATTTGCACAGTCTGCTTAACACATACCTCACCTCAGGGAATACCCACCGTAAATACACCACGGAGCAACGTCAGCATCAGGAGCGATGAGAAAAACCTGCTACTGAGGCGGTAACACTGCTGCCTCTGCATTAGGAAGCTGTGGGATTTAAGGCTTCTCTGGAGGCTCAGATCTTGAACTTCAAGTGCAGCATGAGTAAGGTGCTGCACTACAGCCACAACAGCTCTTCAGATAGGGTAAGGAAGCAAAGCTTCCATCTCCCTATCACGGTAGATTATAAAGATCTGTTGGCACTCATGGCAAAGGGTTTGGGTCAGGCAACATGTGTGTTCTGGACAATATTCCCAGTTGAACTACCCTGATCAACTATCAACACTGAGCCAAAGGAGATATTCGGAGGGGGTGGTTTAAAGCTTGGTCAAAGACATAGGGGCGGAAATTCTGCCACGCCTCTGTTGTGCCGTTAACCCGGGCAGGGCGGTAAACTTTGCGCCGGGAAATGGTTTGCGTCTCCAGCCACAAAATCCGTCCGCTGGGCCCCGAGCGTGGGGCGGAGCGCAAAGTGAGGCGTTGCACACCTCTTTTAGGGCGCTAGGCCAGCTGAGCAACTGAAAATCCCGAGCTAAACAGCCGGCCTCGGAGCACCCTGAGAGAGGCTTCCGTGGCGAAAAGAAATCTGAAAGAAAAACACCAAAAACATTCCCAATACCTTACTGACGCCACATCCACATGATTCGCAAAAATAATAAAAATAAAAACCAATCACGCTTACCTCAGGTCGACATTCCTTCCCTCACTGCGGCCGCTCCAGCTCGGACCGCCCGCTTTCCCAGGCGGTCCCCCCAGGGGGCGCTGCGGGGCGCTACGGATCGGGCCAGTTTCAAATTTCGAAGCGGTGTCGTGACCACGGGGCGTTGCACGCCGGCTCGCCTCCCCCGGGCGGTACTGCTCCGCGCCCCCGCAAACCCGGCACCGAATGTCCCGGCGGGGCCCTGAAAGCTGGCCGCCCACCGGGAAATGATTTCCGCTGCCATTACCGCCCCTCCGGGGCACAAACAGAGGCGACAACAGACTGAGAATCCAGCCCAAGAGGTTTAAGGAGCATCTTAAAGGAGGAGAGGGAAGCGGAGAGGCAGAGCGGTGTAGGGAGGGAAGTCCGGAGGTTATGTATGCAACACCTTGTAACCAGCATTCTACCGCCACCAGAGGGCGCCATCTGTTGGAGTCCCAGGGGATACCTTGGGAGCACTGCATATAAGCAGGCCTCCCATGCTGTGCCAGCACTCTGGAGTCAGAATAAAGAGACTAAGGTCACACTTACTCAAGTCTACAGTACTCAGTCACATTGCTTTATTTGAGACATAACAGTTGGGGCCTGGTTGGCCGAAGGCACAGCCGACAATGTGGGGCGAGGGGTTAAGGGTGCACGGGGTCAGAGTTTGAGAAACCCATAGTTCCGAGATGGTTGTCAGGCTGGAGAAGGTTACGGAGATTAGGGAGGAATGAGGTCCTGCAGGAATCTGAACATGAAGATGAGAATCTTAAACTTGACAACTTAATAAGTAGGAAACGAGAGGAAAGAGGTACGAACTGGAGAATGTCATTCAACATAACAATAACAAAAAGATTAATTAAATGTGAAACAGTTGTCCATAAACAGTTAAGTATTAGTGACCCACATGAGGTGCCTTTTTAATAAAGTGCTGCTCAATATCAACGTCAATTGCGGTTGTTCGGCGGCTGATGGAAGTACATTACTTGATGGTACGCACACGGTACAGCATCTCAGGAGCCTATCGTCAATAAAATCTTATTAGTAAATTGCAAACAGAACTACACATCTGGCAGAAGGCTGCACCACACTGTGAGCTTTCTAACGAACACAATGGGAGGATTAAGAATTAGCTGTGCAGCATATCTCTGATAAAGTCATCTGGGAATTATTTGCACATTGACGTATAAGCTTATTCCTTGTGTTCCTAGTGTATTGCTCCAGCCAGTGAAACATGCCACACATTTCTGGAATTTTCGAGATGGGTTTGGCCCTACTTTCATTTGAACAATCGCATTCCATTGAACATTGAGAGAAACTTTGCTGCATCAGGTGTGGAAACTACTTCTGCAAGAGGTTTAATGAAATAAAGGTAAAGCATTTTCAGAAAGCAGATTTTGGTTAAAAAACTGCCCATTCGCATTGATGCAAGAGACGATATTGTCGGCTTCATTTGTTAGTGCTGATCAATGGGCTGGAGAAAAACGTTTTAATCATCAGACTACAGATATTTCATTCACGGGATGTGAACGTCGCTGGCAATGCCAGCATTTATTGCCTATCCCTAATTGCCCTTGAGATGGTGATGGTGAGCCACTATTTCAGAGGGCAATTAAGAGTCAACCACATTGTTGTGGGTCTGGAGTCACATAGCAGCCAGACTGGGTAAGGACGGCAGATTTCCTTCCCTAAAGGACGTTAGTGAACCAAATGGGTTTTTACGACAATCTAGTAGTTTCATGGTCACCATTACTGGTACAGGTTGAACCTCCTTTATCCGGAACTCCCTTATCCGGAACCACCCCTCGTCCGGAACCATTCCCGACCATTGGGTGGCGCATGCGCAGAACTCTGACATGAACAAATCGAACAAATTGAAGTCCTTCCTCGCTGTCGACTCCTGCGATTGCTGGCCTGACCCCACAATCCACCGCCCCCCCACCCCCCCCACCCTCTACCACACTCCCAGCCCCAAGCCAGCCCCGATATCCCTTTGCTCAGTACCTGTACCATTCAATATAACATGACCACCCCTCGTCCGGAAAAATCCCTTATCCGGAACAGGCCAGGTCCTGAGGGTTCCGGATAAGGGAGGTACAACCTGTACGAGCTTTTTATTCCAGATTTATTTAATTAAATGAATTTAAATTCCCCCCCTGGTTAGGAAAGAGAAGGCCATAAACAGGCCTGGGTGGAAAACCTTGGCTTCCTAGCTAATTACTGGTTAACTGCTCTGCCTGGTGTAATACTGTGCCATATAAGCCAGGAAGATGCTAAGTTTGATCCCAGTCAATACTGAGTTATCCAATCTCAGCTGAAGAGACAGTAGGGGAAAAAAGAGTGGAGGGGGGTTAAATTAGCCAAGGTTCTCACACCTCATGGCAAATCTGAATGACAGGTGAGATCATTATATTCCCACACTTCCCAAACAACAACAACTTGCATTTATATAGCACCTCTATCACAGTAAAACGTCCCAAGGCGCTTCACAGGAGCGATTATCAAACAAAATTTGACACCGAGCCACATAAGGAGATATTAGGGCAGCTGACCAAAAGCTTGGTCAAAGAGTTAGGTTTTAAGGAGCGTCTTAAAGGAGCAAATTAGAGATAGAGAGACGGAGAGGTTTCGGAAGGGAATTCCAGAGCTTGGGGCCCAAGTAGCTGAAGGCACGGCCACCGATGGTGGAGAGATGAAAATTATGGATTCTCAAGAGGGCAGAATTAGAAGAACACAGATATCTCGGGGGGTTGTGGGGCTGGAGGAGGTTACAGAGATAAGAAGGGGTGAGGCCATGGAGTATTTGTAAACAAGGATAAAATCGAGATGTTGCTTAACCAGGAGCCAGCAAAGGCCACCAAGGGTGAACGGAACTTGGTGCGAGTTAGGATGCAGGCAGCAGAGCTTTAGGTGTCTGCAAGTTTACGGAGCGAGATAAAAATGGGAGGCCGGCCAGGAGTGCGTTGGAATAACCAAGTCTAGAAGTAAAAAAGGCATGGGTGAGGGTTTCAACAGCAGATGAGCTGAGGCGGGGGGGGGGGGAGTCGGGCGATGTTATGGAGGTGGAAATGGGTCGTCAAATATGTCACCAAGGTTGCGAACAGTGTGATTCAGCCTTAGACAGATGCTCGGGAGTGGGATGGATTCGGTGGCTAGGGCACGCAGTTTGTGGCGGGGACTGAAGACAATAGCTTTGGTCTTCCCAATATTTAGTTGGGGAAAATTTCTGCTCATCCAGTACTGGATGTTGGACAAGCAGTCTGACAATTTAGAGACTGTGGAGGGGTCGAAAGAAGAGGTAGTGAGATAGAGTTGGGTATCGTCAGCGTACATGTGGAAACTGATCCTGTGTTTACGGACGATATCGCCAAGGGGCAGCATATAGATGAGAAATAGGAGGGGGCCAAGGATAGATTGTTGGGGGACACTAAATGTAATGGCACGGGGGTGGGAAGAGAAGTCATTGCGGGTGATTCTCTGTCGACGACTGGATAGGTAAGAATGGAACCAGGCGAGTACAGTCCCACTCAACTGGACGACGGTGGAGAGGCTTTGGAGGAGGATGGCGTGGTCAGCGTGTCAAAGGCTGCAGGCAGATCAAGAAGGACAAGGAGGGATAGTTTACCACAGTCACAAAGCATATAATTTGTGACTTTGATAAGAGCTGTTGCGATACTGTGGAACGGGTGAAAACCTGATAGGAGGGGTTCAAACATGGATTTGCGGGAAAGATGGGCAGGGATTTGGGAGCCGACAACGCGTTCAAGGGATTTGGAGAGGAAAGGGAGGTTGGAGATGGGGCAGTATTTTCAAGGATGGAGGGGTCGAGGGTTGTTTTTTAGAGGGGTGAGGATAGCAGATTTGAAGGAGAGGGGGGCAGTACCTGAGGAGAGAGAACCGTTACCAATATCAGCTAACATGGGAGCCAGGAAGGGAAGTTGGGTGGTCAGAGGTTTACTGGAAGTAGGATCTCATGGACAAGATGAGCTCGGAGAGAACACCTGGGGAGAAAAACTAGAAACAGATGCGTGTTCAGAGCTAGGGCAGAGGAGAACCTTCGTTGGTTTATTAACAAAGGTTTAACAATCACACTACACATTACTAGTTTGTTCACTAGGCTCACAACTGCATATCTCGTCGTGGATGACCTCGACCCAACTGACTGGAGCTTTATTGAATCTTGTGAACATCACATGACTGGCTAAGCCACTCACAATGCAACAGCTCTACAACTTTTTTGTTGCAAACCAATAAATAAACATTAAATCAAGTGCCCCCTTATTAAAAGGGGGGGCGACACTCCAAACAGTTTACAAGTGCCTTTTTTTTTGTTTGTTTTTTGTGGGGGTTTTTTGTTGTTTTTTTCAAACAGCTCTACAAACCTGTGGGCATACTCACAGGTGCATACATTAC
This sequence comes from Pristiophorus japonicus, assembly GCF_044704955.1. Taxonomy (NCBI): domain Eukaryota; kingdom Metazoa; phylum Chordata; class Chondrichthyes; family Pristiophoridae; genus Pristiophorus; species Pristiophorus japonicus. Next base: position 12,677,319 of record NC_091990.1, read on the forward strand.
AGACCACACTTGGAGTACTGTGTACAATTCTGGTCGCCATATTATAAAAAGGATATAGAGGCACTGGAGAGGGAGCAGAGAAGATTTACAAGGATGATACCAGAAATGTGAGGGTATACATATCAGGAAAGGATGAACAGGCTGGGTCTCTTTTTGGTTGAAAAAAGAAAGGTGAGGGGTGACCTAATAGAGGTCTTTAAAATGATGAAAGGTTTTGATAGAATGGATACAGAGAATGTTCCCACTTGTGAAGAAGAGCATAACTAGAGGCCGTCATAATAAGATAATCACCAAGAAATCCAATAGGGAATTCAGAAGAAACTTCTTTACCCAGAGAGTGGTGAGAATGTGGAACTCGCTGCCACAGGGAGTGGTTGAAGCGAATAGTATCGATGCATTTAAGGGGAGGCTAGATAAGCATATGAGGGAGAAAGGAATAGAGGGTTATGCTGATAGAGTTAGATGAGGAAAGACGGGAGGAGGCTCGAGTGGAGCATAAATGCCGGCATGGACTGGTTGGGCCGAATAGCCTGTTTCTGTGCCGTATATCCGATGTAATGCTTTATATGATCCAGTCAGGTGAATGGCTAAATCAGTTATCAACCATATACGTTCAAGCCTGCATCCCTTGGACTTAAGGGAGCCAAGATGAGGGCCGTACTAGGGGGACCGGCCTGGGTGAGAGAAATGGTTTCAATGGGTACTAGGACATGCAGGAAAGAGTGGGAGGTCTGGGGTAGGGTGGGGGTCTGGGGAAGGGTGGGGGTGAGGGGAAGGGTGGGAGTCTGAGGGTGAGTGGTGGTGTGGGGTAGGGTAGGGGTCTGGGGAAGGGTGGGGCTGCGGAGAAAGGGTGGAAGTCTGGGAAAGGGTGGGGGTCTGGGGGTGGGCAATGGTGCAGGGAAGGGTGGGGCTGCGGGGAAAGGGTGGGGGTCTGGGGAAAAGTCGTGGTCTGGGGAAGGATAGGATGAGGGGAAAGGGTGGTGGTCTGGAGCAGGGTAGGAGTCGGGGGAAGGGTGGGGGTCTGGGGAAGGGTGGGAGTCTGGGGAAGGGTGGGAGTCGGGGAAAGGGTGGGAGTGAGGGGAAGGGTGGGGGTCTGGGGAAGGGTGAGAGTGAAGGGAAGGGTGGGGGTCTGGGGAAGGGTGGGGGTCAGGGAAGGGTGGGGGTCAGGGGAAGGGTGGGGTCTGGGGAAGGGTGGGGGTCTGGGGTGGGGGTCAGGGGAAGGGTGGGGGTCAGGGGATGGGTGGGGGTCTGGGGAAGGGTGGGGGTCAGGAGAAGGGTGGGGGTCTGGGGAAGGATAAGGTGAGGCGAAAGGGTGGGGGTCTGGAGCAGGGTAGGAGTCGGGGGAAGGGTGGGGGTCTGGGGAAGGGTGGGAGTCTGGGAAGGGTGGGAGTCGGGGAAAGGGTGGGAGTGAGGGGAAGGGTGGGGGACTGGGGAAGGGTGGGAGTGAGGGGAAGGATGGGGGTCTGGGGAAGGGTGGGGGTCAGGGGAAGGGTGGGGGTCAGGGGAAGGGTGGGGGTCAGGGGATGGGTGGGGGTCAGGGGATGGGTGGGGGTCTGGGGAAGGGTGGGGTCAGGGGAAGGGTGGGGGTCTGGGGAAGGGTGGGGTCAGGGGAAGGGTGGGGGTCAGGGGAAGTGTGGGGGTCTGGGGAAGGATGGGGTGAGGGGAAAGGGTGGGGGTCTGGGGAAGGGTGGGAGTCTGGGGAAGGGTGAGAGTCTGGGGAAGGGTGGGAGTCTGGGGAAGGGTGGGGGTCAGGGGAAGGGTGGGAGTCTGGGGAAGGGTGGGGTTCTGGGGAAGGGTGGGGGTCAGGGGAAGGGTGGGGGTCAGGGGAAGGGTGGGGGTCAGGGGATGGGTGGGGGTCAGCAGAAAGGATGGGGCTGTTGGGTGGGGTGGGGGTCTGGGGAAGGGTGGGGGTCAGGGGAAGGGTGGGGGTCAGGGGATGGGTGGGAGTCTGCAGAAAGGGTGGGCTGCTGGGTGGGGTGGGGGTCTGGGGAAGGGTGGGGGTCAGGGGAAGGTGGGGGTCAGGGGATGGGTGGGGGTCTGCAGAAAGGATGGGGCTGTTGGGTGGGGTGGGGGTCTGGGGAAGGACGGGGAAAGATGTGACAGTTTTTCACAGCTCATTGGGGATTAACTGTAAAATGACAGTTGTCAATCTTTTTTTTTAAATAGTCAGAAATGCAATCTTGAATATGTTAATCATTATCTTGCCAGAGAGAGTGGGAAAGTATTGATACAGGAAGCAACTAAAATGCATCGAACAACAATCCATTTAATGAGTCAGAGCTGGCCTGGGTATAGGCAACACAGAGTGAGTGCATGGGAATAATTTGGTTCATAATGCTTTTGAGAAAATATATGGTCATTGACAAAGAGATAGTGGAAGTCCCTGTGAACTACTTTATTTGGACTTCCAGAAGGCCTCAACAAAGTCCCATAAGAAAAATGCGAGAGGACACGACCACAGATCGTGAGTTTAAAGAGCTGGAGCACGCCATTACAGCTTCCAGCGCGAGTCGCTCCTAGTGTGTGACGACTTTGAGGTGGGCGATTGGGTGACGTCATCAAGGCCCAGTTCGCCAGTTAGAGCGTGGGCAGGAACATCGACGGGGTCTAGGCACAGCGGAGGAGCGGGCAGGTCGGGGCGGAGGTGCGGCGAATGAGGGTACGGGGCCCAGGAGAGTCGAGGGCCCAGGGGCAGCACGGGCCAGCCCACACTGCGATATGTGTGTGCACTAGGTCCGTACAGCAGAGCTGGTCTCCAGTCACCCTGGTTAATCCTTGCCATTGGATAAAAACCTAGCTCTGTCAAGCCCGTGTGGTGGCTGGTGTGCAACGGTCACCACACGTTGAAAAAATCCACGCACAGGCATCTTCCACCCCTGGAGTTCAGGATCTGGAATATCAGGTCCTTCATTGAAACATCTATGAACTCATCCCTTTTGGTGTGGCAGCAAGTCATCCTCGTTCAAGGGACCCCCGCCTATGATGATGATGATAAGAAAAAGAAAACAAAATCCACGGGACTGGATAAGAAATTGGATTAAAATAATAGGACTCAATAGTCTCATGGGAGGCACAGTGTGAGAGCAGGGAGGAGCCATGGCAAGGGGACAAGCGATAAAAATAATTACATATTGGAAGAACTAAGGAGTGACATGGGAGGAAACTGTGATACAAATCTTGCACAAAATGAAGGAAGTTAACAAAGTGAAGGCACTGCACGCCAGTGTCACTCAGTGCCCAGATTAAGGAGGGGAAAATCAGTCAGGATTCCCACTGCTGAGATTAATATCCAGCGGCCACTGTTGGAAATCTGTGGGGAGGACAGGATCAGCTCTCCTGCCCCAAGGTCAAATAATCTGCCATCTCTCACCATCAATAGGCTCACACACGAGTTACGGGCAAATGGGCAAAGTGAGGGTGGGGGAACCCAGTCATGGTGAATTGTACCCAAGCAATGAGTAAATGCTTTCACAAGAGGACCAAAAAATGGCAGCAAGAGAGTGGATGAACTTAAGAAATTTTATGCAAAAATAGGAATTACTATGATAAGCTAAGTGTACGCAAGAGAAGAATGAGAGGGGATCTCATAGAAACCTATAAAATTCTGACGGGATTGGGCAGGTTAGATGCAGGAAGAATGTTCCCGATGTTGGGGAAGTCCAGAACCAGGGGTCACAGTCTAAGGATAAGGGGTAAGCCATTTAGGACCGAGATGAGGAGAAACTTCTTCACTCAGAGAATTGTGAACCTGTGGAATTCTCTACCACAGAAAGTTGTTGAGGCCAGTTCGTTAGATATACTCAAAAGGGAGTTAGATGTGGCCCTTATAGCTAAAGGGATCAAGGGGTATGGAGAGAAAGCAGGAATGGGGTACTGAAGTTGCATGATCAGCCATGATCATACTGGATGGTGGTGCAGGCTCGAAGGGCCGAATGGCCTACTCCTGCACCTATTTTCTATGTTTCTATGTTTCTATTATTACATTAATGCTGCAATATCGCAATAGCACTATTACAGCAAAATAATGTGATTCTTGAACAAAGAAAATAAGAAATAGGAGCAGGAGTCGGCCATTCAGCCCCTCGAGCCTGCTCCGCCATTCAATAAGATCATGGCTGATCTTCGACCTCAACTCCATCTTCCCGCACTATCCCCATATCCCTTAAGTTCCTTAGTTCCGCAAAATGTCTTGAATATACTCAATGACTGAGCCTCCACAGCCCTCTGGGGCAGAGAATTCCAAAGATTCACCATCCTCTGAGTGAAGAAATTTCTCCTCATCTCAGTCCTAAATGGCCGACCCCTTAATCTGAGAATGTGACCCAGTGTTCTAGATTCCCCAGCCAGGGGAAACATTTTCTCAGCACTAACCCTGTCAAGCCCCTTAAGAATTTTATATGGTTCAATGGGATCACCACCCATTCTTCTAAACTCTAGAAGAGTTTCTAAACACCGGCCCCCTTTCCACCCATCGCACGGTATTGGACCGCGGGAGCAGTGCCGCTGGTCGATGCCCCCAGCAGCTTTTCCTGTTGGGAACCTTCTTGTGACTGGGTGGTGCGGCCGCCCTTACAGGGGAGGGCACGCTGCCGGGGACTTGATTTTATTTTTTATTGTCGGCTGACTGTCAGGTCGGGCCGACAGTTATGCCCCCTGGGTTCGGCCGGGCCACCAACAGGCAGCCTGCCACCCCCTCTTGGGTGCCAGGCCACTGGCCCGGCCGAAACCCTCCCTGGTGGCCATTGGGCCTAAGTAAGCTAAATGCAGAGTTTGCAGCGGCCCTCCCCTTTAACTGAAGGGGACGGACGTTGTTGTGTGTCAACGCAGCGCTGATGACTTGGAGCGATGGCCGTTCCGACCCGCCTGCACTTCTGCCCTGCTCTGACCGCAAGCAGACTACAAAGACCTGAATTTCTGCAGATTGTCAGCCCCATGCATTGGGGCAGACGGAACACTTTGAAAGCAGTAGGTGCGACATGTTTCGGGCGGAGGGCAATTTTTAACCCCAGAAGGTTATAGTGGTTAGCCCGAGGAGTGTAGCGCGCTCTGCCATTGCCAGCAGTGCAAAGGTTAAGAGTTTCTTATAACATCGCACCATTTTGTGTCTATGTTCTATTCTGTTTGACCAGAGTGCAGTAGATATGTAAACAGCTTAATCCTCCCAACGATTCAGTGCGACCCATTGTGAATGCTATAAAGAACACGCAGTATTTGAAGCTAAAAGTAATTTTTCTTTCCACAATTAAACTTTTCTGGATTTGCTTGCAAATGAAAGTAGATTTCTTACATATTTGTGACTGTGCCAATTCATGTATCTATTGACAATAAAGAACTGGATTGTTTTGGAGCAATATCAATTTAGGATTTCATTTGGAACTCCCCCAACAAGTGAATGGTTAAGGTTGTAAGTTGGTGAGTTTTACAGGCTAGAAGGCCCAACGTTCGATCTCAATTGAGGCAGGGTCCTTGCGCCTGATTCTCCGAGCTCTGCTGGAAGGGTGACTATAGGGTGAGGGCAGCGTTGAACTAGATTGGGACGCACCCTGCCCTTGTCCCTTGGTCAACACTCAGGGGCCAAATTTGGCCGCCGCCCATTTCTCCGCGGCCCCCGGATGGCACCTTCCTTTTTGCTGCCTGCTGCCACCGGGTCCCATCGGGAGTCGCTTTCAGCTCCGTTGTGTGGGCGTCAGTCACCAGGCGGGAGCGGGAGTGAGCGGCCAGCGCCATCAGTGTGCGGCAGTTGGAGACCTCTCCACTCGAAGATCTTCGGAGAGCCTCCAATGCGCATGCACGAGACTTCGCGATTTTGTTTGTTGTAGTTTTTCTCTTCAGACGTTCCGTATTTTGGGGTTGTTTGAGGCTGATTGTTGTCCTGCACATAAAGGCACACCACTTTATTCCAGTGTGAGAGGGGAGGGGAGAGAGTTGGCATTTGAGAGGAGAGAGTTGGAGGTTGGAGGAGAGAGAGTTGGAGGTTGGCGAGGAGGGAGGGTGGGAGGTTGGAGAGGAGAGTTGGAGGTTGGAGGAGAGAGAGTTGGAGGTTGGCGAGGAGAGAGAGTTGGAGGTTGGAGAGGAGGGAGAGTTGGTGGTTGGCGAGGAGGGAGGGTGGGAGGTTGGAGAGGAGAGAGAGTTGGCGGTTGGAGAGGAGGGCGAGTTGGAGGTTGGAGAGGAGGGAGAGTTGGAGGTTGGAGAGGAGGGCGAGTTGGAGGTTGGAGAGGAGGGCGAGTTGGAGGTTGGAGAGGAGGGCGAGTTGGAGGTTGGACAGGAGGGAGAGTTGGAGGTTGGAGAGGAGAGAGAGTTGGAGGTTGGAGATGAGAGAGAGTTGGAGGTTGGAGATGAGAGAGAGTTGGAGGTTGGAGAGGAGAGAGAGTTGGAGGTTCGAGATGAGAGAGAGTTGGAGGTTGGAGAGGAGAGAGAGTTGGAGGTTGGAGATGAGAGAGAGTTGGAGGTTGGAGATGAGAGTTGGAGGTTGGAGAGGAGGGAGAGTTGGAGGTTGGCGAGGAGAGAGAGTTGGAGGTTGGAGAGGAGAGAGAGTTGGAGGTTGGAGATGAGAGAGAGTTGGAGGTTGGAGAGGAGAGAGAGTTGGAGGTTGGAGATGAGAGAGAGTTGGAGGTTGGAGAGGAGAGAGAGTTGGAGGTTGGAGAGGAGAGAGAGTTGGAGGTTGGAGAGGAGAGAGAGTTGGAGGTTGGAGAGGAGAGAGAGTTGGAGGTTGGAGATGAGAGAGAGTTGGAGGTTGGAGATGAGAGTTGGAGGTTGGAGAGGAGGGAGAGTTGGAGGTTGGCGAGGAGAGAGAGTTGGAGGTTGGAGATGAGAGTTGGAGGTTGGAGAGGAGAGAGAGTTGGAGGTTGGAGATGAGAGTTGGAGGTTGGAGATGAGAGTTGGAGGTTGGAGAGGAGAGAGAGTTGGAGGTTGGAGATGAGAGAGAGTTGGAGGTTGGAGAGGAGAGAGAGTTGGAGGTTGGAGAGGAGAGAGAGTTGGAAGTTGGAGATGAGAGAGAGTTGGAGGTTGGAGAGGAGAGAGAGTTGGAGGTTGGAGATGAGAGTTGGAGGTTGGAGAGGAGGGAGAGTTGAAGGTTGGAGAGGAGAGAGAGTTGGAGGTTGGAGATGAGAGAGAGTTGGAGGTTGGAGAGGAGAGAGAGTTGGAGGTTGGAGAGAAGAGAGAGTTGGAGGTTGGAGAGGAGAGAGAGTTGGAGGTTGGAGAAGAGGGCGAGTTGGAGGTTGGAGAGGAGAGAGAGTTGGAGGTTGGAGATGAGAGAGAGTTGGAGGTTGGAGATGAGAGAGAGTTGGAGGTTGGAGAGGAGAGAGAGTTGGAGGTTGGAGAGGAGAGAGAGTTGGAGGTTGGAGAGGAGAGAGAGTTGGAGGTTGGCGAGGAGAGAGAGTTGGAGGTTGGAGAGGAGAGAGAGTTGGAGGTTGGAGAGGAGGGAGAGTTGGAGGTTGGAGAGGAGGGAGAGTTGGAGGTTGGAGAGGAGAGAGAGTTGGAGGTTGGAGAGGAGGGAGAGTTGGAGGTTGGAGAGGAGAGAGAGTTGGAGGTTGGAGAGGAGAGAGAGTTGGATGTTGGAGAGGAGGGAGAGTTGGAGGTTGGAGAGGAGGGAGAGTTGGTGGTTGGCGAGGAGAGAGAGTTGGAGGTTGGAGAGGAGGGAGGGTAGGAGGTTGGAGAGGAGGGAGGATGGGAGGTTGGAGAGTTGGAGGTTGCAGAGGGGGCAGTCGGAGAAATTGAGACACACAAACTGTTGAGCACCATTTGTTTCATCATTGACGATGAGTGGCCAGAAATCAGCAATGAAGACTGATAAAACCAGGCCCAGAGCTCCGTGGTTTAATGAGGAGGAATTGGAGGAGCTCATAATGGAGGTGGAGCGCAGGTACACATACCTCACCAGGGCTGGGTCGTGGCAAGCCTCCACCACCCCAATACCGATGCATTTGGAGGGAGATCACTGAGATCATGTCCGCAATGGGAAACGTTGAGCAGGATGGGGACCAATGCCATAAACGTTGGAACGATTTGGTGGCGGCAGCAAGAGTCAGTCGAAATTTATTTGTTCCCTCCTGTCCAAGGCTAAAGGGTTGTGCGCCAGATATGTGTATGGGGGGGTGGGGGGGGGAAGTGGGGGGGGGTGGAACATCAGCAAAGGGGCAAAGGCTGCAATGTTTCTTTGTGCAGAAGAAAAACGCATCCAAGGCAGGAAGCCTGTGTGGGACGGGAGGGGGACCAGCAGAGGTGGTCGGATTGAGCAGGCTGGAGGAGCGTGCGTTGGCATTGGTAGGTGACCACCACCGTGCAACCACAATGGTTGATGCAGATCCGCTGCTACAACATGGTAAGGTTATACTAATCTGCCATCTGAGCCACGCTTATGGCATGAAAGGCACTCATGGTTTACCGCACACTTTGTTGTCCAGTATTGATGTGCCCATGTAGAGATGCAACTCCTTGCTGGCAGAATGTGAGATGGCACGGCTCACATCTCAGCTTGACCAGCTCAACCGCCCCCCCCCCCCCCCCCCCCACAGACTGAAGTGTCGTCCTCGACTTGCAGATGTTGACTCGGACAGCACGGATCAAGGCACACCATCTGCCTTTGGTCTTCAGAGAAGCCATCAGACCCCAACGTCTCCCATGCCGATGTCGCCCCCCCCAGCCCAAGACAGCAGATCCCTCCTCCATTTCCCCCCGCCCACACCCATACCTCCTGCCGCCCCCCCCCCCCCTCTCCCCCTGCCCCCGGCCAGATCACCCATTTCCACTGCTCCCACCTCCGCCACCCTGAGCCACACACAGAGAGAGGAGGGAGAAGGGCCCGTCTTTGAGCTCCAGGAGCAGAATGATAGCAGCCTCCTGCCATATGAGCCAGGTGTCAGTAGAACCTCGGCTTTGGCCTCCGAGTTCCTGGGGTTTGGAATGGACTCCACGTGGCAAGCTCAACCAAGCACAGAGGCCGTGGCACGAAGGCAAGCAAGGCGCCAGAACCCACCGGGAGCAAACATGCACCTGCGGATCCACCACGGCTCTCTGCAATTCTGCAGATGGTCCAGCTATCACAGACAAGCGTGCAGACAGATCGCGATATGCTCCAGACCATGACTGGGATAGCTGCCAGCATGGCCACCTTCACCCAGCAGAATGATGACAAGATGGACCAGCTCATCACTGTGTTGGAGCGCACAACCGAGAGTGTTGAGGCTATGAGGCAAGAGATGGCTTCTGGTCGCCTTGGGCAAGCCCCCGAGCCCACACCCTCAAGGCAGACAGGTCCGGAGGAGCAAGAGATCCCATTGCCTTCGGCGGCACCCCCTGCCTTCTCACCAAGATGCTTACGTCTGCAGATATCTTGCTGCCCTCCTGCTCAAGCTCGTCAACCAGAGGCAGTGAGGGGCAGGGGAGCGGGGCGAGGAAGAGGAGCTTGGGCATTGCTTCAAGGACGGCGGAGGGGAGGAAGAGAGGTGGTGGTGCCGGGTAGAGGGGTCGGTATTGGTGGTGTAAATGTTTGTAAATATAATAATGTTATGTAACCTTTGCACTTGTAAATACAATCGCGTTGTTGACCCTCTCTTGGTGAGTGTCTGATTTTAACGTCATGTGGGGTGCCTTGTGAGAAACACGCATCTGTCCCTCAGGTCATCTGCTTTATCAGGAATATCTTCCCATCCACATATGACTGCACTGTATAAAGGGTATGGTTATCAGGCCATCGCAGCACGCTTTATGTGCTGTGGGGGTTATTTGATATGTCAGATTAATTACATCGCTCAGAATAGACTTTTGTCGGTCACCACAACAGGCCACGCTGGGTACAGACCTTTTGTAATTAATCAGAACAGATTTTATGAAGTAGTTTCCTTGCAGTACAAAATAAGACACATTAACAAGGCGATAGTGACAGTCTAGTCGTTGAAACCTCAACGGTAGATCACTCAGTCACAGCGGCGCTTGTCTCTTGCTGTGTTCTATTGACCGTAGTCGTTCCTCAGTTTGGTCGCGCTGCCCCTAAAGTTGAATAGCTGTAACTTTATACCCTTTTCCTCCCATACAAATGTTGCCAGAGTCTGCAGCTGTCTCAGGCTTACAATAGATCATTCTAACCCTCTCCCCCTCTATGTGATATGTAGTGCTTCCCTGAGAACTTCTTGAAGGACTGTGTCACAGAATTAATTAATTAGCTTGGATGGACAAAATGTCACTTTTCACTTATTCATAATTACTTTGCCTTCGCCATTGGGCTTCTCAATGAAGGTCTTTCAGCAAGGTCAAAGAAGAACGTTTCCATCAGCCTAGACACATTTCAGTCGCTTTTATCACATACAAAATTAAAGCAACATCCACCTAACTTTTTTCCAGCAGTCCCACTCCTGATGGTCCAGCACCTGCACCATAGCCGCGACGTGCAGCGCTGCAGCACTCGGAGCCCTTCTCCCTGCTGCCCGACTCACGGCCAGCTCAGACCGGCTTTTTGTGAGCGGTCCTTCTGGCGGGTGGCAGGTCGATCTGAGGCCAACATCCCTGACCAAAATGGCCGATTTGCAGCCTCCGGCATGAGCGGGCGGCATGACATCGCACCGGCAGATCCCTCCGCGACCAATCTCGCGCCGGGCGGAACCTGGGCGGCAGATGGGCGGTTCCAGAGGAATCGGCCAGAAGATATACATTTCCAGTGGATCCTCAGTGGCTGCGGTCACAACCTGCAGCGAATTCGGCCCCTTAGAGTCTAGGCTCAGGCAGATTGGCCACCGGGTGAGGTACTGGAGGGCGACCAGCACCTGTGCCCCAACATGACGCCAACTAACCCAGGAGAGGAGGAAGGGAGGAGAAAGATTAGCAGGAAAAAAAATGAAGAACAGGGGGGAAAAAAACGCTTTTCGTGTACCAGTGGCAGTTGGAGACAGTCTGATCGAAAAAAATAACAAGCTGGGCCTTATCTGGCCAGGACATCAAAGATATGTGAGAAGCTTTCCAATTCCCTTGAGGATTAGGAGTCTGGATGTTGAAGCTATGTGTAATTCTACCCTATAATTAGTCTCTGCATGTTTTGAGTTTTAAATCAATAGAAACCCACTATAGCATGAGCTTCACAAATTTTTCTCCACTGATTTTAACCTATCCATGTAATCGCTGCAGTCACCCCGCGGGAACAGGTTGAGACGCCATCAGTGCAGAACCCGCATGTCTGGGGTAGAAATTGTTCTCCACTCGTGCATTATTTTAACAAACTGGTTCATGCGTTCATTCGAAATTCCTCGGCTCACTAACTTAACAAAGTCATCAACCTGTTTAAAAGAATTAATAAGTACTGCCAGGGTGGTTAGTTGGTGATTCGATCACCACTTTGCGGAACACCTCCGTTCAGTCCGTAAGCGTGACCCCGAGCTTCCGGTCGCCTGTCACTTTAATTCTCCGCTCCACTCCCACTCTGACCTCTCCGTCCTCGGCCTCCGACACTGTTCCAACGAAGCTCAACTCAAGCTCGAGGAACAGCACCCCATCTTTCGTTTAGGCACTTTACAGCCTCCCGGACTCATCATCGAGTTCAACAATTTCAACATTGTTGATAGTCAAATGATATTTCCTTTTAATTATGAATTTGCATTTTGATTAATATCACCCTTCACCACTGTACTGATAGGTGCAATGTCTGAAGCCCTCATCCACGCCTTTGTTACTCTAGACTTGACTATTCCAACGCACTCCTGGCTGGCCTCACACTTTCTACCCTACGTAAACTCGAGGTCATCCAAAACTCAGCAGCCCGTGTCCTAACTCGCACCAAGTCCCGTTCACCAACACCCCTGTGCTCGCTGACGGTTGGCTCCCGGTTAGGCAACGCCTTGATTTCAAAATTCTCATCTTTGTTTTAGAAACATAGAAACATAGAAACATAGAAAATAGGTGCAGGAGTAGGCCATTCAGCCCTTCTAGCCTGCACCACCATTCAATGAGTTCATGGCTGAACATGAAACTTCAGTACCCCATTCCTGCTTTCTCGCCATAACCCTTGATCCCCCGAGTAGTAAGGACTTCATCTAACTCCCTTTTGAATATATTTAGTGAATTGGCCTCAACTACTTTCTGTGGTAGAGAATTCCACAGGTTCACCACTCTCTGGGTGAAGAAGTTTCTCCTCATCTCGGTCCTAAATGGCTTACCCCTTATCCTCAGACTGTGACCCCTGGTTCTGGACTTCCCCAACATTGGGAACATTCTTCCTGCATCTAACCTGTCTAAACCCGTCAGAATTTTAAACGTTTCTATGAGGTCCCCTCTCATTCTTCTGAACTCCAGTGAATACAAGCCCAGTTGATCCAGTCTTTCTTGATAGGTCAGTCCCGCCATCCCGGGAATCAGTCTGGTGAATCTTCGCTGCACTCCCTCAATAGCAAGAATGTCCTTCCTCAAGTTAGGAGACCAAAACTGTACACAATACTCCAGGTGTGGCCTCACCAAGGCCCTGTACAACTGTAGCAACACCTCCCTGCCCCTGTATTCAAATCCCCTCGCTATGAAGGCCAACATGCCATTTGCTTTCTTAACCGCCTGCTGTACCTGCATGCTAACCTTCAATGACTGATGTACCATGACACCCAGGTCTCGTTGCACCTTCCCTTTTCCTAATCTGTCACCATTCAGATAATAGTCTGTCTCTCTGTTTTTACCACCAAAGTGGATAACCTCACATTTATCCACATTATACTTCATCTGCCATGCATTTGCCCACTCACCTAACCTATCCAAGTCACTCTGCAGCCTAATAGCATCCTCCTCGCAGCTCACACTGCCACCCAACTTAGTGTCATCCGCACATTTGGAGATACTGCATTTAATCTCCTCGTCTAAATCATTAATGTACAATGTAAACAGCTGGGGCCCCAGCACAGAACCTTGCGACACCCCACTAGTCACTGCCTGCCATTCTGAAAAGTACCCATTTACTCCTACTCTTTGCTTCCTGTCTGACAACCAGTTCTCAATCCACGTCAGCACACTACCCCCAATCCCATGTGCTTTAACTTTGCACATTAATCTCTTGTGTGGGACCTTGTTGAAAGCCTTCTGAAAGTCCAAATATACCACATCAACTGGTTCTCCTTTGTCCACTTTACTGGAAACATCCTCAAAAAATTCCAGAAGATTTGTCAAGCATGATTTCCCTTTCACAAATCCATGCTGACTTGGACCTATCATGTCACCATTTTCCAGATGCACTGCTATGACATTCTTAATAATTGATTCCATCATTTTACCCACTACTGAGGTCAGGCTGACCGGTCTATAATTCCCTGTTTTCTCTCTCCCTCCTTTTTTAAAAAGTGGGGTTACATTGGCTACCCTCCACTCCATAGGAACTGATCCAGAGTCAATGGAATGTTGGAAAATGACTGTCAATGCATCCGCTATTTCCAAGGCCACCTCCTTAAGTACTCTGGGATGCAGTCCATCAGGCCCTGGGGATTTATCGGCCTTCAATCCCATCAATTTCCCCAACACAATTTCCCGACTAATAAAGATTTCCTTCAGTTCCCCCTCCTTACTAGACTCTCTGACCCCTTTTATATCCGGAAGGTTGTTTGTATCCTCCTTAGTGAATACCGAACCAAAGTACTTGTTCAATTGGTCTGCCATTTCTTTGTTCCCAGTTGTGACTTCCCCTGATTCTGACTGCAGGGGACCTACGTTTGTCTTTACTAACCTTTTTCTCTTTACATACCTATAGAAACTTTTGCAATCCACCTTAATGTTCCCTGCAAGCTTCTTCTCGTACTCCATTTTCCCTGCCCTAATCAAACCCTTTGTCCTCCTCTGCTGAGTTCTAAATTTCTCCCAGTCCCCAGGTTCGCTGCTATTTCTGGCCAATTTATATGCCACTTCCTTGGCTTTAATACTATCCCTGATTTCCCTAGATAGCCACGGTTGAGCCACCTTCCCTTTTTTATTTTTACGCCAGACAGGAATGTACAATTGTTGTAATTCATCCATGCGGTCTCTAAATGTCTGCCATTGCCCATCCACAGTCAACCCCCTAAGTATCATTCACCAATCTATCCTAGCCAATTCACGCCTCATATCTTCAAAGTTACCCTTCTTTAAGTTCTGGACCATGGTCTCTGAATTTACTGTTTCATTCTCCATCCTAATGCAGAATTCCACCATATTATGGTCACTCTTCCCCAAGGGGCCTCGCACAATGAGATTGCTAATTAATCCTCTCTCATTACACAACACCCAGTCTAAGATGGCCTCCCCCCTAGTTGGTTCCTCAACATATTGGTCTAGAAAACCATCCCTTATGCACTCCAGGAAATCCTCCTCCACCGTATTGCTTCCAGTTTGGCTAGCCCAATCTATGTGCATATTAAAGTCACCCATTATAACTGCTACACCTTTATTGCATGCACCCCTAATTTCCTGTTTGATGCCCTCCCCAACATCTCTATTACTGTTTGGAGGTCTGTACACAACTCCTACTAACGTTTTTTGCCCTTTGGTGTTCTGCAGCTCTACCCATATAGATTCCACATCATCCAAGCTAATGTCTTTCCTAACTATTGCATTAATCTCCTCTTTAACCAACAATGCTACCCCACCTCCTTTTCCTTTTATTCTATCCTTCCTGAATGTTGAATACCCCTGAATGTTGAGTTCCCAGCCCTGATCATCCTGGAGCCACGTCTCCGTAATCCCAATCACATCATATTTATTAACATCTATTTGCACAATTAATTCATCCACCTTATTGCGGATACTCCTTGCATTAAGACACAAAGCCTTCAGGCTTGTTTTTTTAACACCCTTTGTCCTTTTAGAATTTTGCTGTACAGTGGCCCTTTTTGTTCTTTGCCTTGGGTTTCTCCGCCCTCCACTTTTCCTCATCTCCTTTCTGTCTTTTGCTTTTGCCTCCTTTTTGTTTCCCTCTGTCTCCCTGCATTGGTTCCCATCCCCCTGCCATATTAGTTTAAATCCTCCCCAACAGCACTAGCAAACACTCCCCCTAGGACATTGGTTCCGGTCCTGCCCAGGTGCAGACCGTCCGGTTTGTACTGGTCCCACCTCCCCCAGAACTGGTCCCAATGCCCCAGGAATTTGAATCCCTCCCTGCTGCACCACTGCTCAAGCCACGTATTCATCTGCGCTATCCTGCGATTCCTACTCTGACTATCACGTGGCACTGGTAGCAATCCCGAGATTACTACTTTTGAGGTCCTACTTTTTAATTTAGCTCCTAGCTCCTTAAATTCGTTTCGTAGGACCTCATCCCTTTTTTTACCTATGTCGTTGGTACCAATATGCACCACGACAACTGGCTGTTCTCCCTCCCATTTCAGAATGTCCTGCACCCGCTCCGAGACATCCTTGACCCTTGCACCAGGGAGGCAACATACCATCCTGGAGTCTCGGTCGCGGCCGCAGAAACGTCTATCTATTCCCCTCACCATTGAATCCCCTATCACTATTGCTGTCCCTCCATGGCCTCACCCCTCCCTATCTCTGTAACCTCCTCCAGCCCCACAACCCCTCACCCCGAGATATCTGCGCTCCTCTAATTCAGCCTTCTTGAGCATCCCTGATTATAAATCGCTCAACCATCGGTGGCCGTGCCTTCTGTTGCCTGGGCCCCAAGCTCTGGAATTCCCTCCCTAAACCTGTCCGCCTCTCCACCTCTCTTTCCTCCTTTAAACACTCCTTAAAACCTACCTCTTTGACCAAGCTTTTGGTCACCTGTCCTAATTTCTCCTTATGTGGCTCGGTGTCAATTATCTTGTATTATAACACTCCTGTGAAGCGCCTTGGAACGTTTCACTATGTTAAAGTTGCTGTATAAATACAAGCTTTTGTTGTTGTATTTCTAACCCTCACACTTACAGTGCACTCTGGTGGTCAGATATTAGAATATAATTTCAGTGTTAAGTATTTTCCTTTCCCCTCTGAGCTCACGCCCTCTTATGGGGTTTTTCTGTGTTGGTATAAATCTTTCCTTTATATTTTACCTCACTGTGCTGCTATATGCTGCTAGTTGAAATGGTAAAAAAAAAAATTACTACATTACAGATCATATTCACAGTGTGCTGATACGGTTCTAACACAATTCCCTGCTCCAAATCGTGACAGGGCTTCGCAGATCACCTGCCTGGTTGCCGCGGAGACTTTTAGCCAAGGAATTGATTAATACGAACGCTGCAAGCGGTTGTTTAAAACCCATTGAGGATCTGCGCAGAACTATTTTCCTCAGAGCGGCTGGTACTTGCACGGCCCAAATAGCATTCTTCCAGCACAGAACAAATGATTCACTGGCTGGTTGTGAGTCAGGAAGATGTTTGGTTAAGAAACAAAAAGCATTTTCCTCAAGGTGCCAAGTCGGACCGGACCCGATAACATTTTCAGAATAGCTCGAGATTCAATCCAGAAGTTTTCAAAGCCCAGCTTGTCGTGTTATTCACCCTTCTGTACTTAAAAAAAAGAAAAGACTTGCATTTCTATAGCGCCTTTCACAACCACCGGATGTCTCAAAGCGCTTTACAGCCAATGAAGTACTTTTTGGAGTGTAGACACTGCTGTAATGTGGGAAACACGGCAGCTAATTTGTGGATAGCAAGTTCCCACAAACAGCAATGTGATAATGACCAGATAAGCTGTTTTAGTGAACTGGATTGAGTGATAAATATTAGCCAGGATACCGGAGAGAAGTCTCCTGCTCTTCTTCAAAATAAAATATAATTAAAGTGTAATTCAAAAAAGTCATGGCCATGGTAAATATAAAACAATACTTTCTGTGTTACAAAATACTTTGGTTGCAATTCCCCTGACGATGCATCTCATGGCTTGCCCAATGGCCTTGTGGGTAAAGACATTGCCTGATTTGCATTTAGTCATAATGAGCAGCTTTAATCCCTAGTTTGTGCTGATTTAGAAGTTAGTGTGCATAATGTAAACACCGATGAGTATGCTCACAGGTTTGTCAAGCTGTTGCATTGTGAGTGGTTTAGCCAGTCACGTGATGTTCACAAGACCCAATAAAACCCCAGTCAGTTGGGTCTAGGTCATCCACGATGAGGTATGCAGTTGTGAGCCTCGTGGACGAACTAGTAATGTGTAGTGTGATTGTTAAACCTTTGTTAATAAACCAACTAGTTCTTAGTAGCAATGTGTTGCTATGAATCCTTAAGCAAAGAACCCGTGAAGCAAATACACTTTGGCTTTTGCACTACTTGGCTGGTAGAGAGATGGGGGTTGGGTGGGGGTGGGGGGAGAGAAACCATTCACAATTCCTGCTTCAGATTGGTATCCGATGACCCCTACGGGAAATTCCATTTGTCAGGCGAGGGAAGGCAGGATTGGATTGGGTTTGAAACTCAGATACCCTTCCACCATTCACTCTCTCTACTTGGATGAGGTTGGCTGTGGCAAACATAGACACCAATATAAATGCAGGACTGCGGGGGACATACACTTGCAGTCAGCCCCACCGTACCAACATCCTGGTAATTAGTGTCCCTCTAACTTTCCCTGTACTGTTTCCCTCTGCATGACAAGTTTATCGATTTTCACCTGAAGGCAGGGCCACTGCCCCACAGTATTTTTTTCCATCAGGCTATCCTCAGTGCCTGCTGTGTCTGGATCCTGCTCCATTGTCACAAGCGACCCCTGCACATGCGAGGATTGGCCCCTCCTGTCGAACATGCATGTTTAAAATCATAGGGGTCAAAATTGGTGAAGGCCCCCACCCACCCAAAGGACCGCCGATGGCCGCCAAGGTCACTGACAGTACTTTGGGCGGGATTTTCGTCGAAAAGGTCCTTGAAAGATCGGCAGGCAGCAAAAGAAGGACATACGCCCCCCAATCTGGGTGGCAGCTGGCGGGGGCTCCCAATCTCGGCCTGGAAAGGAAAATCAAAAAGAAAACATCAGAACACCTTCAGGGGACCCCATCCAGGTAAATCGCTGTGAAAAAAAAAAGTGTTTTTAATGTTTACTAACTTTTTTTTCAGCTCTTCATACTCACCGTCGGGGATAGAACAGCCTCCAGCCAGCGGTCCTTCCCCATTCTGGCGCCGACTCCCGCTCGCACCAATATGGCATCTCGGCGGGCGAGAGCTCAGCTGCGCCACTCGGCCGTCCGCTGACGTCAGCGGGTAGTTCCCAGCACTTCTCCCATCCTGCCCGTTCCACACCAACTGGAAAATGGCACTGGGCGCAACTTCAAGAGGAATGTCGGTGGAAGTGGGCAGTAAGGTCAGGCCCATAGAAATTTACAGCACGGAAGGAGGCCATTTCGGCCTCATCGTATCCACACCGGCCTACAAAGAGCTATCCATCCTGATCCCACTTGCCAGCCCTGTAGGTTACGGCACTTCAGGTGCACATCCAGGTACTTTTTTTAATGTGGTGAGGGTTTCTGCCTCTACCACCCTTTCAGGCAGTGAGTTCCATACTCCCACCACCCTCTGGGTGAAGACATTTCCCCTCAAATTCCCTTTAAATCTTCTACCAATTACTTTAAATCTATGGCCCCCTGGTTGTTAACCCCTCTGCTAAGGGAAATAGGCCTTTCCTATTCACTCTATCTAGGCCCCTCATAATTTTATACACCTCAATAAAGGTCTTCCCTCAGCGTCCTCTGTTCCAAAGAAAACAAACCCAGCCTATCCAAACTTTCCTCTTGCTAAAATTCTCCAGTCCTGGCAACATCCTCGTAAATCTCACATCTTTCCTGTAATGTGGTGACCAGAATTGCATGCAGTACTCTAGCTGTGGCCTAACTACTGTTTTATAAGTTCAGGCATAACCTCCCTGCTCTTGTATTCTATGCCTCGGCTAATCAATCTCGTATACTTTCTTAACCACCTTATCTACCTGTCCTGCTACCTTCAGGGATTTAAATTAACAGATAACTCTCCCTGGACCCTGCCGCCAAGTGGCCAACCAATCCAGGACGAGCTTCAAGCTGGGGACTGTTGCAATTGTACTCCAGTTCCTCTCAAATCAGTCTCCATGCACAGCCACAGTGAGCGAGCGAGCGACCACTTACAGGCACCTTGCCCCCCACACGATCCACCAGCCTGTCCAGCGCGGTGCTGGCAATTACAGCCACCGTGTGCCAGACGGACATGCTTTGCTGTCTCACCTGAGCTGCTGCATGCAAAGTGAACCAACCTCGCAGAAACTCAACGCCCATTCTTACCACGCCAGGAGTCAGGACTGCCAGCCGAGCTGGGCAGTCGGCAATGAACCTGAGTCGATGATTCGGTCATCCTCAAAATTACCACTGGATGAGCAGTTGCCCCTTTGGCTCCTGTAAATTGCCACTTATGGCTGCCAACTATCAACACATTGGAGTTCAGAAGAACGAGAGATGATCTTATTGAAACTTATAAGATAATGAGGGGGCTCGACAGGGTGGATGCAGAGAGGATATTTCCAGTCATTGAGGAAACTAAAGCTAGGGGACATAGTCTTAGAATAAGGGGTCGCCCATTTAAAACAGATGAGGAGAAATTTCTTCTCTGAGAGTTGTAAATCTATGGAATTCTCTGCCCCAGAGAGCTGTGGAGGCTGGGTCATTGAATATATTTAAAGCGGAGATAGACAGATCTTTGAGCAATAAGGGAGTAAAGGGTTATGGGGAGCGGGCGGGGAAGTGGAACCGAGTCCATGATCAGATCAGCCATGATCTTATTGAATAGCGGTGCAGGCTCAAGGGGCCGTATGGCCTACTCCTGCTCCTATTTCTTATGTTCTTATGTTCTTATAACCCGTAGCCCAGCAAGAGTTAGCATCTTCAGGAGGGGAGGAGAGACATTAGAGGGAAACGTATACATGGAAGATTAGCACCAGAGTTAATCTCAGCTTTCACCAAAATTCAAACATGTCACAAATTTACTGATTCTGCACCAGTTTCATGTTATCTTGGGCTCTGTGGACTTTAACTTAACTCAGAGGTTCAGATCAATCCCTTTTGTTCTACTGCACTTCCAGCTCGGTCTTCCCCTCCTGCAGAACATCACAGTGACAAACTGCATACCACTGCGATGTTAAACCGAGGCCCTGTCTGCTCTCTCAGGTGGACGTAAAATGATCCCATGGTACTATCGTAAAGAAGAGCAGGGGAGTTATCCCCAGTGTCCCGGCCAATATTTATCCCTAAATCAACATCACACAAAAAACAGATTATTTAGTCGTTATCACATTGATGCTTGTGGGAGCTTGCTGTGCATAAATTGGCTGCCATGTTTCCTACATTACAACAGTGATCACGCTTCAAAAGTACTTCATTGGCTGTAAAGCGCTTTGGGACGTTTGGAGGTCATGAAAAGCGCTATATAAATGCAAGTCTTTTATTTCATTAACAATGGGGAAATTATGTTAAGAAGGTTCAACTCACGTCACACCACATGTCTGCAATGGATGCTGGGAAATCAAGTACATCATTACTAAGAAGTAAAATCTTAAAAGCTTTTTGTTTTGACATAACAATCACCTAATATCAAGGAAATAACAGGATTTTCAAACTAAACGGAAAGTATTGCAAAATTAAGATCAGGTACTTTATCACAATGGTCAATAACAAACACTGATAGCGAGAGAGAGAGAGAGAGAGAGCATGCACATTACACTGATAGTGTGAGAGAGAGAGAGAGAGAGGGCACATTACACTGATAGGGAGAGAGAGAGAGAGAGCACATTACACAAAGAGAGAGAGAGAGAGGGTACATTACACTGAGAGAGAGAGAGAGCACATTACACTGAGGGAGAGAGAGAGAGAGAGGGTACTTTACACTGAGGGAGAGAGAGAGAGAGAGGGTACTTTACACTGAGGGAGAGAGAGAGAGAGAGAGAGAGAGCACATTACACTGACAGAGAGAGAGAGAGAGCATTACACTGAGGGAGAGAGAGAGAGAGAGAGAGCACCTTACACTGAGAGAGAAAGAGAGAGAGAGCACATTACACTGATAGGGAGAGAGAGAGAAAGAGAGAGAGAGAGAGCACATTACACTGATAGAGAGAGAAAGAGAGAGAGAGCTCATTACACTGATAGGGAGAGCGAGAGAGAGAGGGAGAGAGAGAGCACATTACACTGAGGGAGAGAGAGATAGAGAGCACATTACACTGATAGCGAGAGAGAGAGAGAGAGTGAGAGAGAGAGCACATTACACTGATAGCGAGAGAGAGAGGGAGAGAGAGAGCACATTACACTGAGGGAAAGAGAGAGAGAGAGGGTACATTACACTAATAGGGAGAGAGAGATAGAGCACATTACACTGAGGGAGAGAGTGAGAGAGTGAGTGAGAGAGAGAGAGAGAGAGCACCTTACACTGAGGGAGAGAGTGAGAGTGAGAGAGAGAGAGCACATTACAGTGAGGGAGAGGGAGAGAGAGAGCACTTTACACTGATGGAGAGATAGAGAGAGAGGGTACATTACACTGGTAGAGAGAGAAAGAGAGAGCACATTACACTGATAGCGAGAGAGAGGGAGGGAGAGAGAGAGAGAGGGTACATTACATTGAGAGAGAAAGAGAGAGAGAAAGAGAGAGCACATTACACTGATAGCGAGACAGAGGGCACAGTACACTGATGGGGAGAGAGAGAGGGAGAGAGAGAGAGAGAGAGCACATTACACTGATAGCGAGAGAGAGAGGGAGAGAGAGAGAGAGGCTACATTACATTGAGAGAGAAAGAGAGAGAGAGAGAAAGAGCACATTACACTGAGGGAGAAAGAGAGAGAGAGAGCACATTACACTGATAGGGAGAGAGAGAGAAAGAGAGAGGGTACATTACACTAATAGGGAGAGAGAGAGAGCACATTACACTGAGGGAGAGAGTGAGAGAGTGAGTGAAAGAGAGAGAGAGAGCACATTACACTGAGGGAGAGAGGGAGAGAGAGAGAGAGAGAGAGCACCTTACACTGAGGGAGAGAGAGAGAGAGAGAGGGTACATTACACTGATAGAGAGAGAAAGAGAGAGCACATTACACTGAGGGAGAGAGTGAGAGAGTGAGAGAGAGAGAGAGAGAGCACATTACACTGAGGGAGAGAGTGAGAGTGAGAGAGAGAGAGAGGGAGCACATTATACTGATAGCGAGACAGAGGGCACATTACACTGATAGGGAGAGAGAGAGAGAGGGAGAGAGAGAGAGAGAGAGAGAGAGCACATTACACTGATAGAGAGAGAGAGCACATTACACTAATAGAGAGAGAGAGAGAGAGGGAGAGAGAGAGAAAGAGAGAGAGGGCACATTACTGTCATGTATTCAACCAGCATTGTAACCCATGTATAAACTGACCTTTGGCAATGACATGCTGCAACACACACCCGACACCATAGGACGACGCATCACACGTTAACACAAGTTTCTTACATGGGTCATATAGCGTTAACAGATTGTTGGAACAGATTGTTGGAACAAATTGCGTGCTCTATTAAAAGCTCTTTCCTGGCTGTCCCCCCAGACCTATTCGCGACCTTTGCGTAGGAGCATGTGTAGCGGTTCTATCAGCGTGCTCAATTTGGGAAGAAAGTTACCAAAATAGTTCAGGAGCCCCAGGAACGAATGCAGCTCCGTCGTGTTACGGGGTCTGGGTGCTCTCTGGATCACTTCCGTCTTGGATGCAGTAGGGCTGATCCCGTCTGCTGCTACCCTCATCTCCAGGAATTCTACCTCTGGAGCAAGGAAGACGCACTTCGCCTTTTTCAGTCGCAGACCTACCCGGTCCAGTCTACGTAGCACCTCCTCCAGGTTGTGGAGGTGTTCTTCAGTATCGTAACCCGTAATGAGGATGTCCTGAAAAACCACCGTCCTTGGAATCGACTTGAGGAGGCTTTCCATATTTCGTTGGAAGATCGCGGCGGCCGAGCGAATCCCGAACGGACATCTGTTGTACTCAAACAACCCCTTGTGTGTCGTGATGGTGGTCAGCTTCTTCGACTCACTCGCCAGCTCCTGGGTCATGTAAGCTGAGGTCAGGTCCAATTTTGAAAAAAATTTTGCCACCGGATAGCGTCGCAAAGAGGTCCTCCGCTCTCGGTAGAGGGTACTGGTCTTGGAGTGACACCCGATTGATGGTGGCCTTGTAATCGCCACATATCCTGACCGACCCATCCGCCTTGAGCACCGGCACAATCCAGCTCGCCCAGTCACTGAATTCGACTGGCGAGATGATGCCTTCCCTCAGCAGGCGGTCCAATTCGCCTTCTATCTTTTCCCGCATCTCGTATGGCACCGCTCTGGCCTTGTGGTGTACTAGTCTGGCGTCCGGGTTTATGTGAATCACTACCTTGGCCCCCATGAAAGTGCCAATGCCGGGTTGAAATAATGAGTCAAATTTGTCCAGGACCTGTGAGCATGATACTCGCTCCACAGAGGAAATTGCATTGACATCGCCCCATTTCCAGTTCATGACAGCAAGCCAACTCCTCCCCAGTAGTGCGGGACCGTCCCCTGGGACAATCCAGAGTGGCAACCTGTTCTCCGAATCTTTGTGGGTCACGATACCTTGGGCTGCCTAGCACCGGAATGATCTGCTTTGTGTAAGTCCGTAGCTGTGCGTCAATCGGTGATAATTTTGGCCTCCTGGCCTTGGATGCCCACAACTTTTCGAACTGTTTGATACCCACCAGGGACTGGCTGGCCCCTGTGTCTAACTCCATTGATACTGGGATGCCATTGAGGAGCACTTTCATCATTATCGGTGGCGTCCTGGTGTATGAACTGTATACGTGCTCCACATGAACTCGCTGAACTTCAGCTTCCAGCGATTTCCCCCAGTGTCCATTTCTGCAATTTCTGCAGGTATTTTGCTCATCTCTGCAAACTCCGGCTGAATGTATGCCTCCACGCCTCCAACATGAGTTGCGGTTTGAAACAAAAGGTCCCTTGTCCTTGAGTGCACCATTAACAGGTGTTGATGGCCCCATTACTGGCCGCATTGTCCCTTGCAATGGCGTGAATCGCTGTTCAGCTTGCCATTGTCTCTGTCGAACTCCCCCTCTGGGTTTGACTACATGTTGGGGCATGCTTGACTGCCCTTGTCTGCCTGGAGAACTGTGTGCTGCTTTAACAATGTTGAATCTCTGTCCCAACCATTCCTTAACACAGTACCTCTCGTCTGTTCTGCTAGTGGCCATGCTCGCATGCTTTAAATCCCAGTTTCTTGTCGCCATTAATACGTCCTTACTACACAGTATAAATGCACACGAGGCCCATGCTTGAGAGCAGGTCAGTCTGTGACCTGTCCTTTATTCCTTAGCACTCAAGTGATGAAGGTGGGTGGAGCTTCCCCTTTTATACCTGAAGGTCCAGGTTAGGAGTGTCTCCCACCTAGTGGTCAGTGTTCTCACGGTGTACAACTTAGGTCAGTTTATACATGGGTTACAATGCTGGTTGAATACATGACAATTACACTGATAGCGAGACAGAGGGCACATTACACTGATAGGGAGAGAGAGAGGGAGAGAGAGAGGGAGAGAGAGCACATTACACTGATAGAGAGAGAGGGAGAGAGAGAGAAAGAGAGAGAGAGAGAGCACATTACACTGATAGAGAGAGAAAGAGAGAGGGCTCATTACACTGATAGCGAGACAGAGGGCATATTATACTGATAGGGAGAGAGAGAGAAAGAGAGAGAGAGAGAGCACATTACACAGAGAGAGAGAAAGGGAGAGAGAGAGCGAGAGAGAGGGCACATTACACTGATAGCGAGAGAGAGTGAGAGAGAGCACATTACACTGAGGGAGGAAGAGACAGACAGAGGGAGAGACAGCACATTACACTGATAAGGGGAGAGAGAGAAAGAGAACACATTACACTGAGGGAGAGAGAGAGAGCACATTACACTGATAGAGCAAGAAAGAGAGAGAGAGGGCACATTACACTGAAGGAGAAAGTGAGAGAGTGAGAGTGAGAGAGAGAGAGAGCACATTACACTGAGGCAGAGAGAAAGAGAGAGAGAGCACCTTACACTGAAGGAAATGTGTTAGCATGGGTAGAGAAATGGCTGGCTAACAGAAAGCAGAGAGTCGGGATAAATGGGTCCTTTTCGGGTTGGAAATCGGTGGTTAGTGCTGTGCCACAGGGATCGGTGCTGGGACCACAACTGTTTACAATATACATAGATGACCTGGAAGAGGGGACAGAGTGTAGTGTAACAAAATTTGCAGATGACACAAAGATTAGTGGGAAAGCGGGTTGTGTAGAGGACACAGAGAGGCTGCAAAGAGATTTAGATAGCTTAAGCGAATGGGCTAAGGTTTGGCAAATGGAATACAATGTCGGAAAGTGTGAGGTCATCCACCTTAGGAAAAAAAAGTAAAAGGGAATATTATTTGAATGGGGCGAAATTACAACATGCTGCGGTGCAGAGGGACCTGGGGGTCCTTGTGCCTGAAACTCTTTTTGGAGTTCACCTGCAAAACATAAAACATTAAACGGTGCCACCCGACCTGGGTGACACTCCAGACATTTACAAGGCCCTTTTTTTTCCCCCCCTTTTTTTTGTATTTTTTTGTGTTTTTCTTTTTTTTTTTTTTTTTGGGCACTAAAATCACAATTTTCCCCAGTGCCCCCTATAAAAGGGAAGGGGGACACTAAAAGCACCGGCAATTAAAACAAATTAAACTTAAAAACGTAAAATCAAATTAAAATTTGGTTGCCGGGCGTGATGATGCACTCCAGTCCCTCCGGTGCCCACCTCTCGCGGAAGGCCGCGAGCGTACCGGTGGACACCGCGTGCTCCATCTCCAAGGACACCCTGGACCGGATGTAAGAGCGGAAGAGAGGCAGGCAGTCAGGTTGAACGACCCCCTCGACTGCCCGCTGCCTGGACCGGCTGATGGCACCCTTGGCCGTGCCCAGGAGCAGTCCTACGAGGAGGCCTTCGGACCTACCCGCTCCCCTCCGCACAGGGTGCCCAAAGATCAGGAGAGTGGGACTGAAGTGCAGCCAGAATTTCAGGAGCAGCCCCTTCAAATAATGGAACAGGGGCTGCAACCTCGTGCACTCAATAAAAACATGGAACACGGACTCCTCCAGACCGCAGAAATTGCAGGCGGCCTGGGAGTCCGTGAACCGGCTTAAAAATTTGTTGCACGGCACTGCTCCGTGCACCACCCTCCAGGCCAAGTCCCCGATGAATAGTGGGAGGACCCCTGCGTAGAGTGCCCTCCATCGGGGACCCCCGCCTCCTCCGGACGGCAAGATGGTACGCCATGGCGTGTCCGGACGGCCGGCGAGGATGGCAAAGTTGAGGGTGTGCAGGAGCAGCCCGTACAGGAAACCCCTCCGCGCGGAACTGAAAGGCACGGAGGGGATTTCCCCGAGGCGGCTCAAGTTGTGAGGCACCGGCCCCCGAGGGAGGTTCCGGGGTTTGGCGCCGATGAGGAATTCCGTCCGGACGGGGGTCAGTTCGGACGGGATCTCCCCACGTGCTTGAGCCTCCTCGATGCACCTAACGGAGTCAGGGCCCAGAGCTGTTTTTAGCGACTCGATGGCATCGGCCGCGTGGCGGACGTTGGCAGAGTTTAGGCGCCGCGCCAGCGTGTCTGGCGCCATCCAGCCCACTCCTCTGCCATCAAGCAGGTCCCTGACCCTGGTCACCTCACCAGCCACAGCCCTCTCTTCCGACCGCCACATGAAACCTCGGCCGTGGAGGTATCCTTGTGCACGAATCCCAAAAAGTTAGTTTGCAGGTGCAGCAGGTAATCAGGAAGGCGAATGGAATGTTGGCCTTCATTGCGAGAGGGATGGAGTACAAAAGCAGGGAAGTCCTGCTGCAACTGTACAGGGTATTGGTGAGGCCGCACCTGGAGTACTGCGTGCAGTTTTGGTCACCTTACTTAAGAAAGGATATACTAGCTTTGGAGGGGGTACAGAGACGATTCACTAGGCTGATTCCGGAGATGAGGGGGTTACCTTATGATGATAGATTGAGTAGACTGGGTCTTTACTTGTTGGAATTCGGAAGGATGAGGGGTGATCTTATAGAAATATTTAAAATAATGAAAGGGATAGGCAAGATAGAGGCAGAGAGGTTGTTTCCACTGGTCGGGGAGACTAGAACTAGGGGGCACAGCCTCAAAATACGGGGGAGCCAATTTAAAACCAAGTTGAGAAGGAATTTCTTCTCCCAGAGGGTTGTGAATCTGTGGAATTCTCTGCCCAAGGAAGCAGTTGAGGCTAGCTCATTGAATGTATTCAAGTCACAGATAAATAGATTTTTAACCAATAAGGGAATTAAGGGTTACAGGGAGCGGGCGGGTAAGTGGAGTTGAGTCCACGGCCAGATCAGCCATGATCTTGTTGAATGGCGGAGCAGGCTCGAGGGGCTAGATGGCCTACTCCTGTTCCTAATTCTTATGTTCTTATGAGAGCACATTACACTGATAGAGAGAGAAAGAGAGAGAGAGAGCACATTACACTGAGGGAGAGAGAGAGGGTACATTACACTAATAGGGAGAGAGAGAGATAGAGCACATTACACTGAGGGAGAGAGGGAGAGAGTGAGTGAGAGTGAGAGAGAGAGAGAGAGCATATTACACTGAGGGAGAGAGAGAGAGAGAGAGAGGGTACATTACACTGATCAGGAGAGAGAGAGAGAGCACATTATACTGATAGAGAGAGAGAGAGAGAGAGAGAGCACATTACACTGATAGAGAGAAAGAGAGAGGGAGAGAGAGAGGGTACATTACACTGAGAGAAAAAGAGAGAGAGAGAGCACATTACACTGAGAGAGGGCACATTACACTGAGGGGGAGAGAGAGAGAGGGAGCACATTACACTGAGGGAGAGAGAAAGAGAGAGGGTACATTACACTAATAGGGAGAGAGAGATAGAGCACATTACACTGAGGGAGAGAATGAGAGAGTGAGTGAGAGAGAGAGAGAGCACATTACACTGAGGGAGAGAGAGAGAGTGCACATTACACTGAGGGAGAGAGAGAGAGCACATTACACTGATAGAGAGAGAGAGAGCACATTACACTGAGGGAGAGAGAGAGAGAGAGACGGTACATTACACTGATAGAGAGAGAGAGAGAGAGGGAGGGGTAGAGAAAGAGAGGGCACATTACACGGATAGGGAGAGAGAGAGTGATGGGGGGTTGGGGGGGACATTACCGGAAGCGTTGAGCACAAATGATTGGCCCAGCAACTGCTATTTATACAAAGCAAAATACTGGGGATCTGAAATAAAACAGCAACTGCTGGAAATCTCACGCTAACTGTTTCTCTCCCCACAGACCCTGACCCGCTGAGAGGTCCAGCACTTGCTGTTTTTATTGCTGCGATTTATTGCCTGGGTGGGTTGAAGGTCGAGGGCAGCTGCCCCCCCCCAGACAGGCACTGTCCTGCAGGCCGACCTGACACACTGCCATGCCTGCCTTTTGAATGGTGGTGCAGGCTCGAAGGGCCGAATGGCCTACTCCTGCACCTATTTTCTATGCTTCTATGTTTCTGTCATTGTACTTACGGGCGATTGCATCTCTGGTGCTCAGCCGGGAACTGCCAGCCTGCAGTTTGTTGACTTTGGTTTTGAGCAGAACAAAGCGCCGGTTCAGGGAGGCGGTCTGGGCCTCGGTCTCCCGGTAGATGCCGATGGTACGTTTGCTCAGATCGCCGAGCTCCAGCAACACAGCGCCCAAAGCCTCAATCAGATCCCCACCGCCATCCACAGCCACTCCCGTCTGCCTGGCCTTTGCAGGGCACCTGTGAGAGGGCATTTTCTCCAAGCCAATGTCTAGGTGGTTTCAGCCCAGTGGCTGAGCTGGGCAGAATCTCTGGGCTTGCCTACCTGGCCACTCTAACCCTGGGTCACAGTGTTACACTGAGCTTGGCTCAAACCCTAAGGCCTTGACCCCTGGGGCTGGTCTACAGCCAGGCGACATTGGCTGCTCCGATCACTTCTCCACACCAACCTCAATCTGCGAGGGAAATTAACTCATCGCTAAACGGTTTTGAGATGTTTGCTCTCAATCAGTTTCCCATCTGGATACTTTTAAGAGGTGGCGTATCGAAGCACCAGGCAGAAGGAATGTTTTATTTATTTTTTAAATGCTTGCAGTCTCATAAAACAATGAATTGCACTGATTTATACTGAGCAAATATAGCGTTTCTCAGCCAGGAAATATGTCAAACTATTTAAGCACATTCTGTGAGTAAGAGATGTAACAGAGTGAGAGATTATCAGTGTCATTGCCAGGCCACGATATCAGCAGAGCACTTTCACAAACAACTCTATTTTCATTTGTGTTTTTTCAAGGTCGCTTCAATCACTCTCCTTTTTATTTTTCCAGTGATTAAGCGTAAAACAGTTAGATTGCAAAATAATGTGAAGGTCACTAGCCATGAAAACGTCAAATTTAATAAACTCAATACTGGATCAGTTCCAGACATTCAGAAATTGTATTTTTGTGGATTGTGTGCCTGGTTATCAGAGAAATTTGCTGGAATTCTTTTATTAACAATGAGTGGATTTTGTTTTTATATACTTCATGTTCATAATTAGGGATAAGACGTCAGAAAGTAAATGTTGGCCAATAACGTATCTTTTGTATTGTGAAAGCTAGATAAAGAGGCATGGCCATCACCATCATAGGCAGTCCCTCGAGCGAGGATGACTTGCTTCCACATGAGTTCACAGATGTTTCAATGAAGGACCCGATGTTCCAGCCCTGAACTCCAGTTGAAGGGTGGAAGATGCCTGTGCGTGGATTTTTTTAACGTGTGGTGACCGTTGCACACCAGCCACCACACGGGCTCGACAGAACTAGGCCTTTATCCAGTGGCAAGGGTTAACCAGGGCGACTGGAGACCTGCTCTGCTGCACGGACCGAGTGCACACACATATCGCAGTGTGGGCTGGCCCGTGCTGTCCCTGGGCCCTCGGCTCTTCTGGGCCCCGTACCCTCATTTGCTACATCTCAGCCACGATCTCTCGCCGCTCCTCCGCCACAAACATTCGCCGCACCTCCGCCATAATCCCTCACCGCTCCTCTGCCACAAACATTCCCCGCATCTCCGCCACGATCTCTCGTCGCTCCTCCGCCACAAAAACATTGGCCGCACCTCTGCCACGATCTCTTACTGCACCTCCACATCAAACATTCACCGAATCCCAGCCACGATCTCTCATCGCTCCTCCGCCTCAGTCACTCGCAGCACATCTGGCCCAACCTTCCCGCTCCCCGACTGTACCTGGGTCCTGCTGATGTTCCTGCCCATGCTCCAAACGGCGACCTGGGTTTTGATGTCACCCAGTCACTCACCTCCAAATCATTGCACACTTGGAACCATGAGCCATAGTGAAGGACATTAGCAACATTGCAAAAAGTAGGAGCGATGTTGAGGTAAATCAAGTTGTCGTCCCTCCATGGCCTCGCCCCTCTTTATCTCTAACCTCCTCCAGCCCCACAACCCTCCGAGATCTCTGCGTTCCTCAAACTCTGGCCTCTTGAGCATTCCCAACTTCCTTCGCCGGCCTTTGGTGGCCGTGCCTTCTAATGTCTAATCTCTGGAATTCCCTCCCTTCACCTCTTTGTGTCTCCATCTCGCTCCTCTCTTTTAAGACGCTGCATAAAATCATTGACCAGGCATTTGGACACATGTCCTAATGTCTCCTTCTTTGGCTTGGTGTCAAATTTTGCCTGATTACCCTCCTGTGAAGCACCTTGACACATTGTACTACATTAAAGGTGCTATATAAATGCAAGGTGTTGTTGTTGGTGGTAGGGTGATGCTGAACTTGGGTTCTGAAGATCTGAGTAGGAAAGGAAGACTGAGAGACATAAGGAAAGCACAATTTTGAAGTTCTGGGAAAGACAGCGTTAGCATGGATAGTATAACAGGTCACCATTTCAATTATTGATTTTTTATGCATATAGGGATGGCACAGAGGATTGGTGCATTAGCCTTCAACATCAGGATTCAACGCCCCTCTTAGACGACGATGAAATGCAACCTAAAATGAGTTTATCCAATTTCAACCCACTTCCAACTACGCAGGAGCCCATAGCACAATAATTATAGAAATAGAATCATAGACATTTGCAGTGTAGAAGGAGATCATTCAGCCCATCGTGTCTGTGCTGGCTGTAAACGAGCTATCCAGCCTAATCCCACTTTCCAACTCTTGGTCCATAGCCCTGTAGGTTACGGCACTTCAAGTGCATATCCAAGTCGTTTTTAAATGCGCTGAGGGTTTCTGCCTCTACCACCCTTTCAGGTAGTGCGTTCTAAACTCTCACCACCCTCTGGGTGAAAAAAATTCTCCTCAACTCCCCTCCAATCCTTCTACCAATTACTTTAAATCTATGCCCCCTGGTTATTGTCCTCTCTGCTAGGGGAAATAGGTCCTTCCTATCCATTCTATCTAGGCCCCTCATAATTTTATACACCTCAATCAAGTCTCCCCTCAGCCTCCTCTGTTCCAAAGAAAACAATCCCAGCCCATCCAATCTTTCCTCAGAGCTAAAATTTTCCAGTCCTGGCAACATCCTCGTAAATCTCCTTTGTACCCTCTCTAGTGCAATCACATCTTTCCTGTAATGTGGTGACCAGAATGTTCACAAGTTAGCACTAAATTAACAATCTCACTCACCGGGGCGATAGTGACAGCTACTGTGAGAAACGGATAGATTCATTCTGAGGTACTGAGAGGTGCTTGAGGTTGGGCAGAGTCATCATAGGCAGTCCCTCGAAATCGAGGAAGACTTGCTTCCACTCTAAAAGTGAGTTCTCAGGTGACTGTACAGTCCAATACGGGAATTACAGTCTCTGTCAGAGGTGGGACAGACAGTGGTTGAGGGAAAGGGTGGGTGGGGAGTCTGGTTTGCCGCACGCTCCTTCTGCTGCCTGCGCTTGTTTTCTGCACGCTCTCGGCGACGAGACTCGAGGTGCTCAGCGCCCTCCCGGATGCTCTTCCTCCACTTAGGGCGGTCTTTGGCCAGGGACTCCCAGGTGTCGGTGGGGGATGTTGCACTTTATCAAGAAGGTTTTGAGGGTGTTTTTGAAATGTTTCCTCTGCCCACCTGTCGTGTAGGAGTTCCGAGTAGAGCGCTTGCTTTGGGAGTCTTGTGTCAGGCATGCGGACAATGTGGCCCGCCCAACGGAGCTGATCGAGTGTGGTCAGTGCTTCAGTGCAGGGGATGTTGGCCTGATCGAAGACACTGACATTGGTGCGTCTGGTAGGCAGAGTAGGGGATTTGTGACGCAGCATTTGGTCTGCCAGGCTTTACCTGGTCATACTTTATGTTGGTTGTAAAGTTTTCCATTCTTCATACCTTCACCTTGCTGAACTCAAACATTAAAAAGTGCAACAGTTACAATTTAAACTGAGAGCAAGATTAGAAATGTTTCCCTGCAGTGTGTTTTAAATGTAACTACTGCATAACTGATGAAAATGAACTGTTCCCCAAAGGACACGTCCCAATTAAAAATAGAAGTTGTGCTAATATTCATTCATTTATTTATTCAGTCAAATATTCAATCTGAAGCGTGGCACACAAATTATTTTGACTTATGATCCAATCGAAGTGCCATAGATGTGAAGTATCAGTTAACAGCTGGTGATGTAAACCAATCTGTCTCTAAGGTCAACCTCATCCCCACTGGCTATTCTTAACAACAGTCCGCGCTTTATTTTTGCATTTTCTGAATCTTACATGAAGCACGAGTGAGGCTCTTCCAAGACCCGGTAAGATCTTGACTTTGTCCCGCTGCACATATATTAAATAAGGCGGGACTAAATCATAATGTTCTGTTTATGTTCGTCCGTTTCGTACTTACAGTTAACTATTTTTCAATATGTTGACGGTGAACGGTTCGTCATTTTGCACGGCTAAGACTTGTCAATAGCCAGCCAGAGTTTGAAGAGGTGCGCCTTCCCTTGCACTGCACTGTTTGTGTAGCACGTGCAAAGCAGCCCAGTCTCAACAGATTCCCCAACCTGCACAACCCCTTGGAGCACTGCGATCGTTTTATCACTCAGTCCCCCAAATCAGCACTAATCTGCACTTGGGATTTCATATTTCTCTCCACGTATTTTGCTGCATCTGTCATCTTTAAGCTGAATTTGATTTTGTAAAAGAAAATATAGGAAGAAATCTAAGAATTTGAAAAACATGTTTGGTGATAACTACAGAGTGGTCGTCTGAAAATATTGTTTAAATTTGCTATTCGTTTTATTTTAATCTAAATAGTATCTCAAA
The DNA here is from genome assembly GCF_044704955.1 of Pristiophorus japonicus. NCBI lineage: Eukaryota > Metazoa > Chordata > Chondrichthyes > Pristiophoridae > Pristiophorus > Pristiophorus japonicus. Next base: position 12,710,498 of record NC_091990.1, read on the forward strand.
TATCTTTAACTAGACAGCGACTTGCATGTATACACCGCCATTAATGTAGTAAAAGATCGCAAAGCGCTTCACAGGAGCGTTATAAAACAACTTTTGACACCGAGCCACATAAGGAGAAATTAGGGGCAGATGCCCAAAAGCTTGGTCAAAGGGGTAGGTTTTAAGGAGCACCTTAGAATCATAGAATGGTTACAGCCACAGAAGGAGCCCATTCGGCCCGTCGAGCCCGTGCCGGCTCTCTGCAAGAGCACTTCAGCCAGTCCCACTCCCCCGCCCTTTCCCCGTAGCCTGCAGACTTATTTTCCTTCAGGTGCTTATCTAATTCCCTTTCAAAAGCCACGATTGAATCTGCCTCCATCACCCTTTCAGGCAGTGCGTTCCAGAGGAAAGAGGGGTAGAGTGACCGAGAGGCTTAGGGAGGGAATTCCAGACCTTGGAGCCTAAGCAGCTGAAGGCACGGTTGCCAATGGTGGAGCAATTAAAATTGGGGATGCTCAAGAACTCAAGAAGGTAATATTTTGCTCTTATATAATGTCCCACAGTGACCACACTCCAAAAGTACTTCATTGGCTGTAAAGCACTTTGAGACGTCCAGTGGTCGTGAAAGGTGCTATATAAATGCAAGTCTTTCTTTCTTTTAAGCTATACTCATAATGAGCTAGTTCAGTGGTGAGCATGCTGCTTGTAGGATGTCAAGTCAAGGTCACAATTCTCCACATGGCGAGATCCTTACCCCAAGCAGACTGTCAGAGGAAGGTGTAAAAAGAGGGTGTTATTTTCTATTTAAAAACCTTGATGAAAGGCCAAGGCTCACAGGATAAGACACCATCAAGCTTAAAATGATCATCATTTTAAGCTTGATGGTGTCTTATCCTGTGAGCCTTGGTCTTTCATCAAGGTTTTTAAATAGAAAATAACAGGCAGTCCCTCGGAATCGAGATTTGCTTCCATTTAAAATGAGTCCTTCGGAGGCTGAACAGTCCAATACGAGAGCCACAGGTGGGACAGATAGTTGTTGAGGGAAAAGGTGGGTGGGACAGGTTTGCCGCACGCTCCTTCCACTACCTGCGCTTGATTTCTGCATGCTCTCGGCAATAAGACTCGAGATGCTCAACGCCCTCCCGGATGCACTGACTCCACTTAGGCCGGTCTTTGGCCAGGGACTCCCAGATGTCGGTGGGGATGTTGCACTTTATCAGGGAGGCTTTGAGGGTGTCCTTGTAACGTTTCCTCTGCCCACCTGGGGCTCGTTTGCCGTGAAGGAGTTCTGAGTAGAGCGCTTGCTTTGGGAGTCTTGTGTCTGACATGCGGACAATGTGGCCTGCCCAGCAGAGCTGATCAAGTGTGGTCAGTGCTTCAATGCTGGGGTTGTTGACCTGGTCGAGGATACTAATGTTGGTGACTCTGTCCTCCCAGGGGATTTGTAGGATCTTGCGGCGACATCGTTGGTGGTATTTCTCCAGCGACTTGAGGTGTCTACTGTACATGGTCCATGTCTCTGATCCATATAGGAGAGTGGGTATTACTACAGCCCTGTAGACCATGAGCTTGGTGGTAGATTTGAGGGCCTGGTCTTCGAACACTCTTTTCCGAAGGCGGCCGAAGGCTGCACTGGCGCACTGGAGGAGGTGTTGAATCTCGTCATCAATGTCTGCTCTTGTTGATAAGAGGCTCCCGAGGTATGGGAAATGGTCCACGTTGTCCAGGGCCGCGCCGTGGATCTTGATGTCTGGGGGGCAGTGCTGTGCGGCGAGGACAGGCTGGTGGAGGACCTTTGTCTTACGGATGGTTAGTGAAGTCACTAAGTAGTGAATAAGTGGATGGAGTTTTAAAGTTTGTAGATTGTAGGAGGAAGAGAAAAGTGAAAAAGTTAAATCGTTCCAAGATTTGGAGAATTGGAGCCAAAATCAAGCCAGGCCACTTTTACAAACCTTGGAGTGGATGTTTCCAGAGTGACACTAGGAGAAGGAATCTTTCAGCGAGGGAATAGTGTATGATACTGGAGACCTAAAATAAGAAAGAAAAATAAACAAGGAGTTCTTGGCTACTCCCATTAGAAGGAAATCAGGCGCTTTACATTTTTATTGCATTGTTGGACTCATTGCAAGTATTTTTTTAACTCACGGGATGTGGGCGTCGCTGCCAAGGTCGGCATTTATTGCCCATCCCTAATTGCCCTTGAGAAGGTGGTGGTGAGCCGCCTTCTTGAACCGTTGCAGTCCGTGTGATGAAAGTACTCCCACTGGCAGGGAGTTGCAGAATTTTGACCCAGCGATGATGAAGGAATGGCGATATATTTCTAAGTCAGGATGGTGTGTAACTTGGAGGGGAATGTGGAGATGATGGTGTTCCCACACGCCTGCCGCCCCGTGTCCTTCCAGGTGGTAGAGGTCGCAGGTTTGGGAGGTCCTGTCGAAGAAGCCATGGCGAGTTGCTGCAGTGCATCTCGTAGATGGCTCTTTAAGTATTTTACAGGATATTGTGAGATCCATTGGAGTAGAAACCCATCTACGGCGGCAGCACAGAATGGGCGGTATCGTCCGCCAGTTGTAGGCCCACAAGATATTAATTTCAATCGAATAATTGAACGGAATATCGGGTGATGAGTGCCGCCCACTCCCCCCGCCCATTCCCCTGCCCACTCTCCCTGCCCACTCTCCCTGCCCACTGTCCCCACCCACTCTCCCTGCCCACTGTCCCCACCCACTGTCCCCGCCCACTCTCCCTGCCCACTCTCCCTGCCCACTGTCCCCACCCACCTTCCCTGCCCACTTTCCCCGCCCACTCCCCCCGCCCATTCCCCCATCCATTTCCCTGCCCACTTTCCCCGCCCACTCTCCCTGCCCACTTTTCCCCAACCATTCTCCCCACCCATTTCCCCCGTCTATTCTCCCCATCCATTCTCCCCGCCAGCCCATTCCCCCCCCCGCCCATTCCCCCCACCCCTTCTCCCTGCCCACTCATTCCCCCCCACCCGCCCATTCTCCCCGCCCGTCCATTTCCCCCGCCACCATTGCGAATTTCTGCTCCATTATCGTCAGACAACACAGTGATGAAAAGATGGCATGGGAGCCACAGACACTGTAATTCCATGAAATTAAAAACAGCAGAGTTTTGATGAAGTTTGTCTTGGACAGAAAAGAAAACCGGGCGGAGGGCGAAACAGGCGGAGGGTAAAACTATCCCGTGTTTGCTGGATTTAACCCGTTTAGTGTCCTGTTTACATTTTAGGAATTTTCTTGACAATCACCCGAAAACCAGAGCATCCAGTCCAGATTTGTTGGAACTTTCCTTTAAAAAAATGGTGACATCTCAGCGAGCTGCCAGTTTGTTTCTTCAGAATAAAAGTTCTATTTTTATTGTAACTGTAAAAATAAAAGGAGTATTTACGCAGTTGCCATGTTATCAACATGTTATCTGTGTGTGACGACCAACTTCACTGACTGTTGACGGGACCGTTGACCACCTCCCTTTCGAACGTACTGCTGACAATTCGCTGTGTCCCAGTGTCCTCGGGTGTGTTGCTCGTGCAGCACTGCATCACAACACCCTACCCAGACATAGCACTCGCCAGCCACTGCATTACAGTGACGCGCTCAGGCACACCGGGGACTAAAGTGCCCCTTTTTACAGCCCCATTAGTGCCCCGGGGTATGCTAACGGGGGAGTGGGGGGGGGGAAGTCAGTTTTTGCCCGGGGGAGCGGGGCACTGCCATCTCCCGGGAAATTGCCCGGGAGTTTGGGAGGCCCTGCCGTAGCAGCGCCAAGCCCCGCAGTTAGCGTCCCCAGGCCACCGCGCAACCACGATGACTTTATCACCGTGCGCGCCAGCCCCGGGCCAACCCCTCACCGCCCCTCGGGGGAAATTACCTCGTGGGTCATGAAGCTCGCCGACATCCGCTCTCGGGATGGCGATTAACGGGGAGGGCGGCAGCGCCCCGGGCCGCCATCTTTTTTTGCCGGCCAACTCTCGGGTCGGCTCAACGCTGGCAGCCCGTGCGCGGTCTGTCAGAGGCCGTGCAGAGAGCGCAGCGGCCCTCCCCTTTAAGCAAAGAGGAGAGGCGTTGATGTGTGTCAGCACTACACGGAGTATCCGCATAGCGATCGACTCCCTGCCCCAGTAGCGTCCCGGAAACCGCCCCTGAAAGGTTGCAGAGCGCAATCTCCCGCGCTCCACTTCCTTTGGGGGCGGTACCCAGTGAGGGCGGGACTTCTGTGCTGGGCACAGAATGTCCCAGACCCGGAGGGTCACCACCCCCAATCGGGGTGCAGGGCAATTTCGTTCCCGCCGTTTATTCGTCACTTCATGCTAATATGCTATTCAGATGCAGTGTGCATGACTGCCTCCCAATGCCCAGCTTAGACCCACCGCCATCCAATCACTGCCTCCCAATGCCCAGCTCAGACCCACTGCCATCCAATCACTGCCTCCCAATGCTCTGCTCAGACCCACTTCCATCCAATCACTGCCTCCCAATGCCCAGCTTAGACCCACCGCCATCCAATCACTGCCTCCCAATGCCCAGCTCAGACCCACCGCCATCCAATCACTGCCTCCCAATGCCCAGCTCAGACCCACCGCCATCCAATCACTGCCTCCCAATGCCCTGCTCAGACCCACTTCCATCCAATCACTGCCTCCCAATGCCCAGCTCAGACCCACTGCCATCCAATCACTACCTCCCAATGCCCAGCCACTGCCATCCAATCACTGCCTCCCAATGCCCAGCTCAGATGCACTGCCATCCAATCACTGCCTCCCAATGCTCCAAGGCACAGGCCTTGCTCAAAAAATAGAGCTGATGGAAAGCAAGACCTTGTGCTTCAGAAAAAAGAGAGATGGCAAATATTCTCTTTCTAGTCAATATTCTCGTCCTAGTATCACAGAATGTTACGTGCTTCATCTGTTTAAAAACCTTGAGGGCGGAAATTGTATGGTTAGTGACTCCGGTGGTGGTGGTCTGCCTCCCACTGTGGACCTTGTTGGGATTTGTGAGGGTCAGTGGAAGAATTTTATTACCCTGGGGCAGGTTGGCATAAGCACCACATTTGGCCCCTCGAGCCTGCTCCGCCATTCAATAAGAGCATGGCTGATCTGATCCTGGCCCCAGCTCCACTTCCCCGCCCGCTCCCCATAACCCTTCACTCCCTTATCGTTCAAAAACCTGTCTATCTCCACCTTAAATATATTCAATGATCCAGCCTCCACAGCTCTCTGGGGTAGAGAATTCCACAGATTCATGACCCTCTGAGAGAAGAAATTCCTCCTCATCTCCTCAATTGGATAAGTACTTGAAGGAGAAACAATTGCCGGGACATGGGGAAAGAGCGGGAGAGTGGGACTGACTGGATTCCTCTTCGAAAGAGTCGTCACAGACTCGATGGGCCGAATGGCCTCCTTCTGTGCCGTACTGTTCTATGATTCTATGATAATCATTCTGAAATCTCCCCATAAATAACTGGAATGTAACAAATTTAGTCGGGAATAACTTTTAAAGCTGTGAAGGACATTCAGGAGTCAAGGATGAAGTGAATATTCTTGAACAAAATACAATGAAGTGGCTTATACTAGCGCAAAGCTGGGCATTTGGAAACAAACAAAGTTCTCAAATATCTCCCAGATGCTGCTTTCCATTTTCAGAGATGATGCTGTCACGATTAATTTTTGCCCTGACCTTACATATTCTAGTCCGCAATGTTGAGAATTACTTGCATCTGTGCTGCAAACAGACACTTGCTGACTGCTTTCGCCTCTCATGTTACACCTGCTTTGGCTCGCAGAATATTTCCTGGGATGTTTCTTAACAAATCTCCTTTGTCTCAGGCAATCTGGATCATCTAACTTTAATATACACCCCTCTCCATCCCTTGTTTTACGCGGCGATGGGGAATTTTTTAATAAGAATCGTACCGAGATTGCTACATGGAAACGTAGTCAGAAATCCTGAAATGTGACAGCAGGCTTGGGGCAGGAATATTTTAATCATCTGTCATGGAGCTAGTTTAATTTTACAGCACTGTGACTTAGACAGGCTGTGCAAACACAGGCTCCCTCAGTAACTCTGCTTGTTAAAATATTTTATAATTCATTCCTTGGATGTGGGTGTCACTGGCATGTACAGTATTTATTGCCCATCCCTAACTGCCCTTGAGAAGGTGGTGGTGAGCCGCCTTCTTGAACCACTGCAGTCCTTGTGGTGAAGGTGCTGTTAGGGAGGGAATTCCAGTCCTGCCCCGTAAGGCCGCCGCGAGTGATGCCCACACCACCCATCGCGGGCCGAACCTTAGAGGGGAGGTACGCTGCACCGCGTGCCGCCATATTGTATTCCCCCCCCCCCCCCCCCCCCTTACCGGTCGGGCCATTCACCGCTCCTTTCGTGAGGTCCAGCCTGCGATCGTGCAGCCCAGCACTCCGTCTCGCCACTGCACCCATTAGCTCTGGTGTCCCAGTGGAGACATTCAAAGGGCTCCTGAATCTGCGCCTGTAGTGCCCCCTGAAGGAAGTGAGGAGCGGTAACCGGAATTTCGCTGCCAGGCGCAGGAAGTCCCACCCCGACCCGATTACCGCCCCCAAACGGGACGTAAATTAATTTCGCCCCCCCCCCGCCCCAGGTTCAAACCCTGTTCCATGTTGTTGATTGATTTTGGCCGGGATGTGGCTGCTTCAGGGCTCCTGGGCCAGTGAGTATAGTATTAGGCAGTCCCTCGTATCGAGGGTGACTTGCTTCCACACCAAGAAAGGATGAATTCACAGATGTTTCAATGAGGGACCTGACATTCTAGGTCCCGAATTACATATTGAAGGGTGGAAGATGCCTGTGCGTGGATTTTTTTAACATGTGGTGGCCGTTGCACACCAGCCACCACACGGGGCTTGACAGAGCTAGGTCTTGGTCCAGTGGCAAGGGTTAACCAAGACATCTGGAGACCTGCTCTGCTGCATGGGCCTAGTGCGCAGACCTGCTCCTACTGTCCATAGATCGCAGTATGGGCTGGCCTGTGCTGCCCCTGGGCCCTCGCCTCTTCTGGGCCCTGTGTAATAACAAAGGCATGGTCTAGTGTAATGGGAAACGGATCTTGTCAGCCTTGCTCACTGGTAGCACTCTCGCCCCTGAGTCATGGGTTCAATTCCCATTCGAGCACATATTTAGGCCGAGACTCGCAATGCCAGTGCTGAGGAGTGCAGCACTGTCGAAGGTGCTGTCTTTCCAGTAAGTCTTCAAACTGATGCCTTGTCTGCCCTTTCATGTGGATGTAAAAAAATCCCACGGCCACTATTTGAAGAGCAGAGAAATGCTCTCCAGTGTCCCGGGCCAGCATTTAAACCACACACGACTTCGCTAAAAACAGATTAATTTGACATTATCACTTTGCTGTTTATGGGACCTTGCTGTGTGAAAAATATCTGCTGCATTTGTAACACCAGTGAAGGGAACGTCAGGCAGGGTTCTTGTTCCCGAGCGCGACTGAGTGACCCCAGCTGGGGAGGTCAGGATCGGACTCATGAGCCAGCCCTCGGGCAGACATCCCTGCTGAAGATGCTGTGACGCTTGGGGAGACCAGGAGCAGAGAAGAATATGGTGTGCGAAAGAGAGGAAGTTACCACATCCACCCCCAAATTAATGAGGAGGATGTTATGCCTTGAATAAAGAGTCAGACTAGATACTACAAGCTTAAAGTAAGGTGTGACCGTAATCCTTTATTACAGATCTCAGAGTGCCTCTCCAGCCTGTGAGGCCTCCTTGTATACAGGTGCTCCCAAGGGATTGTGGGATCCCTTGGGACTCCAGGGGATAAGCCCTCCTGTGGTTAGACATGGTATTTACAGGTTTACATACATAACAGAGGGGAAACTCATTTCAAGTTACAGGTAAACTGTCAGATTTTAATTGTAATAATTAGGTGAAGTTAGCTAGTCAACTAGTTAATGCAGTGAGCAGTTGAGCCATTCACAAATTAGGGTTGTATTTACTGGAATTTGGAAGGTTAAGGGGTGACCTGATTGCAGATTTCAGAATATTAAGGGAATAGATAGGGTAGATAGAGAGAAACTATTTCTGTAGGTTGGGGATTCTAGGACAAGGGCACATAGTCTAAAAATGAGATCCAGAAGCGAAATTAGGAAATTCTTCGATACACAAAAGTTGTTAGAAGTTTGGAACTCTCTTCCGCAAATGGCAGTTGATGCTAGATCAAGTGTTCATTTTTAATCTGAGATTGATAGCTTTTTGTTAACCAAAAGGTATTAAAGGATATGGACCAAAGGCAGTATACGGAGTTAGGTCGCATACCAGCCATGATCTCATTGAATGGTGGAACAGGCTCGAGGGGCTGAATGGCCGACTGCTGTTGCTATGTTCTATACGAATCAGAAAAGTCCCAGGCTCTGTGCTGCATTAGCTGATCTGATCCCGAGCAGCAGGTGGGCTACAATCACCCTCATTGCTTCTAGGTTGGGGGGTTGGGTGGGGGTGTGGGGTGGGAGGGCAGAAATCAGTCTGCATGTGATCGCCCCCCCGCCCTCTCAGGCGAGCGGTCTGTCGACGATATCGACCAGACTCACAGATTAAATATGGCCACTTGTACAAGGAACCAGGAGATGATCAGCACCCATGGAATTGTATCACATGAGTCACCACCAGCAGGAGAGGAGGGCAGAGACAATTGGGGGGAAAGGAAAGGGAAAACATTTTTTATTTGCACTTGGTCTTATTACAGAGTGCTGGGAAAAAAGAAAAAAGAAAGACTTGCATTTATATAGCAACTTTCACGACCACCGGACATCCCAAAGCGCTTTACAGCCAATTAAGTACTTTTGGAATGTAGTCACTGTTGTAATGTAGGAAACTCAGCTGCCGATTGCGCACAGCAAGCTCCCACAAACAGCCATGCGGTAATGACCAGATAATCTGTTTTAGTGCTGTTGATTGAGGGATAAATATTGAATAGGGATAACTCCCCTGCTCTTCTTCAAAGTAGTGCCATGGGGTTTTTTACGTCCACTTGAGAGAGCAAACAGGGTTTAACATCTCATCTGAAAGACGGCACCTCCGACAGTGCGGCACTCCCTCAGCACTGCACTGAAGCATCAGCCTAGATTTCTGTGCTCAAGTTCTTGGAGTGGGATTTGAACCCACAACCTCCTGACTCAGAGACGAGGGTGCTGCCCACTGAGCCACAGCTGACACGTATAGGAATGGATTGTGCTTCCCACTTCATTTTCTCTTGCAACTTGCCGAATGAGAAACTAATGAAACTAATATTTTATTTTTGCGATCTAACTGATGACCCAACATTGATATTTTAGTGCAATGTGAAATAGCCATTGAGTGAGTTGATTGCCCATATCTGTCGTGGTGTGTTGCAGTTGCTTCTTGATACCTAAACATTTGTTCGACACCAAAGCTATTCTGGTCCCAGTTGGCAGTAAAACAGTACATATTCTTCAGCAATTACAGTGCTAATGAGTCATAGAGGTAGAAATTGAAACCAGAACTACAACAGACCTTTGAAGTATGCTCTACTCCAGCGAACTCAAAGTCACTTTTCGCTTCAAAAACAATTGGGTTATCCCGTAATTCAAATCAAGCACAAAAAACAGAATTCAAATTACCGGGTGTAAAACTATCTGAATTCTATGAGGCATTGAAGGACATTCATGGCATAAGACTCAAAACCAGAATAGCTTTGGTGTCGAACAAAAGTTTAGATATCAAGAAGCAACTGCGACATACCACGACAGATATGGGCAATCAACTCACTCGATGGTTATTTCACATTGCATTAAAATATCAACATTGGTCATCAGTTAGATTGCAAAAATAAAATATTATTTTGTTCCGCTGGTCTTTTGGAAGTGAGGCAAATACTTTACTGATCTGTGCACTATAATTTTTTGTTTGGTAAACATTTTTGAATGATAAAAAAATCTGCCATCTGGAAACTACTTTGTTTTACGCAAATTCTGTGCCAAGTTATTTTGTGCCACATGTAAACGTTAGTGGGATAGGGAATTTGCTGACTAAACTGCAAAAAACAGCTGCAGACAGACATGCTGCAGCGGGAACGCTAAATTGTAGATTTATCAGTGACTAATCGGTTCCACTGAAGGCGCGTATACAAGCACTTAATGTACATGACGTATAGCTTAACTCTTTCAAATCCCTCCATGGTCTTGCCTCTTCCCATCTCTTCCTGCCCTCCAAGAACTCTATGATCCCATAACTCTGGCCTCTTACCCATCCCTCGCTCCCTTCACCCCACCATTGGAGACCAAGCCGGCCCCCAGCTCTGTAATTCCCTCCCTAAACCTCCCACCCCTCCATCTCTCTCCCTCTTTAACACCCTCCTTAAAACCTACTTGACCAAGCTTTTAGTCACCTGTCCTAATATCTCCTTGGCTCAGCGGCATTTTCATAGAATCATAGAACGGTTACAGCACAGAAGGAGGCCATTCGGCCCATCGAGCCCGTGCCGGCTCTCTGCAAGAGCACCTCAGCCAGTCCCACGCCCCCGCCCTTTCCCTGAGCCCCTGCAAAAACTTTTCTGTCAGATACTTATCCAATTCCCTTTTGAAAGCCACGATTGAGTCTGCCTCCACCACCCTCTCAGGCAGCGCATTCCAGATCCTAACCACTTGCTACGTAATTTTTTTTTTCTTATGTCGCCTTTGATTTTTTCACCTTAAATCTGTGTCCTCTGGTTCTCGACCCTTCCACCAATGGGAACAGTTTCTCAGACCCATCATGATTTTCAACACCTCTAGCAAATCTCCTCTCAACCTTCTCTGCTCCAAGGAGAACAACCACAGCTTCTCCAGTCTATCCACGTAACTGAAGTCCCTCATCCCTGGAATTATTCTCGTAAATCATTTCTGCTCCCTCTCTAAGGCCTTTACATTCTTCCTAAAGTGTGGTGCCCAGAATTGGACACAATACTCCAGTTGAGGCCGAACCAGTGGTTTATAAAGGTTCATCATAATTTCCTTCCATCTGTACTCTATGTCTCTATTTATAAAGCCCAGAATCCCATAAGCTTTTTTAACCGCTTTCTCAGCCTGCCCTGCCACCTTCAACGATTTGTGCACATATACCCCCAGGCCTCTCTGTTCATGCACCACTTTTAGAACTGTACCTTTAGTTTATATTGCCTCTTCTTGTTCTTTCTACTAAAATGTATCACTTTGCACTTTTCTGCATTAAACTTCTTCTGCCACATGTCTGCCCAACCTGTCTATATCTTCTTGAAGTCTATCACTATCCTTCTGAGTCTGATTACGCTCCTGTGAAGTACCTTGGGACATTTTGCTATGTTAAATGCGCTATATAAGTGTGAGTTGTTGATGTTATTCTGGGGAAGCAATAAATGATGAGGAATCCTAATGCTGGAAGACAGGGTGGACACAAGTAGCATAAAGCCCAGCAAGAGTTACTGACTCCATTAACACAGCCAATTGTATTCAGCTTGGCTCCATCCATCGAGATTGAATTTCCTTACCCTCTGCATTTACACCGCACTTTGTTCCCGAATCAGCTTCAGAGATGGTTATTGTTTGACACTTGTGCTGCATTGAATACATTAGGGAAGAAACTGAGGGCCTGTAATGTTCCTACACATTAGCAGTATAGTAAATAATTCACATTAATTTAGACCAGCTGACAATCTTGTCGTTAAATATAATGAAGCCAGATTAACACTTCAGTGAATATGGATTTGATGTTCACAGCATCTTCCAGCAAAACTAATCTGCAACACAGGGGCAAAATTGCCCCAAGCACCGCTAGCGCCTCCGGGGAGGGAAGGGGGTGGGGGCCCAACACCTGGGGGGGAGGGGCGCAACACCGAGCGGGAGGGAAGGGGGGGGCACCATCTCCGGGGTGTGGGAGGGGGGCACCAACACCGGCAGGGGGGGTGGGCCAACACCGGGGGTGGGGGGGCGAACACTCTGGGGGGGAGGGGCCCAACACTGGGGGGGGGGGGCAACACCAGATGGAGGGGGCCGAACACTCCGGAGGGGCCCAACACCAGGGGGGGAGGGGAGGGGCCCAACACCAGGGGGAGAGGGGCCCAACACCGGGGGGGAGGGGCCGAACATCGGGGGGGAGGGGAGGGGCCCAACACCAGGGAGGGCAACACTCCGGGGGGGAGGGGCCGAACACCGGGGGGGGAGGGGAGGGGAGGGGCCCAACACCAGGGGGGAGGGGCCCAACACGGGGGGCGGGAGGGGCCCAACACCGGGGGGGGGGAGGGGCCCAACACCAGGGGGGGCAACACTCTGGGGGGGGAGGGGCCGAACACCAGGGGGGGGGAGGGGAGGGGCCCAACACCAGGGCGAAATTGCCCCTTTTTCAGAGGACTGCTAACACCTCCGGGGAGTGGGGGGAGGGGGAGGTGCACCAACACTGGGGGGGGCGGGGCCCAACACTTTGGGTGGGGAGGGGGTGGGGGGGCCCAACACTTTTTGCCCCAGGGGGGTGGCGGGGGTGGGGGGCACTATCGGCTCCCAGGACATTGCCCGGGGGTTTGCTGAGACATTGCCATGGCAGTGCCACCCCCACCTCCCCCCACCCCGCGGGTAGCTGGCGGAAGATAATGGGGAGGTTGCCAGCCTCCTGCACCACCATCTTCCTCGGTTTGCCGACTCTTGGGCCGGCTCTGCTGGCTCCCCCTAGCGTGGCCCGAGCCGCCATCATGCAGCACAGCCCCAGCACCACGCTGCCCTGCTGGTCTAGTGGAGGCCATCAGAGGCTATGCAGAATGCACAATGCCCCTTCCCTTTAAGCGAAGGGGAGGGGCGTTGAAGCACATCAGCGCTATGTGGAGCAGCTGCGTAATGCTGCACTACTCGATCTGTTAGCGCCGCTGGTCCCGCCCCCTACAGGAAGTGAGGTGTGCGAGATTGTGCTCCGCTTCCTTTGAGGGGCGGTAAGCCCAATTCAGCGGCCGGGGCGGGATTTCTGCGCCGAGCGCAGGATTCTTGGCCCCAGCAGGTTACCGACCTCAATCGGGGCGCAGGGCAACTTCGATTAGTTGCAACTTACAAATGTTTAGTTGGAAAATTGTGATAATAGTTCAACTACAACAAAAACAGCTAATTCAATCATCATTTCCCGGATCACATGGCTCCGGATGGGGTGGAATGCAGAATGTTTCGGTGCAAGGGGTCTCACAGTTGTGTGGGGCGGACTGGTTGGGCTGGGTGCTCTTTACCTTTCCACCATTGTTCATTGGTTTATATGTAACCTTCAGGGCTACTGACCGAGGGCCGTGCGGCTCTTTGTCGGCCGGCGCGGACACGATGGGCCGAAATGGCCTCCTTCTGCGCTGTAAATTTCTATGTTTCTATGTTTCTCAAAGGAATAAAAACAGTATTAATCCATGACAGTGGAGTTGAGGTTGAAGATCAGTCATGATCTCATTGAATGATGGAGCAGGCACAAAGGGTCATGGCCAACTCCTGCTCCTAATTCTTATGTTATTATGAATGTCATTCCAAGGGAACCATTCACTTATAGTTACTATTCAGGCTTATCATTTGTGGTTTGCTTGTTTCTGGGATGTTACAGAATAACAAACGCCCGCTGTGACCTCTGACACCAGCTTTTACTGTAACTTTCAGCAGACAAATGACATCGTTGGCAGAGAGTCTGGATTCCTTGGCACTTTGCGGAACATATTTCCACTGCGGCATATCTGTAAAGAGCGACATCTTGTAAAATGTTATATGTAAATATATTACATCACTGATCACATCACTGATCATCATCATCATAGGTAGTCCCTCAGAATGGAGGAAGACTTGCTTCCACTCCTGAAGTGAGTTCTTTGGTGGCTGAACAGTCCAATACGAGAGCCACAGGCTCTGTCACAGGTGGGACAGATAGTCTTTGAGGGTAAGGGTGGGTGGGACTGGTTTGCCGCACGCTCTTTCCGCTGCCTGCACTTGATTTCTGCATGCTCTCGGCGATGAGACTCGAGGTGCTCAGCGCCCTCCCGGATGCACTTCCCCCACTTAGGACGGTCTTTGGCCAGGGACTCCCAGGTGTCGGTGGGGATGTTGCATTTTATCAGGGAGGCTTTGAGGTGTCCCTGTAGCATTTCCTCTGCCCACCTTTGGCTCGTTTGCCATGAAGGAGCATCACTGATGAAATCAGTTCAACGATGCACAAATTTCAATTGGCAGACGAACATAGATGATACAACAACAACTTGTCTTTATATAGCACCTTTAACATAGTAAAATAGCCCAAGCCACTTCACAGGAGCGTTATAAAACAACATTTGACACTGAGGCACACAAGGAGAGATTAGGGCAGATGTCCAAAAACTTGCTCAAAGATGTAGATTTTAAGGAGGACCTAAAAGGAGAGCGAGGTCGAGAGGCGGAGAGGTTTAAGGAGGGAGTTCCAGAGCTTGGGGCCCAGGCAACAGAAGACACGGCCACCGATGGTTGAGCGATTATAATCAGGGATGCTCAAGAGGGCAGAATTAGAGGAGCGCAGGTGGGGGGGAGGGGGGGGGTTGTGGGGCTGGAGGAGGTTACAGAGATAGGGAGGGGCGAGGCCATGGAGGGATTTGAAAATAAGGATGAGAATTTTTAATTCGAGGCGTTGCTTAACCAATATAGGTCAGCGAGCACAGGGGTGATGGGTGAGCGCGACGTGGTGTGAGTTAGGACACGGGCAGCCGAGTTTTGGATGAGCTTAGGTTTAAGCTTAAGTTTAGTGTCAGCTGTGGCTCCCTCACCTCTGAGTCAGAAGATTGTGGGTTCAAGTCCCACTCCAGAGACTTGAGCGCAAAAATCTAGGCTGACACTCCCAGTGCAGTGCTGAGGGGACGCTGCACTGTCGGAGATGCCGCCTTAAGAACATAAGAACATAAGAAATAGGAGCAGGAGTAGGCCATACATCCCCTCGAGCCTGCTCCGCCATTCAATAAGGTCATGGCTGATCCAATCATGGAGTCAGGGCCACTTCCCCGCCCGTCTCCATAACCCCTTATTCCCTTATCGTTTAAGAAACTGTCTATTTTTAAATTTATTCAATGTCCTAGCTTCCACAGCTCTCTGAGGCAACGAATTCCACAGATCCACAATCCTCTGAGAGAAGAAATTTCTCCTCACCTCAGTTTTAAATGGATGGCCCCTTATTCTAAGATTATGCCCTCTAGTTCTAGTCTCCCCCATCAGTGGAAACATCCTCCCTGCATCCAGTTTGTCAAGCCCCTTCATAATCTTATATGTTTCAATAAGATCACCTCTCATTCTTCTGAACTCCAATGAGTAGAGGCCCAACCTATTCAACCTTTCCTCATAAGTCAACCCCCTCATCTCCGGAATCAACCTAGTGAACCTTCTCTGAACTGCCTCCAAAGCAAGTATATCCTTTCGTAAATATGGAAACCAAAACTGCACGCAGTATTCCAGGTGTGGCCTCACCAATACCCTGTACAACTGTAGCAAGACTTCCCTGCTTTTATACTCCATCCCCTTTGCAAAAAGGCCAAGATTCCATTGGCCTTCCTGATTACTTGCTGTACCTGCATACTATCCTTTTGTGTTTCATGCACAAGTACCCCCAGGTCTCACTGTACTGCGGCACTTTGCAATCTTTCTCCATTTAAATAATAACTTGCTTTTTGATTTTTTTTCTCTCTAGATGAAACGTCTCGGTTTAACGTCTTTAGATGAGACGTTAAACCAAGACCCTGTCTGCTCTCTCAGGAGGATGTAAAAAGATCCCATTGCACTATTTCAAAGAAGAGCAGGGGAGTTAACCCCTGTTGGATGAACTGGTAATGTGTAGTGTGATTGTTAAGCCTTTGCTAATAAACCAATTGGTTCTTAATAGCAATGTGTTGCTATGGATTCTTAAACAAAGAACCCATGAAGCAAATAGATTACAGTTTTGAGTGGGCTTTTGAAGTGGGGATAGATTAAAGAGATGGAGGGAAAGAGACAAGATGGCAGAGCAGAGAAAGGAGATGGCTGTACACAGTAAGATCCAGAGTCAGCAGAGTAGAGGCTGGGACACAAGACTAATGGAGGCAGAGTGGAATGAGACTACGGAGGGAACCTGCCAATTGTGTTAATTAGGCAATAATATCTCGGCAGTGACTGCAGAATTTTCTTTTTTTTAGTTTTAGATAAGAATCTATTGCAAGTAATATCTTCTTGAAACATAGAAACATAGAAAATAGGTGCAGGAGTAGGCCATTCGAGCCTGCACCACCATTCAATATGATCATGGCTGACCATGCAACTTCAGTACCCCATTCCTGCTTTCTCACCATACCCCTTGTTCTCTTTAGCCGTAAGGGCCACATCTAACTCTCTTTTGAATATATCTAATGAACTGGCCTCAACAACTTTCTGTGGTAGAGAATTCCACAGGTTCACAATTCTCTGAGTGAAGAAATTTCTCCTCATCTTGGTCCTACATGGCTTCCCCCTTATCCTTAAACAAATGTCCTCCCTCAGTTTTTTCCCCCTTCTCTCCAGATTCACGCTGCATAAGACTCCATAGATGGCAGACATCCTCCAGTGCCTCACCCAAGTGGCTAATCTTTATGTATGAGCTTTAATAGTGAGCATTGGCAGACAATTTCACCTTGGGGAGATGGTGGGGGGAGGGGGCGCGGGGGGCGGGGGGGGAGCGGGAGGAGAGTGCATCACAACCCAATCCTATGTCCCTTGATGCCCACATATTTTGAAAGAAATCCCAGCTAATCTGTCATCTCGCTAACCAGGACCACAGAGGACAATTGTACAGACACTGGAATTGTACAGCACTGGAATACTGCGTGCAGTTTTGGTTTCCATATTTACGGAAGGATATATTTTCTTTGGAGGCAGTTCAGAGAAGACTCACAAGGTTGATTCCGGAGATGAGGGGTTTGACTATGAGGAAAGGTTGAGTAGGTTGGGCCTCTGCTCATTGGAATTCAGGTGATTTTATCAAAACGTGTAAGATTTATCATCATAGGCAGTCCCTTGGAATCGAGGAAGACTTGCTTCCACTCCTGAAGTGAGTCCTTTGGTGGCTGAACAGTCCAGTACGAGAGCCACAGACTCTGTCACAGGTGGGACAGACATTCGTCGAGGGAAGGTGGGACTGGTTTGCCGCACGCTCCTTCCGCTGTCTGCGCTTGACCTCTTCACGCTTTCGGCGTTGAGCTTCGAAGAGCTCAACGCCCTCCCGGATGCACTTTCGCCACCTAGGGCGGTCTTTGGCCAGGGACTCCCGGGTGTCAGTGGTGATGTCGCACTTTACCAGGTAGGCTTTAAGGGTGTCCTTGTAACATTTCCGCTGCCCACCTTTGGCTCGTTTGCCATGAAGGAGCTCCGCATAGAGCAATTGCTTACATAGAAACATAGAAAATAGGTGCAGGAGTAGGCCATTCGGCCCTTCTAGCCTGCACCGCCATTCAATGAGTTCATGGCTGAACATGCAACTTCAGTACCCCATTCCTGCTTTCTCGCCATACCCCTTGATCCCCCTAGTAGTAAGGACTACATCTAACTCCTTTTTGAATATATTTAGTGAATTGGCCTCAACAACTTTCTGTGGCAGAGAATTCCACAGGTTCACCACTCTCTGGGTGAAGAAGTTTCTCCTCATCTCGGTCCTAAATGGCTTACCCCTTATCCTTAGACTGTGACCCCTGGTTCTGGAGTTCCCCAACATTGGGAACATTCTTCCTGCATCTAACCTGTCTAAACCCATCAGAATTTTAAATGTTTCTATGAGTTCCCCTCTCATTCTTCTGAACTCCAGTGACTACAAGCCCAGTTGATCCAGTCTTTCTTGATATGTCAGTCCCGCCATTCCGGGAATCAGTCTGGTGAACCTTCGCAGCGTTCCCTTAATAGTAAGAATATCCTTCCTCAAGTTAGGAGACCAAAACTGTACACAATACTCCAGGTGTGGCCTCACCAAGGCCCTGTACAACTGTAGTAACACCTCCCTGCCCCTGTACTCAAATCCCCTCGCAACATACCATTTGCTTTCTTAACCGCCTGCTGTACCTGCATGCCAACCTTCAATGACTGATGTACCATGACACCCAGGTCTCGTTGCACCTCCTCTTTTCCTAATATATCACCATTCAGATAATAGTCTGTCTCTCTGTTTTTACCACCAAAGTGGATAACCTCACATTTATCCACATTATACTTCATCTGCCATGCATTTGCCCACTCACCTAACCTATCCGAGTCACTCTGCAGCCTCATAGCATCCTCCTCACAGCTCACACTGCCACCCAACTTAGTGTCATCCGCAAATTTGGAGATACTACATTTAATCCCCTCGTCTAAATCATTAATGTACAATGTAAACAGCTGGGGTCCCAGCACAGAACCCTGCGGTACCCCACTAGTCACTGCCTGCCATTCTGAAAAGTACCCATTTACTCCTACTCTTTGCTTCCGGTCTGACAACCAGTTCTCAATCCATGTCAGCACACTACCCCCAATCCCATGTGCTTTAACTTTGCACATTAATCTCTTGTGTGGGACCTTGTCGAAAGCCTTCTGAAAGTCCAAATATACCACATCAACTGGTTCTCCCTTGTCCACTCTACTGGAAACATCCTCTAAAAATTCCAGAAGGTTTGTCAAGCATAATTTCCCTTTCACAAATCCATGCTGACTTGGACCTATCATGTCACCTCTTTCCAAATGCGCTGCTATGACATCCTTAATAATTGATTCCATCATTTTACCCACTACCGATGTCAAGCTGACCGGTCTATAATTCCCTGTTTTCTCTCTCCCTCCTTAGGGAGCCTCGTATCTGGCATGAGAACCATGAGGGGGCTTGAGAAGGTGGATGCAGAGAGGATGTTTCCACTGATGGGGGAGACTAGAACTAGAGGGCGTGATCTTAGAATAAGGGGCCGCCCATTTAAAACTGAGATGAGGAGAAATTTTTTCTTTCAGAGGGTTGTAAATCTGTGGAATTCGCTGCCTCAGAGAGCTGTGGAAGCTGGAACATTGAATAAATTTAAGACAGAAATAGACACTTTCTTAAACGATAAGGGAATAAAGGGTTATGGGGAGCAGGCGGAAAAGTGGACCTGAGTCCATGATCAGATCAGCCATGATCTTATTGAATGGTGGAGCAAGCTTGAGGGGCCGTATGGTCTACTCCTGCTCCTATTTCTTATGTTCTTACAAGGAATTGACCCCAAGATCTCCCTGCGTGGCATAGCTCCGTTCCTCAGTGATGGATCTTGAAGCAGGAGAGGGAAGCGGAGAGCTTTTGTCCATGGTCCTTAGAATAGGTGGATCCACTGGATGGAGGGGAAATCCACTCACCTGTTTGTTTACTTGTTGGTAATCTGAGGTCTTACTACATTAAAGGTGTTATATACATGCATGTTCTTGTTGGTGAATGCAGCATTAATTGTACTTTTGTACATGAAGAATCACAACTATAATGTTGCATATTTTGGATGGTGTAATGCGTGCACCTGAGAGTATGCTCATGGGTTTGTAGAGGTTGGGAGTGGCTTAGCCAGTCACGTGGTGTTCACAAGACTCAATAAAACCCCAGCCAGTTGGGTTCGGGGGATCCACGATGAGGCAGATGGTTGTGAGCCTGGTGGAGGAACTGGTAATGTGTCGTGTGATTGTTAAACCTTTTGCTAATAAACCAACTAGTTCTGAATAGCAATGTGTTGCTATGAATTCTTAAGCAAAGAACCCACAAAGCAAATACATTACAAATGGGATGTTTTTGATATCAAGGATTACCACTTTACTAACTATATAAACTCTAGTCAATGCAAACTAATTATTTAATCTCTCTCTGATCACAGGATACAATGACTGAGCTCCCAGAGGAGGACTCTCCCATAGACATTATTAGGGCAGTCGATTCATTGCAAGCAGCAGACAAACACTTCCAGCAATGTATATATTGTGTGGAAGAGCTCCTGTTAGAAAGGGAGAATCTTATCAAAGAATTCATCCTCATGAAAGAACCTCTGCATCAAGCAATTGGAGATCTGAAGGCAGAACTGCTGAAGCTTTATCAAACAAAATCAAAGGCAGAGATTGAATGCGATAACTTCAAAGAAGAAATAGCATGTACCAAAAAAAAACTGTTTGACATCATTAAAGCCCAAATGGCTTGCAAATATAAACTGGATTGCAAGAAACAAGACCTTCCCCGAATTACCTTGGAACGGGAAGTACTAGAATCCAAAGTACAGGTGCTTTCTGACGAACTGGCTGTGCTTAAAAATCACCACCATGAAGAAATCAGCCAAATAATCCATCGGCTGGAAAATAGTCAGAACACGAATGACGCTCTGTCCCTTGCAGAGAGCCGCCAGACAAGTGGAGATTTTCGAAGCTTTTTAGGGGAGCAGAGGCAATGCCTGGAGAAATACTATGAACCCAAGCTGGAAAAGCTCATGAGATGGAGTAAGACCAGGGCTGAATCACTGCAGCACACACAGCAGGAGATCAGAGGCTTCATCAAACAGCTGCAACCACTGCAGGAGCAGGTGGCAAAGCTAAACACCCAGGGGCGATGCCTTGAGCAACAATTGCAACTTAGGCAGAGAAAATGGGCGGAGGATGTCCTGCAGTATCAGGTAAAGAGACTGCATGGTTTTTGTTGTGTATCTGTAAAGCATGCACTCCCATGTTCCGCCACCAGGGAGCTCATTCCCTTAAGTCCCAAGGGATCCCAGCTTCCCTTGGGAGCACTGTATATAAGCCGGCCCCTAAGGCCTGTTCCTCACTCTGGAGTGTCTTATTAAAGACTGAGGTCACCGTTACTTTAACCTCCCTGTGTGCAGCCTCATATGTGTTAGGAACACAATAACTAGCGACAAGAATACGAATCCAACGCAAAGATGCAGCAAACTGTGGGCATCCTGGAGAAGTTCTCGGAGGATGAGGACTGGGAAGCCTTTGTCAAACAGCTAGACCAGTACTTTGTAACCAACGAGCTGGACGGAGAAGGAAGCGCTGCAAAAAGGAGAGCGGTCCTCCTCACGGTCTGCGGGGCACCGACCTACAGCCTCATGAAGAATCTTCTGGCTCCGGTGAAACCCACAGATAAGTCGTATGAGGAGCTGTGTACACTGGTTCGGGGGCATCTTAGCCCGAGGGAGAGCGTGCTGATGGCGAGGTATCGGTTCTACACGTGCCAGCAATCTGAAGGTCAGGAAGTGGTGAGCTACGTTGCTGAGCTAAGGCGACTTGCAGGATAATATGAGTTTGATGGCTACCTGGAGCAAATGCTCAGAGTCATTTTTTGTACTGGGCATTGGCTGCGAGACCATCCTACGAAAACTTTTGACTGTAGAGACACCGACCCTCAGTAAGGCCATTGCGATAGCACAGGCGTTTATGTCCACCAGTGATAACACCAAACAAATCTCTCAGCACACAAGTGCTAGCAATGTTCATAAATTAACTGGAACTGTGTTTGCAATCAGAAATGTACAGGGCAGAACCCATGAGTCTGCAACTGCCAGCAGGCCTCAGGTGACCCAGATGACTCAGAGTCCCCAACAAAGGACGAATGCAAGGCAATTCACACCCTGTTGGCGTTGTGGGGGATTCCATTCAACCTATTCATGCTGTTTCAAAGGGTATGTTTGCAAGAGCTGTGGAACAATGGGGCACCTCCAACGAGCTTGCAAACAAGCTGCAAGCTCTGCAAAGCCTGCTAACCACCACGTGGCAGGGGAAGATCGGTCCATGGTGGATCAAAGCAATTTCGAGCCTCAGAGAGAAAAGGCAGATGCTGAAGTACACAGGGTGCACACATTTTCAATGAAATGTTCACCTATAATGCTAAATGTTAAATTGAATGTCTTACCCGTAGCCATGGAACTGGACACTTGTGCTAGCCAATCCATCATGAGTAAAAAGATGTTTGAGAAACTGTGGTGCAACAAGGCATTCAGACCAGTCCTGAGCCCCATCCACATGAAACTGAGAACGTACCCCAAAGAGCTTATCACTGTCCTGGGCAGCGCCATGGTCAAGGTCACCTACGAGGGCACGGTGCATGAACTGCCACTCTGGATTGTCCCGGGCGATGGCCCCACACTGCTTGGAAGGAGCTGGTTGGGCAAAATCCGCTGGAACTAGGATGACATCCGAGCGCTATCACATGTCGATGAGGCCTCATGTACCCAGGTTCTTAACAAATTTCCTTCCCTTTTTGAGCTAGGCATTGGAAACTTTTCCGGGGCAAAGGTACGGATCCACTTGGGTCCCAGAGGCACAACCCATTCACCACGAGGCGCGAGCGGTACCTCACAAGATGAGGGAGAGAGTGGAAATCAAGCTGGACAGGCTGCAACGCGAGGGCATCATCTCCCCAGTGGAATTCAGCGAGTGGGCCAGCCCGATTGTTCCAGTACTCAAAAGTGATGGCACGGTCAGGATTTGCGGCGATTATAAAGTAATTATTAATCGTTTCTCGCTACAGGACCAATACCCGCTACCTAAGGCAGACGACCTATTTGCGACGCTGGCAGGAGGTAAGACGTTCACCAAGCTCGACCTGACTTCGGCCTACATGATGCAGGAGCTGGAGGAGTCTTCGAAGGGCCTCACCTGCATAAACATGCACAAGGGACTGTTCACCTACAACAGATGCCCGTTTTGAATTCGGTCGGCTACAGTGATCTTCCAGAGAAACATGGAGAACCTACTCAAGTCGGTACCACACACGGTGGTCTTTCAGGACGACATATTGGTCACGGGTCGGGACACCGTCGAGCACCTACAAAACCAGGAGGAGGTCCTCCAGTGACTGGATCGCATAGGGCTGCGGCTGAAGAGGTCGAAATGTGTCTTCATGGCAACAGAAGTGGAGTTTTTGGGGAGGAAGATCGCGGCGTTCGGCATTCGGCCCACAGACGCCAAGACAGAGGCTATCAGGAACGTGCCCAGGCCACAGAACGTCACGGAGCTGCGGTCGTTCCTGGGACGACTCAACTATTTTGGTAACTTCCTACCGGGGTTAAGCACCCTCTTAGAGCCCCTACATGTGTTATTGCGTAAAGGTGAGAACTGGGTATGGGGATAAAAACAAGTAATTGCTTTTGAGAAAGCCAGAAACATTTTATGCTCCAACAAGCTGCTTGTATTGTATAACCCGTGTAAAAGACTTGTGCTAGCATGTGACGCATCGCCGTATGGAGTCGGGTGTGTATTACAATAAGCTAACGTTGCGGGGAAGTTGCAACCTGTCGCCTATGCCTCCGGGAGCTTGTCCAAGGCCGAGAGGGCCTACAGCATGATTGAGAAAGAGACATTAGCGTGTGTGTTCGGGGTAAAGAAAATGCATCAGTACCTGTTTGGCCTCAAATTTGAGCTGGAAACCAATCACAAGCCCCTCATATCCCTGTTCGCTGAAAACAAGGGGATAAATACTAATGCCTCAGCCCGCATACAAAGGTGGGCACTCGCGCTATCAGCGTATAACTATACCATCCGCCACAGGCCAGGCACCGAGAACTGTGCGGATGCTCTCAGTCGGCTACCATTGCCCACCACGGGGATGGAAATCCCCTGAAGTCCCAAGGGATCCCAGATCCCTTGGGAGCACTGTATATAAGCCGGCCCCTAAGGCCTGTTACTCACTCTGGAGTGTCTTATTAAAGACTGAGATCACTGTTACTTTAACCTCCCTGTGTGCCGTCTCATCTGTGTTAGGAACACAATAGTTTTTTTTTTAAGAATAGTAGGAGTAGAGAGCTAAGTAAAACATTCCACAAACACTTTCATTTTAATTTAAGTTTATCTTTCCCCCTTTAGTACCTAAATCAGATCTGTAGATGTAGAGAGCGAGCACAGCATTAATTTTACATCTTCCTATTTTAATTTCTTTGTACAGCTAAAAAAGAAAAAAAATTGAAAATGCTGACAATCTGAAATAAAAACATAAAGGCTCGAATTTTGTGGTCCAAACTCGCCACTGACCTCGAAGAAAGCTGCCCACAAAGACCTAGCAATCTCTGTGGCATTGATTTCAACTTTTCCGATGTTAATGGGACTATCTATAGAGATCTCCCGTGCCCAGCAACAGTGATGTCTTCAAGCAGGCTAAGCAGCCAATCACATTGAAGAATTCTCACAGACAGCAAGCCAGGAAGTAAAAAGCACTGATTAGCATTCACTTTTTAATCATCTTGCAGAGAGCGAAATAAAGATCGGGACATACACATGGGATTAAGGTAGAAGCTGAAATATCACAAAGAAATTTTTTAAAAACTTTATTTTATATAACACCCTTAATGTCCCAAGGCGCGTCATAACAGAATTACAAGACAAAACAAATAAATTTGACACCGAGCCACAAAAGAATAAATTAAGGCAGCTGACCAAAAACTTGTTTTGAAGAGATAGGGTTAAAGGAGGAAAGAGAGGTAGAGAGAAGGAGAGGTTTAGGCAGGGAGTTCCAGTAAATAAGAAATTTTATTACTTTAAAAATCTATGGATACCTGCTGTTAGCTAGTTCTTTTGATGGTGTGCCAGACAATGAGTGCAGCTCCCCATTTGCATGTGCTGATGGAAATCCTATTTCCAATTAAATTGAGCTAATTGTTCACCCCAGTGGCTCAGTGGGCAACATTCATCCTTCCAGATTGTGGAGGTCTCAGGTTCGGTTTCAGATCTGTGCTGATTAATATCTGTAGTGGTGGTTGACCTGGGATAAGAAACGGCGAACAAACACATCCGGACCTCCCACTCATGACCAATATCTGGCGATTCCACCTAGAAGTCGGCACGTATGAAGATCAGATGAGAACAGGAGCCGCGATTGGCCCAGAGGGTTTTGTTGAGTGATAGTGGGTCTCCAGTATTGACCCCATCATGAGCCACCACCTTCAAATGAGGAGAAAATCAGCAGGCACAAGTGCAACCGGTCAGCACATAAAACCTTGAACATATTTTAAATGTTCACATCGATTGTACAAAGATGTACCTGTATTTACAGAGTAAGGCCACCAGATGGAGCTGTTAACATTTTTAACAACGCTTAACCATGTTTCAGGTCATTGGGCTAGATTTTCCACTTTTTTTCATGCTTAATGCCCACTTTACCGCTGAAATGACGCATCATGCCCATATATCGGCCATATAGCCACAAAATGAAAACTGACAGGCATTTTTTGGAAAATTTCTCCATGTGCATAATGCAGGGAAAAAATAATACCGCCCGACCACTTTTTTTGGGTGGTCTCATCAGAATGGGCGAAATCAACGCCCATAATATCGCCCAGCGTTAGTTTCCGCACAGAATTAACGCCGAGATTCAATAAAACCGCCCGCCCACTTTTTTTTGTCGTAAAGATCACATTTGCTGAAATTAAAGGCCATGAGATCGGCCAGTGTCACTTTCACCACCTCGCACACATATCGCCCACAATATCGCTCGCCCCAAAAAACGCCCAGAAAAAGTGGAACTAACCGGAACTGATCACAGTGTTATAGACGCCATGTTCTACATCACATGTCACATCCTTTAAAAGGCTGCCCTGCTTCAACCTCGGGGGAGATCGGATGAACTCTGGAGGTGATGTGAACATCTGTACAAACATCTTGAGCATACTCTGACCGATTGGAATTTTAATAGGTGTCTTCACCGGGACATTCATTCTTTGTGACCAATCGGTGAAAAACAGAGAGCTATTTGCAATGGGGCCTGTCCTTTCGCACCCTCTCTTGATGACCAACTATATGCTGCAGACTCAAGATGGCCGAATTATGTGCCCAATGTAAGACGTGCCAGACTGATGAGGAGGACCAGACATTACACCCCGCAAGTACAGGGGCAAGCGGTCTTACCTCGACTTGCCCGACACCACCTGCCTTCGGAGACTGCGTTTCCACAAAGAGGTTATCACTGAGGTATGCCAGCTGATAAGGGGAGATCTGCAGCCTGCCAGCACCATCAGTACTGCACTGTCTGTCGAGGTCAAAGTTACCGTGGCACTGTCGTTCTACGCATCGGGTTCTTTTCAGGCCTCAGCTGGCGACATTTGCGGTCTGTCTCAGTATGCCACACATTGCTGCATTAGACAGGTCACTGAAGCCCTGTAGGCACGCAGGAGGGACTTGATCAGCTTCCCTATGACCAGGGAGGCACAGACTGAGAGGGCTCCAGGTTTCTCCAGAATTGCAAACTTCCCCAAGGTGCAGGGAGCAATAGACTGTACGCACATCGCGATGCGGGCGCCTTTTCAGTATTCAGAGGTTTTCAGGAACTGCAAGGGATTCCACTCCCTCAACTTCCAACTCGTTGTCGACCACCAGCAAATTATACTGGCAGTGAATGCTAAATTTCCAGGCAGCATCCATGATGCTCACATCCTGCGTGAGAGCACTGTATCTGACTTGTTTAACAATCAGCCACAAGGTCAATGCTGGATGCTTGGTGACAAAGGATATGCCCTCACCACCTGGCTGATGACCCACCTGCGTGACACCCACACCGAAGCCAAGAGGCGCTACAACGAGAGCCACAGAGTCACTCACAATATCGTGGAGAAAACCATTGGCGTGCTTAAGCAGCGCTTTAGATGCCTGGACCACTCAGGAGGCGACCTCCAATACCACCTGAGCAGGTAATTCAATTCGTGGTGGTGTGCTCCATGCTGCACAACTTGGCTATCAGGCAGGGACAAGAATTGCTTGAAGAGTCTGACAGTCCACCTCACCAGAGGAAGAGGAGGACGAGGAGGCGGACGCTGACATTGGCCCAGACAATCAGGCTGACGCTGAAGCCATGCCCCCGCCCCCTCTGTAGACCGCATGAAAGGGCCTGTGGTGGCACAATAGCTGCAAGAGCCTTACGTCTGGAGCTCATCAATGAGCACTTTGCCTGAAAGAACGTTGGTGTTATTTACAAAGTTGACACACTGCTGGGTGTGCAGGTCATACATCAATGGTGGGCATCACTTTGGTGACAGTTAAAGTTTAAGTTGATTGAAGTTAAGTGTAATTATACCCTTTGATGTTAAGGAATCACCAGCGTGTAACGGTGCAACTATCTGAGCCAATGCGGAACAAGGTTTTGTTAAATAAAAACCATTTAACCTGAACGTTTGTCTGAAATCATCAGTATTTCTATAAAAACCAACCCTCCCCCACCCTCCTGGCTTCTCCTCCCACCTCTACCCCTTCCCCTCCTGACTACAAGCCGCCTGGCCGAGGAGCTCCTCAGGCGATGCTTCATTGCGGTGGGGTGATGGCCGAAGTGTTGCTTGGACGGATAAGGGAGAGGACGGGCACGAGGTGGAAACATGCTCCGAGCCATAAGCAAGATGTTGCTGCTAGCTCTTATGTGTGGTTGGCAATGGGGTGCGTCATCTTTGGGTGCAATGCTGCGCTCCGGGACCACTGGGAGCCCTCTGCCACCAGTGTTCCTGGCTAACAGCTCCAGGGCTTCCACCATCCCTTCCATGTTATATCTATTTGTTGGACAAAAACTCGGTGCCACCTATGTTCTTGGTGCTTAGTAGGCTTTTTGCTGCTGGTGAATCTCCCTCGTGCCTCCCACAACAGCCAAACAAGCACACCCCACAGCCACACTCTTTCAGTCCCTCTAAGCTCCCTCTCTCTCTGTCTCCTTTTCTGCGTATGTCATGATGACCTTTGACCTCCAGAATCACGGGAATCGAGTGTTGCTAAGGACGGCAACACTTTACGGCAAAAGGTCAGAGAGATTTAACGCTACCGCTCATTTCATATCGCTCGCGGTAACAGCCATTTTCAAAAATGGAGACTAGGTACTTTGAGAGTGGGCGAGAAGCCAGCGATCTGAAAACCCATTTTTATCGCCCACGCCGGAAATAACGCCCATTTTTGGCCGATATGCACAAAAGTGTCAAATGTAGCCCAATGGTTTCTGATGAAAGTTCATCGGCCTGAAACGTTAACTCTGTTTCTCTCTCCCGAGCCGGTGAATGTTTCCAACATTTTCTGGTTTATTTCGGATTTCCAGCATCCGCAGTATTTTGCTTTTATTTTGATGACTGCATTAATACTTGCTTAGCTGTCCAGATTCCCGAATTGCCAGCATGCAACAGCAGTGATTAGTCCAGCCAACATTTGCTGTCAGATCTCAAGTGGAGTTACAATTCCTGACAGCACGTGTAATGTAGCCGAAATAGTTTAAACCCACCCCCACAGCACTAGTTAACCTGCTGGTAGGATATTGGTCCCTCCATCTTGAACAAAGCTCTTCTGCCACAGAACTGGTCCCAATGTCCCAGGAATCTGTAGCCTTCCCTCCTGCACCATGTCTCTAGCCACGCATTAACCTACCATATTCTTATTTCTACTCTCTATATCTATATAGAGTATTACTAATGAAAATTTTACTGAAACCTTGCTACAATTTGCTGTTTGTTATTGACTTCAAAATTCTTGTCCTCATCTTCAACTACCTATATCTCCATGGCCTCGGCCCTCCCAATTTCCCCCCGCTCTATCTCCAACAAACTTCCCTCTTCTAGTTTGCTGATTGTTCCCCTTCCCTCTTTATAAAACTGTTTGTCGTGACACAACTCTCCCCACTTTCCTGCTCAAAACCACCTCATCACCTCTGCCTTCAACCATCTCCCCATATTTTTTCCTTCCCCCGCAACTGTGAAGTAGCTTGGGTTGTTTTGCTCTGTTGAAGTAGCAATATACAAGAGAAAGACTTGCATTTCTATAGCGCCTTTCACAACCACCGGACGTCCCAAAGCACTTTGCAGCCAACAAAGTACTTTTTGAAGTGTAATCACTGCTGTAATGCAGGAAACACAGCAGCCAATTTGCACACAGCAAGCTCCCACAAACAGCAACGTGATAATGACCCAATAATCTGTTTCAGTGATGTTGATTGAGGGATAAATATTGGCCAGGACACCGGGCATAACTCCCCTGCTCTTCTTCAAAATAGTACCATGGGATCTTTTACATGCACGCGAGAGAGCAGACGGGGCCTCGGTCTAACATCTAATCTAACAGACATCACCTCCGACAGTGCCGCACTCCCTTAGCACTGCACTGGGAGTGTCAGCCTAGATTTTTGTGCTCAAGTCTCTGGAATGGGACTTAATTGCAAGTTGTTTTGTCAATTCAAAAAGACAGGAATTTTCTGAAAATGCACTTTTACTATGAAGGTCAAACTACTGTACTGTATTTCTGTAACATTTTTGTAGAAACATACTGCAAAAATGTTTTTAATGATCTTTTCTAATGGACTTTTATGGATCTAACAGGGGCAGAAAAGGGAGCTGGAAGTAAAAGTCACTATCTTGAAAAGCGAGCTTGCACAGCAGAAGGAAAAGAACAGCGAGATCAAGTACTTGAAAGGGAGTCTATCTGAGGAATTATCTGTTTACAAGTAGGTGCCAACTCTCTATTTAAAAGTAGCTGCAGTTGGATGAGCATGTTAAAGCAATGCCTGCTTAAGGGTTTTGAAAGGTGCTTGCCATCAAGGTTAAAGGATTTCTTACAGTGGTTCTCAAGGGCTAAAAGTGCATATTCACTGCACAATATTACATCAACTAACAGAGTGCATCAGGGAAAAAAAGATTCTGGGCTAGAAATGAGCCAGCCTAACACACATTTTAACGCCCTGGTGCAAGGCAAAACACTATCGTTCCGCCTAAATTTGGCCATTTGGCAAACCTGTACTCGGATGGAAAAGAAAACGTATGAGAAAAGCAGCCTCAGAAATGTTGGTAAGTATGAAGACCTGCAAAAAAGATAAGTTAAAGTTTTTATTTTTTAATTCTTTTCCAGCGATTACTTAGTTAAGGATCTTGTAAATGTTTTGTGATTTTTGATTTTTTGCAATTTTTTTTCTGCGTGTTTTCTCCCCTCCCAGATTCACAAAGATTAGCCACTGCAACAGCTGAAATTCTATATTATTGATGAGATTCTGAGCAATTAAATAATGGCATTTTTGTCCCATCTGTTCTTAATTCCTTGGTTGATTACGTACAAGATTATGACGGGTTTAGATAAGATAGAAAGAGAAAAGCTATTCCCATTAGCTGATGGTACAAGAACTAGGGGACACAGATTTAAGTTTTTGAGCAAGAGATACAGGGGGATGTGAGGAAGTCCTTTTTTTAACGCAGCATGTGGTAATGACCCGGAACTCGCTGCCGACGAGGGTGGTGGAAACGGAGACAATCAATGGTTTCAAAAGGAAATTGGACAGGCACTTGAGGGAAATAAACATACAGGGCTACGGGGATAGAGCGGGGGAATGGGACTGATTGGATTGTTCTACAGAGAGCCACCATGGGCTCAATGGGCTAAATGGCATCCTTCCATGCCGTAATGACTCTATGATTCATTTAAATTAGGCTCGCAAGTTTCAACATGCATTCGCTGAAATTACACAATAGAGCAATTACATTGTCTCTAATGGACGAGGGTTTGTTAACAATATTCCTTTCTAACTTCAACTCAGGAAAAGTTGTTTATACGAACATCAGCAAAAAGTTGAGAGCAAAGTCACAGCCCAATATAGAACTGAGTCATGCAGAACAGAAAAGAGAAAAGCCCCAGATTTGATGTAGACTTGAGATTTCAGTAGGGAGACAGCAGTTGGCCTCTACACCCAGTTTTTGGCTTTGTAGGGGGGACAGCTGGGGTGGCCAGTTCTGATCACTCACCATGAACCCCGCTGGAAAGTGCATGTACGTGGATAGTGGGGAGAAACGTGAACTCAGCAGCGATGCCCCGGAATAGCCTGCCAATGCTCAATGTCTAGACCTCGTGGCTCAAAGAATGGCCAGTTGCGCAAGGTACCTGAAGGTTGCTGCCATCTCCAGCAACCAAATACTAGCAGCAGTGGGGCGATTTTGTGGTCAAAGCCTCGCTCAAAGAACTAAAATTCAACACAATGGTAAAATGCAGCGCAGTCTCATTATTTGCCCCCAAATCACCAGTTGAAAAATCAGATGCCCTGCAGAGCAGTCACACAAGGGAGGGCGTATGATTTTGCAACACACACCCAATGCATGCCTCAAAATTGTGGCTCGTGTTCAATTGCCACAACTTCTGACGCAGACGAGGGTGCTACCAACTGAGCCAAGCTCATGCTAACCCCAGTGTTTTGCAAGGTTTTTGAAAGGCGTAATAGGGTGCTGTATAAATGCAAGCCAGATACAAAAGATTACCTTTGAGCAGAAGATGCTATAAACCAAATAGATTGTGATAGCTTTAGATGCTCTGTAAACAAATCACCATTTACAAGATTAACTTAATTACCTTTTATACAAACATCACGTTCCCTCAGTGTTCAAACACTTAGAAGTGTTTTACATTTTTTTTAAAGTAGACAATGGTCACTTGAAATGTATGAACAGTGTTTAGGAAAGTTATTTGTTGTAAACTACAATTCCTTTTATCAGCTGGCAGGATTTTAGTCATCAGATACTCGATCCATTGCTCGAATCTGGAACTTTTTTTTACTGTATACCTATACTTCAAGGAAAATACAAAAACTGAATACCAAAATTCATTTCACTATAATCCAATTAGACACTGATTTCATTCAGGAGTCAAATTTTCTACTGAATATTAATTTCAACAACTTCACAACTCATCGGAAAGAACTTTACATGCTGTAAATTCTCTTTTTTTGAAAACACATCTTTAGGACTTACCAGGGAAAATTTGCAGACTGCTACTGACCAGATAATGTCCCACAGTCAATCCAAGATCTTTGTTCAGTTGGCTATTCTCATCATTAGCAGCAATAGAGGCACTGCAATTGGAGAGGGAGGGAAATCAACCAGGGCTCTCAATTATTATTCAGTAAACTATGATGGAAAGTGTCACTGGCTCCATGTTGAATTGGGCTCAGCTGTGATCTCATACTCAGAGTTTCCTCGGGGGCAGGAGAGAAACAATATGAGTCTACTAAAGTACTTCAAATCTACTTTCCCTTTGAAAAATTTCTTGACAATGTGTTTTTATTTGCAGGGAACGTTTAATAGCATGTGGAAACCTTATTGAATCTTCAGACAAGTTCGATTTGAAGAATCCAAAGTGAATTAAATGGTTTCGAGATAGTTCTTTAAATAACAAAGTGATCACATTCATTTTTTTCTTGTTAAAGTGAGAAAGGTACTTGCTTAAATGTCAATTATCCAGATTCACAAGGGGATGTCGTACTTACAAGTAGAGAATTTTTTGTAACCTATTTTCTTTCAGATGTTAATAAAAATAATGTTTTGAATTAAAAACAAAGTTTTGCCACTTGCAGCAAGATTGAATATAAAAGCGGATCACTGGACAACACTTCTGAATAACCAGCTAAATGCTCCCTCAGGAGATCTACGGCTGGAATTTGCGGTGGATAATAACGGCAAACTAACAGCATTCGCTGTCATTAACCCTTTGAAACTGACCACAACTTCAGGATGTAGCGCGTGCGCATCTAAACGCGGAAATCCTGAGCTTGTGGTCGCTCATTCACTGCTCCGACACTGGCTGCGCTGTGGACAGCTCATTGACGTCACAGCAGATCGCGGTAGGGATTCCCCATTACAGAGCGTGGCAATCACGTAGGCGTCAGAAAATGCAAACTTCTCGCCAGAGATCGCGAGATGTCTGTGGGCAGCTTTCTTCAGGACCAGCGGCGCTGGCCACAAACTCCGGGCCGATATTTTGACCTTTTTTGGAGCGCAGGATCACCAGAATGATACTGGGGCTAAAAGGGTTAAATTAGGACAGGCTGCATATACTAGGCTTGCATTCCCTCAATTATATAAGATTAAGGGGTGATCTAATTAAGGAGTTTGAGATATTAAAGGAATTGAGAGGGTAATAGCAACCATTTTCTCAGGCAGGGGAGTCTAGAACAAGGGGGCATAACCTTAAAATTAGAGCTGGGCTGTTCAGCGGTAATGTCAGGAAATGCTTCTTCTCAAAGTCTGGTGGAAATCTGGAACTCACTCCCCAAAAGCTGTTGAGGCGGGCGGGAGATCAGTTGATAATATCAAGACTGAGAATAAGATGATTTTGGTTAGGCAAGAATATTAAGGATTACAGAACAAAGGCGGATAAATGAAGATAAGATACAGATCAGCTATGATCTAATTGAAGGGCGGAACCGGCTCAAGGGGCAGAATGGCCTCCTCCTGTTCCTGTGAGAGGAACCAATAAGCTGGAACTCTTACATAGATCGATTTTAGTTTATTTTGATAGTAGAGTTCCAGTAGTCACAAGACTAGTTTTTCAGAAACTACGTCTTGTGGTAAAAAGTAAAACGTGCTATACTAGTTCTGAATTGGGTGGAAAGATTTTTTTACAGTGAATCTCTACGAGCTACAAGAGCCAAATACAACTTGCTTTTTGACTTGTTAAATCAATCCAATTAACTTCTGGAGGTGTTTTTATTCGTTCATGGAATGTGGGTGTCATTGGCAAAACCAGCATTTATTGCCCATCCCTAATTGCCCCTTAAGGTGGTGGTGAGTTGCCTTCTTGAACCGCTGCAGTCCATGTGGTGAAGGTACTCCCACAGTGCTGTTAGGGAGGGAGTTCCAGGATTTTGACCCAGCGACAATGAAGAAACGAAGATATATTTCCAAGTCAGATGATTTGTGACTTGGAGGGGAATTTGCAGGTGATGGTGTTCCCATGCGCCTGTTGCCTTTGTCCTTCTAGGTGGTAGAGGTCACGAGTTTGGGAGGTGCTGCCGAAGAAGCCTTGGCGAGTTGCTGCAGTGCATCTTGTAGATGGTGCACACTGCAGCCACAGTGTGCCGGTGGTGGAGGGAGTGTATGTTTAAGGTGGTGGATGGAGTGCTTTGTCCTGGATGGTGTTGAGCTTCTTGAGTGTTGTTGGAGCTGCTCATCCAGGCAAGTGGAGAGTATTCCACCACTCCTGACTTGTGCCTTGTAGATGGTGGAAAGGCTTTGAGGAGTCAGGAGGTGAATGCCCAGCCTCTGACCTGCTCTTGTTGCCACAGTACTTATGTGGCTGGTCCAATTAAGTTTCTGGTCAATGGTAGCCCCCAGGATGTTGATGGTGGGAGATTCGGCGATGGTAATGCTGTTGAATGTCAAGGGGCAGTGGTTAGCCTCTCGCTTGTTGGAGATGGTTATTGTCTGGCACTTGTGTGGCGAAAATGTTACTTGCCACTTATCAGCCCAAGCCTGATCCAGGTCATGCTTATGCAAGCATGGACTGCTTCATTATCTGAGTAGTTATAAATGGAACTGAACACTGTGCAGTCATCAGCAAACATCCTCGCTTCTAACCTTATGATGGAGGGAAGGTCACTGATGAAGCAGCTGAAGATAGTTGGGCCTAGGATACTGCCGTGAGGAACTCCTCCAGATGTCCTGGGGCTCTGATGATTGACTTCCATCCAGCACCACCACCATCTTCCTTTGTGCTAGGTATGACTCCAGCCCGTGGAGAGTTTCCCCCGATTCCCACTTACTTCAGTTTTACTCAGGCTCCTTGATACCAGTCATACGCTGCCTTGATGTCAAGGGCAATCACTCTCAACTCACCTCTGGAATTCAGCTCTTTTATCCATGTTTGGACCAAGGCTGTAATGAAGTCTGGAGCGGAGTGGTCCTTGCGGAACCCAAATTGCACATCAGTGAGCAGGTTATTGGTAAGTACTGATTGATAGCACTGTCAATGACACCTTCCATCACTTTGCTGATGATTGAGAGTAGACTAATTGGGTGGTAATTGGCCAGATTGGATTTGTCCTGCTTTTTGTGGACAGGACACATCTGGGCAGTTTTCCACATTGTCAGATAGATGGCAGTGTTGTAGCTGTACTGGAACAGCTACTAGATCTGTTCTGAACCTATCCCATTTAGCACAGTGGTAATGCCACACAACACAATGAAGGGTGCCCTCAGTGTGAAGACGGGATTTAATCTCCACAATGAGTGTCATGGACAGATGCATCTGCAACAGGTAGATTGACAAGGATGAGGTCAAGTAGGTTTTTCCCTCTGGTTGGTTCTCTCACTACCTGTCGCAGGCCCAGTCTGGCAGCTATTTCCTTCAGGACTCAGCCAGCTCAGTCAGTAGTGGTGCTACTGAGCCGCTCTTGATGATGGACATCGATGTCCCCCACCCAGAGTACATTCTATGCCCTTGCTACTGTGTGCTTCTTCCAAGTGGTACTCAACATGGAGGAGCAGGTTTCCTTGCCTATGCTTGACCTGAAGCCATACGACTTCATGGAATCCAGAGTCAATGTTGCAGACTCCCAGGGCCAATCCCTCCCTGACTGACTGCCACTACTCCCTGGTGGGTCTGTTCTGCTAGTGTGACAGGACATACCCAGGGATGGTGGAGGAGGAGTTTGGGACATTGGCTGAAAGTATGATTCTGTGAGTATGACTATGTCAGGCTGTTGGTTGACTAGTCTGTGGGACAGCTCTCCCAATTTTGGCACAGGTCCCCAGATGTTGGTGAGGACTTTGCAGGGTCGACTGGGCTGGGTGTGCCATTGTCATGTCTGTAGCCAGTGCTGAGGTTGATGCCAGGTGGTCCGTCCGGTGCTAAAGCTGTTGACTGATGGATTTAATTTGGTTCAGGCCCATTAATAAAAGCTTTACAAATTTGGTACAGCTAGGTCAACACTATATATCCTGAACAACCAGTTCGACCAAATATTGTAACAAATTTTGGACCAGCAAACCAATGCTGATCATCTTATAACCCAATTATACTGCACATCCATTGAAGTAATTGTTCAAAAAGCTGAAATCCACATCTAAACACTTAGCACATCACACTGGGGCTTCAATGCACTAGTCCATTGCTATCTCTTCCACCAATTTACAGTTGGGATTAATGATTTGTGCTGGACGAACTGATCTCATTTGGGGTACATTTGGAGTTTTACCCTTACCATCGGTGCCCCTATGCTAAGGGAGGGGAAGAGTCAGCCAGTGTTCCCACTCCCAATCACTTTGCTTGGACGAGCGTTGTATAAGTGGATGCTGGATCTAATAGAATTGAATTGGACTGCGATGTCTACTCATGGTCATTAAGCTTATACAATATATGAAACCACTTTGGCAAGGCACAAGAGCAGTGATGCGTAAAACATTGACCAATTATTCATTGGAAAATATCTCTGAAAATTGCAGGCTGCAAAAATGAAGCAGTGAGGATCGGGGAGGAGGTGGGACCAGAGTGTTCACATTCAGGTTCCTACCAAATTCCTCATTGGTGTCTGTGGGTGGAGTGCGGCGGTTAGCTGGTGGGTAACGCGGCAAAGGGAGACTGAAAAATAGAAATGTTTCTTTGAGAGTCGGTAAGTTTTAAAGTTCAACCAAGGACGAGTCGCCATCGTTCACTGAATCTCGTGCTGGCTTCACGTGGTTTGCTGGAAGGTTTTTATTCGCTGCGCAAACTTTTCCCGAACCAGGTGTGTGGGATAATCTTGGATCGTTGGCAGTGAGCTGGGCCAAATCGAGGAGAAATCCTGTTACTGCAGCAGCGCCGGTTCATGAGCTGGAAAGTTCTGGAAATGCTGCGGGCTGGTGGAGACCCGGAATCTGTCAGGTTGGCCAGCTGTTATTTTTTGGGTTGGGGGGGTGGAGGTGAAGAGAGTTTGGGTTCGCGTGTCACTGGCTGCAGATGGCAGGGTGCAGACTGACAAGAGCTGGAAATGCAAGGACTCGTTCTTGACCTGCTGGGATCACCCTGTATGCAGGCTTTGGGGGGGGAGGGGGGTGGAAGCAGATGATCACTCAAGCAGCTGTATGTTGGAGAATATTACACAGCATTATAATTTAATGGGGGGAGGGGGAATGAATACTATTCAAATGAAAAGGGGTCCTTCAACTAAAAAAGCTAGAACCACTGCACTGAAGGACTGCCGCACCTACGGAGGAGGAAATTAACTGATCAATCTTTTGACCTATGCTTTGTGGTTTTTCTTCCTCCCCCCACTTTAAAATGCACCAGTTGGATGCAGAGGCAATAGGAAAGTAAAATTCCTCTCAATAAATTGGAGTGTGATGATTTTACTTGCTATTTATCAATCTAACCAAATGAGGCTCTCCTGGTCAGATCACTGCAATATGGCAAAGGACAAGAAATTATTATTTTTTTTTTGTTGAGGAATTTCAACCCAAGGGTTTTTGTTCCATACAAGGTGGTGGTCAGAGAGCATTTTACTCATCAACCTAATGTAAAATTCAAACCCCATTTTCTGTAGGATCTTTATTTATAACGAATCACTACATCAAGGCAATTTAATAAAAGACAGGTGAAGAAATCCACATGTAATATTTTGTGTAGAAAAACATATGCATTTTATTGGGACTGGTGCACTTTTTATTTAGTAAGACCCTCTCATAGAGAATATTCAATTGGTTTAACTGACTTGTATCTCAAAAGAAACAATGAGCACAACACACTGCAGCATCCAGATATTCCGGGCTAAGCCTTTAAATATGTATTGTACACAACAGGACAAGCTGCTTTCCTTTCTATTAGCCAAATAGAAATGCAGGCATGTCCGCACATTACTGTGATGGCCACAAAAATGGGACATTGGGCGTGTGGGGTAGAAGCAATCATAAAAATTTAGGTCCTTACTGGAGGACATACATTTTATCCAAACTCCCGCATTTGGAGAAGGTGGCCATACACCAACCAGCTCTCCCAAAACAGCATTAGCAGAATTCATGTCTGTGTAGAAAAAGTATGTTTGAAAACTCGACAGACTAGGAGCCTTGGCCTTCGGGATCAGGGGCACCCTCAGGATCCTCGTCATTGTAAATATTTTCAGCCTAGCGGAGAAATAAATAGTTTATTAAAAAAAATTAAAGCAACACAAATTTATAAAAGCACTAGTACATACTGGATATGAAGCAAGTATTGTTTGAAAGTGTCACGGATGTAAAAAAAAAAGCACACTGCCCGTAAAACAAGCAGTCCACTACTTTTGTCAACAAGGCCCTATTCCAATCTGTCTCAAGAATTGAAGCATTAGAGACACAGCAATAGGCCACTCAGATGGCCGAATGAGCAAAGACACTCTGGCATGTCACCAAGACATATTTGAATCCTAGTCTGTGTTAATGGATTTCAGTCAGGGTTATGGTAAATGTGCTACAAAGTTGCATTGGGGGGGGGCGGGGGCTGGGGAAAGAGAAAGAGAGAGAGAGAGAGAGAGAGAGAGAGAGAGAGAGAGAGAGGAGGAAAATTAGCCAGGGCACCCTGTGCTAAATAATCCAGATCTCTATCCAGGAGGAGAGAATTGGCAAAAGCATGAAAACAGAAGCAATTTCCTGTGATTTTTTTTTTTAATGGAAATTTGAATGGAATGATCTTCCCAATGTTATAGTTGAATCAGTCACCTTTTGTTTAGTAAATGTACAAGTCAGACCGTAGGAATGCAAATGTGTAATGGGAAAAGTTTACAAATTGACAGTTTAATACATTTTTAACAGCAAAAAGTGTAATCCGTCTTGAACGTTGACCATTTCCCATAATGCATTGCAAATTGGCCAGACACAAATACAAAAGTCGGCAGCAGCATCAAACAATCAGTTCGAAAGCATCCTTCACCCAGGTGCACAGACAGCTGTGATTATTCAGTCAGAGTAGAGGCGCAACACACAGGGCCCCAAGTTTGCCCCCACGCTTAGATTGGCGCACCTCCGTGAGGTGCGGCGACTTAAAAACAAAATCCGCGCCTAAAAGTTACCGTGGTATTCTCCACACGGCTGGAATGATGTATGCCCCTGACGTAGCGCAGCAGAAGAAGTGGGGGAGTGGTGGGGGGGGCGCGCGGCGGGCTATGGCCATGCTGGATCAACACAGCTGGCAGGGGGGCAGGGCTAGGGCCTAGCGTGTTTGAGTGCCAGCAGCATTGCTCGTTGGAGCGTGCGCGCATGCGCAATGGCTCACTAACATTGGCAATCAGCCATTTTTAAAGGCCTGGCCGAACAGCTAGCCGCTGCTGCTTGTTCTGCCCCGGAGGGCTCTCCCGGTGCTTGTTGTGTGGGTCCCGCCCCTAGCCCTGGCCGAACGGCTTGCCGCTGCGTGCTGCAGTCAGCGAGGTAGGACTTTTTTATTAATTGATTTATTTTTCATTTATTATTGATGATGGTTTTTAT
This sequence comes from Pristiophorus japonicus, assembly GCF_044704955.1. Classification (NCBI taxonomy): domain Eukaryota; kingdom Metazoa; phylum Chordata; class Chondrichthyes; family Pristiophoridae; genus Pristiophorus; species Pristiophorus japonicus. The sequence continues at coordinate 12,749,612 of NC_091990.1, forward strand.
GCTTCTTTAATGTTGTTGTGAAGGTGTTTAGTGCTGTGCAAAATCCTCTCACTTCCCTCCCCTCCCCAAATCTCTGGCTACCTGTGCTGATTTCTTAAATCTCCGCCAGGTTTTTCTGAGCGTACAAAAGTGGCCACATACGCTGGCCTAAGTTAGTTTTTAGGAGCAACTTTTCGCTGGCTAAACTTGCTTAAATGGCCAAAACAGGCGTAAGTGGCTGGTAACATCCCCTTTTGAAAAAAAAGAGGAACTAAAAACAAACTGAACTAACTTACTTAAACTGGAGCAAATTAAATGGGGAGAATTACAATTTTTAAGATGCTCCAAAAATATCTAGAGCAACTCCTAGGGAAACTTGGGCCCATACAAACTAAGTTTGTAAAGCTATCTGCAATACAATTATAGCAACTACAATTGTGCAGTCAAATGCTAAGCCTGCATTATAGCATGAGATCAGATTACCAATAATTTCACTACATCTGAATCGGGTTCAACATGACCAGACGTTTGAAGTACAGCAATTGTGCTTCCCAGTCATGTCAATAGACACACAAACCTAGCAATCACATTGAGGTGTTTTCAATCGACAAGGTAAGGGGGAAAGTAATTTGCCAATGTGGCAGTATCAACACTCACCATCTGCCACACTTGCATGATATTGTCTTCAGATACAGAGCAAATTACCCATGGTTCATTTGGGTTCCAGGAAAAGTCTGAAATCTTAGCCGTGTGACCACCATGAATAAACTGAAACACAAAACAGATTATCTTGCCTCTGTTGCACCAATCTAAATTAGCACATCCAAAACGCTTTCTTCACTTCCCTTGTAGCCTTTTTACTTTCCCTTTTTCTGCTACCCTTTGTTACACTTGGTTTTTATCTTTTTCTCTTTTGTCCCTGCAACAGTCCCCTTCCCCCATTTCCTGTAGCATTCCCACTGTTGCGTGGGGAGATTGCAAGAGCAGGAGGCTCGGCTGGAGCAGACTGCTGAACTGAATGTACACACCACAGTAGGATGCTGTATTAAACAAGCAAATGGCATGAGGCTAGGGCAGGCCCCGGAGCTGAATAAGGAACAAGCTGTGATATTAGCAATCAGGCTGGTAAAAAGCATTAGGGGCGTTGATTCTGTCACCCTCCAGTTAATTCCCATCTCTCAGTGGTGGGGTGTGTTCTGAAATCCAAGAACCACTGATCCAAACCCCATAAAATTGGGAAGGACAGAACAATATATCGGGTGCGTAAGTCTCAAACTGCAGCTGGGCTGTAATGGGAGGTAAATTCTGAGTGATGCCATTGTAGTTTTCTGAAATCCCATTAATAGCAAGTCTGAATATTTTGAAGAAATGCACTGTGGCCACTTTTTGTCCTTCCCCACCACTGGAATTTTAATAAAGTATGATGCAATTGTGATATTTTCATACTGTGTGCATTTGAAGTCTAAAGAACACCAAGATGATGAGTCCTGGATGCAGATAATGGTTCTCTAATGCAGGGTTTCTCAAAGAGGGGTAATTTCAAGCCCACTAATTCAACCAAGCAGGTGGCCCACTATGGTAGAACTTGGAATATATTATTTACCAGAAGGCCAGCATGCTAGACAGCACCAGTCTTAAGGATTTTCTGAAAGCCATTTTAGGACGAGTACTCGGTCACAAGTGCTGCAACCACAGCAGAAACCGGCTTTTGGAGATATGCAATGGAAGACAGGTCGCTTGAGCAACTTATAGCAAAGATTCGAGGACGATATGGTCAGTATTACACTCAATGTAGAAATGCTTCTAGATAGAACAAGGGGTAAACCAGAATCAAACTCAATGGTGTTGTCCTTCAGTGTCCTTGACTACCCTCCAGCAGGAGAGTTGCTGAATAATCAGCACAGCACCAATTTTTCTTGCCTCTCTAGCCCATGGGTGCTGGGGCTAATAATGTATTCCATTTGAATTTGGCTAACCCACTATAGATTTGGGATTAGACCTTGCAGTCCTATATAGCGCAGTGCAATGCCACATTTACCCACTGGGTCCACACGGAGCTGAAACTAATTTTAAATTCTCCCAAACTGGGACTGTAACACATAATTTAGTGTTTAATACAATATACACATACAACTGTACACCGAGGATGAGCATACCAAAGTAAAATGAAACTCTCTGTTGTGGAGTGTCCCTAGTGCAGCTGCACATGAACTCAATGCTTCTGGCTTAGGCAGGAGGAAAATCAGCCACGATTCCGTGGTTCAGATTGTTACCCAGTAACATTCCTTGTGTGCAGCTGTGTGATGGCCCTCCATGTTGGGATTGTATTATTGATGCACTTGCCTTTTAATTTTCACATGAAGAACAGCTGTTTGGGCGAGATACTGGAGGTTTTTTGGCACCAAGAGGATGGATGAAAATTGAGGGTGGGGGCAAATCCATGTGTTTCAAATCGTTATAAGGCCCTAACTTATAACTGCCCTGGTTCTAATTTCTTGAAAGATATTATACCCACCAAAAAATGATACACTATGTTGTAGATCAATGGTTCTAAATCTGTAGAGACTTTGCAGGGGGCCCACGACCAGAGGTAATTTCAAGCCCACTCCTCTTTATAAAACCGACATGGATTCAGTTCTTGTGAATTATTCTCAACCGCTGGGCCCATCTCCTCAAAGAGGCCCACAGCTCTCACTCACTTTGCAATGAGTGCTCCCTGCCGGTCGAGCCAATTCCTCCCCCTGGCACCATGACCCTGCGCCATGCTCCAGACACGTGACCAGAGCACCTGCGGGGCTCTTCAAACACGTGCCCGAACGTGTTCACGCAAACACGTACAATCCCGCAATGCTGCTGTTACAGAACATGCCAGTGGGACAGTATGGCTGTGATTCATGCTTTCAGCAGCGACCCAGCATGTGTATGGGTGTGCATGCCCTCTCTGATCCTGGCCAGCCTGCTGGCGGCTTTAAAAATTGTCCAGCACTAAGTGGCTAATAGTGGCCATCAGTTGTTGCGGAGTCCGCAGAATTGGTGTGAGAAGGCGGCGCACACATCTGATATTTAAGTAAATACCCATTTTCTGAAAACATTCTTTATATGAGTATTATAATTTAGATGGATGGGGAGGGGGTGGGGGTCCATGATTACTAATCGATTTGAAACAGTGTCCTGCAATCAAAAAAATCAGAACCACCGCTCTAATGCTACTAAAAGCGTGATGTGGTAGTTCCCATCATGGTTTAGTTGATAAATGCACTGCTCCATATGGGACTGATTCATAAACAGACATGCAAAGTCCCCAGTCTGCACCAAGTTAGCTGACCTCAGCCAGGGGAAAGGTTTGGATGAGAACACCCTGCAATGAGGCAAAGAAACACACACCAGTGAAGAACTGCTATCCATTGACCCTGTTGAAACACACATTCTTAGGCACATTGAAGAACACGACTGAGCTCAGCCTCCCAGAGCCAGATAGCCTCATTGTCCAGGCTTCTACATGAAGTCGTCACTTGGGGCAAGGCTTCAAGTTGCTGCTGCCACCTGTGGACCTGCAGCCCAGCACAAATCACTGCCTTTGAACAAAATCAGAAGTGGAAAAAGGAAATCAAACTGGATAGCCAGAAAGACTGAGCATTGTAAATTTATCACTCACCAACAGCTCTGGAGGACCATCTTCTGCATCTTCAGGTGATTGTTCCTCTCCAATTTTACTAGAACAAAAGCAAAGAGGAATAAGGAACCCATTAAAAATATTAATACTAGAAAAAAAAAGGCTTGGAACTTTTACGGTGCTTTCCTACTGTTTACTGATACGCAGTACACCTGCCATCAACAGCACATACCACATAAAGGAGGTAAAATCTATACCCCTCACTGCATTCAAGACTCAATTGTCCCATGAGTGGCTGTCAAAGGCAATACTAGATGCAGGAGGTTTTTCCTGTTCCAAATCAGCCCCAAAATGTACCAGTGCCATGCTAGAAAAGAAAACTATAGAAAGTGCCACTTGGAGATAATGGGCATCAAAATAAAAGTAGCTTAAAATAAGGATTTGTAAGGATAGCCTAATAGGTTTTTAAAAACAGTTTAAGAATTTAGTGTGAATATTTGTGTGCATTGAGCAAGACTAGCATAGGGGGAAAAAGTATTTACTGAAGGAATATTGAGGTATAATAAAGTTGAGACTCACCGCCAACAGTAGCAAAGATATGGTCTCTGGAGCAAAGCTGGCAATTGTTGGAGTTTGCTGATTTCTAAGTTTTGTACCACTGAGCCATGCTCAGCAGGATTATCTAAACTAATTTAAGTTAGGACCTTTACCACATACACAGGAGACTTTCATCCCATCAGAAGGGCCCACACCGAGGTGCCTGAAGTGCTAGCGTTCCAATCTACTGAGCTACCCAATCTCCACACTCACTTTAAAAAGCAAGTCATTACCATATTTGAAGGAAAAACGGGTGTCTTCAAATTCTAGTTTTATAAAAAATCCCCCCCACAGCTATCTTCAGCAAAGGGAACAGAGAACAAGCTACGTGAGGTTTTCACCAACACACATGGCATTCCCAGTTGAAAAAAAGCTGAGCTGCACTTGTTCAGGGAACTTCAATTTTCTCTTTCCATCAATCTTGTCCTTTCCTCCTGCTCACAGGTGTACTGCACTTGTACAGTACTTTTCTATCCAAAAATAAATATAAAATGCCATAAGCCCATCCACTAGTATAAAGCACAAGATTTGAACCCACAACACAAAACTACAAGAGTTGTAACTCTAGGTTCAGTAACCGCAGTCAAATAGGGAAACACCGACCTCAAATCCCATACATTCAGTCTGCGATCTGTTCCACTTGATGCCAGGATTGTTTCATTGTGAGGAGACCATTGAACCTGTTGGTATCAACAAAAGCCCTATATGGATACAGTTCTTTTAAAAATTGGACCGTTACCCCATTCTCATGACGTACATAGTCAAAGACCTCAACTGTATTTTGGGGGGCTGGAGGAGGGGAAAGAGAAAGAGAAGGTTTATCAAAGATAAAGCAGGAAATGCCATATCCTGCTCTTGCCCAAACTGGAAAATGTCATCAACTTTGCTTCCAATTTCCACCCTTCCCATCACATGGTTCATCTCACTCCAGCCTTCCCTTCTCTACTTCGGTCTCCATTATATCCACTATAAGCCCACTGACTCCCACAGCTACCTTGACTACACTGCAAATCGCCCCCAATATATCTTGGCACCAGTTACAAATACTCTGCAGTCTTGCTGCAGCCAGGTATAAGAGGCACAAGTCACATTCCTGAATTTGACAAGTTTTTGCCTAGCTCTTTCTACAGCAAGTCATTTAGCAGTGAATAGTTAATTTAACACCTCAATTAGCTTTCTTGCCCCCCTGCTGTGCCACTAAGCAGAACATTTCTTCATTTTGACCAATTAATAAAATTAATCCCTTACTTGATTCTTCACTCTCCTAATAACTAATGCTGCAAAACAAGTTAGTGCTACATGCCTGATCTTACAGCCAATCTGCCAGCAGACCATTCCCAAAAACCGTGGTAAGCTTTCATACATGTAAACTTAATTCGGAAGACAAACTTGTACAACTGTAATTTAAATGTTTTCAACTATGTCACTGTTAAAGGATCTGGATTTCTAAATGTCATGGCACTTTTAAAACAATATGCATCCTAATAGTATACCTAGTTAAAAGACACTACTTTAAACCAGAATAAGTATTTAATTAAGGAAGGATTAACTCTGCACCTTTTCAGGATGGAATTTGCATTCATCAAGGTGGATCACGCATCAACTTGGCCCTAATTGCCCTTAATTAACCGTTGGTGCATTAATGTAATATTTTATTGCACACCACATGGACACAGTGCAAAACTGCCATTTAACACCATTGCACATCCCCAAAGATCGAGACTTGCCAAATTCACCCCCTCAGGATGGACCAATTACATAGCAAGATAAGGAGGGGACTTTGATCCCAGTGAGCCCAAAGATAAAGGGACAGGTGTCTAAATCAATGTTACCCGCAACCACAGCGACTAATTCTGTCCACAATGTAATGTGTTTAGAGTGTAGCGTGGGAAGAAAAGGCAACAGTTGTACCTGGAAGATCTCGTCCTTGTGCGATTCAAAGGAATGTAACTTCAGTTTCAGGTTTCTTAAATCCCACAATGCAACAGTCTGGAAAAACAATTCACATCCATTTTGAGCAATATTGTACATCAGCAATTAACAGCTACAGCAAGGATTCACAAAACATGGATGTCAATGAATAGATAAACTGATTAAAAATTGAAAATGCAGATATAAAAGGAACTTTTCAAGCTGGAATGTGATTATGGCGCCATAGGCGACAGTTTCAGAATTCTTACAAGCATCAATAACGTTTGAAGATGTGGAACAGTGCCTAACCTGCCATTAAGACTCCAATAAAAGGGATTAGCTGACATAATGCAATGTCACCAACTACAAAGCCTTTGCATAACCAAGTTAAATAAAGAAAGTTAGTTTTTACAAATGATGTATTTTAATCACAGGAATGTCCAAGCTTTTTTCTTCAACTGCTTAAATGCATGCATGGGGCTTCTTGGGCCACACATGAAGCTTAAATCATTATTTCCTTTAATTTTCATATACATCAAACTGCAGACATTAACAGATATTGGGTGCTCTAATCCATGATTTATCGACCAGTGAGCAAAATTCATGCCAGAAATGACTGGCTGCCCGGGCCAATTTAGCTCAGTGTAAAGAGGCAACAGCTTAAATTTGCAGCATCAACTAATTCAAATAATCATCACAACCTCCTGGGCACAACTTAGGTTTTGCCAAGTAGGAATTTGAAAAATATGGATAGTAGCAGCTATTTAAAGAGAGACGTACCCAGTTAAGAGGTAAATGGATGCTAATACAGTACATTTCTAAAACTTAAAAATTAATTTTTAAATATTTGGCAGGTTTGGTCAAGGCTTGGGGATGTGGAGAAAGAAGGGACGAGCAAAAGTGAAATTCAATGCACTACACAAAATGAAGTCTCTGCTGTGGCTGACTCCATTCGACAGTTGGCAAAGTGGATATGCCGCTGTGCAATGTGGGTTTGAGGAGGATAGCTGATTGGCAGTTAAGGGCACCCTCTCCAGAGGACAACAATGCCCTTGCCTGTCAGAAGGTAGCAGCCAAACTCAACACTATGCTCTGTAATTTTGGGTGCTCTGGCACCCAAAAATGTTCTGTGCCCTATCGAGCTGATACTCCATTTCCACAAGGAAAATAATGAACTTACTGCCTCTTACAAACAAGGCCTCTGTAACTTTGATGCATGTGAACAGCCAACAGATTGATTTTGTATTTGTCACTGGGGACATCTGAAAGGATTAGCTGGTGGTTTAATCCACATCAACAGAACCAGCCAACTCCCTGCTACAATGTGGTCAGCCTCCAAGAGGTGGCATAGCGACATGGCAGCTTCCTTTGAGACGCAATGTAACCAAAAACATGTCTCCTCTGACACATCCAGAAAGGCTGGTAAATGTGGGTCCTGGGGAAAAGGTGCATTCAAAACACACGCAATACGGGTGCGCCTGCCTTTGTAGTCCCCCTCAAGAACTGGTCGTTATCCTCCAACTATAAGAGCACCAAAAGAGTTCCCATCCTGGTCACTTTAGTTGCAGCAAGTAAAACAACAGCTGGAAGCAAGATGATTATAACAAGTTGATTTGGAAAGGAGCATTGTAATGCAAACACAATTATATCCAAGCAGCAACAGAAATAAAAATGGATATGAACCATTATATTATGCAACAGCCAAAAATTAAGTGTAACTTACCTTTAAGGAGCCGAGTCCCATAGGCCAAGATATCCACATACTGCTATGCCCATTTTAAATGATCTAGCACTTACAAAATCCAGTAAGGAACCTATTCAGAACAATTTGGAGCCTTAAATGAGGCATGTGCTGGCCATCAGAGCCTCCAAAATGCCAGCTGCTTTCTTGATCGCAAAATATAGCCCGTTACAAATCAGACACACTCACCCTGTGTACAGATTTTGCACCGACATGCCGTACCAATGGTGCTCTAATGGGAATGAGATTAAGGACAATTGGGGACAAGTTGGTTTTTTCCCCCTATATATAAAATTAAGACTAATAAACAAAGGGACAAGTTGTTTTTTTCCCCCCTATATATAAAATTAAGACTAATAAACAAAGTTATCATGGCCTTATGGTCTACATACAGCCTATGGCCATAGTTTGAAGACCTTAATTTTAGGGGAATGAAGCAATAGTTATTTTATTCAATCACACAACTAACAGAACTATTTTCTAAATCGCCATAGGTGACAGTCACTTTAAAAAAACATTTTTCACTCAATTTCCCCATTCCTGCCAATAAACTATTTGCCACACTTTTCATTATAAAAAAACAGCAATATGAAGGCAGCAGCAGCTAAAAAAAATTACGGACACAACTAGTAATTAATAGATTTGTTTAAAAGTTGAATCCAAAGACAGTTCGGGTTAAGTTCAGTGGGGAATAAAATATTTTGCCATCACATTACCAATGTAGATTTGACATATTAAACTAAGCTAGCACAAGCTCAAGTGTCCCACCTTATCGGCAGAACCAGTAGCCAAGATGAATTCACTATAAGGATTGAAGGAGAGACAGTTCACTTCTGCTGTGTGTGCATCAACTGAGTGACTTGGCTTCGATGTGTTGTTCGATCTGGTATCCCAGCTGCAGAAAAACAAGAGAGATTAATTTGAATTGAAAGGAAAAAAGCAAATTTTATTTTTTTTTTCAAACCGTGCACCATGAAATCTAGAATTTTTCACACTATATTTTCCAGGATTAGCAACTTGGGACTTCACAAACAAAAAACTCCGAGTTCCCTGGTCGTCCACAAATACAAAAGTTAATATGCGTTTTCAGTGTTTCAGCTACAACATAATCAGAAATTTCTGTCAATTATTTTAAGTGGGCATTTAGTCCGAGAGCTAGTGCCTGGCTCACCATCATTCAGGGATAATGCATGGTACATAGGATCATAGAATGGTTACAGCACAGGGGGTCATTTGGCCTGTGCCAACTTTCTGCAAGAGCATTTCAGCTAGTTCCACTCCCCCGCCCTTTCCCCATAGCCCTGCAAATTTCTCTCTTCAGGTACTTATCCAATTCCCTTTCAAAAGCCACGATTGAGTCTTCCTCTCTCACCCTTTCAGGCAGTGCATTCCAGGTCCTAACCATTCACTGCGTAAAAAAGTTGCTCCTCATGTCACCATTGGTTCTTCTGCCAATCACCTTAAATCTGTGTTCTCTGGTTCTCAAACCTTCCACAAATGTGAACAGTTTCCCTCTATCTACCAATGATTTTGAACACCTCTATCAAGTCTCATCGCAACCTTCTCTGCTCCAAGAAGAACAACCACACCTTCTCCAATCTATCCATGTAACTGAAGTCCCTCATCCCTGGAACCACTCTCGTCTTTTCTGCACCCTCTCGCATCCTTCCTAAAGCGCCGTGCCCAGAATTGGGCACAATACTCCAGTTGATGTTGAAACTGTAACTGTTCACATTTCCTCTGGGTCTCTGATACATCTTGTGTTTTTCCAATTTCTTGCACCATCTTATGTATACATTGATACCAAAGATTAGGTATGGTTTAAACCTCATGAATAAGAATTTTGCTTTCCTTTAACTTGTTGATTTGTACTTGCATAAGAACATAAGAATTAGGAATAGGAGTAGGCCATCTAGCCCCTCGAGCCTGCTCCGCCATTCAACAAGATCATGGCTGATCTGGCCGTGGACTCGGCTCCACTTACCCGCCCGCTCCCCGTAACCCTTAATTCCCTTATTGGTTAAAAATCTATCTATCTGTGACTTGAATACATTCAATGAGCTAGCCTCAACTGCTTCCCTGGGCAGAGAATTCCACAGATTCACAACCCTCTGGGAAAATAAATTCCTTCTCAACTTGGTTTTAAAGTGGCTCCCCCGTATTTTGAGGCTGTGCCCCCTAGTTCTAGTCTCCCCGACCAGTGGAAACAACCTCTCTGCCTCTATCTTGTCTATCCCTTTCATTATTTTAAATGTTTCTATAAGATCACCCCTCATCCTTCTGAACTCCAACGAGTAAAGACCCAGTCTACTGTACCTAATGTACCAGTACTGTACCTAATGAAATGGTTAAATCTATCAGTACACATTTTAGCTGCCTGTGCAGTTCGTTTTCTGTTGCAGTGCAGGAAGTACTGGTTTATGCCCGTTGACTAAACTTTGTCAATACATTGTGAAACGAGATAAACAAGATAGTCTCAAGATAGGAAACTGGACTATGGGTCGAAGTTAGCATCTGGCGTTTTGACAGGAACCACCTCATTTCTGTGGGGACTTGTTTAAAACAAACTCTCATCGGGCCATAATCAATATCATGGTTACATGGACAGTGTGCATGATTAGAGGCCTATAAAGATCTTAAGCGTTCCTTCACAATCTGTAGAGAGACAAGAATGAAAGATGCAATGACGGTTACATCTCGACCCAGAGAAAAAACACAGGTTAATCAGTTGCCCATCTGCAATATCTTTCAGCTCAGACAATATTAGTTCACAGACCTGAAATATTAACCTTACCTTCCTCTCGCCACAGATGCTGCCTCACCTGCTGTGTTTCCAGCATTTTGTTTTCATTTCAGATTTGCACCATCTGCAGTACTTTGCTTTTTGTTCTTTGAAAATTGCTTTTTATTCTCTGAAAACTTTTAGATAACTGTGAAAAATTGATCAGCTTACATCATTAATTTCTGATCATCTGCCACAGAACCAAATAGAGACTCGTGCAGCAAGTGCCATGACACATCTTCCACTACTGCTGTATGACCAGTAAAGATGGTTTTTGCATCGACTATTTTTCCTTCTTTAGGTACAGCACTGATATCCCATAAGCAGATGGTCTGGGGAGAAGGAAAAAACAGTTACAGATGAAGCCTACAACATGTTTATTACCTGCTATACAGACATGCCAACTTATTCTATTAGTGATGTTACATTAAAATTTTACTTGCATGCCATACTTTAATCCAAAAAACAAATTCTAGCAAAAGGGCAGTAGGTTGTAACTGGCATTAATAAAATAAGCAGGATTATTATGCAGAAATGCACACAACTCACTTCAAAGAATACATATATTTAAAGGAATCTTGCATGAATTGCAATTTGTTCTACACGTGTTTAAAATTGCACAAATGTATAGTTATTCATAGCCACTGTATATCAAAGTACGTGAAATGTTTAAAGTACTACTGCTCTGAAGCAGAAAGCGAATATGCCAGCTTCAAGACCTCAGTTTCTGCCAAGTGAAATTAATATCACAGTATCAACAGACTGTGGTCTGAAACCAACAGACCAAAACATTTTGATTGCCTGCAAGCAGATTTCATGACCGGCATTTTGATAAGCTTATTTTACATCAATGGTACACTGCTTTTATAGAAGTATAAAATGGCCAGCACAGACATCAAGTGCATAGCATCATGGCCCACCATTTCCAAAGCAAATTAGAATCTATGGGCCCAATGTTGGCCTTGACTTACATTAATTTTTTTGGAGCAAGTTGTTTTTTCTGGCATAAGTTTAAAAAAAATGCCATTTTCCCCCAAAACTTTGCTCCAGAGTAAGTCAGTTCGGCACGATTTTTTTTCCCAAAAGGAGGCATTCCCAGACACTTATGCCAGTTTTGGCCATTTATGCCACTTTGGCCAGCAAAATCTTACTCCAAATCGACTTAGGTCAGCGTATGTGGCCAGCTCTGAAAAACCTTGCGGGCAGTGAAGAAAAAGCAGCGCACATGCAGCAGATATTAGGGCAGAGATAGGGAAGGGAACTGGAGAGGACCTCAACAACCAAGCACCAAACATTGCAAGGAAAAGCTCAAACAATTAAAATACTAATAAAAATTATGTAAACCCTACCGGAGAAATGAGAGCTGCTGGCCGCGATGTCACGGGGGGGGGGTTGCCAGAGAGAGAGAGAGATATATATGCTGGTATACAAAACACTTTCTTTCCCTCTCCCTCTCCCAAAACTCTCTCCCTCTCCCTCTCCCCCAATCAAAAGTCTCAAGCACAGCCACTAAATAAAAAACAGAACCGAAGTCCTGCCTACAAGTCGGGCCGGCCGGCCAGTGCAGGAGGCCACTTCAGGTCAGTACGCCGAAAAAACGGCTTGGGCAACGTTGGGCCCACAGAATGGTTACAGCACAGAAGGAGGCCATTCAGCAAGAGCACTTCAGCTCGCCCTAGTCCCCCACCCTTTCCCCGTAGCCCTGCAATTTTTTTCCCATCGGGTACCTATCCAATTCCCTTTTGAAAGCCACAATTGAGTCTGCCTCCACCACCCTTTAAGGCAGTGCATTCCAGATCCTAATCATGCGCTGCGTCGCCTTTGGGTCTTCTGCCAATCAACTTCAATCTGTGTCCTCTGGTTCCCGACCCTTCAGCCAATGGGAACAGTTTCTCGATCTACTCTGTCTAGACTCATGATTTTGAACTATCAAATCTCCTCTCAACCTTCTCTGCTCGAAGGAGAACCTCAGCTTCTTTGCTGCAAAGACAACATCGCGCTCAGGTTTAAGAGTCAAGATTTATATACTTTATCGGTAAAGAGATGGAACCATCAACTTCTCTGTTTACATGACTCCATGAGTTGTCCAATTGAATGATAAAAGGGGACCAACATAATTTTGATGGGAATTATTAAAAGATGATGGGTATTAAATCCTTACCAGTTACTCAAAGCTATACTGTTAATTCAAGACACTTTTTTTTGCTCTCCCTAATCCACAAAACAAAAGTGACAATACAATTCTCACATGATCATCTGAAGCACTAAGTAGATGGCCACTAAGGTTTGGATTCCACGAGAGCCCATAGCCTTCCTTCTGGTGCCCACGTAACCGAAGATCTGGATTGCATTCACCGGAGGGATCTGTGTAGTTGTAATGCACAATTACTCTTCCATTTTACAAAAATAAACAAGTCAAACATTTTTCAAAACATACCATTCAAGAAGAATTAGTTGGTAAGCAGATAACTAAATGGCTTTTACATTATTTATTTAAATAGTTTGTTGAAACCTTCACCAGCATTCAAGCGTTAACATCTGTAAAAGGTTAAACAGCTACCCAAAGTTGGGGAGTGGAGCAAAGTTGGATTTTTAAAATTTGGTCAGAGTTTTTTCATTTATCAAAATACTTGTGCAATTTACCAAACATTTCAATCTAATTTTTCAAAATATTTTTGGCCAAGAGTAGAAACTACAGCAAACTGACCCTTTAGTTGCCTAGTCAGCCGAAGCGGAATATTCACGATATTCTGATGAACCACACTAGGGCACCACAACTTGGAATTTTAATCATGCTTCATGCATACAGAGCACTTCAAAAAGGACAGGAGAAAGGGAACTGATGAATGTTTTGGCAGCAGAGAGCAAATATGGGAGAGGAAGTTGGGCACAGGGTTGAGCTGAAAGCCAAGGTTCTGTACATCTGGGATCAGCCTGAAGTGGAAGTCGAGGTAAGTTGATGGGAGTTAAGATTGAACCATTTGGTGTTTTTGGGAGCTCAGCAGTATATCAAAGGTGACTATGGACAGAGGAGAAGCCATTTGAAGTGATAACGGCAGCTACAATCTGCAAAACAGGTTAAAAAAGGTGAACGTGTGTTTTGTTTACTTCAAGGGAGTTATTTACCTTTTTCCTGGAGAAAGTTAGCCTAAAAGGCCAACTATAAAATTTCAGGTCCTGGAATTTGCAGACGTTAACAAAATGCAACCCTGTAAATTGATCCCTGCTATTAATTTCAAAATCAGAAACTTGTATAAGTCTGACATGAAAGAATGAAAACACATTTATGTCTAACATTGTACGGTGTTTCATATCTAAAATGAAGAAGGTTCACAAGATACAGAATTTTGCATCATTACCAAGAGGGTAATGTGTGTGTGGAGGCAGAAGATGTGGTTATGCTTCTTAATGAATACTTTGCATCTGTTTTCACAAAAGAAAGGGGCAATGTAGATACTGCTATCGAGGAGGAGTGCAAAACTCTGGATGAAATAAACATAGTGAGAGGAGGTTTTAAGGGGTTTAGCAGCTTTGAAAGTGGCTCAAGTCCCCAGGCCCGGACAAAATGCATCCCAGGCTGTTGAGTGCAGCAAAAGGTGAAATAGCAGAGGCTTTGACCATCATTTTCTAGTTCCCTTTGGGTTCAGACATGGTGCCAGAGGACTGCTAATGTACCCTTGTTTAAGAAGGGAGAAAGGGATAGCCCGAGTAATTACAGGCCTGTTAGCCTAACCTCAGTGATGAGAAAATTAATGGAAAAAATCCTGAAGGACAGGATAAATCTACATTTAAAAAGTTAAGGATTAATCAGGGAAAGTCAGCTCGGATTTGTTAAGGGAAGATCGTTTTTGACTAACCTGATTGAATTTTGCGAGGAGGTAACCAGGAGGGTCAATGAAGCTAGTGCATACGATGTAGTGTATATGGACTTTAGCAAAACTTCTGATAAGGTCTCACGTGGCAGACTGGTCACTAAGGTAAAAGCCCATGGGATCCAGGGCAAAGTGGCTAGCTGGATCCAAAATTGGTTTAGAGATAGGAAGTAAAGGGTAACGGTTGATGGATGTTTTTGTGACTGGAATGATGTTTCCAGTGGGGTTCCGCAGGGCTCAGTACTGGGTCCCTTGCTTTTTGTGGTATACATCAATGATCTAGATTTGAATATAGGGAGTATGATTAAGAAGTTTGCAGATGACACTAAAATTGGCTGTGTGGTTAATAATGAAGAGCAAAGTCATGGATTGCAGGAGAATATTAATCTACTGGTCAGGTGGGCAAAACAGTGGCAAATAAACTTAATTCGGAGAAGTGTGAGTTAATGCCGGGGGGGGGGGGGGGGGCTAATAAGGAAAGGGTTTACACATTAAACGGTCAGCCACTTAATAGTGTAGATGAACAAAGGGACCTTGGAGTGCTTGTCCACAGATCCCTGAAAGTAGGCCAGGTGGATAAGGTGGTTAAGAAGGCATACGGAATGCTTGCCTTTATTGGCCGAGGCATAAATACAAGAACAGGGAGGTTATGCTTAAATTGTACAATGCACTGGTTAGGCCACAGCTGGAATACTGGGTACAGTTCTGGTCGCCGTATTATCGGAAGGACGTGATTGCACTAGAGAGGGTGCAGAGGAGATTTACTAGGATGCTGCCTGGAATGGAGAATCTTAGCTATGAGGACAGATCAGATAGGTTGGGTTTGTTCTCCTTGGAATAGAGGAGGCAGAGGGGAGATCTCATTGAGGTGTATAAAATTTTGAGGGGCTTGGATATAGTGGATAGCAAGGGCCTATTTCCCTTGGTGGAGGGGTCAATTACAAGGGGCATAGGTTTAGGATGGTTGGTGGAAGGTTTAGAGGGGGTTTAGAGGGGATTTGAGGGGAAGCTTCTTCACGTAGAGGGTTGTAGAAGTCCAGAACTCGCTACCTGGAAGAGTGGTGGAGGCAGAAACCCTCGCCACATTTTAAATGCGCTTGGATGTGCACTTGAAGTGCTGTAACCTATAGGGTTACGGACCTAGAGCTGGTAAGTGGGATTAGACTGGATAACCTGTTGGTTGGCGCAGACACGATGGTAAGTACTTCAGGGAATCCAATACGGTCAGAGTGATCTCCTGGACTAGTTTTGATCACCTGGATGAGTCGGAGAGGAATTTTCCCAGATTTTTTTCCCCCCCAATTGCCCTGGGTTTTTTAATCTGTTTTTTTACCTCTCCCAGGAGATTGCATGGCTCCAGGTGGGGTGGACTGGTTGGGCCGGATGCTCTTTACCTGTCTGCCATTGTTCATAGGTTTATATGTAACCTTCAGGGCTGCTGACCAGGGCCGTGTGGCTGTTTGCCGGCCAGCACGGACACGATGGGCCGAAATGGCCTCCTTCTGCGCTGTAAATTTCTCATTTTCTATGTATGTGAAGTTTTTTGTAGACGATTTGTGGGAGCCTTGTCTGACTAAACCATCTAACAATACATCAAGAGTCTAACCATTGCATTGGCAGGGACAATTTTATTAAGATGTGTTTAATTTGTCATATCAGTGGCTTTGGTTACAAGTCTGTGCATTTGTTGCAGATTGTTTGGTATTTGCTAGATTCTGAAGACAGACAGACCATTTAGCTCCTGATGAGAGATGTGACGCAAGAAGACTGGACTGTTAACTGGGAGAGCACACCTCCTATCAGTTGTGGAGCAAAACTGGTAGCGTTCTGCTTCAATAAATGATTTTTGACACGATATTCTAGGAGGTTCCAATACTTGCCCCTCTTTCCCAAGGATGGTGCTGACAAAACTAGTTTACAAAATGTAATATAAATGCAAGGAACCTGATATGATTAAGAATGTATCAACCTCCCACCTCCCAATTCAAAGTCCACACTGCTTACCTGGTTTGGAAGGATGTTTGGTATAATCAAAGACCAGCACATCACTGGAGGGCGTCTTTGTTGCAATAATACAAGGATTCTGAGGCATGTAGCGAGCACGATTTACTTCCCCTTCATGGTTTATTTTTATTTCAATCTCTATTTTTCCACTAACTGAACCAAATCCACCAAATTCTGCAACAGAAACAAGTTATGAATAAAAACAATGTTCCATAGCTCAAAAAAACAGCCTCAGTGACAATCTGCTCAAGTTATTAAATCAAAGACTGCTGCAAATTAAAGACAAATGCCATCTTGAGTATTTGCAAAAATTTATTTTTATCATTAGGATGTCTTGGAAGTTCAAAATCAGAATTAATCAATCAGGAACTGTGATATTTACACAATAGTTTTACAAACAATACTACATATATCTCCTTTTCAGGGTTTTAAACAGTACTAGTATGCTGTGATAGACTGCAAAATGCAAACACCAGCTTTCAATAGCATCCTGAAGTGGAGGAAAAATGGGGAAGTTTCTGCTGGGCTGAAGTTAGCATGTCACGGCTTTCCATTTGTTTGCAAGTTGTTTCCCACACCCTCTTGAAAGCACACATGGTACTGAGACACATAAATCAGGAAAGCCCCAGGCTTTAGCCCTGGTTTATATCCCAATGCTATTAATCACATTCGTCCAGTGCATGTTTGTGGACACAAGATCAGGCTCAACTGAAATTGCCATGTCCAGATTTACATTTGAATAGCCACTTAAGTAAGGCAAGTGTCAGCATGTGATACCCCAAACGGGACAACGTTTGGGGGGGGTGGGGGGGAAAGAGAGAAAGAGAATGAGACACTGACTTTTAAAAAAAGGTCCGTACAACTCGCAGCACATAATACGTATCAATTATAAACAAGACATGGGCTTTGGCTATAGTCATTAGATGTAAACCTTCGGCAGTCTCATTAATAAAAAGAATTTTAGGGAATCGCAACGTGTGCAAACTTTTAAAACAAGTGGGTACCCACATTATCTTATTCTATTAAAAAGCAGAGTTCCAGGATTGTGTAGGTCACACTCCCAATGTTACAAACCTAAACAATATTTTGCTAATCTACCTATGCAAGCCACAAAACATTATGTGGCTTGACAATAAAGACCATCTTACCTCCCTTCTCACTATCATAATGTGAAGCATCAAACTGTGCATCATCATTTGGTAGTTGAACACTGGCAATCACTAAATGGTTTTGCTCATCAGATGTATGGGTCCCCAGCACCAGCCTGTGAACACTGTAGTCCTTCCCTTCAGGTCTGCGGATCATTAAATATTACATTACTAGATTAGCCTTGGTCATACATTCTTTTGTCTGTAGAAAAAATAAACCAATAAAAAAAAACAGCACATTGCAAATGGACCTGCACCATCACTGTTCACTTTGAACCAGTTTTGCCAAGGAAAACTAAGTCAGGTATGAAACAGACTATATATGCACCAGAATCTTTTTGAAAAGCTCATTCCCAGATTCAAATCCAAAACAGAATCCGAGAGATTAACAGGATACAATTCTCATACTGTGCTGCTAAATATATAAAACTGAATGTCATAAAAATGCCATGGTACCCAATATGAGAACTGGTGCTGCGAAAGAGTCAGGTTTGCCTCAAGGTATGGTAGCATTTTGATTTGTCTGAGAGAAAAAAAGATACAAACAGAAACCAACTTCCTTGCCAGATTCTGCTCTTTCCAGGGGACGAGTGGGCCCGAGTACTTACTCACCCTCGCAGGAAAAGACAGCACCACGAAACCAACAAAAGCTACATTTTAAACAAGCTGGTTTTAAGGGTATGAGAGAATGTATGGGAATGGTAAAATTGGAAAAAAAGCTGGAAGGAAAAGATGGTAAAGGAATTTATCCCTGAAATAGAATAAGAGAGCATCTTAAGAACAGGAGGCCTTTCAGCACCTTGAGCCCATTCCGCCATTCAATGAGATCATGGCTGATCTTAACTCCATCTACCCGCCTTGATTCTGTCATGCTCAATAATCTTGCCTAGCAAAATTCTATCAATCTCAGTTTGAAATGTTCAATTGACCCCCCAGCCTCAACAGCTTTTTGGGAGAAAAGATTTCCAGATTTCCACTACCCTTGTGTGAAGTAGGGCTTCCTGGTAACACCCAAAAACAGCTTAGTTCTAACTTTGTTATACCCACTTGCTCTGTTCTCACACACCAGAAGAAAGAGTTTCTATCTACCTGATCAAATCCTATCATCTTAAACACTAATTAGATCACCTCTTAATTTTCTATACTCAAGTTAATACAAGCCAGTTTATGTAACCTGCCCTCATAATTTAATTTTGGTGAAACTAGCAAAAACCAGTTTGGCATACTAACAAAGTTGTGAAAAGCATTTGCAAGCAAGAGAAAGCACATAAAAAATGTAAGCTTTCGGGAAAGGAACATTTCTATAAAGATAGACTGCTGAATGACAAGAAATGGATATGGGCTGCAAAGCAGGGTCGCAAGGAAAACATAGCAGAAGGAAAACATAGGAGTAAACTGAGTGGAAATGACAATGTGGAAGTGGCATCGAAGCGAGAGAAATTTCTGAAGTACTTAACCGTTTTTCCCCAAAAAGAATTCACAAAAGAAATGAGGGGAGAAATGCCAGAATTGGTGGAGCAATTTAAAAGGTGAATGTAGACTGCTTAAAAAAAAAATCACCACAAGGATATATTGGGATGGTTGAAGCTCAAGGTAGATAAGGCTCCAATGACTTCCATTCTAGGGTTCTGAAGCAGTTGGTTAAAACAGGTATTTTTCAAAGTTCACTGGACTCAGACCAAGTCTCAGAAGATTGGAAAATAATAAATGTGACTCCCATCTTCAAAACAAAAGGGATGAGAGATGAAACATCAAATAATAGACCTGCAAGCCTGACTTTCACTGTTGGGAAGGTGTTTGAAAGGATCATGAGGGATGATATAAAGAAGCATCTTGAGGGGCATGAGTTTAACCACGACAAGCAGTATGGTTTTAGGACTGGGAGGTCATGCTTGATTGATGTATTGGATTTCTTTGTGATGACAGGCCTAGTAGACAGTGTATGTTATCTAACTGGATTTCAGGAAGGCGGTTGATTCTGCCTCTCAGAATAGGCTTCAATACAAGGGATAGATGGGAATGCATTAACCTTCACTGCAAAATGAACTGGCAAATAGTTGGTTAGTTGATAACTAGTAGTGCATGGGCAGGTATCCGCTTGGCAGCAGTGTCACAAGGTTCAGTTTAGGGGCTGCTGCTATTTATAAATTTTATAAATGATTTAGAGGAAGGAATTATGTCCAAAAGTATCCACATTTGCAGATAATACTAAATTGGCAGATGGTGACGATCAATGCACACAATTCAAAAGGATCTCGACGAGCTCAGTTGACAGAAAAATGGCAGATACAGTTCAACAAGGGGAAATGCAAGACTGTAAGATTTTACAGAGATATGGTTGGGTGGTGTTTATCAATCTAATGGGAATGTACTTACTTCAAGTATCAGAGCAGGAGAGAAATCATCTGGCTGTTTCCAAGCAGTTAAAAAAGTAAACAGAATATTGGGATGCATAGCAAGGGGCATAATACAAAATCCAGAGGGGTCATTTTAAAACTGTATTTGGGTCCTAATGAAACCACATCTGGAGTTCTGCATGCTGTTTTGGTCTCCCTATTTCAAAAAGGATATTGAGTTATTGGAGGGGATACAGAGAAGGGATGCATAATTGATCCCAGAAATTAATGGCATGTCCCATGAAGAAAGATTGCCTTCCTGGGTTTTTCTCTCTCTTGAAAAGTGAAGACGTGAGAAGGGATTTGATTGAAGTGTTTAATGTGATGGGTTTGGACAAATTGGATCCAAGCAAGCTTTTCTGCCATATACAGAATTTAAGCACAAGGGGTGGACGTGGTGTATTTGGACTTCCAGAAGGCATTTGACAAGGTGCCACATAAAAGGTTACTGCACAAGATAAAAGTTCACGGGGTTGGGGGTAATATATTAGCATGGATAGAGGATTGGCTAACGAACAGAAAACAGAGTAGGGATAAATGGTTTATTCTCTGGTTGGCAACTAGTGGGGTGCCGCAGGGATCAGTGCTGGGACCCCAACTATTTACAATCTATATTAACGACTTGGAAGAAGGGACTGAGTGTGACGTAGCCAAGTTTGCTGACGATACAAAGATGGGAGGAAAAGCAATGTGTGAGGAGGACACACAAAATCTGTAAAAGGCCATAGACAGGCTAAGTGAGTGGGCAAAAATTTGGCAGATGGGAGTATAATGTTGGAAAGTGTGAGGTCATGCACCTTGGCAGAGAAAGAAAAATCGAAGAGCAAATTATTATTTAAATAGAGAAAGATTGCAAAGTACCGCAGTACAGCGGGACCTGGGGGTACTTGTGCATGAAACACAAAAGGATAGTATGCAGGTACAGCAAGTGATCAGGAAGGCCAGTGGTATCTTGGCCTTTATTGCAAATGGGATTGAGTTCCATATTTACGAAAGGATATACTTACTTTGGAGGCAGTTCAGAGAAGGTTCACTAAGTTGATGCCGGGGATGAGGGGGTTAACTTATGAGGAAAGGTTGAGTAGGTTGCGCCTCTACTCATCGGAATTCAGAAGAATGAGAGATGATCTTATCAAAATGTATAAGATTATGAGGGGGCTTGACAAGGTGGATGCAGAGAGGATGTTTCCACTGATGGAGGAGACGAGAACTAGAGGACTAGAAATCTTAATGTGTTTCAAGGAATTAGACAGGTTGTCAACAATTGGGATTTAGGATTATTAAAAATACACAGAGAATATTGTGAAAACATAGAATCATAGAAAATAGGTGCAGGAGTAGGCCATTCGGCCCTTCTAGCCTGCACCGCCATTCAATGAGTTCATGGCTGAACATGCAACTTCAGTACCCCATTCCTGCTTTCTCACCATACCCCTTGATTCCCCTAGTAGTAAGGACTTCATCTAACTCCTTTTTGAATATATTCAGTGAACTGGCCTCAACAACTTTCTGTGGTAGAGAATTCCACAGGTTCACCATTCTCTGGGTGAAGAAATTCCTCCTCATCTCGGTCCTAAATGGCTTACCCCTTATCCTTAGACTGTGTCCCCTGGTTCTGGACTTCCCCAACATTGGGAACATTCTTCCTGCATCTAACCTGTCTAACCCCATCAGAATTTTAAACGTTTCTATGAGGTCCCCTCTCATTCTTCTGAACTCCAGTGAATACAAGCCCAGTTGATCCAGTCTTTCTTGATAGGTCAGTCCCGCCATCCCGGGAATCAGTCTGGTGAACCTTCGCTGCACTCCCTCAATAGCAAGAATGTCCTTCCTCAGGTTAGGAGACCAAAACTTTACACAATACTTCAGGTGTGGCCTCACCAAGGCCCTGTACAACTGTAGCAACACCTCCCTGCCCCTGTACTCAAATCCCCTCGCTATGAAGGCCAACATGCCATTTGCTTTCTTAATGGCCTGCTGTACCTTCATGCCAACCTTCAATGAGTGATGTACCATGACACCCAGGTCTCTTTGCACCTCCCCTTTTCCTAATCTGTCACCATTCAGATAATAGTCTGTTTCTCTGTTTTTACGACCAAAGTGGATAACCTCACATTTATCCACATTATACTTCATCTGCCATGCATTTGCCCACTCACCTAACCTATCCAGGTCGCTCTGCAGCCTCATAGCATCCTCCTCGCAGCTCACACTGCCACCCAACTTAGTGTCATCCGCAAATTTGGAGATACTACATTTAATCCCCTCGTCTAAATCATTAATGTACAGTGTAAACAGCTGGGGCCCCAGCACAGAAACTTGCGGTACCCCACTAGTCACTGCCTGCCATTCTGAAAAGTCCCCATTTACTCCTACTCTTTGCTTCCTGTCAGACAACCAGTTCTCAATCCATGTCAGCACACTACCCCCAATCCCATGTGCTTTAACTTTGCACATTAATCTCTTGTGTGGGACCTTGTCGAAAGCCTTCTGAAAGTCCAAATACACCACATCAACTGGTTCTCCCTTGTCCACTCTACTGGAAACATCCTCAAAAAATTCCAGAAGATTTGTCAAGCATGATTTCCCTTTCACAAATCCATGCTGACTTGGACCTATCATATCACCTCTTTCCAAATGCACTGCTATGACATCCTTAATAATTGATTCCATCATTTTACCCACTACCGATGTCAGGCTGACCGGTCTATAATTCCCTGTTTTCTCTCTCCCTCCTTTTTTAAAAAGTGGGGTTACATTGGCTACTCTCCACTCCATAGGAACTGATCCAGAGTCAATGGAATGTTGGAAAATGACTGTCAATGCATTCACTATTTCCAAGGCCACCTCCTTAAGTACTCTGGGATGCAGTCCATCAGGCCCTGGGGATTTATCGGCCTTCAATCCCATCAGTTTCCCCAACACAATTTCCCGACTAATAAGGATTTCCCTCAGTTCCTCCTCCTTACTAGACCCGCCGACCCCTTTTATATCCGGAAGGTTGTTTGTGTCCTCCTCAGTGAATACCGAACCAAAGTACTTGTTCAATTGGTCCGCCATTTCTTTGTTCCCCGTTATGACTTCGCCTGATTCTGACTGCAGGGGACCTACGTTTGTCTTTACTAACCTTTTTCTCTTTACATATCTATAGAAACTTTTGCAATCCGTCTTAATGTTCCCTGCAAGCTTCTTCTCGTACTCCATTTTCCCTGCCCTGGTGGACTAGATGGACCAAAAACTCTCCTGTCTGGAACTATTACTATGCAAGTCACAAAAAGAAAAATGAGGCACCTTCTGTACAGATGTTACCATATCCTATTGTCTCAGAATCTAAATCTACACTTATTGTAGATATCCTTGCCTTGTGTTTTGCTCTATATGGATATTCACTGCAATTATCCTTCTTACTTTAAAGAGTCACATCCATACCTAGAAACATCAGGTAACCACTGGGCAGTCAGACTTGGCCATTCCAGAGCATGAGTCATAACCAGGTCATACAAGAACGGAGTATTTTTCTTCCAGATCTTGTACTCTTCATTAATGACACGTTCTTCCACAGCATCATCAAAGGCTGCTGCAAATGCACAACTAGTCATTAGCAGCAGACAAAGAGCAACACAAAAACAGAATTACTTATGTTATTCCTATTTTGCCACTGGATCAAAATTTATTTCCTACTAACCAGTAGCAATTTTTTTTTTTACACTTGTGGTTAAAACAGTCACTAGAGGAAGTTAACATTTCTATTCACATTACTACTGTGCATGTCTATTATTAGATTAACGCACTAGATTAGCTACACATCTCCAATATGTCATAAAACAGTCAGTAATAAACTACATAATAGCATTTACAAATGTTTAGTGATCAAATAATTTAGAATACAACTTGGGTAGGGCCTGGGTACAAACCAGTGATGTGTTTTTGATGTTGGTCAATGCAACAGGGGAAAAGATTTAACAAATGTTGTCAGCCAGAGGAATTAAATATATATTTTTTTAAACTGGACCTGCCTCAACACCCCCTCCCCCCCACCCCCAAACATGTGGCAGAAGTCTGAAGCAGGTGGATCACGTCACCCACCCAACATCTCAGGTATATATAAAATAAAAAAGGTGGATGGAGGCAGGGAAGAAACAAATATAAATGTCAATGTTTAAAAGTTGTAACCTTCTCTCAAGCCAATATCAGCAAAAGACAAATGTTTCCAGCCTAATGAATTCTAAACTATTAGTGTTCCTTGTATAACTTGAGTAATTTCAAAAACTGAGTGACTCCTGCCAACGAACCAGAAGCTGCACATGAGCATTCTGCGCATAACTGTCAGGTCCCAATTTTTTTTAAATAACAGTAACAGACGGAGGATCTGAGAATTACTTAAGCACATCACTAATAAAGTTTCATTAACATTACTGTGGTTGGATTAATTTAACTGTTTCATTAATGTTACTACCGATTTTTCCAGTTTAAAAACCGCTGTCGAAGGATCAACAACTTTTTAAATAAAATTTGAACCGAGATAACTTTTTAATTAACATTTCTAACAGAATTCTCTCAATCCGCTTCTTTATTCCTCATTTCGGGAAGTACAGCGACAACATAAAAAAAACACTGGAACTGCGCATGCGCAATGACTTCCGGTTCGTTGGCAGCAGTGGCCTTTCAGAAATAGTGAGACATATTTTGTTACAATTGTGCCAGCTAGTAACCAATGTTCCCGATAATGTTTTTGGACCTGCACAGATCCTTTAAGGGGCATGCGCGATTTTTACATTGAAAAGTCGGCTGCGCAGGTTCCCTGGAGCGTTGCATGGCCACGCAGCTTAAAGGGAAGATTGCTAGTAACTGGATAACTACCAACCAATTCTGTTTCTTTGGAGCTAGTTTTGCTGGTTAATAAAGAGACATTCTTGCATTTCAGCAGCAACTTATTGCGTCTCTCAGGAACCTCTCACATAAAATGGATTACTTTGAAGTGCAGTGACTTTATATGCAGGCAGACACAGCAGCCATTTTGCAAACAGCAAGATCCCATAACAGTAATGAGATGAATGACCACTTAATTTAACGATTTTTTCTGGCAGCGTTGCTCGAGGGATGAACTTTCAGCAGAACACTTCCCGTGCAGAGAGCGCCAGCATGGATTTGTAACGGGCAAGTCATGACCAACAAACCTAGTTGAAATTTTTGAGAAGGTAACTAATGTTATAGGTCAGAGATGTTATTAATATAGCCTTCCAGAAAGCATTCAATAAGGTTTCACATAAGACGGTTAACAAAAATGAGTGCATGTAGAATTGGAGGCAATCTATTAACATGATTAGAAGGTAGGAGACAGAGAGTAGGGATAATCATTGCATCCTCCAATTGACAGGATGTGACTAGTCGTGTTTCCCCCAGGGATTTGTACTGGGGCCTCAGCTTATCACTATTTATAAATGACTTAAGATGAAGGAATAGACGGCCATATATTCAAGTTTGCTGACAACACCAAGTTAGATGGCACAGTAAGTAGCGTAGATGGGGAGCAGAAAGTTGCAATGGCACATTGTAGATTACATGAATGGGCAAAATTGTGGCAGATGGAGTTCAATGTGAAGAAGTGTGAGGTCTTCCACTTTAGACCCATGAAAGGTAGATCAGGGAATTTTCTAAATGGTGAGAAGCTAGGATCTGTGGAGAAGCAGAGAGATTTAGGGGTCCATGTACAGAAATTACAAAAAAAAAACTAGCGGACAAGTACAATAATTTAAAAAGTTAATGGGTTGTTGACCTTTATCTCAAGGGGACTGGGCGTCGTTAGTTATATAAAGCTCTGGTGAGACCCCATTTAGAGTACTTCGTTCTTTTCTGTGCTGATAGGATATATTTGGAGGTGCAGCACAGATTCACCAGAATGATAACAGAGCTAAAAGGGTTCAATTATGAGGTCAGGTTACATAGACTAGGTTTATATTCCCTAGAATACAGAACATTAAGGGGTGTTCTAATTTAGGCATTTATGATTAAAAGGAGTTAAGATAGATAGAAACCATTTCATCTGGTGTGTTTTTTTTCCAGGGTTGGGAGAGTGGGAAGAGGGGAGACAGAGTTCACAATAAGGGGGCATATCCTTAAAATGTGAGATAGGCTGTTCAGGGGCGATGTCAGGAAGCCCCTCTTTACACAAAGGATAGTGGCAATCTGCAACTCTAACCCCCAAAAACCTATTGAGGCTGGAGGCAAGGGTATGAAGTGCTACAGTATAAAGGCAGGTAAATACTGAGCAGCCAAAATGTAACTGAATGGTGGAAAAGGCTCGAGGGGCTGAATGGTCTACTCCTCTTTCTGTGCTCTTATTTGAACACCACCACGGGATCTGATCCACTCAAGGAGCCTGACTGGGCCTCAGTTTAATCTCTTCTCTAAAGCGCAGCCACTCCAAAGCAGCGCTTCCTCAGTACTGGAATTCAGCGTCATCCTAGATTATGAGGTGTAGGGCTCGAACCCGCAACCTTGTTGTCCATCAATGATTTTACATTACTTTTGTTTCTAACAAAAGCAAAACAGCAACACGGACAGAGTTGGTTTAAATCATGTTCTTGAAAAGCCTGGCTTTTGCCCTCAAATGATGCTGATAACATTAGAGAAGGATGAATTTCAGGACCAAGGATAGACACAAAAAAACTAAGTGGATAAATATTGAGCTGGAAGAATTAAGATTGAAACGTGCAAACTTTCAAAACACACGTTTTTCATTACAGCGGGGACAGTGTAAGTAAGGGCAGGAGATTGTTGCAATATAAAAGGCAATATGTTGCTATAAGAGCTTGCATCAAAGGTTGTTTACAACAAAGTTATGGCTCGGGAAAAGCACTAATAGTAACAGTATGAAAAGGCATGGGGCTTCTCATCTGTTTGGCAATCAGTTTGTGAACAACTGGGTGGTCATAAAAAAAATCAGAGTGTTGCATCCAGCAGGAGGTACACCATAAAGAAAATATATAAAAAGAGATACCCTGATTTTACTTAGTTAGAAAGAGAAACCTTGCTACCTTAGTAACATGAACAAGCTTGGGGAAGCCACCTTCACTATTCCTCATTAAAAGTCATGCACCCAAGTGTTAGGCGTGAAACTAATGTGCGCTACTGTGTTTAAGATTAATGTTTTGTCAATAATAAATCAGACATATTACTGTTTCTAGCTTTATGAATCTGTCTGAAGGATAAAGGACTTATCCACTACTTGTAACCCAGAAGCAAGTGTTTCTGCAAAGAGTATATCTAAAAATAAACTTACTATCCTTGCTCATGAGTCACAAGTCAAATTGGAGAGGGCCATATAACAAATTTACAAAATAACAATTTTAAGGGGAGATGTATAACATATAGTACAATATACACATTGAAAAGCATTTAAGTACATTTACTGCACAGTTGTTATGCTTCACAACATTAAAAACAAATAATCAATGGCATGAGGTGAATTACAGATGTGTTTTGAGTTTTGGTTGGATTGGGGCTAATGTGGGCACCGTGTTATAGCTACTAGTGGATATACAAGGACAAAATTTAATGGTGTATCCCATGCACGTCTCCAATTCATCTCCTGACCATCCGTTATTTTGTATAATATATACAAGGTACTTTTTTTTCCTCGTTTCCATTCATGACAAATGGCTGGCGTCGTGTCGAGATGAGTGGACTGCACAGGTGAGGCGGCCGTCAGTAATGAAGAACAGTGGGTGTGTGACGTCACAGGTGTAACATCATAATGGGCATCTGATGCTAGAGGTGCAAAATTAAAGAAAAATAATCTGAACATTATGACAATAGTACATGCAGTTTACAGGGATACAAATTTACATAAAATACAGGACAGAGTACCTTGCATACATTATATATTTGCATTGTAATTGATTCTTTTCTCACATCCCCTTAAAATATAGTGTCGCTGAGGCCCAGTCTCAACAACTTGAGCGCAAGAACTTGACTGCCATTCAAGACCAATATTCATGCTCAGGCTTGGCTTTTTCTGGGGAATGGGGAGGGAATCCAGGTGAGTAAAGCAGCCTCAGCTAAATCATCTGGGATAATGAGGAAACAAGAAAGCTGCCCAGGATAGTGTGCCTTTCCACATTTCTCAAGTGCACCTGCTGATGAGGGTCACTGACAGCAGTATCCCACTCTCCCAATTGAGGAGGAAGACAAGGATTGGGGGTTATAAGTGAGGGAGACAAAAAAAAAAATTCTAAAAACTTTCATACAAGTTCATTCGGGTTTTTTTTTTGCACTCAGCACAATACAAATGAAAATTAAAAAGTACAGCTACCTGTACCTCATACTTATTTTTAATAATAAGGACATTCAAATACAATTCTAGTGAAATTGTTTTAAATTGTGAGTTCTCAAATTCTTAAAACTGTAGCCAGTCTGGTGATGCAAGACACTGGATCATTGACACATTGGGCCAGACAGCGAGAAGGCAAATTTGTGCCCAATTCCCAATCTCAAGACTTCCACATAGTAAAGGACAAGTCAAATCGTAAACCACAAAAATTTAAAAAGCACATTCTGATACACTGCTGGAAAAAAAAAAAATTGCCCAAGGGGGTAGCTAAGGTATTGAAATAAGATTTCAGCAACTAGGGTAAATTTTGTTAAACAAAAATGTGTAATCCGTGAGTTATCAGGCTGTACTCAATAACATGCCAAAATACTAAACCAAGCAGAGCGCTGCAAATAGCCCAGGACCCAATGGAAAGGTGGTTTTAGTGAACTTCACCCTGCGGCCTCCCATTCCCCACAAGCCGCTCCACGAAGTGTGGAGCAGAAGCGCTGCCCAATGAGACCCCCCCCACACCCCCCATCTCCTCCTCCTCCTCTTCTGCCCCTGCAGCATGTGTTGGTGGCGGGGAGCCGGTGCAGGGCGCAGCGCTGAGGGGGGGGGGGGGGGGACCGGCCGCCGGTTTAAGGTCGAATATTCCGGGTGGGGAGGGGGGCCGGAAGAGAAGCGATTATCTTGCACATATTCACTATTGTTTTTTTTATATATATATATATAAAGAATAAAATGCGGGGCGGGGGGTCCGAGTAATCCTGACGCACGAGCCGAGCCTACAAACCGCAGCCATATCCGGGTCTTTGCACCGCTGCCGGAGAGCGGCGCGAACTAAAAGCTTGGCAAGCCAGAAAATCCATGCGCGCGCTGGCGCCAGGAACAAGGCCGCAACCCCCGCGCGCCGCTCCACAACATGTCCGCCGCTCCGCAACGTAAATAATCATCAACGGGACGGAGAAGTTTGCGGTGTGCGGGGCCGTATGCCTGCACCCACCCCGCTCTCTCTCACACTCCCTCCTCCTCGCTCGGTTACCTTCTTTGTCCGTCATGCCGCCGACTGAGAGTGATTCCGGCGTTCCGCCCGCTTGGTGAAAGCTTCCCAGACTCCGCCGCCGCCGCCGCCGGCCGTCTCCCCGCCTTTGTTTGCAAGCCGCTCCTCCTCCTCCTCCTCCCGACCCCCGACACACGCGCATGCGCCATCCTTTCGCGCGCCAACTCGCCGGGGCAGGACGCGCTTACTCCGCAGCCGCCCAATTGGACGCGCCGATCCGAAGGCGGGCGGGCGCGCGCGCGCGCTCTCTCCCTCCCTCCCTCTCGCTCGCTCGCTCATCATCATCATCATCAGCATCAGCCGCCCAATCGGACGCGACTTCCTCAGCCGTCCAATGTGACCCGCCCACCAGCTCCCCGTCTGCGCGCGGAGCCGGAATGTTGCCGGTGGCGTTGGTCACGTGGCGGTGGCGGCGAAGCTGAGCTGAAGAGCGCCATTTTGCGGGCTCAATTGATGCTGACCATCAAGAGAATCTCATCACTTCACCGCCATGGTCATAACCGTCTCATAGTGGTCAGTGTTATCTCAGTTTGCTGCTATATTCTTTATTAAATAAGCTAAATAAATTATGACAACCTTTAGTGCTGGTGTAACTGTGACAAATGCAAACTATCCCTCCTCATCCTTCTCGACTTGGCTGCAGCCTTGGACACGGTTGACCACTCCATCCTTCAACGCCTCGCCATCACCGTCCAGCTGGGTGGGGCTGCACTCGCCTGGTTCCATTCTTATCTCTCTAATCGTAGCCAGAGAATCACCTGCAACGGCTTCTCTTCCCACCCCCGCATCATTACCGCTGGTGTCCCCCCCCCCCCCCAAGGATCTATCCTTGGCCCCCACCTACATGTTGTCCCTTGGCGACATCATCTGAACATAAGAATTAGGAACGGGACTAGGCCATCTAGCCCCTCGAGCCTGCTCCGCCATTCAACAAGATCATGGCTGATCTGGCCGTGGACTCGGCTCCACTTACCCGCCCGCTCCCCGTAACCCTTAATTCCCTTATTGGTTAAAAATCTATCTATCTGTGATTTGAATATATTCAGTGAGCTAGCCTCAACTGCTTCCCTGGGCAGAGAGTTCCACAGATTCACAACCCTCTGGGAAAAGAAATTCCTTCTCAACTCGGTTTTAAATTGGCTCCCCCGTATTTTGAGGCTGTGCCCCCTAGTTCTAGTCTCCCCGACCAGTGGACACAACCTCTCTGCCTCTATCCTGTCTATCCCCTTCATTATTTTAAATGTTTCTATAAGATCACCCCTCATCCTTCTGAACTCCAACGTGTAAAGACCCAGTCTACTCAATCTATCATCATAAGGTAACCCCCTCATAGAAACATAGAAAATAGGTGCAGGAGTAGGCCATTCGGCCCTTCTAGCCTGCACCGCCATTCAATGAGTTCATGGCTGAACATGCAACTTCAGTACCCCATTCCTGCTTTCTCACCATACCCCTTGATTCCCCTAGTAGTAAGGACTTCATCTCCGGTATCAGCCTGGCGAATCGTCTCTGTACCCCCTCCAAAGCTAGTATATCCTTCCTTAAGTAAGGTGACCAAAACTGCATGCAGTACTCCAGGTGCGGCCTCACCAATACTCTGTACAGTTGCAGCAGGACCTCCCTGTTTTGTACTCCATCCGTCTCACAATGAAGGCCAACATTCTGTTCGCCTTCCTGATTACCTGCTGCACCTGCAAACTAACTTTTTGGGAAGAGTTTCATGCACAAGGAGCACGACCCATCTCCTCTATCTGGGAGTCTACCTTAGCCCCGACGAGGAAGCCTGGCCGGCGAACTGGCAGGAGCTGGAGGCCAAGGTCGCCGCTCGCCTAGGGCGCTGGACAGGACTGCTCCGAGTGCTGTCCTACAGGGGTCGAGCGCGAGTCATAAACCAGCTGGTGGCCGCCATGTTGTGGTACCGGCTGGTCACTTTGACCCCCTCCCCCTGCGTTTGTCGCCAAGATACAGAAAAAGCTGGTGGACTTCTTCTGGAACAACAGGAAGCACTGGGTCTCTGCGGCGGTCTTGAGGCTCCCGCTTGGGGAGGGCGGTCAGTCGTTGGTGTGCGTCAGCACCCAGCTCGCGACTTTCCGTCTTCAAACCCTGCAGAGATACCTTTACGTCGAGCCCCCTCCTAGGTGGCGTGCTCTGGCGACGTATTTCTTCCGCCAGCAGCACGACCTCAACTACGACACGCAGCTCCTGTTTGTAAGTGTGGGGGGCGTCAGGACTGCCCTCCGGGAGCTGCCTGTCTTTTACAAGGAACTCATCAGGGTCTGGAACAAAGTCTCCACCAAGCGCAGCTCTCCACCAGCTGGAGTGGCGGCCGTCCTGCAGGAGCCGCTGCTCGGGAATCCGTACCTCCACGACCAAGGTTTTAGGTGGCGGTCGGACGAGAGGGCTGGTGAGGTGACCAGGGTCAGGGACCTGCTCGATGGCGGAGGAGCGGGCTGGATGGCGCCAGACACGCTGGCGCGGCTTCTAAATTCTGCCAACGTCCGCCGTGCAGCCGATGCCATCGAGTTGCTAAAAACAGCTCTGGGCCCCGACTCTGTTAGGTGCATCGAGGAGGCTCAAGCACGTGGGGAGATCCCGTCCGAACTGACCCCCGTCCGGACGGAATTCCTCATTGGCGCCAAACCCCGGAACCTCCCTCGGGAGCCGGCGCCTCACAACTTGAGCCGCCTCGAGGAAATCCCCTCCGTGCCTTTCAGTTCTGCGCGGAGGGGTTTCCTGTACGGGCTGCTCCTGCACACTCTCAACTTTGCCATCCTCGCCTGCCGTCCGGACACGCCATGGCGTACCATCTTGCCGTCCGGAGGAGGCGGGGGTCCCCGATGGAGGGCACTCCACGCGGGAGTCCTCCCAGTATTTATCGGGGACTTGGCCTGGAGGGTGGTGCACGGAGCAGTGCCGTGCAATAAATTTTTAAGCCGGTTCACGGGCTCCCAGGCCGCCTGCAATTTCTGCGGTCTGGAAGAGTCCGTGTTCCATGTTTTTATGGAATGCACGAGGTTGCAGCCCCTGTTTTATTATTTAAAGGGGCTGCTCCTGAAATTCTGGCTGCACTTCAGTCCCACACTCCTGATCTTTGGGCACCGTGTGCGGAGGGGAGCGGGTAGGTCCGAGGGCCTCCTCGTAGGACTGCTCCTGGGCACGGCCAAGGGTGCCATCAGCCGGTCCAGGCAGCGGGCGGTCGTTCAACCTGACTGCCTGCCTCTCTTCCGCGCGTACATCCGCGCCAGGGTGTCCTTGGAGATGGAGCACGCAGTGTCCACCGGTACGCTCGCGGCCTTCCGCGAGAGGTGGGCGCCGGAGGGACTGGAATGCATCGTCACGCCCGGCAACCAAATTTTAATTTGATTTTATGTTTTAAAGTTTAATTTGTTTTAATTGCCGGTGTTTTTTTTAGTGTCCCCCTCCCCTTTTATAGGGGGCACTTAGGAAAATAATATTATTTTAGTGCCCAAAAAAAAAAATGGCCGTTGTAAATGTTTGGTGCGTCCCCCAGATCGGGGGGCCAAGGTTTAATGTTTTTGTTTACTCCAAAAGAGTTTCATGCACAAGGACCCTCAGGTCCCTCTGCACCGCAGCATGTTATAATTTCTCCCCATTCAAATAATATTCTCTTTTACTGTTTTTTTTTCCCCCAAGGTGGATGACCTCACATTTTCCAACATTGTATTCCATCTGCCAAACCTTAGCCCATTCGCTTAACCTATCTAAATCTATTTGCAGCCTCTCTGTGTCCTCTACACAACCCGCTTTCCCACTAATCTTTAGGTCATCTGCAAATTTTGTTACACTACACTCTGTCCTCTCTTTCAGGTCATCTATGTATATTGTAAACAGTTGTGGTCCCAGCACCGATCCCTGTGGCACACCACTAACCACCGATTTCCAACCCGAAAAGGACCCATTTATCCCGACTCTCTGCTTTCTGTTAGCCAGCCAATTCTCGATCCATGCTAATACATTTCCTCTAACTCCACGTATCTTTATCTTCTGCAGTAACCTTTTGTGTGGCACCTTATCGAATGCCTTTTGGAAATCTAAATACACCACATCCATCGGTACACCTCTATCCACTATGCTCGTTATATCCTCAAAGAATTCCAGTAAATTAGTTAAACATGATTTCCCCTTCATGAATCCATGTTGCGTCTGCTTGATTGTACTATTCCTATCTAGATGTCCCGCTATTTCTTCCTTAATGATAGCTTCAAGCATTTTCCCCACTACAGATGTTAAACTAACCGGCCTCTAGTTAACTGCCTTTTGTCTGCCCCCTTTTTTTAAACAGAGGTGTTACATTAGCTGCTTTCCAATCCACTGGTACCTCCCCAGAGTCCAGAGAATTTTGGTAGATTATAACGAATGCATCTGCTATAACTTCCGCCATCTCTTTTAATACCCTGGGATGCATTTCATCAGGACCAGGGGACTTGTCTAGGTAGAGTCCCATTAGCCTGTCCAGCACTACTCCCCTAGTGATAGTGATTATCTCAAGGTCCTCACTTCCCACATTCCCGTGACCAGCAACTTTTGGCATGGTTTTTGTGTCTTCCACTGTGAAGACCGAAGCAAAATAATTGTTTGAGGTCTCAGCCATTTCCACATCTTCTAAGGGACCAACATTTACTTTAGTCAGTTTCCACATGTACACTGATGACACCAAGCTCTACCTAACTACGAGTTCTCTCAATCCCTCCAACACTCTCTAAATTGTCAGACATCCAGTTCTGGATGAGCACAAATTGTCTCCAATTAAATATTGGGAAGACATTGTGGCGAGGACCGAAAACAAACTCCATTCCCTGGCCACTGACTCCATCCCTCTCCCCAACTTCTATCTGATGCTGAACCACACTGTTTGCAACCTTGACCCTGAAATAACCTTTCGACCACACTTCCACAGCATTCAGGAACTGCTCATGATGAAGAACCACATGTGAACAAAAAAAAAAGTTTATTTGACTCTTGGGACACTATGTTGGAACGCCTAGAAAGTCAAAGTTTTGCACTTACGCAATACAAGAATGCAGTAATATCAAAAACAAAACAGTACAATACTAAAAATTGATTTTATTTAATTATATACAGCAATGATTTCACAGAATTAGTTTCACACAAATAGAATATGACAGTGTTAAGTAAGGTAGTTGCTGCTTTTGTTCGTAATCCCCAAGCAATACTTGTATAAATTCCAATAGAAAACACTTGACTATATAAACCTGAGTGGTTAGAATATGGAACTCGCTACCACATAAAAGTAGTTGAGGCAAATAGCATAGATGTGTTTAAGAGGAAGCTAGATAAGTACATGAGGGAGATAGGGATAGAAGGTTATGCTGATATGGTGAGATGAAGAAAGGTGGGAGGAGGCTCAGGTGGAGCATAAACACCAACACGGACTAGTTGGGCCGAATGGGCTGTTTCTGTGCTGACTGTAGTCAGAGGTTAGCAGGTCATAATTACCCTCTGAACCAGAGTGCTAAGTAAAATAGATTGGAATGCCTTTGTGTGTGTTCATTTAAAACTATTGTATACAAAACCGGATCCTTATGAAGGCACTTGAATTATACCAGCACATTAATATAAACAGTGGAGTGAATTGATGTTGATGCATTGAAATTATTTTTTTATATTATAAAATAATAGTTTACAGCTATAGCCCCAGCGCTGTTGCACAATGTGTTTAATATGAACTGAATATAGTAACAATCTAAACAATTCAGCAATAACCAGTCCAAATAACTCATTCCTTATTAACGCATTATTTGCATGGTGTAACTAGAACACTAGCAAGAGACTAGGAAAACTGGTAACAACCATCACATTACGTGTTGGTAACCAAGCCCCAAGTGATTTAGAACAGAGGTCAGGAGAAAGTTCCTTACACAGAGTTGTAAGGATGTGGAATTTATTTACAAGGTTAGTGGTCAATGCAGAAACTATGCCAACATTCAAGATTAGATTGGAATGATGGATGGAAGGAAAAGGGGTTCAGGAGATATGGGACCAAAGTGGGTAAATATCATTAGAACTACTTGGAGATTAAACACCAGCAGGGACTGGTTGGGCCAAGTGGGCCATCTCCATGTTGCACTTCAATGTATTTCTAGGCGAGCCTAGTCAGTTAAGTCAATAACCACATCACTCAGCTGCCATAATGTATTTTCACTTTAAGCTGATAGACAACATCAGCGGCAAAAAGTCTACTGTGAACTATAACAAAGGACAATTAATGCAGCCTTTCTAGGGCCACCCACATCTTGAGCACTTTTTTTTCTCTCCTCTCCTCCTACAGACCTGGACTCTCTTACTGGGATGTGGTTCGTATCTCACCCAAGTCCCTTAAATTCATGTGAGCCTTCATAGTGAGCATTGTAGGCTTTTTGACTGCGAAGGACATCACAGCCTAGCAAAATCCTGGCCTGAGTTGGTGTCCATACTGGGACATTACAGCAGGGGTCACTGGATAGAGTGCAGAGGGGGAAATCATGGCTGATTTTTCCCTTCTCTAACCCAGCAGGACTCGAGACTAATTGTAGCACCTTCAACGTTGTAGAAATCTGAGAACTCAGCGCAGACTGGGAATCAAACCAGTCTGGTCTGTGTGAAGATTTCATATTTTTTGAGGAAGAAAAGCAACAGGTAAAATTAAACAAATACTGACTGAAATTTTGATGCTACACATTGTTCAGAAATGACCGATAGCATCTGCAACAATGTGTGAAACTGACACAACCTTTATTATCTTTCGGATGAGATGTTAAACTGAGGCCCCGTCTGCTCTCTCAGGAGGACGTAAAAGATCCCATGGCACTATTCCAAAGAAGAGCAGGGAAGTTATCCCCGGTGTCCTGGCCAATATTTATCCTTCAAATCAACATAACAAACAGAGATTATCTGGTCATTATCACATTGCTGTTTGTGGGAGCTTGCTGTGTGCAAATTGGCTGCCGCGTTTCCCACATTACAACAGTGACTACACTCCAAAAGTACTTAATTGGCCGTGAAGCACTTAGAGATGTCCGGTGGTCATGAAAAGCGCTACATAAATAAAGTCTTTCTTTAGTTATTAAGGCTAAAAGGAAAACCTTTATACTATTACAAAGCAATAGTTATACTCTACAGACGTAACTTTTTATACTTGATAGTTTATAGCATGTGAATACAGTGAGACAGTATTTTTCTCAATTCAGGAAATACCCCAGAACAGATAACTACTTCAGATAACTGTCTGTGTATTAATTACAATGTTGTACCATATTAAATATTAATTCAGCGTGGAAACTGATTTCCAGTTTCGTTAAATAATGAAACATATTGGAGATACTGGGAGTTTCAGCCAGTTATAAATTCAGCAAATTAAAGTAGGTGACATTTAGGTTATCAGCTTCTTTTCTGTACATTTTAGCAAACCAGTGTTAAGATTCTAGCCACGCACAAGCCCACAGGCTATTTCCCTGTAATGTTACATTATGATGTCTCATTTCCATAACTGCAAAACCACGAAGACGTCTAATAAAAAGACTTATGAAAAGCAGTGTTAGTAATCATGAATAGGTTGAGCTAACTATAGTTCACTACACTATATACAACATCAAAAAGCTTCCCTATTACTGTTGAGCAGGTCCTTTCGTTCCTGGTGCATCATAGTCACATTGCTCTCAGTTACACTGAATTGTTGCCATGGCAAATCTATTGTCCCAAGATACAGCATGCTCAAATAAGGATGTGCAGCATATCAGATGCCCTGATTTCTAAAGATCCTAATTCAAGTAAAACCTGCTGTTAAACTTCAAAGCAGCAAATTTAACTCTAGTTTCAGTTGACGTTCAGAACAGCTATACCCTGGAATAACCTGAAGTCTAATTAAATGGTGACTTTTTAAAAAATATTCCCAGCACATAGGGGAATATCTGAATAACAGGATTAATGCTGTAGTATGGCTTTCAGTGTCATGCAATGCACCATTCTCTAAGCAAGAGTGCAGGGGAAATCCCTGTTCACAGCTCCTCGCCAATACCAATCTATCCAGAAGCCAGGATGTGTGAAACAGTAGCTTAGGGTACAGTTTTTATCCTTCACCATGAAGAAACACCTGACCTCCACTCTGTGGCTCACTGCGATGGCATGGGCAACATTAAAAACTCCCCTTGAAGGGGCAGCATTTTGGTATTGGTTTGGCCCTGTCACATTTTTATATGTTTGTAACAATGCACAAACAATACGCTGTGCACACTCGTATATAAGAAGAATAGTAGAATACCCATATTTCCCCATACGGGACACAGATACTGACCATGTCCAAGCAAAGTTCTGAGGCTCATGATGCTAATCATTGGCCCAGATTTTGCTGTAATAATAACGGGGAGACTATCAGTGCTCGCCATTATTGCAGGGTAAATCTGACAGCAACTTCTGGCGACCACACATGCACAGTTATACACGGAAATCCAGAAGTTTCTGTCAGAGATATTGGCGTCCTCGCCGACAGACTCAGTACTGACATGAACTTAAGGTAATTACCTACTAGTCTTGCATTAAAGCCGAATGAAAAAGATAGGTGCATTCAGGAGTAAGTGAGTTTTTAAACAGCATAAAAAGTGACACTATTGAACAACCTCTCTGGCCCTGAAAAATTAATTTTACAAATGTGGAGTCTCAGTCCCTCAGAAGAAAATTAATGTTGGAGTTATTTAAAAAATTTAAAGAATTAAAAAAAAATGTTTCTGTTTCTCTCTCCCTTAATCCCACGTGTATGCCCCAATCTTTATTTTGCTTCCTATACAATGATTTAAATGAAATGTATATTTTCTGTTCTTTACTTCCTAGTTTGCAGTCTCGGTGAGGATTGTTCAATCTAATTAGTTAAAGAGCCTCCCTGCTGTTTTCCCAACTCTCAGATACCGCAGATCCCCTGTAGAGAGCGCACAGCGTATCAGACATGGGATTAGTAAAAATCTCCACTGACAAGCCCGTGAAAAGTTTTTGGGCAACTGTACGCGAGGTGAATGGGGATAGCCGCTTAAGAGCAAAACCTAGGCCAGTGGATTGTTACTGAAAATGCCAAACTTAAGAATTTTATGAGAAAGTAGATAATAATTTGAATAGTACTGTATTAAAAAGCGCAAAGATGTTTGCAGGGGTGTTTATTCAAATCCATCATCTCTTATCAAAAGTCTCAGATATTCCTGGAAGTACCAGAAACCCTACTGAAAAGTGTCAAAATGTAAACATTTTGAAACATTAATAACATAAGATAACATAAGAATTAGGAACAGGAGTAGGCCATCTAGCCCCTCGAGCCTGCTCCGCCATTCAACAAGATCATGGCTGATCTGGCCGTGGACTCAGCTCCACTTACCCGCCCGCTCCCCGTAACCCTTAATTCCCTTATTGGTTAAAAATCTATTTATCTGTGATTTGAATACATTCAATGAGCTAGCCTCAACTGCTTCCTTGGGCAGAGAATTCCACAGATTCACAACCCTCTGGGAGAAGGAATTCCTTCTCAACTCGGTTTTAAATTGGCTCCCCCGTATTTTGAGGCTGTGCCCCCTAGTTCTAGTCTCCCCGACCAGTGGAAACAACCTCTCTGCCTCTATCTTGTCTATCCCTTTCATTATTTTAAATGTTTCTATAAGATCACCCCTCATCCTTCTGAACTCCAACGAGTAAAGACCTAGTCTACTCAATCTATCATCATAAGGTAACCCCCTCATCTCCGGTATCAGCCTAGTGAATCGTCTCTGTACCCCCTCCAAAGCTAGTATATCCTTCCTTAAGAAAGGTGACCAAAACTGCACGCAGTACTCCAGGTGCGGCCTCACCAATACCCTGTACAGTTGCAGCAGGACCTCTCTGCTTTTGTATTCCATCCCTCTCACAATGAAGGCCAACATTCCATTCGCCTTCCTGATTACCTGCTGCATCTGCAAACTAACTTTTTGGGATTCGTGCACAAGGACCCCCAGGTCCCTCAGCATGTTGTAATTTCTCCCCATTCAAATAATATTCCCTTTTACTGTTTTTTTCCCCCAAGGTGGATGACCTCACATTTTCCGACATTGTATTCCATCTGCCAAACCTTAGCCCATTCGTTTAACCTATCCAAATCTCTTTGCAGCCTCTCTGTGTCCTCTACACAACCCGCTTTCCCACTAATCTTTGTGTCATCTGCATATTTTGTGACACTACACTGTCCAGAGTACTTAAGGAGGTGGCCTTGGAAATAGCGGATGCATTGACACTCATTTTCCAACATTCCATTGACACTGGATCAGTTCCTATGGAGTGGAGGGTAGCCAATGTAACCCCACTTTTTAAAAAAGGAGGGAGAGAGAAAACAGGGAATTATAGACCGGTCAGCCTGACATCGGCAGTGGGTAAAATTATGGAATCAATTATTAAGGATGTCACAGCAGCGCATTTGGAAAGAGGTGACATGATAGGTCCAAGTCAGCATGGATTTGTGAAAGGGAAATCATGCTTGACAAATCTTCTGGAATTTTTTTGAGGATGTTTCCAGTAGAGTGGACAAGGGAGAACCCGTTGATGTGGTATATTTGGACTTTCAGAAGGCTTTCGACAAGGTCCCACACAAGAGATTAATGTGCAAAGTTAAAGCACATGGGATTGGGGGTAGTGTGCTGACATGGATTGAGAACTGGTTGTCTGACAGGAAGCAAAGAGTAGGAGTAAATGGGTACTTTTCAGAATGGCAGGCAGTGACTAGTGGGGTACCACAAGGTTCTGTGCTGGGGCCCCAGCTGTTTACACTGTACATTAATGATTTAGACGAGGGGATTAAATGTAATATCTCCAAATTTGCGGATGACACTAAGATGGGTGGCAGTGTGAGCTGCAAGGAGGATGCTATGAGGCTGCAGAGTGACTGGATAGGTTAGGCGAGTGGGCAAATGCATGGCAGATGAAGTATAATGTGGATAAATGTGAGGTTATCCAATTTGGTGGTAAAAACAGAGAGACAGACTATTATCTGAATGGTGACAGATTAGGAAAAGGGGAGGTGCAACGAGACCTGGGTGTCATGGTACATCAGTCATTGAAGGTTGGCATGCAGGTACAGCAGGCGGTTAAGAAAGCAAATGGCATGTTGGGATTTGAGTATAGGGGCAGGGAGGTGTTGCTACAGTTGTACAGGACCTTGGTGAGGCCACACCTGGAGTATAGTGTGGAACTTGAGGAAGGACATACTTGCTATTGAGGGAGTGCAGCGAAGGTTCACCAGACTGATTCCCGGGATGGTGGGACTGACCTATCAAGAAAGACTGGATCAACTGGGCTTGTATTCACTGGAGTTCAGAAGAATGAGAGGGGATCTCATAGAAACGTTTAAAATTGTGATGGGTTTAAGACAGATTAGATGCAGGAAGAATGTTCCCAATGTTGGGGAAGTCCAGAACCAGGGGTCACAGTCTAAGGATAAGGGGTAAGCCATTTAGGACCGAGATGAGGAGAAACTTCTTCACCCAGAGAGTGGTGAACCTGTGGAATTCTCTACCACAGAAAGTTGTTGAGGCCAATTCACTAAATATATTCAAAAAAGAGTTAGATGAAGTCCTTACTACTAAGGGGGATCAAGGGGTATGGCGAGAAAGCAGGAAGGGGGTACTGAAGTTGCATGTTCAGCCATGAACTCATTGAATGGCCTACTCCTGCACCTATTTTCTATGTTTCTATGTCCCCTCTTCCAGGTCATCTATGTATATTGTAAACAGTTGTGGTCCCAGCACCTATCCCTGTGGCACACCACTAACCACCGATTTCCAACCCGAAAAGGACCCATTTATCCCAACTCTCTGCTTTCTGTTAGCCAGCCAATTCTCTATCCATGCTAATACATTTCCTCTGACTCCTCTATATAGTTTGCATTATAGGATGAAACATACTTAGTCCAATTTAGAAAAGAAAAGAAATGGTTTGGCTGACCACCTTTTCGATGAGGCCTGTAAAAAGACTCAGCACTAGTATGCCCTGCAAAGATTTTCTGAATGCTTGTGCATGTACGGATCAAGTTTTATTTGCCCAAACATTTGGTCTGTTGCCCAAATTCAAAAGATCACGCAGAACAGAAAAAAAGCTCAGTTGGGGGGACATTTTCACTTCCAAATCATAAAAGTTATGGGTTGAAATCTCACTCTTGAGACTTAAGCAGATAATATAGGCTAACATAATAATGCAGTATTAAGGGAATGCTGTATTGTTCGAGTTTCTGGGTAAAACATTAAACTAAGGCCCAATCTGCCTGTTCAACTGGTTGTGAAAAATATTATAGCACTGTTCAGAGAATTCTGCCACTGCTGTGTCTGAGAACCATGGAGTGCTCTCTCTGGCCTGCTCTGCCATTGCTGAATGCTTCCTAGTTGAAACTGCCTTCTGGAATGACTTCCAGCACCTGATCTTGTCAAACTGCACCTCCCTTTTGAGGTGTAGGCTGGCTTTAAGAAGTGCAGGCTAGCTTTAATTGGTGCTAGCCTTGTGCGAACTTGTGCCTCGTGGTGATTGTGCAGCCTCTCAGGGTTAATCACACATCGCGATCCCCGTACCTGTTTTTGGAGGCTATTGAATCTTTAGTGTTTAACTTTTGAATGGCATACACACTTTGTGCAAAATATTTTCCTCCTGGTCATCCAATAGAAACAGATGCTGCAAATGGTCTAATAATGTTTAAACATTGAAATAAAATTTTAAACACAACTTTGCATGAGTCACATCACCACTTGTACTCATTCAAAACATTATGAGCCTGGTTTTATCTGTTACAATTGTACTGGAGCAGACTTGACTAAGATTGCCACATTTCCGGCATGTTTCCAGAAGGGTTACAAACACCACTTTGTTGAACTGAAACAACATTCTTTGTGCAGCAACTGTACATACGTGAAGTAAAACCCTAGAATAGTAGTTCTCAAACTTTTTGAATTGGGACTTACCAAAATTTCTTATAAGAACATAAGAAATAGGAGCAGGAGTCAGCCATTTGGTCTCTCGAGCCTGTTCCGCCATTCAATGAGATCATGGCTGATCTTCTATCTCAACTCCACTTTCCTGCGCTATCCCTATATTCCCTGATTACACACCCTGATTGATTATATACCCTGTCACCTCAGTCAGTGATGGACATTTCTGATGGGAGCCAAGTAACACGCAACTATTTTTGGGGAGTGGAGGTCTGGGGTTCGCCCACCCACCAGAAAATTGACTTGTGGCACTTTATTTGGTGCATTCTCCAGGGGTGGACTGAATTTTCTGTTCCTGGTCTTGCCCCCCTTTCCGATACCTCTCCCCGAGTTGAAACAAATAAATGGCCCCAGCTTCACAATACTGTTGGAATGTGTACAAAGTGAAGGGGAACCCACACGAGCAGCACTTCTGCCCAAGGGAGCTGTAGTAAAAGTTGACTAATCTGAAGAACTATAACTTTGAGCTGTTTGGGAACCAGCAGTCTTGGATTTGGGCTGCCTTTGTTTCAGTGCTGAGGCAGAGGCAGAAACCTGATTGGAGAGATTCGAACATAGATAAAAGATTACATGCAAGATAATTAGGACAGAGAAGAGGAGAAAGATTTTCTTTTACATAAAGTGTTGTGAGAGGCTGTGGAATGTACTCCCGGATTTAGTGACTGAAGCCAAGACCATATCAACATTTAAGAATAGGATAGATAGGTTTTTGAAGGAAAGGGGGAATAAAGCGATGTGGGAACAGGAAAGACAGATGGGATGAGGACTCCATCTCGTGTGAAGATAAACATCAAGGCTACGGTTGCATAGTGGTTATGTTACTGGACCAGTAATCCGGAGACGTGAGTTCAAATCCCATTAAATAAACATGGCATTTTTTTTTTAAAGCGCTAATTATCAGTAATGGTGACCATGATTGTCAAAAAACAACTGGATCACTGGTGTAAAAGCAAAATACTGCGGATGCTGGAATCTGAAATAAAAACAGAAAATGCTGGAAATCTCAAAGTGGTTCATCCCAGTCACTGGCTCTGAAACATTGTCCAATTGCATGTAGCCCAGTGAGGACAAGGTCCGATTTGGATTCAGCTGTGATGCCCCCACTCACAGTTCAATAATCCACTGAAATTTACTGTCAAGGCTCACTGAGTCAAGTAATGGCCTCTGTAGCAAAGAGTCAGTGTTTTCAGGAGATGAAGGGAGGAGATAAAAGTGACAAGAAAACACACTGCTCCCCCTTAACAGTCAGCTTTTAAATCAGGTTCCCACCTTCAATGTAAAATCCAATAATTTTATGCATTATATCTTCCCCCTCCAGCAGTGCTTCCATTGAGGAGTGCAGTCCATTTTCCATTATCCGAGGTTCCATTGAGTCTCATTAACCACAATCTCTATGAAGTAGGTGGCTTCAGTTCTTGGTTTTTTGGCAGTTCTTGATTTTCTGCTAAGTGTAGTTTTTGTCTGAATTTTTACTAAGGATAATTTCCTGAGATTATATGGAAAAATTATGCACCTAATCAACGGTTAAAAAGCTCTTACATGAGCTCCCTTAATAGCTCAATAGATGAATATAGTGCCCGCTATAACACTAAGACACAGAGGCCAGGAGATGTCTAGTTTGGTTCATGATTAGGTCTCCGCTGTTGCTCAGTGGGTAGCACCCTTGCATCTAGAGTCAGAAGTTTGAGAGTTCAAGTCCCACTCCAGAGACTCGAGCACATAAAATCTAGGCTGGCACTCCAGTGCAGTACTGAGGGAGTGCTGCACTGTCAGAGGGACAGTACTGAGGGAACACAGCACTGTCGGAGGAGCAGTACCGAGGGATCACCGCACTATCGGAAGGGCAGTACCGAGGGAGCACCGCACTATCGGAGGTGCTTTCAAATGAGACGTTAAACCGAAGCTGTCTGTCCTCTCAGGTGGACGTAAAAGATTCCACGGGACTATTTTGGAAGAAGAGATGGGGAATTATCCCCGGTGTCCTGGTTAATATTTATCCCTCGATCAACAGCACGAAAACAGATTATCTGATCATTATCACATTGCTGTTGTGGGAGCTTGTTGTTTGCAAATTGGCTGCCGTGCTTCCTACATTACAACTGTGATTACATTTCAAAAAGTACTTCAATGCTTGTGAAATGATTTGGGATGTCTGGTGGTCGTGAAAGGCGCTATATCAATGCAAATAATTTTTTTTTTCTTATGATTTGTGCTGAGTTTGCTGATCTCAGGTGGAGCACTATAACTGGTGTTCATGATCCTGGATTCAGGAGACAGAAAAGCATTCCTTTAAGGCTTGTAGGGGGGAATCTAGAACTAGGGGGCATAGTTTCACAATAGGGGGTTGCCCATTTAAAACAGAAATGAGGAGGAATTTCTTCTCTCAGAGTGTCATGAATCTTTAGAATTCTCTACCCCAGAGAGCTGTGGAGGCTGGGTCATGGAATATATTTAAAGGTGGCGATAGACAGATT
Source organism: Pristiophorus japonicus (assembly GCF_044704955.1). NCBI lineage: Eukaryota > Metazoa > Chordata > Chondrichthyes > Pristiophoridae > Pristiophorus > Pristiophorus japonicus. The sequence goes on from NC_091990.1 coordinate 12,794,498, forward strand.
TTTGAATGATAAGGGAGTCAAGGGTTATGGGGAACGGGCAGGGAAGTGGAGTTGAGACCAAGATCAGATCAGCCATGATCTTATTGAATGGCGGAGCAGGAGCTAAAGGGCCTATTCCTGCTCCTATTTCTTATGTTATGACTTGTTCCCTTCTAGAATAGCGTGTGTGGACCTCAGTTGAGCACAGGACTGAGATTGTCTGGAACGTCCTTCACAATCAAAAGGCCTCCTGATGCACAGGGGTAGATTTTGACTTTGAGAGATAGTGCAAAATGGGCGATAGTGAGTTAGCAGCCTGGTTTATATCTCTACCCCATTTTTATTTCCATTGACATCCATTTTCATCCAGATAAAAATTGGGAATACTCATTACCAAGCAGTCCTGGAACTTGAATCTACAACCAGCTATTACTAAAGTAGCTAATTCTTGGAAGACAACTGACTATAGATAATTATTGACAGGAATCATTTGAAAAGGATACATTGAGGTGCTAAGCTCCTCCAACTGTAAGGTAGGCAAAATTAAAAATATATTAATTAATACAATCAGATAATAAATCATTAAAAACTAACAGCCATTCAAGATAATCAGTGTTTAACGTCATTAAGTCCATGCTGCTGACACCCACTTAACAATGGCTTCTTTGTGTAAAATGGTGGGACAATTTCAACCACACTTCTTTACAGCTGTTGTCAATCCAATCTAAGGTTACTCAATGGGAGAAGCATTTCTCCACCTCTGCGACCGGTGGGCATCGGAGGGACTGAAGTGCTTTGTCACTCCCCAAAATAGAATTTTGATTTAATTTGTTAAGTTTCCATTAATTTTGGTTTAAGTTGCAGTTTTATTGGTTGTGTCCTTTACCAAGGGGCCACTTGCTTCCTTTATTATTGGTGATGGCAATTGGCATCAATCACCAAAATTAACAAAAACAGTCGTATTTCTTCAAAGCTGAACTGGTCTTTCCTGCATCAATTCTTCCACCAACATGGACGGGTGTGGTCCCCGAGTAGAACTCACTCACTAACTAATCAAGAATCAAGTTGCTATTTCTTTCAAGACTGGGTTTCAAACTTCCCAATAGGAATACAGCACTGCACTATTTTTATTTCTAATAATCTGATCCACTCCCACTTATACTTGTCCACTATGAACTCCTTCAGAATGGGAAGTTTTAGCATGTAAGCTATTTACCTCTCTATAGCTTTTGCACTAGTGCAGTTTCATAATAAACCACTTGGAAATACATTTTCTTAAGGTTAAGATTGTCAAGTCTCTATTCCACAGTGAACACTGCACTGCTGTGAGTTGCTTTTCTGAAAGCTAAGAAATCACAAAACTTTTTTACTCCTGCATTACAGCATCAGAAAATCTTTTTATTTCAGAACAGCTGTAGTCACATCAATCGCAATGCTGCCAGCAATGCGATGAAAAGCTTTGTAAAGTAGTATTTACATTGTAACAGGAGCAGTAACAAGTTACTTTGATGCCACACTACCATATGTGCTGAGGCGTGGCCCAAAGCCAGAGTGAAGAAACAGGGTTAGAGAACCAGGAATAAAGATCTGAGCTACAATTGGCAAGGTTCATTTAACAACACGGGAGAGGAAATATTCAGCAGAACATGTGGAAAACAGTCAGAGACAGACAGACATGAGCAAGAACTAAAGCCAGCAAATAAATTGGACTTACAGAGCCTGTTATCAACAAGGTCAGCAGTGGTCCAGTCTGGATTTAAATGATCAATGAGGCTCAAATTTGTGTAAGTAGCCTGTTCAAATGAGTGTTAAATGATACAACTATGCTTGAGCGAACCCACACTATTAACTGTTTCAGTATTGTATGTGCATGCTTTTGAAATATTTTAAATGCTTTCCATTAAGAACCTGACAATTTATTTTCTGTAAATGTCTAATAATAGATTAAAACAATTAGAAAAACATATCAAACTTGCCCACTATTCAGTGTAGTATTACATTGTATTCATTTAAAAGTGTGGTGGAAAATATTACTGACGTTCTCAAAATAATTGCCATGCACAAGATAGATCAATGACTACGTTTCACATTAGTTGTAAAAAGAGGGAGATATTCCATTTCCTTGGAAAAGAGAGGTGCGCAAAGCCTCACGTTCCCCATGTGCATCAGTGCTTGAAGAGTTTAAGAAGCTATAAAGTCAATGAGTGCGATTTGTACGCTCTCATCTCTGGGACCTATAATTGAATTCATTCCAATCTGATTTCTCTGATGTCTTTTAATTGTTCTGATCAAAGTTATATCCAGATGTTGTCATTACGCAACAGACTCCATAGCAGCATACCCTCACTAATGACATCGAACAAAAACACTCCCTTACTCACATTAGTCAGAAGCTGTTCAAGATTCCTGTCGGATGCATTTTTTTTCTTATCCTCAGAAAGCTCTTCCACGTGGCTGTCGAGGCTGAAATGTAAACGAGCCATTTTTTCCTGCATCTCTCTCACATGCTCCATCTGTTCAAAGGAGCACTCTTTCCCTAAAGATATTCAGCATTTTCACAATTGGAAAAAGTAAAAAAAAAAGGAATTCAATAAACTGCAGCAGCACATGTTTCTGACGCGGTTTGCTCATAAACTGAGTCCCATGGACCTACAACAACAAGTTGTGGTTTATATATTTATATAGCGCTTTTAACGTAGTAAAACATCCCAATGCGCTTCACAGGAGCATTAAACAACAAAATGTGACACTGAGCCACATAGAGATATTAGTGTTATATATTCTTACGACCTCACAAACACACACTCAAAGATGACTCCATTACACAGGAACTTGTCAGGTGACCTGAGACCCGATGCTTTTATTCTTGTAAACAGCAATGGCTGCATTACTACAGTAGTCCACTAGGTGGAACTATATATTACAATTAGGGCAGATGATCAAAAGCTTGGTCAAAAAGGTAGGTTTTAAGGAGCGTCCTAAAAGGGGGAGAGAGAGAGGCGGAGAGGTTTAGCAACAGAAAGCACGGCCCCCAGTGGTTGAGCAATTATAATCATGGATGCTCAAGTGGCCAGACTTAGAGGAGCACAGATATCTCGGAGGTTGTGGGCCTGAAGGAGATTACAGAGATGTGGAGGGGTGGGGCCATGGAGGGATTTGAAAATAAGGATGAGAATTTTGAAATTGAGGCACAGCTTAACCAGGAGATAAGTCAGCGAGCACATGGGTGATGGTGTGTTAGGACACGGGCAACCAAGTTTTGGATCACCTCTAGTTTACGTAGGGTAGAATGCGAGAGGCCAGTCAGGAGTGCATTGGAATAATTGAGTCTGAAGGTAACAAAGGCACGGATAAGGGCTTGTTTCACTCCAAAATCGCATCTCACGATGGAATTGCAATATTGATTTGCCAATACTGAAGTTATTTCAACTTACTTAAATTTTCAGTTCGTATAGCAGCGTAATGGTTGTGCACTGGAACACGATTCACAGAGGTGATTGGTTCATGCTAACCACCACATGAGTTTGGCATGAATCAACCAGAAAGGAAAGACGCAATCTGTACCGCTACAATCAGACATTCCCACGGAGACAAAGCGCACACACACACACACACACACACACACACATATATATTTCCATATGTATATACATTTACATGTTTTTTTTAAATGTATAGATTGCTTTCTTAAAATTGGATTTGTTTTGATACAACTATAAAGAGAAACAAATACATTTGCCAATGGTCAAGGGGTTATCAATTGAGTAGCTGACAAGATACTCACAGCCAAGCAATAATAGTAGCACAACAATTGGATTCAGCATCCGGAGTTGGAGGGTGAAAACATACTAGCCAAGTTTTCCTGCCCTGTGTACAGTGCAGTGATCCCTGCTGGAAGCATTGGTCTGGATTTTAGGCAAAGTAATGGCGCTCACCGCTGACCTCGAAGAAAGCTGTCCACAAGGATCTAGCAATCTCTGTGGCGTCTATTTTACCTCTCCCGATGTTCATTAGAATCTGGCACCAAGTCGAAGGGATCTCCAGCATCCAGCAACAGTGATGTAATCAAGCTGGCTAAGCAGCCAATCACATTGAAGAATGCTCACACAGCAAACCAGGAAGTAAAATGTACTGATTTTCCTTTACATTTTAAGAATTTTACAGAGAGTGAGATAAAGATTGGGACATTAAGGTAGAAGCTGAAATGTCATACAAACTTTTTTTTTTTTTAAAAAGAATATATATAAATAAAAGTCCATGGAATTATCATAATGGAAAAATGACATTCCACAGATATAAAATTAGTAATTCAAGGCCAGAACAGTTGTTTAGCAATTAATGCACCGTTAAAAACCCAGTTACACCTCTTTCAACAAGGCTTAACCTTTTTAGCAGTTTGTAATGGCAATATTCCAGTGTAAGTGGAGAAGTTTTCATCAATTCAGTGTGATTTGAATTAATTGCCAGTTCCAGAGAAGCATAGAATGACGGACAACAAATGCTAGATTTTCTGCATTTATCTGCGCATGTGCGGACTCCAAAAGTTGCTGTTAGTTTCAGAGGAGTACGCGGTAAACGCTAAGAAAATGGCCATCAGAATTTAACTTAGGAAGTCTGGAGCAAAATATTCATTGTCAGGTTTGAAGATAATCACAATGTTATCTCCATCAATCCACACATACATTTTACTAATCATACCATATAGTTATATTGCTCATTATTTTTAAATGTCACAATCTCTTCAGTCAAATAACTCACCAAAGGCCTGCAATTTCCCAGAGTGGAAATCATTCAGTAAATTCAATAAGCCACATTCCATCTCTCTCACATCAGAAACATCGGTCAGGAATGAATGCTGAATTGGAGCGGACTTTATCATCTTCCCCGTTGAAGGTGGGGGCTTCACTTTTTCCTTGTTTGACCTGCTCAAATGTTCAAACAAATGTGGATTGAAAAAAGTAGATCAAAATAAAATCATCTTAATCATATCAACTACTTCCTACCAATAAAAGGGAAAATTGGCACTTTTTTTCCCCCAAAGGCAGGTAGTCTCCTAATACTGTTTCAAGTCTGTTAATTTAATTTTGGGATTAACAATAAAAATGACCACTAAGAACAGATTTTCTTGCTATAAGTGGTCCTTTTTCCAAGTTTAATTGCTTATATATTAAAGAGATATTCATGGTGACAGATCAGCAAGCAAAGGATACACATATGAAATCAGTCGGAACAGATTACACAGAGAAAATACTCATTACACTGGAAATCTCAACGGGATTTAGAGTTTACACCAGTTAACTTGGCACTTACCGTTTCAACTTTGACCTTAGTTTTGGTGAAGGAGGCTGAGGTAAACCAGTGGTGAATGTGGCACTCTTACTGGCTGGCACAAATGGTTTCCTGGGGTTGCCCTGTGGCGCATGCTGGATCAAAGTGACCCTTGGACTTTGTTTCCTTTTCTTCTCTTCCATTCTCGGGTGTTTCACAGTTGGATTCAGAGATCAAAGCTAAAGTGAATAGGGTCATCAAATTCATATTTTTTGAAGTTTTATCCACACAACAGCAAAACTATTTTTCAAATATTTTAATGCATTCACCGAATGTATTCATCTGACATTTTGTAAAGACAGGCAGAATGGAAAAGGAGGTGGGTAGCTCTGATAATAAAGGACGACATAAGGACATACAGGTAGAGAGAAAGGATCTTGGTTCAGAAGATCAGGAAGTAGAATCAGTATGGGTGGAGGTAAGAAATAACAGGGCAGAAAATACTGCTGGGAGTTGTTTACAGCAGCTATACCATTGGACAGAGTATTAATCAAAAAATAATAGGAGCTTGTAATCAATGTTCCCCCTCATTTTGGGGGGTTTACACGGCCCATTCACAGTTTATTGAAAAAGCCAGTCCTGGGCTACACGGCACTGGCAGAGAGCTGAGTGGCCGCCCAGAGGGAACATTGCTTGTAACAAAGGTAATGCAATAATTGTGGGAGGTTTTAATTTTCATATAGACTGGGCAAATCAAATTGGTAAAGATTGTCTGGAAGACGAGTTCATGGAATGCATTTGAAACAATTTCCTAAAACAATACATCGTTGAAGCAACCTGGAAACAGCTATTTTAGATCATATTGTGTATTGAGACAGAGTTAATTAGTAATCTCATATTAAAAGGATTCTCTGGGGAAGAGTGATCATAATATGATAAAATTTCACTTTGAGTTTGTGTGACAAACTTAACCTGAAACTTAAGATGTCTCTCTAAAACTCAATTTAAGAGTCTTAAGGGGTAACTAAGCAGAGTGCCGGGCTGAGCGATCGCAGCCACTACCCCGCGAAGAAACCGCATCAGGAGTGGCAACAAAAAGGTAAATTTTTTTTCCAATTGGGCACCTCCTCTTTAGTTTTTGCCCTGGTAACAGTCAGTCACCCGATACATGTCCCCTGAAGCAGTCGGTGTTATCGTTCACCGCTCTTCAGGGGTCGAAAGCCAATTTCAGGGACAGGGCGATGCACATGGCGATGACATCATGATCTCTGGGCTTAGGAGATCAGGGTGAACGCCATAGCACCGCCACTAAACTCCTGCCCAATATGGTGGGAGTCGTCGTCAGTGTCTTGCCCGAGCGGTAAGGCATTTGCGCCCCATTGCCCCCCCCCCCCCCCCCCCCCGGCGGCGCAAATGTACAGAATTTCTAGCCCTGGAATTTAAATAAAGTCATACACTGTATGATGGACGAGTTGGCTAAGGTGGATTGGGACATTAGATTAAAAGGTCTGATGGTAAATAAGCAGTGGCAAACATTTAAAGATATATTCAAAAATTCACATCGAATATACATTCCACTGACAAGTAAAAATTCCACTGGAAAAGTGATCCATCCATGGCTAACTAAAGAAGTTAAGGATATAGTAGGTTAAGAGAGGCTCATAATGTTGCCAAGAATAATAGTAAGCTTGAGGAATGGGAGAGCTTTAGAAACCAGCAAAGACTGATGAAGATATTGATTAAAAAAGGGAGAAAATAGAATGAGAGTAAACTAGCAAGAAATATAAAAACAGATTGTAAGAGCTTCTACAAGTATGTAAAAAGGAAGAGAGTAGCAAAAGTAAATGTTGGTCCCTTAGAGGCAGAGACAGGAAAATTATAATGAGGAATAAGGAAAAGGCAGAGACTTTAAACAAATATTTTGTATTTGTATTCACAGTAGAAGCATACCAAACATAGTGGGGAACCAAGAGGCTAATGAGAGTGAGGAACATGAAGTAATTAGTATCAGAAGGAAAACTACTTGACTAACGAATGGGACTAAAAACCACCAAATCCTCTGGACCTAATGGCCTACATCCTAGGGTTCTAAAAAAGATGGCTGCAGAGATAGTGGATGCATTGGTTGTGATCTTCCAAAATTCCCAAGATTCTAGAACTGTCCCAGCGGATTGAAAGGTAGCAAATGTAACTCCGCTATTCAAGAAAGGAGGGAGAGAAATATAGGGAATTGCAGGCCAGTTAGCCTGATAATCAGTTGTCAGGAAAATGCATTATTAAGAAAGTGCTAATAGGGCACTTAGAAAATTGTAACATGATTAGGCAGAGTTAGAGGCATGGTTTTATGAAAGGGAAATTGTATTTAACAAATTTCTTAGAGTTTTTTGAGGATGTAACTAGCAGGATAGAAAAAGGGGAACCAATGGATCTAGTATATTTGGATTTCAAAAAGGCATTCAATATGGTGTCGCATAAAAAGTTGGAGCGCAAGATAAGGGCTCATGGTATTGGGGGTAATATATTAGCATGAATAGAGAATTGGTTAACAGACAGAAAACAGAGAGCAGGGATAAACGAGTCATTTTCAGGTTGGCAGGCTGTAACTAGTGGGGTGCCGCAAGGATCAGTGCTTGGGCCTCAGCTATTTACAATCGATATAAACAACTTAGATGAAGAGACAGAGTACAATTTATCCAAGTTTGCTGTGAGGAGGACACAAAAAGCCTGCAAAGGGATATAGACAGGTTAAGTGAGTGCGCAATAAGATGCCAGATGGAGTATAATGTAGGGAAATGTGAGGTTATTCACTTTGGTAGAAGGAATAGAAAAACAATATTTTTTCAAATGGTGAGTAACTATTTGGCATTCAGAGAGATTTAGTATCCTCGTACAGGAAACAGAGAGTTAGCATGCAGGTACAGCAAACAATTAGGATGACAAATGGCATGTTGGCCTTTATTGCAAGGGGTTTGACATACTAGAGTAAAGAAATCTTACTACAATTGTACAGGGCTTTGGTGAGACCACACCTGGAGTACTGTGCACAATTTTAGTCTCCTTATCTGAGGAAGGATATACTTGCTTTAGAGGCAGTGCAACGAAGATTCACTAGATTGATTCCTGAGATGAGAGGGTTGTCCTATGAGGAGTGATTGGGTAGATTGGGCCTATACTCTCTGGAGTTTAAAAGAATGGGATGTGATCTTATTGAAACATACAAGATTCTGAGGGGATTTGACAGGTTAGCTGCTGAGAGGTTGTTTCCCCTGGCTGGAGAGTCGAGAATTAGGGGTCACAGTCTCAGGATAAGGGGTCAGCCATTTAAGACTGAGATGAGGAGGACTTTCTTCACTCGGAGGGTTGTGAATCTTTGGAATTCTCTACTCCAAAGAGCTGTGGATGCTGAATCGTTGAGTACATTCAAGGCTGAGATCGATAGATTTTTGGTCTCTAGGGGAATCAAAGAATATGGATTTTCGGGCGGGAAAGTGGAGTTGAGGTCGAAGGTTACCCATGATCTTACTGAATGATGGAGCAAGCTCGAGAGGCCGTGTGACCTACTCCTTCTCTGAATTCTTCTGTCATGTTCTTATGTTTTATTATTTTTGTAACAAGACAGGAGTTTAAAGACAGGACATTAAACATGCTGTGAAAAATGTATAATCTAAATGTAAAAATACCCTTGTCACTCACATCAATAATGAATTTCCTTCCTTTTTTAAGCTCACTTGTTTTAAAATAAAACATTTCAACTTTAGAATGCAAAAATTTTAAAATGTATTCCCCATCAGAAAGGTCTTAAAATGACAGTGATATAATCCTAGGTGCCCTGCAGTATCCTATTATTTCAATCATTACATGACTTACATTGGGATCGGGCGAGGGGGAGAAATGATTGTGCCCGCTCACATTTTTTAAGCAATATCATAAGCATCGGTGTAAACCCAGTGTTTATATTTGCTCTACAAATTGTACACTAAGAAAACCTTCCCCCAGTTCAATAAGCTAAAATTACAAAGTAGGGATCAATGAATCAAATATGGAGACATGTCTCCAAATCATTTACCATTGTCTCATGGCTATAATGGAGGTACAAAGCTCCCAGGTGGTCTAGTGGGTAATGGCCACTGAGGCACTAAGCCACACAGACCAGAAGGTTTGATTCTTATTCTGCGCAAAGTTGGGCTTATCTCAGCTGGACAGCAGCTTGAGCACTACAACTGACCTCTAGCATTTGTCGGCTAATGAAGGGAAAGCTCAGACAGGTTCCCACTCCCAATCATTTCCAATGGTCCCTGCTGAAAGGTGTGTCTGTGTGGGTCAAGGAGGAGCAGATTTGGGCTGAGCGCTGATCCCTTTCGCAGTCAAATAACCAGGCAACACTCACTGCAGGAGCTCACAAATGAAGATTGGATGAGATACTGGAAGACTGCTTGTGCCCATAAAACCACAATGCAGCAAAGTTCAACGCCTCCAGGAAAAAAAAAGGAGACACAACTGAAGCAAACACAACAGAGATAAGAAAATATGTTTGCGTGCTCATCAAACATCCTCTTAATCAATGATCCTCACAATTGTAACCATTACAATTCAACATTGTTTCAACGAACCTGTTGATTCATTTAGAGCTAATATATTTGTGTAATACAAAGAAAAGGGGTCTATAAACAACTCCCACTAGTGTGTTTTGCCCTTGATTGTTTTTTTTAGCTCCACCCATACTGATTCTACATTTTGATTTTTTGAGCTAAGATCCTTTCTCTCTACTGTCTTTATCCTATCCTTTATTATCAGGGCTACCCCTCCTCCTTTTCACCTATATCTTTTAAAAGTCAAGTATCCTGGAATATTTAGTTCCCAACCTTAGCCACTCTGTAACCACATCTCTATAATGGCTATTAGATCTTTTAAAACAAAATTAGATTGTTTTTTAATAGGACTAGTATATGCTCATTGCAAAAGTGTCTGGAGTTAGTTACCTGCAACTGCACAGCTCTAAGTGTTCCTATAAGGCCCAAACCATTCATGGACCACTTATATTATACTAATTGCCTAAGTACCTCAAAGTCACCCACACCATAATTGTTACATGCTTGTTATCTTTATTAAAACAGCTGCCATTTTGTGAGTTTGAGGCAATAAAATAGCTGGGAACATGGCTTCTAATAAACATGTGGGATTAAATATAGGAATATTCTAATAAATAGTTTGATATGTGGTATAAAGTACATCCCCAATTACCTCAAAGCGTAAGACAATTCACCATGTTACACATACTTCCAAGTGTCCATTTCTGGAATGTAGTGTGTTACATGACAGTAATTCAATCAAGCAGTTCTCTATGACAGCATAAACAATGAGAACACTCATGCATTTTTTCCTTCCATTTTCTCGCTTCCTCCCCATCAATTCATTGATGCCAGCAATCCTGCCAGTACCCCACCAAAGTGGCTATTTCATTACTTTTTGTGTGTGTGATTCAAGACCTTGAATGGTGGCAGGCTATTCAATCACAACTTGGCCTGATCCTATCCTCATGCACATTTTTCAGTTTGGAGGGGAGGAGAGGGAGGGGAGGGGAGGGGGTTATTGGATGGCGATTAGTAGTAGTAACACTGGCTATTTTCTTCTTTGTGTCTCTATTACTACCCTAGTTGAGATCAGCTAGTTTAGCATAGCCTGTTGGGCAGACCAGGACAAAAGGCTGGAGGAGAATTAAAGGGGGTTTACACTCAAATTAATAAATTGAGGATATGATTATTTTAACTGAAAGTAAAACTGATCATCACTGATCATTTTTAAATATTTTGCCTAATTAAGTTTTAATTTGAAAATGTTTTAAGAAATAAAGCTCAGAATTGGATACATTGTACTGCAGGGATACCGGTTCTATTCTACAGACAATGTTACTTCACACTGTATCTCCTGTGGCATTGCTCATGGGTTCAGGTCTGGAACGCAATTGTTATTTTTAGATGGTAACCTGCTCTCTGCCTTTAAGAACACAGTTCTGAATAGGCAAACCGGGTAATTGCAGCTACTTGTAAATTGCTGAGGTCCATTACAAGCCTGTAAATATAGGCGTGGGGTCAATGGCTGGTTTTCTTTTTAAGACGTTTGCTTTACATCTGTAACAAAGTGACATCTGGTGTTTTTGACAGACACGTGCTAAACATAAGACTGTATTTATTATAAGTATCTGTATATCTATTTGAGCTTTTCAAAAAGGCCAAGAATCAGTTGAAACATAAATGAACTGTAAATGCCAATCGGGCTGCATTTACATTACAACCAGAGGGACACTGTGAGGGGAAGTGACGCTAGGAGGTTGTTGTGGTGTGAGGGCGTGCGGGACAGAATGTCATCCCCCTTCACTCGGAACTCAGGCCAAGAACCCTGACTCCAGATTTATACAGTAACTGTAGGGTCCATGAAAACTGGCCGATGCAGCCTCAGGGAATCACAGCCCTGATGTAAGAAACTGTGTTCCCGATCAGTTGTAATGTGAGTCACAGGTTTGGGTTGGTCGGATAATTAATTATTAGATTGTATAACGCTGCTCTGGTCATAACTGAAATTTCAACGTTTCATTATTTAATGAATTATTTTTTTTCACCTTACTTTAAACTTTCAAGACTGACTTTTGTCAAATGCATTCAAACCATTAAAACAGTACAATTAATTTAAACTTTAAAACTACTCTCCGTTGAAAAATACAGTGTGTCCCAAAGACAAATCGCTCGAATTGATTCTCCCCAGCTTTCCCAGCCCGAGGACAGTGCAATGTTTGGTCCACAAGGCGAAAATAATCCGTACCGACTCTCACAACATTAGCAGTCACCAGAGGTAGGCCCAGATTTACAAACACTCGCAGGACTGATACTGTTTGTTATGGTAACGGCAGCCATACACGATTAGTGCAGCCGAACCATTCATGAGTAACCTAACCATCTCTGGGCGTGTTTTATTTATCCCGTGTTACTTTAACAATAGCATACCAATCTCGTTCACAGTAGTTTGAATCTTGTCCTCGGCCGCTAAACAACGCTCTGCTTGTTCCACAAAACAGTTTGCCCTCGCAGTAAAGTTTTTTAGAGGCTGCATTTATTATAGACGAATCTTTACCTGCAAAGTCAAATCAATCGGAAATGTTTTTTTTCTAATCCTGACACAGGTTGTCCTTCTATTTATTTCTAGGCTCAGCGAGAACGATCCTTAAATTAAATGCTTCCATACAATGTAGCTTCGTCTTCCGCCCAGTGTGACAATAATTGTGTCAGTTTCCTCAGTGCTGGAGTGGGGAGGGCGCCTGTCAATCACCAGCCTCGCTCAGTATTGCTGCCCGCCTCTCTCCCGTCATCAGTGCGCTGCAGGACTAATGCATTAACAGGAGAAAGCACGGAATCGAACTACAATTGATTCACGTGCAATCTGTTGCCACAGACCAGACTCAATTTATTTAAGAGGGCGAGGGTGGTGAGGAGGTTCTCCCTGACCCACCAGAAGAATGCAATCATTTACATTTACATTTACGCGCTGCTCTTACCAGGGGACGACCAGAAATGGGAGCAATTTGGGAAGGTGGGGGAGCGGACCTCGTTGAAGATAGATTTTTAGGAGGCTTTGAAGTCAAAAGGGAGGAAGGAAGTGGTTTTGGAAGGGTTCCAAAGGGTAGGGCAGAACAGTTGAAAGACCAACCTGAGATGATAGAGGGACCAGAAATATTAATCTGGAATCAGGAGTGCCGAATGTGGGCTCGGTTACATGGCTGGAGAAACATAGAAAATAGGTGCAGGAGTTAGGTGCAGAAGATTTACGGATGTGAAGACAAGCATCCTGAAGATTTTCTGTAGCATACGGAATGATGCAAGAGGGAGGGATTCAAATTCCTGGGACATTGGAACTGGTTCTAGGGGAGGTGGGACCAGTACAAACTGGATGGTCTGCACTTGGGCAGGGCCGGAACCGATGTCCTAGGGGGAGTGTTTGCTAGTGCTGTTGGGGAGGGTTTAAACTAATATGGCAGGGGGATGGGAACCTACAAAAATAAAATGGGGGCAGAAGCAAAAGATAGAAAGGAGATGAGGAAAGGTGAAGGGCAGAGAAATCATAGGCAAAAATCAAAAAGGACCACATTACAACATAATTCTAAAAGGACAAAAAGTGTTAAAAAAACAAACCTGAAGGCTCTGTGTCTCAATGCGAGGAGCATTCGTAATAAGGTGGATGAATAAACTATGCAGATAACTGTTAACGGATATGATGTAATTGGGATTACGGAGTCATGGCTCCAGGGTAACCAAGGCTGGGAATTCAACATCCAGGGGTATACAATATTCAGGAAGGATCGACAGAAAGGAAAAGGAGGTGGGGTAGCATTGCTGGTTAAAGAGGAGATTACCGCAATAGTAAGGAAGGACATTGGATGATGTGGAATCTGTATGGATAGAGCTGCGGAACACCAAAGGGCAGAAAACACTAGTGGGAGTTGTGTACAGACCACCAAAAAGTGGTAGTGAGGTTGGGGATGGCATCAAACAGGAAATTAGGCATGCGTGCAATAAAGATACAGCAGTTATCATGGGTGACTTTTATCATTGCAACCTATGTATAAGCTGACCTAAGTTGTACACCTTGAGAACATTGACCACAAGGGGCGAACTTGTGGGAGATACTCCTAACCTAGACTTTCAGGTATAAAAGGGGAAGCTCCACCCACCTTCATTACTTGAGGTCTTGGTAATAAAGGTAACTGGTCACAGAGTGATCTTCTCTCAAGTATGGGCCTCGTGTGTATTTATACTGTATAGTAAGGATATATCATTGGCAACGAGAAACTGGGATTTAAACCACGCGAGCATGGCCACTAGCAGCACAGAAGAGAGGTACTGTGTTGGTGATGATTGGGACGACTTTATTGAGAGACTACAGCAAAGTTTTGTCACTAAGGAATGGTTGGGACAGGATTCGGCTGACAAACATAGGGCTCATCTCCTGATGGTTTGTGGATCCAGAACGTACTCCCTGATGAAGGACCTTCTAGTGCCAGAGAAGCCGGCGGACAAGACGTTCGAAGAGCTCAGTAAGTTAATTGGGGAACACCTTAAACCGGTGAGCAGCATGCACATGGTGAGACACCGGTTTTATACGCGCCGGCGGCGATAAGGGCAAAGCGTTCCAGACTTCGTGGCAGATCTCCGGCGACTGGCGAGCCTATGTAAGTTCCCAGGTGCATGCAGAGCGGAGATGCTGCGAGAGTTTTTTATTGAGGGCATCGGGCACGCTGGGGTTTTCAGGATTGAGACCAAATACTTGACCCTGGAAACGGCGGCTCTGATAGCCCAGACATTTATCTCAGGGGAGGAAGAGATCAGAATGATGTATGACAAAAATCTTGGCTCTAGTGCGGCAAACGACCAGGAAGTCAACATTGTTAAAGCAGCACACAGTTCTCTAGGCAGACAAGGGCAATCGGACATGCCCCAGCATGTAGTCAAACCCAAAGGGGGAATTCAACAGAGGCAATGGCTAGCTGAACGGCGATTCATGCCATCGCAATGGACAATGCGGCCAGTAATGGGACCATCAACACCTGTTAATGGTGCGCTTAAGGACAGTTACAGAGACAGTCAGAGACGATTGACTGGTAATGGACCTTTTGTTTACAACAACAGGGCCTCCCGCTCATGCTGGAGGTGTGGAGGCAAACACCCAGCCAGAGCTTGCAGGTATCAGCAATATACCTGCAGAAACTGCAACGTCAACAGTCACTTGCTGCGTATGTGCAGGAAGCCTGCAGCCAGGTTGATATACGAGGAGGACGGGCCCGATGTAAGCCCTACGAGGCCAAATGAATACTGGGGGAAATTGCTGGAAGCTGAAGTTCAGCGAGTTCATGTGGAGCACATATACCAGGACGCCAGCTGATGAAAGTGCTCCTCAATGGCATCCCAGTATTAATGGAGCTAGATACGGGGGCCAGCCAGTCCTTGATGAGTATCAAACAGTTCGAAAGGTTGTGGGTGTCCAAGGCCAGGAGGCCAAAATTATTGCCGATTGACGCACAGCTACGGACATATACAAAGGATATCATTCCGGTGCTAGGCAGCGCCACGGTAGTCGTGACCCACAAAGATTCGGAGAACAGGTTGCCACTCTGGATTGTTGCGGGTACGGTCCCGTACTACTGGGGAGGAGTTGGCTTGCTGTCATGAACTGGAAATGGGGCGATGTCAATGCAACTTCTTCTGTGGAACGAGCATCATGCTCACAAGTCCTGGATAAATTCGACTCATTATTTCAACCTGGCATCGGCACTTTCATGGGGGCCAAGGTAGTGATTCACATAAACCAGGACGCCAGGCCAGTACACCACAAGGCCAGAGCGGTGCCGTACGTGATGCGGGAAAAGATAGAATGCGAATTAGACCGCCTGTTGAGGGAAGGCATCATCTCGCCAGTCGAATTCAGTAACTGAGCGAGCCCGATCGTGCCGGTGCTCAAGGCGCATGGGTCAGTCAGGATATGTGGCGATTACAAGGCCACCATCAATCGGGTGTCACTCCGAGAACGGAGGACCTCTTTGCGACGCTATCCAGTGGCAAACTTTTTTCAAAATTGGACCTGACCTCCGCTTACATGACCCAGGAGCTGGCGAGTGAGTCAAAGAAGCTGACCACCATCACGACACACAGGAGGTTGTTTGAGTATAACAGATGTCCGTTCGGGATTCGTTCGGCCGCCGCGATCTTTCAACGGAATATGGAAAGCCTCGTCAAATCGATTCCAAGGACGGTGGTTTTTCAAGACGACATCCTCTTCATGGGTTGCGATACTGAAGAACACCTCCATAACCTGGAGGAGGAGCTACGCAGACTGGACCGGGTAGGGCTGCGATTGAAAAAGGCGAAGTGCGTCTTCTTTGCTCTAGAGGTAGAATTCCTGGGAAAGAGGGTAGCAGCAGACGGGATGAGACCTACTGCGTCCAAAACGGAAGCGATCCAGAGAGCACCCAGACCCCTTAACACGACGGAGCTGCGTTCGTTCCTGGGGCTCCTGAACTATTTTGGTAACTTTCTTCCCAAATTGAGCACGCTGTTAGAGACACTACACGTGCTACTACGCAAAGGTCGCGATTGGGTCTGGGGGAACAGCCAGGAAAGGGCTTTTGATAGAGCACGTAATTTGTTATGCTCCAACAAAAGGTTAACGTTATATGACCCGTGTAAGAAACTTGTTTTAACGTGCGATGCATCGTCCTATGGGGTCGGGTGTGAATGCCAATGGTCAGTTACAGTCGGTAGCTTATGCCTCCAGAAGTCTGTCCCAGGCAGAAAGGGGCTACGGGATGGTAGAAAAGGAAGCACTAGCATGTGTATATGCAGTAAAAAAAATGCACCAGTACCTGTTTGGCAGGAAATTTGAGCTGGAGACAGATCACAAACTCCTAACGTCCCTTTTGGCCAATAACAAAGCCATAAATACGAATACATCGGCCCGCATACAGAGGTGGGCACTCACGTTAGCCACCTATGAGTACACAATTCTGCACAGACCGGGCACTGAAAACTGTGCCGATGCACTCAGCAGGCTCCCACTAGCCACCACTGAGGGGGCAACTGAGCATGCTGCTGAGATGGTCATGGCTCACCTGTGACAACCCGTCAGATTAAAGTCTGGACAAATAAAGACCCGCTACTGTCTTTCGTTAAGAAATGTGTCCTGAATGGGGACTAGGCAGCCACGTACGGGGCATGCCCTGAGGAATTTAAACCGTTTCATAGGCGCAAGGATGAACTCTCGATTCAGGCTGATTGTTTCTCCACAGTAGGCAATGTCCCAGATGGGCAGAGAGGTGTTTATCAGAGAACTTCACAATGAGCACCCAGGCATTGTCATGATGAAGGCAATTGCCAGGTCACACGTTTGTGGCCAGGGATAGATGCAGACCTGGAACTTTGTGTTCGCAGGTGCAACACGTGTGCTCAGCTGGGCAACACACCCAGGGAAGCCCCCCTTAGCCCCTGGTCCTGGCCCGCCAAGCCATGGTCACGCAACCATGTGGACTACGCAGGTCCTTTCATGGCAAAAATGTTTTTGGTTGTAGTAGACGCCTACTCCAAGTGTGCCATTTTAAATTCAAACATATCCTCTGCCACGGTAGAAAGTCTACTGGCAATGTTCGCCGCCCATGGTCTACCGGATGTCTTGGTCAGCGACAATGGCCCGTGCTTCACAAGCACTGAATTCCAGGACTTCATGGCAGGCAATGGAATCAGCCATGTCAGAACGGCACCGTTCAAGCCGGCCTCAAATGGCCAGGCGGAACGAGCAGTGCAGATAATCAAATGGGATGCTCAGAATCCAAGGGGGTTCCCTACAAAGCCGTTTATCATGCCTCTTGTTGGCCACACTCGATCACAGGGGTTCCACCCGCAGAGCTGCTAATGAAAAGGATGCTCAAAACCAGGTTATCCCTTATACACCCTACTATGAAAGAAATTGTTGAGAGCAGGCGTCAGTCACAATGTGACTACCATGACAGGAATGTGAGGGCGCGATGTATTGATGTCAATGACCCTGTTTTTGTCCTTAATTATGCTGCAGGGCCCAAATGGCTTGCAGGCACTGTGATTGCCAAAGAGGGGAATAGAGTTTTGGTAGTTAAACTTACCAATGGACAAATCTGCCGCAAACACGTGGATCAAATTAAAAGGAGGTTCAGCAACCCCATAGAAGAAGCAGAGGAAGAACACGACGTAGAGTTTACTCCATCACAGGTGACCGAACACCGGAACCGAGTGGAGGAAAGCCCAGTCACTGTGGGCAGTCCGGACAGGCCTGAGGCACCGCAAACAGCAGACACTCAGGCCAGTGCCCAACAACCAGAGCCCCAACTCAGGCGTTCTACAAGGGAGCGTAAACCACCAGAGAGACTTAACCTGTGATCCCAATAAGACTTTGGGGGGGAGGTGATGTCATGTATTCAACTATCATTGTAACCCATGTATAAACTGACCTAAGTAGTACACCTTGAGAACATTGACCACAAGGGGCAAACTTGTGGGAGGACACAAACAACCTTCCCGTTATAAAAGGGGTCGGGGGGTCTAGTAAGGAGGAGGAACTGAGGGAAATCCTTATTAGCCGGGAAATTATGTTGGGGAAATTGATGGGATTGAAGGCCGATAAATCCCCAGGGCCTGATGGACTGCATCCCAGAGTACTTAAGGTGGTGGCCTTGGAAATAGTGGATGCATTGACAGTCATTTTCCAACATTCCATTGACTCTGGATCAGTTCCTATAGAGTGGAGGGTAGCTAATGTAACCCCACTTTTTAAAAAAGGAGGGAGAGAGAAAACAGGGAATTATAGACCGGTCAGCCTGACATCGGTAGTGGGTAAAATGATGGAATCAATTATTAAGGATGTCATAGCAGTGCATTTGGAAAGAGATGACATGATAGGTCCAAGTCAGCATGGATTTGTGAAAGGGAAATCATGCTTGACAAATCTTCTGGAATTTTTTGAGGATGTTTCCAGTAGAGTGGACAAGGGAGAACCAGTTGATGTGGTATATTTGGACTTTCAGAAGGCGTTCGACAAGGTCCCACACAAGAGATTAATGTGCAAAGTTAAAGCACATGGGATTGGGGGTAGTGTGCTGACGTGGATTGAGAACTGGTTGTCAGACAGGAAGCAAAGAGTAGGAGTAAATGGGTACTTTTCAGAATGGCAGGCAGTGACTAGTGGGGTACCGCAAGGTTCTGTGCTGGGGCCCCAGCTGTTTACACTGTACATTAATGATTTAGATGAGGGGATTAAATGTAGTATCTCCAAATTTGCGGATGACACTAAGTTGGGTGGCAGTGTGAGCTGCGAGGAGGATGCTGTGAGGCTGCAGAGCGACTTGGATAGGTTAGGTGAGTGGGCAAATGCATGGCAGATGAAGTATAATGTGGATAAATGTGAGGTTATCCACTTTGGTGGTAAAAACAGAGAGACAGACTATTATCTGAATGGTGACAGATTAGGAAAAGGGGAGGTGCAAAGAGACCTGGGTGTCATGGTACATCAGTCATTGAAGGTTGGCATGCAGGTGCAGCAGGCGGTTAAGAAAGCAAATGGCATGTTGGCCTTCATAGCAAGGGGATTTGAGTACAGGGGCAGGGAGGTGTTGCTACAGTTGTACAGGGCATTGGTGAGGCCACACCTGGAGTATTGTGTACAGTTTTGGTCTCCTAACCTGAGGAAGGACATTCTTGCTATTGAGGGAGTGCAGCGAAGGTTCACCAGACTGATTCCCGGGATGGCGGGACTGACCTATCAAGAAAGACTGGATCAACTGGGCTTGTATTCACTGGAGTTCAGAAGAATGAGAGGGGACCTCATAGAAACATTTACAATTCTGACGGGGTTAGACAGGTTAGATGCAGGAAGAATGTTCCCAATGTTGGGGAAGTCCAGAACCAGAGGTCACAGTCTAAGGATAAGGGGTAAGCCATTTAGGACCGAGATGCGGAGGAACTTCTTCACCCAGAGAGTGGTGAACCTGTGGAATTCTCTACCACAGAAAGTTGTTGAGGCCAATTCACTAAATATATTCAAAAAGGAGTTAGATGTAGTCCTTACTACTAGGGGGATCAAGGGGTATGGCGAGAAAGCAGGAATGGGGTACTGAAGTTGAATGTTCAGCCATGAACTCATTGAATGGCGGTGCAGGCTAGAAGGGCCGAATGGCCTACTCCTGCACCTATTTTCTATGTTTCTACGTTTCTATGACACTCTTAACCTGGACTTTCAGATTTAAAAGGGGAAGCTCCACCCACCTTCATCACTTGAGGTCTTGGTAATAAAGATAACTGGTCACAGAGTGACCTTCTCTCAAGTATGGGCCTCGTGTGCATTTATACTGCAGGTAAAGTTATATCAACTTTAATCTACATATAGATTGGGCTAACCAAACTGGTAGCAATACGATGGAGGAGGATTTCCTGGAGTGTATAAGGGATGGTTTTCTAGACTAATATGTGGACGAACCAACTAGCGAGCAGGCCATCCTAGACTGGGTCTTGCGTAATGAGAGAGGATTAATTGGCAGTCTTGTTGTGCGAGGCCCCTTGGGGAAAAGTGACCATAATATGGTAGAATTCTTCATCAAGATGGAGAGTGACACGGTTATAGAAACATAGAAAGTAGGTGCAGGAGTAGGCCATTCGGCCCTTCGAGCCTGCACCGCCATTCAACAAGATCACCCACCCCAGCACCTCCCCACGCCCCCTCCAGACCCCCCCCCAAACGCAAGGACCACATCCAACTCCCTCCCGAACACATCCAACGAACTGGCATCACAACTCTCCGCAGCAGGGAACCCCACAGATCAACAACACCCCGAGTGAAGAAGTCTCTCCCAATCCCAGCCCCAAACAACCCACCCCCATCCCAAGAGCGTGCCCCCCACCGGCTCCGGACCCACCCAACACCGGGAACACTCCCCCCGCACCCAACCCGCCCTGTCCCGTCAGAATCCTTCCCAAATGCCGAACACCCCCGGATGTCGAGCCCCCAGGAGCCACGTCCCCGCGACGCCAACCACACCACATCCACCAACCGCCATCTGCGCAGTCAACCCGTCCACCCCACTCCGAACACTCCCCGCACCGAGGCACAGAGCCCCCAGGCCCACCCCTCCAACACACTTCGCCCCCCCAGATCTCCGCTGCAATGTGGCCCCTGCTGTCCCCCGCCCTGGGTTTCTCCGCCCCCCCCACCCCCAGTCTCCCCTCAACTTTCCTCTGCCTCCCTGCACAGGCTCCCATCTTGGGGGCGGTAACCTTCTGGGGCAGGGAATTTTAGCCCCCAGAGACTAAGATCCTGAACTTAAAGAAAGGTAACTTCGATGGTATGAGATATGAATTGGCTAGGATAAACTGGCAAATGATACGTAAAGGGTTGAAGGTGGATAGGCAATGGCAGACATGAAAAGATCACATGGATGAACTTCAAAAATTGTACATCGCTGCCTGGCATAAAAATAAAATGTGTAAGGTGGCTCAACCACGGCTAACAAGGGAAATTAGGGATAGTGTTAAATCCAAGGAAGAGGAATATAAATTGGCCAGAAAAAACAGCAAACCTGAGGACTGGGAGAAATTTAGAATTAATAGAAACATATGGCAAAAAACGTTAGTGGGAGTTGTGTACAGACCTCCAAACAGTAGTAGTGATGTTGGGGAGGGCATCAAACAGGAAATTCGGGGTGCATGCAATAAAGGTGCAGCAGTTATAATGGGTGACTTTAATATGCACATAGATTGGGCTAGCCAAACTGGAAGCAATACGGTGGAGGAGGATTTCCTGGAGTGCATAAGGGATGGTTTTCTAGACCAATATGTCGAGGAACCAACTAGGGGGGAGGCCATCTTAGACTGGGTGTTGTGTAATGAGAGAGGACTAATTAGCAATCTCATTGTGCGAGGTCCCTTGGGGAAGAGTGACCATAATATGGTGGAATTCTGCATTAGGATGGAGAATGAAACAGTTAATTCAGAGACCATGGTCCAGAACTTAAAGAAGGGTAACTTTGAAGGTATGAGGCGTGAATTGGCTAGGATAGATTGGCGAATGATACTTAAGGGGTTGA
Source organism: Pristiophorus japonicus (assembly GCF_044704955.1). Classification (NCBI taxonomy): domain Eukaryota; kingdom Metazoa; phylum Chordata; class Chondrichthyes; family Pristiophoridae; genus Pristiophorus; species Pristiophorus japonicus. Next base: position 12,816,387 of record NC_091990.1, read on the forward strand.
CTGTGGATGGGCAATGGCAGACATTTAGAGACCGCATGGATGAATTACAACAATTGTACATTCCTTTCTGGCGTAAAAATAAAAAAGGGAAGGTGGCTCAACCGTGGCTATCAAGGGAAATCAGGGATAGTATTAAAGCCAAGGAAGTGGCATACAAATTGGCCAGAAATAGCAGCGAACCTGGGGACTGGGAGAAATTTAGAACTCAGCAGAGGAGGACAAAGGGTTTGATTAGGGCAGGGAAAATGGAGTACGAGAAGAAGCTTGCAGGGAACATTAAGGCGGATTGCAAAAGTTTCCATAGGTATGTAAAGAGAAAAAGGTTAGTAAAGACAAACGTAGGTCCCCTGCAGTCAGAATCAGGGGAAGTCATAACGGGGAACAAAGAAATGGCAGACCAATTGAACAAGTACTTTGGTTCAGTATTCACTAAGGAGGACACAAACAACCTTCCGGATATAAAAGGGATCAGAGGGTCTAGTAAGGAGGAGGAACTGAGGGAAATCTTTATTAGTCGGGAAATTGTGTTGGGGAAATTGATGGGATTGAAGGCCGATAAATCCCCAGGGCCTGATGGACTGCATCCCAGAGTACTTAAGGAGGTGGCCTTGGAAATAGCGGATGCATTGACACTCATTTTCCAACATTCCATTGACTCTGGATCAGTCCCTATGGAGTGGAGGGTAGCCAATGTAACCCCACTTTTTAAAAAAGGAGGGAGAGAGAAAACAGGGAATTATAGACCGGTCAGCCTGACCTCAGTAGTGGGTAAAATGATGGAATCAATTATTAAGGATGTCATAGCAGCGCATTTGGAAAGAGGTGACATGATAGGTCCAAGTCAGCATGGACTTGTGAAAGGGAAATCATGCTTGACAAATCTTCTGGAATTTTTTGAGGATGTTTCCAGTAAAGTGGACAAAGGAGAACCAGTTGATGTGGTATATTTGGACTTTCAGAAGGCTTTCGACATGGTTCCACACAAGAGATTAATGTGCAAAGTTAAAGCACATGGGATTGGGGGTAGTGTGCTGACATGGATTGAGAACTGGTTGTCAGACAGGAAGCAAAGAGTAGGAGTAAATGGGTACTTTTCAGAATGGCAGGCAGTGACTAGTGGGGTACCGCAAGGTTCTGTGCTGGGACCCCAGCTGTTTACATTGTACATTAATGATTTAGACGAGGGGATTAAATGTAGTATCTCCAAATTTGCGGATGACACTAAGTTGGGTGGCAGTGTGAGCTACGAGGAGGATGCTATGAGGCTGCAGAGTGACTTGGATAGGTTAGGTGAGTGGGCAAATGCATGGCAGATGAAATATAATGTGGATAAATGTGAGGTTATCCACTTTGGTGGTAAAAACAGAGAGACAGACTATTATCTGAATGGTGACAGATTAGGAAAAGGGAAGGTGCAACGAGACCTGGGTGTCATGGTACATCAGTCATTGAAGGTTGGCATGCAGGTACAGCAGGCGGTTAAGAAAGCAAATGGCATGTTGGCCTTCATAGTGAGGGGATTTGAGTACAGGGGCAGGGAGGTGTTGCTACAGTTGTACAGGGCCTTGGTGAGGTCACACCTGGAGTATTGTGTACAGTTTTGGTCTCCTAACTTGAGGAAGGACATTCTTGCTATTGAGGGAGTGCAGCGAAGATTCACCAGACTGATTCCCGGGATGGTGGGACTGACCTATCAAGAAAGACTGGATCAACTGGGCTTGTATTCACTGGAGTTCAGAAGAATGAGAGGGGACCTCATAGAAACGTTTAAAATTCTGACGGGTTTAGACAGGTTAGATGCAGGAAGAATGTTCCCAATGTTGGGGAAGTCCAGAACCAGGGGTCACAGTCTAAGGATAAGGGGTAAGCCATTTAGGACCGAGATGAGGAGAAACTTCTTCACCCAGAGAGTGGTGAACCTGTGCAATTCTCTACCACAGAAAGTAGTTGAGGCCAATTCACTAAATATATTCAAAAGGGAGTTAGATGAAGTCCTTACTACTCGTGAACCTGTAGAATTCTCTACCACAGAGAGTTGTTGAGACCAGTTCGTTAGATATATTCAAAAGGGAATTAGATATGGCCCTTACTGCTTAAGGGATGAAGGTGTATGGAGAGAAAGCAGGAAAAGGGTACTGAAGTTTCATGTTCAGCCATGAACTCATTGAATGGCGGTGCAGGCTAGAAGAGCTGAATGGCCTGCTCCTGCACCTAGTTTCTATGTTTCTATAGATATTAGGTGCAGGAGTAGGCCATTCCGCCCTTCGAGCCTGCACCACCATTCAATAAGATCATGGCTGATCATTCAACCTCAGTACCCTTTTCCTGCTTTCTCTCCATACACCTTGATCCCTTAAGCAGTAAGGGCCATATCTAATTCCCTTTTGAATATATCTAACGAACTGGTCTCAACAACTCTCTGTGGTAGAGAATTCTACAGGTTCACAATTCTCTGAGTGAAGAAGTTTCTCCTCATCTCGGTCCTAAATGGCTTACCCCTTATTCTTAGACTGTGATCCCTGGTTCTGGACTTCCCCAGCATCGGGAACATTCTTCCTGCCTCTAACCTGTCCAATCCCGTCAGAATTTTATATGTTTCTATGAGATCCCCTCTCATTCTTCTAAACTCCAGTGAATACAAGCCCAGTCGATCCAGTCTCTCCTCATATGTCAGTCCAGCCATCCCTGGAATCAGTCTGGTGAACCTTCGCTGCACTCCCTCAATAGTAAGAACGTCCTTCCTCAGATTAGGAGACCAAAACTGAACACAGTATTCCAGGTGTGGTCTTACCAAGGCCCTGTACAACTGCAGTAAGACCTCCCTGCTCCTATACTCAAATCCTCTAGCTATTTGCCGCCTTCACTGCCTGCTGTACCTGCATGCCAACTTTCAATGACTGATGTACCATTACATCCAGGTCTCGTTGCACCTCCCCTATTCCTAATCTGTCACATCATTCAGATAATATTCTGACTTCTTGTTTTTGCCACCAAAGTGGATAACCTCACATTTATCCACATTATACTGCATCTGCCATGCATTTGTCCACTCACCTAACCTGTCCAAGTCACCCTGCAGCCTCTTCGCATCCTCCTCACAGCTCACACCGCCACCCAGCTTAGTGTCATCTGCAAGCTTGGAGATATTACATTCAATTTCTTCATTTAAATCATTAATGTATATTGTAAATAGCTGGGGTCCCAGCACTGAACCCTGTGGCACCCCACTAGTCACTGCCTGCCATTCTGAAAAAGACCCATTTATTCCGACTCTCTGCTTCCTGTCTGCCAACTAGTTCTCTATCCACATCAATACATTACCCCCAATACCATGTGCTTTAATTTTGCACACTAATCTCTTGTATAGGACCTTGTCGAAAGCCTTTTGAAAGTCCAAATACACTACATCCACTGGTTCTCCATTGTCCACTCTACTAGTTACATCCTCAAAAAATCCTAGAAGATTTGTGAAGCATGATTTCCCTTTCATAAATCCAGGCTGACTTGGACCGATCCTGTCACTGCTTTCCAAATGCTCTGCTATTTCACCTTGAATAATTGATTCCAACATTTTCCCCACCACCGATGTCGGGCTAACTGGTCTATAATTCACTGTTTTGTCTTTCACTCCTTTTTTAAAAAGTGGTGTTACATTAGCTACCCTCCAGTCCATTGGAACTGATCCAGAGTCAATAGAATGTTGGAAAATGATCACCAATGCAGCCACTATTTCTAGGGCCACTTCCTTAAGTACTCTGGGATGCAACCTATCAGGCCCTGGGGATTTATCAGCCATCAATCCCATCAATTTCCCGAACACAATTTCCTGATTAATAAGGATGTCCTTCAGTTCCTCCTTCTCGCTAGACCCTCGGACCCCTAGTATTTCCGGAAGGTTATTTGTGTCTTACTTACTGAAGACAGAACCAAAGTATTTGTTCAATTGGTCTGCCATTTCTTTGTCCCCATTATAAATTCACCTGATTCTGACTGCAAGGGACCTACGTTTGTCTTCACTAACCGTTTTCTTTTCACATATCTATAGAAGCTTTGGCAGTCAGTTATTATGTTTCCTGCAAGCTCCCTCTCATACTCTATTTTCCCCCTCCTAATTAAACCCTTTGTCCTCCTCTGCTGAATTCTAAATTTCTCCTAGTCTTCAGGTTTGCTGCTTTTTCTGGCCAATTTATATGCCTCTTCCTTGGATTTAACACCATCCCTAATTTCCCTTGTTAGCCACGGTTGGGCCACCTTCCCCGTTTTATTTTTACTCCAGACAGGGATGTACAATTGTTGAAGTTCATCCATATGATCTATAAATATCTGCCATTGCCTATCCACCGTCAACCCTTTAACATAGAAACAGAGAAACATAGAAAATAGGTGCAGGAGTAGGCCATTCGGCCCTTCGAGCCTGCACTGCCATTCAATAAGATCATGGCTGATCATTCCCTCAGTACCTCTTTCCTGCTTTCTCTCCATACCCCTTGATCTCTTTAGCCATAAGGGCCATATCTAACTCCCTCTTGAATATATCCAATGAATTGGCATCAACAACTCTCTGCGGCAGGGAATTCCACAGGTTAACAACTCTCTGAGTGAAGAAGTTTCTCCTCATCTCAATGCTAAATGGCCTATCCCTTATCCTAAGACTATGTGCCCTGGTTCTGGACTTCGCCAACATCGGGAACATTCTTCCCGCATTTAACCTGTCCAGTCCCGTCAGAATCTTATACGTTTCTATGAGATCCCCTCTTATCCTTCTAAACTCCAGTCTCTCCTCATATGTCAGTCCAGCCATCCCTGGAATCACTCTGGTGAACCTTCGCTGCACTCTCTCAATAGTAAGAACGTCCTTCCTCAGATTAGGAGACCAAAACTGAACACAATATTCCAGGTGAGGCATCACTAAGGCCCTGTACAACTGCAGTAAGACCTCCCTGCTCCTATACTCAAATCCCCTAGCTATGAAGGCCATCATACCATTTGCCGCCTTCACCGCCTGCTGTACCTGCATGCCAACTTTCAATGACTGATGAACCATGACACCCAGGTCTCGTTGCACCTCCCCTTTTCCTAATCTGCCGCCATTCAGGTAATATTCTGCCTTCGTGTATTTGCCCCTAAAATGGATAACCTCACATTTATCCACATTATACTGCATCTGCCATGCATTTGCCCACTCACGTAACCTGTCCAAGTCACCCTCACAGCTCACACCGCCACCCAGTTTAGTGTCATCTACAAACTTAGAGATATTACACTGAATTCCTTTATCTAAATCTTTAATGTATATTGTAAAGAGCTGGAGTCCCAACACTGAGCCCTGCGGCACTCCACTAGTCACTGCCTGCCATTCTGAAAAGGACCCATTTATCCCGACTCTCTGCTTCCTGTCTGCCAACCAGTTCTCTATCCACGTCAGTACATTACTCCCAATACCATTTGCTTTGATTTTGCACACCAATCTCTTGTGCGGTACTTTGTCAAAAGCCATTTGAAAGTCCAAATACACCACATCCACTGTCCACTCTGCTAGTTACATCCTCAAAAAATTCCAGAAGATTTGTCAAGCATGATTTCCCTTTCATAAATCCATGCTGACTTGGACCGATCCTGTCACTGCTTTCCAAATGCGCTGCTATTTCATCCTTAATGATTGATTCCAACATTTTCCCCACTACTGATGTCAGGCTAACCGGTCTATAATTACCCGTTTTCTCTCTCCTTCCTTTTTTAAAAAGTGGTGTTACATTAGCTACCCTCCAGTCCATAGGAACTGATCCAGAGTCGATAGACTGTTGGAAAATGATCACCAATGCATTATTTGCCAGTCTATCCTTGCCAATTCAGCAGAGGAGGACAAAGGACTTAATTTTTTGTGTCTTCGACTGTGAAGATCGGTACAAAATATTTGTCTAATGTCTCTGATATTTTCTTATGTCCCATTATAATTTCTCCTTTCTCTGCCTCTAAGGGACCCATATTTGCTTTCATTAATCTCTTCTTTTTTACATATCTATAGAAGCTCTTACAATCGTTTTTATGTCTCCAACTAGTTTCCTCTCAAATTCTATTTTCTCTTTAACAATTTCTGGGTCCGCCTTTGCTGAATTCTAAAACCCTCTCAACCCTCAGACTTAGTACTATTTTTAGCAACATTATAAGTCTCTTCCTTTAATCTAATACTACCTTTAATTTCTCTTGTTAGCCAGTGTTGGACCACTTTTCCCATGGGATTTTTATTCCTTAAGGGAATGTATATTCGTTGTGAATTATTAATTAATTATTTAAATGTTTGCCATTGCATTTTCTACCATCATATCTTTTAATCTAGTTTCCCAGTTAACCTTAGCCAACTCACCCTTCATACCTATATAGTTTGCTTTGTTCAGATTTAAGACCCGAGCTTTGGAATTAACTAAATCACTCAAAGTCAATATAAAATTCTATCATATTACGATCATTCTTCCCGATAGGCTCCTTTGCTACAATGTTGTTAATTAACCCCTTCTCATTGTAGAATAGCCTGTTCCCGAGTTGGTTTCTTGAAGACTGAACTAGAATACTGATCTAGAAAAAGGAAGACTTCTCTCCCTCGGGGCGGACTAGCTGATATAGATAATCAACACCTCGCCCTTCTCCTCTGTATAACAACCACGGAAGTAACCAAACGATAACCATAGGTTTAACTGGCTTTATTTCGAGCAATGCAAGGGAAGGTTCGGTCGTGGAACCTTCAAAATACAAGAGGTTTTGAGTATAATTTATACAGGTTTTGGAGAGGAGCTACCCTCCCACAAAATCATCAATAGGTCTATTGCTATCAGTGGAGTTACATTGATTTGTCAATTCTTATCAGACTGGCTCTGAGTGGTATATACAACTGTCCATCTCCCATCATTGTGTTGTTCCAGTATTTGCCCTCTACCCTAGTCTGCATGTCGCCTAAAGAAACTGTTCTCAAAATACTGGCTGTTTTATTTATCTCTTCCTCAGACTTCTAATCAAGATTGTAATTGCTGACTTGCATGTGTTACTAAGGTTAAGGATAAATTTTTAATGCGTTATAAGTGTGCTTATACCTACATAAGCAAGTGTTACATACATAGGCAATTTCTCAGACCCCCTAATACTGATTAGTTCACCACCACCAGCATTGTGTTCTGATCACCTTTCTGTCTGCTACAATTTATCCCTTACAAAAACTATCTTTTGAATGCATTCCATGAACTTATCCTCCACATGATTACTGCACATTTAATTTGCTCAGTCTATATGAAGATTAATGTTCCTCATGTTACAGTATTACCCTTGCTTCCTGCACCTCTAATTTCCTGATTTATACTATGCCTGACACCAGAACTACTGTTAAGGGGCTTTTAAACTACTCCCACCAGTGTTTTCTGCCCCTGGTTGTTTGAGCTCCACCCATACCGATTCTACATCTTGATTTTTTTGAGCTAAGATCTTTTCTCTCTCCAGTCTTTATCCTATCCTTGATTATCAGGGCTACCCCTCCTCCTTTTCCATTTTGCCTGTATCTTCTAAAAGTCAAGTATCCTGGAATATTTAGTTCCCAACATTAGCCACTCTATAACTTCATCTCCGTAATGGCTATTAGATCAAACCCATTTATTTCTATCTGTGCTATTAGATTTTTTGCTTACATAAAGGATTGTGAGGCTGTGGAATGCCAGGGTAAGTGATTGGAGCAAAAACCATGTTAACATTTAGTAATAGGTTAGATAGTTGGTTTAAGGAAAGGAGAATGAAGGGATTATGGGAAAAGGGCAGCAACATGGGAATATGGCTACTGTTCACATTGGACAAAAACACCAACACAGATTGGTTGGGACAAATGGCCTGATTCTGTATTGTAATTTCTATGCAATATGAAGAAATAATTCACAGAGGAGTGAGTGAGGAAAATCAGAATTATGATTTAAATTGGGTTATGAAAACGGTAGAACTGCTTATAGTTATGCTATTGGTAGAGGCAGTGAAAGAACAGGGGTAATACTGGGGGACAGTTCCACAGGTGCCAAGAGACTTTGGTGCCTCACCCGAGTGGCTATTCCACAAGTAGCAGCTGGAACAGACTCTCCAACTGCAGGGGCATCACAACAAAGCCCATTTCTATCCTCACCTACTGTAATGTATGCACCTGTGAGAATGCTCAGAGGGTTGTAGAGCTGTTGCCCCCTGGCAACCAAATGTTAATTTGATTACTATTATTTAAAGTTTAATTTGTTTATTGTGCCAGTTTTTAGTGTCCCCTTTTTAGCCAGGGGCTACTTGTATAATTTGTGTTTCAGTGCCCTCAAAAAAAAGGGGGCACTTGTTTGAAAATGTTTGGTGTTTCCCCCCCTCCCCCCACCCCCTTTAACCAGGGGGCAGTTGATTAATTAATTGTCTTCAACTAAGAGTTTTAGAGCTGTTGCCCCCCCCCCCCCTCTTTAATCAGGGGGCACTTGATTTAATGTTTTATTTTGTTCACAACAAAAGAGTTGTAGAGCTGTTGCAGGTTTAGCCAGTCACGTGATGTTCCCAAGACTCAATAAAACCCCAGGCAGTTGGGTCTAGGTCATCCACCATGAGGTATGCAGTTGGGAGCCCAGTGAATGAACTGGTAATGTGTAGTATGAAGTGTGATTGTTCAACCTTTGTTAATAAACCAACTAGTTCTTAATAGAAACATAGAAACATAGAAAATAGGTGCAGGAGCAGGCCATTCAGCCCTTTTAGCCTGCACCGCCATTCAATGAGTTCATGGCTGAACATGAAACTTCAGTACCCCCTTCCTGCTTTCTCGCCATAACCCTTGATCCCCCGAGTAGTAAGGACTTCATCTAACTCCCTTTTGAATATATTTAGTGAATTGGCCTCAACTACTTTCTGTGGTAGAGAATTCCACAGGTTCACCACTCTCTGGGTGAAGAAGTTTCTCCTCATCTCGGTCCTAAATGGCTTACCCCTTATCCTCAGACTGTGACCCCTGGTTCTGGACTTCCCCAACATTGGGAACATTCTTCCTGCATCTAACCTGTCTAAACCCGTCAGAATTTTAAACGTTTCTATGAGGTCCCCTCTCATTCTTCTGAACTCCAGTGAATACAAGCCCAGTTGATCCAGTCTTTCTTGATAGGTCAGTCCCGCCATCCCGGGAATCAGTCTGGTGAATCTTCGCTGCACTCCCTCAATAGCAAGAATGTCCTTCCTCAAGTTAGGAGACCAAAACTGTACACAATACTCCAGGTGTGGCCTCACCAAGGCCCTATACAACTGTAGCAACACCTCCCTGCCCCTGTACTCAAATCCCCTCGCTATGAATTCTTACACAAAGAACCCATGAAGCAAATAAATTACAACCCACTGCCCACAAATATGCAACTTTCAACTGCATAAGCAAGCAAGATCAGGAAGCTCAACATATCCTAACCTCCCCATTGCCTAGCCCAGAGCACCAAAACCAATTGCTGCCTGAGCTGAGATGAGTCAACCCAGCGCAGACACTAGTATTAAAGCACAAGTACATTCACTCACAAAGTGAAAGGGTGGCTGGGAGCAGCAACAACTTCTGTGATATCTAAAGATAATCCCTGGCCTTAAATAGCTTTTTACATTCACAAATGTCACTCATGATCCTGTGACTGCTTTGATGAAACAGGAGCACAGTGACAGCAAACAGTTGGTTTCCAATCCCTCCTTTCTCTAGGGGAATGTCTGGCTCCTGGCTAACCTTTCCTCACAGTATCTTGAAGCAAGTTCTCTAAAAAAAAAAAATGCGTCTGTCACCACTATTTTTCATTAAGTTTCATTACTGGTGATCCTGATTATTACATTTAATTCTTAAGTAATCCAGATCTTTTGTTTTTAAACCAAAGTATGCATTCAGTGGGGAGAACAACTGCATTCTTTACATGACTGGAGATAAGACTTTGCTTTTCTCACTTGTCATCAAAATTGATAACTTATCAATGGTGTTGAGCTGACTGTATCCTGGCACCATCCACCAATAGAAGCCTCATGAATATTTATGCAATCCACTTTAAGTATGTCCGCAGCACAGAAATTGTGCCAGTTTTCTTGATTGAATTAATATGTATTTAAGCCAATCAAGTGCAGATAGGCCAGAAAAGCTACCAGTAGCCAAACTGCTTCCTCGGCTACCCTATTTATATACTCTTACAAATAGAATTTATAACATGCACAATTTAAGATTTTCAAAAACAATTACAAGACTTCCCAATACAATCATTTGTTTTCACCTCCACTGACCTCAACTTTCTCAGAAGCCTTAGCTTTCTTGTTTGCACTGTTTCTGGAGCTGCTATTTTTACCCTTCATTACATTAACTCTGTGCTTCCCAATGTTACTCTAATGGTCTTCCGGCATGAAATTCCGACATCTCCTCTCTCAGCCTTCGACCCCTTAGTATCTATACATTTGTTTTATTGCAAGGGGGTTGGAGTACAAGAGTAAGGAAGTCTTACTACAATTGTACAGGGCTTTGGTGAGACATACCTGAAGTACTGTGCACAGTTTTGGTCTCCTTATCTGAGGAAGGACATACTTGCCTTCGAGACAGTGCAACGAAGGTTCGCTACATTGATCCCTGGGATGAGAGGGTCCTATGAGGGGCGATTGAGTAGATTGGGCCTGTACTCTTATGGAGTTTAGAAGAATGAGGTGTGATCTCATTGAAACATACAAGATTCTGAGGCGGATTGACAGGGTAGATGTTGAGTTTTTGTTTCTCCTGAGTTGAGAATCCAGAACTAGGGCGCATTGCGTCAGTATAAGGGCCATTTAGGACTGAGATGAGAAGGAATTTCTTCACTCAGGGTTGTGAATCTTTGGAATTCTCTACCCGAGAAGGCTGTGGATGCTGAGTCACTATATTCAAGATGGAGATCGATTTTTGGACTCTAAAGGGAATCAAGGGATATGGGGATCGGGCAGGAAAATGGAGTTGAGGTCAAAAATCAGCCATGATCTTACTAAATGGCAGAGCAGGCTCAAGGGACTGTATGGCCTACCATGTTCCCAATTCTTGTGTTCTCATACTGCTGCCAACAGGTACCACTAGTGTAAGGTGTAACCTACTACTGTCACTTCCTGTGAGCAGTGCCCTGGAGATCCACTTGTAGGCAGTAAATTACCCATCTCCTAATCAGATGGCCATCAATATGGTTGCGATGCCAGGGTTCTCCATTATTCATAGAAGCTGCACCAATTCTCAACACTTCTGGTGCATTCAACATCTTACTGCAGTGCAGCATTTTATTTTGAGAAGAATAAGATCTTAGATTATGAAATAGCATCATTGGCCGTGGAATACTCAGTTGCCACACAATATTCTTTCCACCACACACAGCTCTGGGGCAATAAACAGCTTGTGTGGGGATAATTTGAGAAGTTGGGCCACATTATCTTATGATTGAATACAAGGTATTAATTTATCATAAGCACTTGGTTATTAGTTTTTTTTTTAAGTGCTAAAGTGGTTGCGGTTAAAAATCACAGAAATTCAATTCATTGGGCTATCTAAATGGGCCCTGCATGAACCATTGCACAACAGTTATAGAAAATGTAGCCAAGATGGTAACTAAACTGATTGTATGTGACTGGAGCTTAAGATCAATGAGATGTAAAGTTAAAAGGAAAATGTAGATCTGTACAACCCATTTCCCATTCCACTTATCAATAATGTTTTAAACTCGAGATAAGAGTTACCTTTATTTGACATTATATATTACAGTTTAAAGACCAAATTATTTTAGTGCATCATGAAAGATTTACTTAATGTTTCAACATTATAAATACATCAAGTCAAGCATTGATACAGCTTCACGTGTTGACTTACTATATTTTTTATTAATGTACACCAGAAGATAATGGAAATTACAAAAGGTGAATTGCCATCACTGTTATTTTTCTGGCTTATACAAAATACTTCAAATAACTAATTCTATCCTTAAGAATACATGCAATTGTTGAGAAGACAGGGTTATTACAACAAGAATGCTGTGTAGATTATTTGCAATTACTGTGGAAAGTAGCCCACGCAGGCTGCCGAAAAATTAAAACAACTGGTCTCTTCAACCAACGTACAATATTTCAACTACATGATGCATGGACCACAGCTTCCAATTTTGGACCCAGTTTCGAAACAGATAAAACCATCATGATTGTCTCTCTCTCCCTGTAAGGTTGCTCCACAGAGACTGCCCAGAGCAGTTCCATTCAGACAGGCCTTAGGGCTGCTTCACCCATGAACTACACTATAGTCTGAGAAATTTGCATTGCCACTTGTAAACCAGGTATTGAACCGAGAATGTTCTTAGTCTATATGCCTCAGCTACTTCCTGGTTAAACTTGCAGAGTGGGGTGAGGGGACACACACAACCTGATACGGTTGTAATTTTTCCAGCCCAGGCAGATCAAATGAGACCACCTAGCATAAAGTTGAACAACCTGCCAGGGAGGGAGTCCTTATCCCATTATAACCAACCGGCCAAAAGATCTGGTGGTCACTACAGCTATTTTCCTTATTGGGGTGTGGGTACAGCTTGCATCAATTGGATAATCAATCATCATTGGGCTCTTGCGCACAATACTGGTCAATGGAACTGGGTGAATTAATTCTGACATTTCTTGCAGTGCAATGACATTTCACAATTATTTCATTAAATTAAAATCAAAGCAGAGCTTGAAAGTCCCTGAAGCTTTGAAAGCCTAAAATGAAGACCCTATAAGGGCACAAACTTATTGGAGTTCAGCCCCCACAGCAGCCAGAGGTGGCTTGATTAGTTCATCTAGGGCCTGCAAAACATATAGATCAGGATCGTCACAGGTATGTAACACTAATGTATTTAAGTGTGATCCTTTATGAATCACGGAGAATCCCCGTTAGGTTAAAATAAAATTAGTATGGCAGGTGAATGGCCTTTGAGCGGAATTGGGCTTAGATTGGTAGCAGTCCTCTGATGAAAAGGGTCACTGGGATAGTCTGGCAAGAGTAAAGCAGAGAGACAAAATTGGAGGGTTTTCTGTTGAAGTACATCATGTAGTTATATTTCTCAAAGAACATACACCTCCGACAGATTACATTTAACAGCAACTTTTGCCTGTGAAGGGTCACTAAAGTCTGACAAAAAGCATTAAAACTGTGAGCATCATATCTGGTGATCTGCAGTATCAAAACAAGTGCAGCTTCTGGGAACAAAGCCCTCAATATTTGGTTTTCTTTTTGAGGGATAATGATATTATTGGGAGAGGAAATTCCAGTGGAAAGTAATCTCTGTCCTGGGAAAGCTGTAGAATGTACAGGGACAAAATTTACAAATGAAATACTAGAATTCCTATCTTTCCCAGATAGTATTTGAAACAGGAACACCCCTGTCTGAAGGTAATACATTTACTTCAACAAATTGGCACATCAGCAGTTTAATTTTCAAAATAGTGTGTGACCTACTTGGATTCTTCAGCACCAACAGCTTTCATCAGGATAAAAATAGATCATAACTAAGTGGCCTTCCATCTTACACGCTTTAGCTATATTAATCTGTACACAGCTGTGATTAATGCACTTCAGAATCAGTTCAAGCCATGTTAATTAAGCTAAAAAAAAAATTGGGAATATATTAGCAAACATTCATTAATACAATCATATTGCCGGAGGGGGTGGGGGTTGGGAGGGAGATGACCTAAAATAAAATTTCAACGGGTTCAGGTCAGCCTTCGAGGAGAGTGAACGGAAGGGAACTTGCCACAATTACTAGGTCTGACCTGAATGTGGCTTTATCCCCACTCTGTGGTTGAGTCAGTGCCCTAAGCAAGCCACTCATTTGTATAATCATTTTTAAGGCACACCATAACAAAGCAACTAGGGGGCAGGTAATAAATGTACTCATTCCAACATTGCCCATATGTTGAGGGGAAAAAATACAAATGAAAGTGTATGAAAATTCAAAATGTGAATGCCAACTCAATTAACCTATTGTTGGAGATGCCCCTTTTCTGTAGCAGTTAACAATCCACTTTAAGGCCAAGATTCGTTACATGTTCTGCCTGTCTTGTTTTTCCACATCTTTGTAAGGATGAGTGAACTAATCCAAGATGAGTGGAGCAGTTAGGAAGGTAAATGGCATGTTTGCAAGAGGATTTGAGTACAGGAGCAAGGATGTCATACTACGGTTATACAGGGCCTTGGTGAGGCCGCACCTGGAATAGTGTGTGCAGTTTTGGTCTCCTTACTTAAGAAAGGATATACTTGCCATAGAGAGAGTGCAGCGAAGGTTCACCAGACTGATTCCTGGGATGGCAGGACTGTCGTATGAGGAGAAATTGGGTCGACTAGGCCTGTATTCACTAGAGTTTAAAAGAATGAGAGGGAATCTCACTGAAACGTATAAAGTTCTGACTGGGTTGGATAGACTGGATGGTTTCCCCTGGCGGAAAGTCTAGAACAAGGGGTCACAGTCTCGGGATACGGGGTAGGAAATTTAGGACCGAGATGAGGAGAAATTTTTTCACTGAGGGTTGTGAACCTGTGGAATTCTCTACCACAGAAGGCTGTGGAGGCCAAGTCACTGAATATATTTAAGAGGGAGATAGATTTCTAGAAACAAAAGGGGTATGGGGAAAAAGCGGGAATATGGTGTTGAGATAGAGGATCAGCCATGATCATATCGAATGGTGGTGCAGATTCGAAGGGCCGAATGGCCTACTACGGCTCCTATTTTCTATGTTTCTAAAATCTAAGCCAAACTGTCATACTCCACTCACACCTGGATACTCAAGAACATTTTCCAAAGATTACTTCAAAAAATTGAAACCATACATCTTTTGCTAGATTTTTTTTGTTGCTATTTAGATACTGGTTATTAAAAAAGAGTATCAAGCAACAGTTGAACATTGGATTTTGGTCTTTGTAATAAAATGGTCCTTCAATTAAGCAAAGGCAACCAATTCAAAGATATACAGTGGAAGGTAGGATGGAATTCTACTTCGATATTATGGAGTTTTACTCAAATCGGCTTTCTGTTTGGAGGATGGAGGGAAAAACATATCCTCAGTTGACACAGTAGTATTGGACTTGGTCTATCAAAGATTGATGAGGCAAATTATCGTTTTTTTTTGTTCCACACTTTGTTCTGCAGAGTGCGAAGACACAAGATGTGCATAATCTAAACACATTGCATTTCAAGCATCCATTTCATGTTCAACAAAATGCATTAGAAACCCTCGTCAACATTAAGGGAGAAATGGTCTGATTGTGCAATCATTAATTTATCACGGCCTGAAGCCAATTGGGAGAAAATAGTAAAATCAAGGTGTTATTTTTTGGTTCCTGTGAAAAGGAAATATTCCAGTTTTATGGACTAATTTAGTGTTATACACACACACTATAGAGATTTCTACCACTAGATAATGCGCACAGACAGAACACACTGATGGTGGCTGGAATGAAATAAAATGCCAGTTTTAGTACATCAACATAACACTGCTAAGAAATTGGATTGCTCAATTGCAATACATGCAAAAGGTACAAGTGTGTATATACATACACACATACGTACACTGCAGTACCTTACAAGAGATGTGATCAGCATCATGCATTTGCTTACAGTATAATGTTGTCATTGATTGATGAAATACACACGTTGAATATATGTACAAATATCAGAAAACCGGTGCTACTGCAGTGCATTCCATCCATCCTCCATCAATCTAAATCGGTATTTCTTAAATTGCTGTTTCGAACAATTAGTTTTCTTGTAGCATAGTTTCCCATCTAAATATTTTAATTAATTTCCATCCATATTTTAAGGTGTTTTGTGACATTTTGAACTTGCGTCAGGTCACTTACCAAGTGATAATTGGTGCAGTTCGACAGACCACTATGGCAGTGAATACGAAGTAACTTAATTGGCCTCGCAGTCACTGAATTCATACTGACCACCAAACTGCATCTTGGAACCTAGATCATTAAAAGCCTATGTCCTGAAGTTGGTCTAAAGAAGCTGATCTTCTCCCTTTCAACCTCTACTCTCTCTACAGTTTTTAGTTTTGGCTTTATTTTTCCTTTCTAAAAGGAGGACAACCTAAAATGGAAATGATTTTCACTGCATTTGTTTCTAAAATGCATTTCAGTAATAACGTTAAATCCTTCAGTGTTAAAAAGTCATAACAGCACTAGAGTGCTAATCATACGGCTAATTGTTTGAGACCTGCTTTAGTGTATTTTTCTTACAGAACAGTATGTTCACTGTGGCAGAATCAGCACATTCTGTTACTTAGCAACCTATTTGTCAGTTAAAGGTCAGAATTTTTCCAGATACAAAAAGAGGTTTTATCATCCCCTCCCCACCCCCAGCAGAGTGACACAAGGACACACCTAGAAACTGGAGGGAAATGGGAAGACGAATGACTGGCATTTGAATGCAAAGTCACTATCCACTGGAAGAAGTTACTTTACGTTTTGACAATAAAGTGAATGCTCTGTCGTGTTCTTTGAGACTCCCTCCAATTTATGCTCAACAGGCTGGAGATTTTAAGTTGTATCAGTGCACAAACTGTTAAAGGTTGGAATGATATTAAATGCTCCCAATTCCACAAAACTTCCCGATAAATGCATACCCTGAAATCCAACAGCAAATAATCCAAACAGTGCATCTGTGTAAAAGAGGACCTTTTAAAGAATATAATTTCAAAATTAATCGCTGAACATTCATAAATGAGATATAGGCTACAAGAGTTACAGCATTTCTTCAATATAATGAGACAATTCTGTTTTTGTGCAATGTAATTGTATAGCATTGTGATGTAAGATCTATCAAGTTACTTGCATTGTGGATGGCAAGTATCAGGAAAAGGTTTCTTTGGTAGCCAATATTGTGGTTAATGGGGAAGCCAACACCACCCACCAACTATCTGTACTCTAGATGAAGGAGGTCCTCAAAAAAAAATAGAATATATAAAGATCTCTTGAGACTTCAGAACAAAGTGAAGATGGCATGTGGAAAAAGTGCTTATGTGACATTTTTATTCAATGCTCATAAGTCTGAGCATTGGTAGGGAACATAGAGCTACATCAGTTATCACCAAAAGGTCTTTCAAAAAGTCAATGTCACAAACACCATATGCAATGGTAACATCTTCAGTTAGAAACTTCAAAGAAAAAAATATCTGCATTGAAAGATTCAGCACGAGACTGAAGTTAACCAGCATCTTGAGACACGTGGTCATAATTTTTATTTTGTTTGACCCTTCATCTAAGCAGTATGTTGCATGAAGGAAGTGTCAAGAAACAATAACTTATGAATGGGGATGAAAAAAGGGAAGTGAGAAGTTTTCTTTTGAAAAAGTTTGATTTGATTATGTGGCCATTTTAATTCAGTGGGATTAAAAACAGGAAAGGTTCCCTAAAAAGGCTTTTTGACAGTGATGTGGACAAGTTTCATTTGACGTTTAAGTAACATTTGCCCGAGCAAAATGTAACTTTTTACAGACATCTCCTCAGTTATGTATTCTTCAACCTTTTAGCCTCCCCACACAAACAGAAAACATTTAACAGTAGAAACAGTGATAAAGGAGGCTGTTAAAGCACAATGGAATAGGTGGTGAGAGTGGAGAGGCAGATTCAATTCATACCCTTCCTCTCCCCCTCCAATGTGCCGAGTTCCCTATCTTAACCACTCCATTACTCGAGGGGAAGACAGTTTTTGCCATGTCCTCTAACAACTCACCAAAGAGCATCACTGGTGGAGGAAGAGCAGCACGTTACCAGTCAGCTCAACTGTATGAGGTAAACAGGCTAATAAAATCAAGGGAACTGAAGAGAAATTCATACCCTGGGGGAGGGGGAAGAAAGGACAATAAAACATTTATAGAACAGAGGGCAACAAGTCTTGATCATTGGCCTGAAGAATGCACTTTTGAAACTTTACCAGAAAACACACACTCAAACTGAATTGGCCCTTTTAGGTTATTTTCTTTCATATGGGTTCAAATCGTTTGAAAGCTTCCTAAAAAAAGACTTTGCGCTATTTAATTACACCGACTTTCTTTACATGCAAGTAATCAAAACACTTTCCACTCATTCTTAGATGCTCCATTTTATCTAGTAAAATAGAAATTCTGACTCCATGTCACCAAGCCTTAGTGGGAACGTATTTATCAAGTCACTACTGAATAATACTTTCATCCAAACCTAGTTATTGTAGCTATATAAAAGCCTTAGTTCCATCAGTTGGTACATGACATTTTGGACTATAGCAACATTCAGATGTATCCTTCTTTTCATACATTCTCTAAAAAGGTGTAGTAAACTACTCCAAGGAAGTGCTGGATGGTAATAATTCGGGCTGGATGCTAGAAGCTTCAACGTTAGATTCCATTAGATTCTCTGTAAACATGGGTGACTGCACCTGCTCAGTCACGGGAGCACAAGCTTCAGACGAGAGTGAAGTCCCTGGGGTAGAACAATCAGCCTTTGCAGATACATCTGGAGTGGAATCTTCGCTTTGATTATCTTGGGAGACTTTATTTAAAGATTGCAAATCTTCCTCCTCACCATCCTCTTTGCTGCTGCCATCTGGTTGGGCTGATTGGACACTCAGGTCATGAACTTTTTTGTTCAGATCATTCCTCTCCGTCTGAAGAGCTCGACACAATTTCTCCAAGCGTTGAATCTTCACCTGAAGATTTTCAAATTCCTTGTCGCGCAGAGTTTTCTAGGTTTAATTAAAAAAAATATCAAGTAACTCCAACGATGTTGCTGTAAAAAAAAAATCTACACAAGAGATGGGTTTGCTACTTCCGACCAGAAAAAGGTTAATTCCCACATAACTCAAGTATACTTTTCCCCCACAAGCAAGACAATCAAAGAGCAACAACAGCAAACTGTCTGCAGGTTAGACCATTCTGCTCTTGTAGTGGTTTAAATCCCTTGTCTCACAAAAACAGAGGTTTGACACTCAGGCTTCCCATCATTTGGGTCCCATTTGAGTACAGTTGGGGTAGGATAAAAAGTCTTGTTTCAAGACATTTTGTCCTTTGCTGTAGGCTGTTGAAAGATGTTCTTGTATTGAGAAAACTGCTACATCACATTTACACCTCTCCTAGACCCATCTTCTGTTTCTTAACTTGTCCCATTACCATCTCCTTTTGTCTTGCCCCATCATCCCATTTGTCATTTAATCTCTCCTGCCTTTCACCCTATCACAGACTTTCCCTTTTGCTCTTTTCTCCCCTCCCTCTTTTCTCTGCCTCTGTATTTGCTTAAAACCCGTTATATTGCTAACTTTTTCCAGTTCTGATGAAAGGTCATCAACCGGAATCGTCAACTCTGGTTTCTCTTCCCACGGATACTGCCTGACCTGCTGAGTTTTTCCAGCATTTTCTGTTTTTATTTCAAAACTCTTATTTGTTGGGCGGTGTGGAGGGTGGGGGGTGGGGGCGGGGGGAGAGAGGGAGAGAAACAGGGGACAAGGACATTGAAAAGGAAAACAAAACGTGATACTGACAATGTAGTGCAAAATTAAGAGCAGTATTGTGCAGTACAGTGTGCCCATGCCACTAGGTACCGGATCAACACTACACATATTCATTTAACACTAGTCAGCACACAAATTTCATCACTCTGGCTGGTTTCAAATCTAGATCCCACAAATGAAAAGGCTGCATCTCTCAGTTTGACTCTGCAATTTGAGCTGCAAGTATAGTAAATAGTAAAAATAAAAATCATAATTTATAAAAGTCAATTAACTAGAAGTAGATCAGGTGTTAATGCATTTTGAATTAAGATTGAGCAAATATTTACCAATCAGTTCTTCAAATCAGTTCATGGATCAAATTGAAAATAACCAACTACTTACCTCCTCTGCCATGTCCAGCAAAGCCTTATTACTGCTCTCCCATCTAGTACGATACATGGTGGTCTCTTTTTCCAGCTTTTTGATCTTTTTTGTCATCTTATTAAAAGAAAAACAGGAAAACTAAGTATTTGAAATATGGCACATTAAAATATGAAGTGTTAAGCTGCAAGTCATGTTTTCCTTCAAAGCAGGCTATAACTGCTAAAACATTACAATTTTCTTCCTCCAACAGGTGAAGGGGTGCCGTGTGTGTTTGGTTTTGCATTGTAGTAAGGTGGCAATTGCACCAACACACACCTGTCACATTGTGTTGCAATTTTTTCCCCTTTCTTCACATTAGCTTTGTGCAAGAAGTTATACTACCTTAGTTGAGAATTACGCAAAGGGAAGACAAGAATGCTACGATGACTGAATGCCAAGTTTTGGCATCTTCAAGACCATTTCTGTAGTCCGAAGGACAATATTTTAGGTTGAGCTCCCCTCAGTTGAGTGGGTAAATGCAATGAATGACAGAGTGCGGCAAACCAAAGGATTCTCGGGTTCAAAGCCAAGTCTGAGCCAAGTCAGTGGATCTCAGTTGGAGTGTAAGTGGAGACATTACAATTGACCCAAGAGCTCTTGGGCCAGGAGGGTTGTAAAAAAAAAATCAGTATTTACACTTTCAAATAGAAATGGTTAAGAGATTATCAGAATTCTAAGCGGTTTTGCTAAACAACAATAAGACTAATCCACTAGTTGGTAACTAAAGGGCAAAAGATATGTTTTATTTTTGAAATGCATGTTGTTTTATTTACAGAAAGGATAGGAAAATTGCCACAGACAAATGGCTCCTTACAATATAAAATATCTAGTATACTGCAGACACCTTCAAGGCAACAAACTTTACCTTTTCCATCTCTTGCCTGAAGGTTGTAAAAACTTCATTACTTTTTGAAAGTGTAGTTTGGAATTCTTCAAACTTTCCAGTGTATAGTGCCAGCTGATAAAATACAAAACAATAAATAAGGTAATGCATGAACAGTCCTTGGAACAACATTGTCATCACAAACAGGAGATTCCTCCTCTTTGCCTGTGAATATTCTGAAGAATGGCTCAGCATTTCCACAACAGCAAGTTCAGTTTACAAAAATGTTTTTTAAAAAAATCCATGATATTATGCTTGAAAGACAATCTCAGAAATGTACAACTTATTCAATGGTTCCTTAGTAAAGAATGAACTATGCCCAATAACACCTGAAGAGAGAAAGAATGGATACAACCAATAACTGTTTTTTTTTGGGGGGGGGGGGGGGCAGGGAGGGGTCAAGAAGAAAAGGGAAGAAGAAATTTGGAGAAATCCACCTCAATTAGGTGCCAGAACAGACGTGGCTCCAATTATGTACCTGCGCTCAAGCAGAGAACAAAGAGATGATCATATTGAAACGTCTAAGATTCTGAGGAGGCTTGACAGAGTAGAGACAGAGAGGATGTTTCCCCTCGTGGGGGGATCGAGAACTAGGGGGCATAGTTTCAGAATAAGGGGTCGCCCATTTAAAACAGAAATGAGGAGGAATTTCTTCTCTCAGAGGTTCGTGAATCTTTGGAATGTTCTACCCGAGAGTTGTGGAGGCTGGGTCATTTAATATATTTAAGGTGGCTATAGACAGATTTTTGAACGATAAAGGAGTCAAGGGTTATGGGGAGCGGGCAGGGAAGTGGAGTTGAGACCAGGATCAGATCAGCCATGATCTTACTGAATGGTGGAGCAGGCTCGAGGGACTGAATGGCCTACTCCTGCTCCCATTTGAAGGTTAGGAGACCTGCATTTTGTGTTATGCAAGGGCAGCACTCAAGTATCGTAACACATTGGGTCCTAGCCCTGGGCAGTGTAGGCATCGAGCACCCCACCTATACCTCAGTAAGTGCTGCAGACATCAAGTTATTAACATAAAACCACTATATTGCATCAGAGAGCTACTTCCCCAATACAATACACTTTGTGCACCTAATCTGACTCTTTCACCCTCTGATGGGACTTATTTCCCTTCTGCTTTTGTCTATTGTTGCACCCATTGGGCCCAAGTTTGCCCCCAGGGTTAGAACGGCGCATCTCCGTGTGGTGCGCCGACTTTTTAAGAACAAAAAGGGCACCTATTATTTACCTTGGTATTCTCCCCTCCGTCTGGTCGATCCAGGCCCTTGGCGCAGTGCAGCAGAATGCGTGGAGGGCGGAGCCAAGTCCCGGCGCTGAAAACAGTGCTGGGACCTCTGCACATACGCGCTAGAGTGTGCGCGCATGTGCAGTAGCTCCAGGCCCCCCAGGCTGCGTGGGAGAGGCCCGAAGCATGCTGCCCCGAGCCCTGGCCAAATGGGCTCACCGGGGCGGCGAAAATCAGACTCGGGCCTCCTTCACTCCCTCCCGTTTAGCTCCCGCTCCCCACCCCTACTCCTCCTCTCCCCACCACCCCCCCTCCCCCTTCCACGTTGGCGGCGGCGGGGCCCGCCCGGCATCTTGCTGGGGGCGGGCTCCGCCCGAAGTCTTTGGCGGCTTTTGCTCAGCCTCCCACTATCTCCCCCTCCTCCCTCCCTCCTTCCCAGAAACACAGAGAGAGCGAGAGACACACACACACACACACACACACACACACACACACACACACACACACAGAGACACTGGGGGGGGGGGGGGGCGTCCCAGCACGCTGTTGGAGGGTTCGCGATGCTGCAATCGGTGAGCAGAAACTTAATTTTTTATTGATTGATTGATTTTTTATTGTTTTTTTATTTGGTTGATTTATTGATTTATTTATCATTTATTATTGATGATGGCTTTATTTGTAAAAGTGAAGTGTTTAATGTTTGTAAACCCCCCTTCTTCCCATCTCTCTTCCTTACACCTGATTTTTTTAAAATAAGTGTAGGCAAGGTTTTTCTGAGCATACAAAAATCTACACTTACTCCATTCTAAGTTAGTTTGGAGTAAGTTTTCGCTGCCTAAACTTGCAAAACAGGCGCAAGTGGCTGGACACGCCCCCTTTTGAAAAAAAAAATCTGTTCTACAATGAAACTATTCTAACTCACTAGAACTGGAGCAAACTAAATGCCGAGAATTGCAATTTCTAAGATGCTCCATTTTAAACTAGTTGCTCCAAAAAAATAGGAGCAACTCAGGCTGAAACTTGAGCCCATTATAACAAAATACACCAGGACCAGGGCGCTGGCTTCATCCTTATACCAAATAATGTGCGTTGCTAACACATGAAATGACATACTGCATGCGAGTGGCTACAAAATATTTCATAGTGCATCTTGCTTCATCAAATTGTCAAGTGCTTATATTAATTACTTTTGGCTCCAACTGTAAAAGCAGTATTTGAACTGGCCCTAGGAAGGGGAGGAGGAGCAAGAAAAGAGGATAAATGGAAGGAGGGCTGGGCCAATTAATAGCTGAAATGATTATTGATATTTATAATTTACAAGTGAATTCTGCTCCATAATTAACTGTTGGTTGAATCCAAAAATGAGAAAGAAAAGACAAATTGGCCAATCATAGTAATAAAAATCTAGTGATGCTTGTTCCTTCCTTTTCTCAATCTGAAGTCAAGGATCTAGAATCTAATGTCATGTTACTAATCGTTAAGTTACACATCAAACTTCCAGTTAAAGTTACTTGAAGTAGGCAACATTTAAAGTCCCAAAAAGCCTTTTTAACACTCTCTGCACCAAATAAAAAATGTCTCCCATGCCAGGTGCCATTCCTTGATCAAAGAGGAAGACAGTTCACCTGTCCTCAGCACCCACCAGTGCTCCTTTGCAAG
The DNA here is from genome assembly GCF_044704955.1 of Pristiophorus japonicus. Lineage (NCBI taxonomy): Eukaryota > Metazoa > Chordata > Chondrichthyes > Pristiophoridae > Pristiophorus > Pristiophorus japonicus. Next base: position 12,840,070 of record NC_091990.1, read on the forward strand.
CAAACAGCAGGAGGATAAAAGCACCGGGTGTTAAAACAAAGACTCCAATTTTTCATATTCCCCCATTACCTATCCAGGCAAGCTGGGTTTAGCAACTCAGTACTGGCCCACAATGAATGATCCCATAGCACACCAAGAGTGATACATCAACCAAGTTACTCAACCTGACTGAGGTGCGAACTAAACATTTCGGTTGGCAACATGATGACTATGTGGTTGAGTTTGGACACTGTGGTTTATTTTTTTTCCATAAATTCATTCATTTAAGCCACTGTTGTCTTGTACACAAAATAGCAAAGCATGCATCAAAGGCTTTTTTTGACACAAGTGCATCGATTAACTACCCAAGTAATAAACCGAGTACTGACAAAATGCAGTGTGCATAGAGTTTTCCATCAATGCTGCAAGGTTTGTATGACCAGTTCAGCTGTCTTACAAGCAGTGCACAGAGTTCTTAACCCTTCATAATCACTAGCTGATGGCTCAAAGTATACGTTTGGCTATGTATGCACGATCATAAAATGAACTATTTATTCAGCTACAATTGTTCATTTTCTTCTTCTACACTCAACCTTTACTCAGTACAAATGAGAGAATCTAATATTTTCTCTGTACAGTTTCCATACCCACTAAATGTGAAAGAAACCCCATATGTAGTCACATTAAAAATATGTAACAAGGGTCATACCTGCTGTTTCAGATGAACTTCCTGTTGCTTCATGAGCTCACACATCCTCTGGCTTTCCACTGTCTCCTTTAACAGCTGAAGTCCAGACAAGAGAATAAATTTAGCAATATTTTGAAATCTGTTAAACATAGGCTAAAGGTAAATACTAGAAACATTCAGCAGGTCAGGCAGTATCTGTGGAGAGGAAGGGTTAACGCTTGAAGTTGATGACCGTTTGTCAAGAGTTCTGACGTCATCGACCTGAAACGTTAACCCTACCTTTCCCCCTCCACTGATGCTGCAGCGTGTTCCCTGAATTTTGTTTTATTTTAGATTTACAACACCTGCAGTATTTTGCAAATAGGAAATGCCACTGCCTGCATCCAAATCACAAACTTGTCCCTTCAGCATACATTTAAAATTGATATAAAGTTGCATTTTGACAGTGGGCCTTGAAAAGGTTCCAGCAGGATACCATTATCCAGGTGAGGAGCTTTTGTCAAGTGTAATACTGATAGTCCAAAATAACATTATAAAATCCATCAAACACCTGCGAGAACAAGAAATCCTGCAACACCTGTGAAACCAAAGAGGCAAAGCACGTTGCCTCTCTCCGGTGTCTAACATTTGGTCGTGAATTAAGACGTCAAACAGCTAATTGAATAGGCTAGGTAAGCCAGTCTACTCGGCTCTGGACAACTCATTCTCAAAGTGTGCAGGTCTCGTGACGTAGCTATGATAGTGTATGAGGTTTTGGGCTAAATTTGGGTCTCAGTGAGCAGGAAAAAAAAAATCAGAACTCTGAAGAGATCCCCTGAAATTGTCTGCAGAATTTGGATACATCTCTTTAGATGTAATTGACATCCTTTTGTTACTTGATGTATATTAGTGATTTCAGGTACTTTCAAATATTGTAGCATTTAATCACAAAAAATGCTTCTTTTGTAGCCGAAAAAAATAATAAATGTTCAAGTACATTACTTCGCAACCCAACTATATGCAATGAAGGAGTGCTTCCTAAGGGTTGTTAATTTTATGGAGAAAGATGAAACAAAAAGCTGACCAGCTTATTGATTGGCCGTTTTGAGCAGGTTTCCTAGGATCAGACTCCAAACAATAGCATCAGTGAGTTTAGTTGGGCACACACGAAGGGCTGGGTAAAAATCCTATCCATTCCCACCCCATAAAGATAAAAGTGTTAAAATTCACAATGATTGGGTTTCTAGTTATATTTTAAAACTATAAAACCAAATATTCCCCCAAAAAGGGACTTGCATATTAAACTATATTCAAATGCAAGACAGAAATAAAGCATTTTAAGGTAAATTTGCACAAAGTATAGTAATAAAATAATGTTACAATTTAATGAAAAAAAATAGAATAGAACATGAAATTCCCTGAAAATCAATGTGGCAATGTTTCCACAGACTTTATAGAAATGACGTGATGATCAAAAACACAGCTGGTTAGTTTACTTCCATTTCTCCACTAATGCACAAGCTCTGCTCGTAAACCAGGTCTTCCAATACAGTCAGATATCACCAACATTTCTTTGGATGCATTAAAATAGTAAAGCAAACACATGAATGTCATTTTGATGTTACAAATCATGATGTTACAGGAGTCAGGCAGCTATGGCCAGAGCCAAGATGGTGGACCCAGCAAAAGTTTCTTTGGAGTTCTGCTTTTTTCCCCCCCGGCTTTTCTACTTCTCATTAAAGGAGCCCACATTTAACAGGTGACATAAAGCCATAACATGATGGCACTCTGAAAAATCCAGCCCCTATAAATGGTATGCTTCAACAGCATTAATGCAGCTCGCTTTCACTAAAAGATTGCTTGGTTACAAGAGGCAACTCTAATGTAAAAATGGCAGAAAGTTATCATAAATTAAAAGAATTGTACAACAACTTATATTTATATACTGCCTTTAACATAGTAAAACGATCGAAGGCACTTCACAGGAACATTATCAAAACAAAATTTGTCACGGAGCGATACAAGGAGATAATAGTGCAGAAAGAGGTAGGTTTTAAGGAGCGTCTTGAAGGAAAAACAAGAGGCAGAAATGTGGAAGGGTTTCGTGAGGGAATTCCAGAGTTTAGGGCATTGGCAGCTAAAGGCATGACCGCCAATGCTGCAGCAATTAAAATCGGGGATGTTCAAGAGCCAGAAATGGCAGGGCGTAGAGATCTCGGGGTATTGCAGTGCTGAAGGAGGTTACAGAGATAAGGAGGGGTGAGGCCACGAAGGGAATTGAAAACAAGGATGAGAATTTTTTTTTAAATCGAAGGATTGCTTAACTGGGAGCCAATGTAGGTCAGCGAGCACAGGGGAGATGGGTGAAAGGTACTTTGTGTGAGTTACAACATGGGCAGCAGAGTTTTGGTTGCCCTTAAATGAGTTAAACTGTCTGTACAGTATCCGTAATAAAACAGGAGAACTGGAGGCAATAATATGGTGCAAGGAACCAGATGTAGTCAGGATTACTGAGAAATGGCTACAAAAAATTAGGACTGGACTGGGAATTATACATTGCAGAGTATAGCATATTTAGAAAAGATAGAGAGGGGAAAAGCAGAGGTGGAGTAGCTGTACTTATTAAAGATAACATAATGGCAGCAGAAAAAGGTATCTCAGCCAACAATAAGAAAGAAATAGAATCCACGTGGATCAATCACACTAATAGGGGTAATCTACAGACCACCTAATAGTGGAAGGGAGGTGGAGGAATAAATATGCAAACAACTTGGGGAAATGAGTAACAATCATAGAATACCAACCATGGAGGATTTCAATTACCCTGAAATTATCTGGCCTGAAGAGGTAGGTAAAGGGGATAAGGAAATGGAGTTTCTACAATGTGTACAGGACTCCTTTCTAACCAAGTATGCAAGAAGTCCAACAAGGGAGGATTCACTACTGGATCTGGTAATGGGGAATGAACCAGAGCAGATGAGAAGTAATAGTACGGGAACATCCAGGCAATAGTGACCATAATATAATACGATTCAGGATAATAATTGAGAAGTACATAAGCATAAAAAAGACCAGATTGGAGAAAAGCTGATTTTGAAGGGCTGAGAAGAGAACTTGGGAAAATAAAATGGAAAACAATATTGGCAAACAATGATGTCGGACAGCAATGGGAAACATTTAAAACGGTGTTCAACAGAGCCTAGGAAAAATATATTCTGAAAAGAAAACAGGAACGAACTAAACATTAATGTGGCAACATGGATCAATGAATACATGAAGGAAACTTGAGGCTAAGGAAAGGGACATTCACTAAGTACATGGACAGCAGAGGAGAGCATGAGAATACGAAGATAGGAAGAAGTCAAAAAAATTAAGGCAAAGAGGAACTATGAAATTAACTTATTAAGTAACATAAAACAAAATAGTAAAATATTCTACAGGCACATGGGAATAAAAAGGCAAGTCGGGATGGGAATAAGGCCACTAAGGGATGGACAGGATAAAATCAGTCAGCGATAGCGAAATAGAAACAGAAATTTACAGCGCAGGAGGCCATTTCGGCCCATCGTGTCCGCGCCGGCCGACAGAGTCACATGGCCCTTGATCAGCAGCCCTGAAGATTAAACACAAACCTACGAACAATGACAAATACTGAATAATTATTGCGCTTCAGTATTCACCGTGGAGACAGATCAGGTGGACATGACATTGGAAGACAAGATTAGAAATTATAAACCGTATTTAAGATATCTGGCCTGAAGAGGCAGGTAAAGGGGATAAGGAAATAGAGTTCCTACAATGTATACAGGACTCCTTTCTAACCGAGTATGCAAGAAGTCCAACAAGGGAGGATTCACTACTGGATCCGTGTATCTTAACAGAATCTATTACACATATTTAATATTTGTTAGAAAAAGTAATGCCAGAGGACTATCCGTGTGCGTGTGCATGACTGCGTGTGGAGCAGGGGAGGAAAAAGATCCAAGAATTTAATAATAACTCACATAATCTTTCTCCTTCTGGTGCCTTTCCTCTGCTTCTTTCAGCAGCTCCTGTGCTTGCTGCAGTTTGGCATCAATGAGTTGTTGTTGCAGGTCTTTGTGTTTAAATACCTTGTCAATATGCTGTGGACACATATTTTTTTCTTTTGTTAAACATTGAAATCAAGACGAGAAAAATCAAGCAATTCTCACATGTGCTATTTTGTTCTTCATCTCCACATTATAACTGCGATGAGCTCCTAAGCTTTGCTCATTTTGCTAGTGGGGAGTGTGCTTCACTGGGGCAAATGATGCTCGTTATATTGGAGTTCTTACTTTAGATATTAACCGCCTCCGCCCCCAGACCAATCCCATATACAAGCCCTTGCTTCTTACGACTCAGAATATGCCTTGATATGTTCAGTATCTTGGTAATTTATAGTGAGCGCAGGGTTCGAACAGAAAACCGCTGTTACTGTATTTCGGCTTATTGATCGTATCAAGTGCCCGAATGCAATCTTCCTGGAACGTTATGCAACATAGGCTATAAATTGCCAAATATACTATTAACCAATAAATGAGATATGTTAACATTTGTAATGACATGCTGCAGGTAAAGGCCTAACTAACCCTCCTCTAAAGGTAGACATAATGGTTATTCTTCTAAATTACAATCTAAGCTGGACAGAACTCAAGGCCCCCCCGAATATTAACCTTTACATGGTGGTTTGTTGCAGACCATCCATGGAGTCTCTCCAGCCAAACTCTCTGATAGCTTCAGGTGGTCTATCCAATTGGAAGCAGTCAGACTGAAGTATTTTTGAAAAGTATGACTAGGACAAAGAAAATTTAAAATGCACCTCAAACGCAAGAAGAAATGCCAGTCTAATTTACATATACTTGTATTTGGATTGAATGGCTTGGCCACTCAGACATCGGGTCAGGCACATCTATCTTCTGGGCCGATTGTATCGAATCAAGCTGGGCCGTTTGAGTAAACCTGATTTTTCAACTCCTTATGTACTGTTACAGAAATGATTATATAACGATAAAAAATTATTAATTTTTATCAGTTTGTTCTGAATTTCCCTCCGTTTGGAGAACACATTACCTCCAGCTGAGCTGCAACACTATACCTACCACTGGGGCAACTGCTTTGGGAATTATTAACCACTAAAATACAAATTCTTTTGCCTTCCATTTCTTTGGTCTGTGTGCTTTTATAGAGACAAGATAATCCTGGATATTCAACTGAAGTACCGTAACCTACAGGGCTACGGACCAAGAGCAGGAAAGTGGGATTAGACTGGATAGCTTTTTTCCGACCGGCGCAGACACGATGGGCCGAATGGCCTCCCTCTGTGCCGTAATTTTCTATGAACACATCAGGAACATAAGGAATTGAACTATCTAAATCCTGTAGCCTGTGAACAATGCTGGACAAAGGACAATTATCTCTTTGTATGTTTAATGCTTAAATTCCCAAGTAAGGAACGGTACAGATCACACACGAGGCAGGGTTTGCTGATCACCAATAATGCCGTGGCATCATACTGTAACTAATTTCTTTAAGTTCAAGTAATGAGATGTAAAGTTACTAAGTATCAAAATTACATCTTCGGTACAATGAAAGCTACAGACTGAAGTTCACTCGGGGTATTTTACATCCAAGCAGTTGAGTCTGTTATGGCAAGTATTATAGTTCAAGATATTTTTCAGTTTCCTTACCTCCTCTCTCAGTTCATACTGCTCTATCAGTTTCTTCAGTTTCTCAGCCAGCTCCATGTTCTCCTGGCGCAGTTTGGAATTCCGTTCATTATGTTGTTCCATCTGTGCCTGGATATCATTTAGAGTTACCTGGAAGTGAGAGGTGATCTCTTTGCGCTTCTCTTCCTCATCTCTTCCACGTTGAACACCTTCTTCCTGTGGGAAAATTGCCCAGCATAATTTGAATTATAATTTTCCACTGTGCCATTTAGTGATATGACAAGCATGTAATAAGAAGATAAGAAATAGGAACAGGAGTAGGCCATACGGCCCCTCGAGCCTGGTCCACCATTCAATAAGATCATGACTGATCTGATCATGGACTCAGCTCCACTTCCCTGCCCATAACTCCTTATCATTTAAGAAACTGTCTATTTCTGTCTTAAATTTATTCAATGTCCCAGCTTCCACAGCTCTCTGAGGCAGCAAATTCCATAGATTTACAACCCTCAGAAGAAATTTCTCCTCATCTCTGTTTTAAATGGGTGATCTCTTATTCTAAGATCATGCCCTCTAGTTCTAGTCTCCCCCATCAGTGGAAACATCCTCTCTGCATCCATCCTGTCAAGCCCCCTCACAATCTTATACATTTCGATAAGATCACCTCTCATTCTTCTGAATTCCAATGAGTGGAGGCCCAACCTACTCAACCTTTCTTTCCTCATAAGTCAACCCCCTCATCCCCAGAATCAACCTAATGAACCTTCTCTGAACTGCCTCCAAAGCAAGTATATCTTTTCGTAAATATGGAAACCAAAACTGCACGCAGTATTCCAGGTGTGACCTCACCAATACCTTGTATAGCTGTACTCCATCAGCATGAGAACCATTTACACTCTGTCAGCTTGGTCCTTAGAATCTTTTTCCTTTAAATTGGCTAAATGTTTTCCCCTCTATTTTTGTCTGTCCCATGTGATTGCAGGTGGGATGGGATAGATTATGTTTAATGGTGTGATAAGGATGCACGATGGCATGACAGAACAGGCTTGTCAGACCAGATGGTCTTTTGTCCTTTCTCATATGTCCTAATCGACTGTGTCACACAGTTCCACCCCAACATACTTTTGAATTTGCACCTACAATCAGATACAGTTGCAAAACTAAATGTGTAAGTTAAGCACAAATCAACTGCAAGACTTTATCGAGAGGGCCTATAAATAAACTACCTGTACAAGCGCCCAACTGACATCGTCTGTACACTTAACTAGTGATCACTTTACCTTGAGTGTTCGATTGTGGCGTTGCAGCTCACGGCACAGGCTCTCTAGTTTGCTGCGTGCCAGAATGGCTTTGCTGTGCTCATTCCGTAGGTGATCCTTCTCTTGGATGATCTGAGTTTGCTTCTTCTGTAGCAGTCTCATTTGCTTTTGAGTATTCCGATGCTCTTCGAGCTGCAGAAAGATCAAAGTTTTAGATCAGTTTCATTGTGATCGATGGATGGATTGTTGGCTTTTCCCCCTTAAATCGGCTAAATGTCTTTCCTTTTTTTGGTCTCTCCCATGAGATTGTGTGGCTGCAGGGGGATGGGATAGATTGGATTTAATGGTGTGATAAAAATGCAATTTAATTTCTGCCATACTAAGAACCATTTTTCTGAGCACATGCAACGTCAGCTTTACGTATCATAAGCCAACCTATCCAAGGCCAGTGGGGGCAGTATCTTACTACAGTGAAGATCAAGTAATGCAGTACAGTCAGCAATAATAACGCACAGGTAAGACTCGCTGATATGAGTCAATGTCATGATTGGGGAAAGAACTATACAGCAAAGATGCACTCCCTCCGCTCCGCCCCCCCAAAGTCATTTGCTAGCCCCTAATGTACACAAAATCCTCACTAGTGTTTACAGTATTCAAATGCCCAAGCCATCATGTCTGTTAATCACCCTTAAATTATGCTTTGAAAAGGAATATTGGGCCCAAGTTTCGGCCTCAGTTGCTCCTGATTTTTTGGAGCAACTGGTGTAGAACGGAATATCTTAGAAATTCAAATTTTCGGCATTTAGTTTGCTCCAGTTCTGGTCAGTTAGAACAGTTTCACTTTGGAACAGAAAGGGGGAGGGAAGGGGAGAGAAGGGGGAGGGAAGGGGCGAGAAGGGGGGGCAAGGAGAAGGGGGGGGACCAAGGAGAAGGGGGTGGGGGGTGGGGGGGGGGAGGAAGGCTGAACGGGCCGGGCCCGTCCCCAGCACCAGATTTACAGGTAGGTGCCGTTGGGTCGGGTCGGGAGCGCGGAGGGAGGTCGGGTCGGGTCCGGGGCGGTCGGGAGCACGGGTCGGGGGGGGGGGCGGAGGGGAAGGTGGTCAGGTCCGGTCCGGTCGTGGGGGCGGGAGCACGGGTCGGGTCAGGGGGGTGGTGGGAGCGAGGTCGGTTCGGAGTGGGGGGGGTCAGGTCGGGTGGGGGAGCATGGGTTGAGTCCAGTCCGGGGGGTCGGGTCGGGTCCCGGGGGGGGGGGGAAAGCGGGAATCGAGACGGGTCGGGAGGAAGCAGGAGCTGGGCGTGGGAGGCAGCCTTATGCACGTAGCCCCAGTGCTTCGGGCCCCTCCCACACAGTTTTGGGCGCCTGGAGCTACTGCACATGCGCGCCACTGTAGCGCGTATGTGCAGAGGTCCCGGCACTGTTTTCAGCGCAGGGACATGGCTCCGCCCCCCACCGCTCGTGCTGCGCCGCGCCCGGCTCGAGGACCAGCAGGGAGCCGGAGAATCTGTAAGTTTTTTTAGGCGCAATTTGTGGCGCGAAAAACGGGCGTCCAGGTCGGGGCTGCGCTGTTCGAGGCGCGGCCCGAAACTTGGGCCCACTGAAATGCAGAACAAAATCTTAAGTTTCAGGTTAACTAGCTGCAATGTATAAAGATTATAACTTTTAAGCCTTTTTAACTGACCATGTCTGCATACTTCTTGCAGAGTGCAGCAAGCTTCTCCTCTGGGGTGCTCAAAGTGTTCAGTGTCTGCATCAGCAATGTAATTTCTTTTCCTGGAAAAAGATGATCACAGATTTGAAATACAACACATTTTTCAACAGCGGATCATTGCATGAATATACTTTCAAATGTCGTCTTCACCATTTTTTCCCTCCCTCATTGCGTTCCTCATAATAGATCTGTTCATCAAGAACAGGGTGAAAATCTTTTCCGAAGACTTTGCTAATGCTGCATGCTAGGGACTGCATAGGTTGTATGGCTAACCCATAACCGACATACCACACTCACAGTTTATTCTTCTGAGGGCTACATTTAAAATGTCTGCACACTAGATGAAATACAAACCACATTTTATTTGGGAATGAAATCACACCGGACCAATACGGAGCGATCATTCAATGTATCTGCGTACTATACACTGGTATGTACATAACATTCTAAACAGCACAAAACTACACTTACCGTATAATAAAATGCTCATGTTAGAGATAGAGAAAAACTGAATACCAGAAATCTGAAATAACAGAAAATGCTGTAGCTGCACAGATCAGTCAGCATCTGTGGAAGAAAAAGTTAACAGATCTGCTGTGTATTTCCATCAACGTCTGGATTAGTCAGATTAAGTAGTCTGCACCGACTGATATTGAAAGACTATGTCCATATAAAGATGACTTACTGCAGGAATTCATATTTTCCCCTCAGAAATATATTCAGAAAAAACACTTGAACTTGGATCTAAACTGCCTTTTCAGAGTCACCACTTGAAACTGGCCACGAACTGCTCGAGAAACGGGTTGAATCTATACGTGCATTTTTTAAAGTTTGATACAGTGAAGCAAAGGAGCACAAAGTGTTTACAGAAACATAAAAACATTACAAGTTACTCTTCAATTTCACAATTTTAGTTTCATTTCATGCAACGTAACAGAATGTGCCAACTAATCGGTTTATGAAGCAGTTTTGTTCTGATTCAGTTATAGGAAATGTTCCCCCTAATTTTTTGGGAGTGCACAGTCCCTTTATGGGCAACTCAGCCATTCAAAGTTTCAGGGAGGTGTGAAATCTCCGAGTTGAGAAGCCGGTTGCAGCCTGCGTGGGACCTCCAGACAGCTGCACAGCCACGCAGCTTAAAGGGAACATTGGTTTAGGCCATTTAATATTCTATTTAAGTAAAAATTATGCAAAAAAAAATTAAAAGCTCACAAGGTTTGATGTCACATTGCAAAATGAACCCCCATTTAAAAAAAACGGCTGCTATTAAAATAGATCAATCTGTATGCCGAGTTATGGCAGTTGAGGAATTGAGATTAGTATAGTCTATGCTTTACTAGTATGAGAGTTAAATATTTACAAACCAAACTGAGCTGTTTTTTTCCTCCTTTAAATGATGTATGGGGAACTAGTATTGAAAATAGATGTCAAGGTGGGGAAAAGGAAAAATAAAATGTTTCTCTTGTCACTAAGCATTTGCTACAGCAACTCCCCCGTCTCTCACTGTATTATGTGGTATTTCCATTTGCCCCAATCAACCTCATGTCTTTGGTTTGGTGGTGGTGGTGGGGTTATTCAAGTAATGGTAAATTATGGGTAGTTTTGTATCATGCAGAGATGGTTCACTTCTGTTAAACCACCAAAACACATTCTCCCCCTTCCCCTGTCCCCTTTACCATATAGCCCGAATTCAAACCCAGAGCTGCAACTAATGCTCGAGTCAGTCCCCACTAGCTAACCATTTCAACACTGACAGGATTTTATCACCCCTCAAAGGAAAGCCTTACAATTGTAACAATCAGCTGTTATTGTGCTCGTTGTTACCTGCAACTCGGGAAGGATTTGATTCCAACTCCCAGCAGCTCAGTACCACTTTAATATATGAAATCCGAACCCGCAGGTTGGGAAATTACACAAATTGGGAGAACCTAAAAACTAAAGCGAGTCCACCATCGGAAAAAGGCACTAAAAGTAAAATATTTTTAAAAATCATTAAGATCTATCTGCTTAATTGACAAACAGAAAATCTGATGCCTTCCTGGAAGCTTTGCAAATAGAAAATATTTTAAAACTGGACAGGATAGCACACCTCAAATGGCGATTCCACCGGTGTAGGAGCTCCTTCAGGGTGAGGGGCAATATTGTCACAATTGGCCCTACACCTGCACACGCAGGCGGGGAATGGAGGCAGAACATACAGCATTGGAAATCCATCACTGCCTCATCAAGATGATGGGAGCCTAGCACAGGCACAAGAGGCACTACATGTATGCGTCATTTTCAGTTTAAAAGAAATCAATTTTCACAAATTGTTAATGGTTGCGATAGAGTGTAACCTTGGCAAATGACTCCTTCAAAAGGAAGCTTTGTTTCTCTGCACCCTTCCTCTGTGCAGTCACTGAATTTGACAACTGTTGCAAAGACAGTCACAGTTAGATTATGGGTGTAGCAACAAAAAAAAAAGTGTAATAACAAGGAGGCGATAGTCAGTGAAGTAGTGCAGTCCTTTATCATTTATATTAATGGCCTTATGCAAACCAATTCCCAATATTAAATTTGAATACGACAGTAAAATTGGAGATACAGTAGTGATGGATAATGCAGTTGAGGTTTCAGGGAAGGATATAGAATTGTTACACAACTCAGCAGACAAATAGCAAATTAAATTTAATACCAACAAATGGAAATCATTTGTCACCTCCATAACCTTCATCTCATCCAAAACTCTGCTGCCCGTGTCCTAGGCCACACCAAGACCCACTCACATCCATCACCCCTGTACCTGCTGATTTACATGCCTCAAGTTGAAAATTCCCATCCCATGTTTAAATCCCTTCAGGGCCTCCCCCTCCCCAAGTCTGAAACCCTCTCCAGCTCTACAACCTTGCAAGACCATGGTGTTCCTCTGATTCTGTGCATTTCACACTCACCGTTGGCAGCTGTGCCTTCAGCCAACTAGACCTCAAACTCTGGAATACTCTCCCCAAATCTCTCCGCTTCTCCAAAAACCAACCACTTTAACCAAGATTTTAGTCACCCCTCCTGATATCTTTTTTTGGCGTCTATCTTCGCTTCTGCAAAGCACCTTGGGACATTATTCTGCAATAAAGGCACTATATAAATGCAAGTTGTTTTGCTGTTATTGCATATTGCAAGAAGAATGAGGAACACAAGTATACAAGGGAGGGAATAGGAAGACTTTTAAAGTGCTAAGTCTCCTGTCACTTCTCCTGGTGCCTGTCAATGCCACAGCAATTGGAGAAGCAATTAAAAAAAGTAAATAATACTGGGATACATGGCCACAAGCCTGGAATATATGTCGAATACTGTTTCTTTTAAATGTCCTGGTCAAATTTCATTTGAAACACGATGTAAAATTCTAGTTACAGTACTTCAAAAGAGCCACAGACTCATTAGAAAGGGTGCAGAGGAGAATGAGAATGAGCTGTGTAGATGAGAGAACCTTAAGCTCAGTAATCTAGAAAGGTGTATAAACTATTGAATGACAGATAAGGTGAATCCAGATTATAATTTTAATGTTAACCATCCCAATAGATCAAGAGTAGAGAAAAATAAAGTTTTAAAAAGCTCTTTAAAAAAAATGATTTACACCAAAAGCAAGAAATATTTTGGAATGATTTATCAGGTAAGGTAATTGAACCAAAGATGCTAGGAGAGTTCGCGATGTAGTTGGCTACTACACTGGTTGAGCTGAAATGCTATGGAGTAGGCTGAATGGTCTTATCTCATCCTTAATGTTTTCTTTTGCAATACAGCTTTCTCAAGAAAGCTCCACTGAGTTTTGAAATGTTAGCTACATAAAAGACACCAACACAAATGGAAATATAGGGAATTGTTTGCCGTCCATTTTATTCAAAGTTAAATATAAGCTTGCCTGGGTAAAGTCAATTATTTGAAGACCTTGTAAAAGATTTAACCAATGGCTTCCCCAGTAAAAAGAAGTGGGTGAAGTAACAGGCCAGAAAGTCCAAGGCTTAATTCTTCATCTGTGCAGCACTTGGGGTGCCACAGTGGGTTTTAGTATCTTAAAGGGGAGCTAGGTTTCTGGACTGCTGTCTATTTCGCTAGAATAGAATCTTTTCCATTTACTGCAAATACTTTTCTTGTAAACTTTCAATAATTATGTACCCTTGTGTGATCATTCAACTCTGCCTGAAGTACTGCAACTCTCACGAGATCAGCCTTTTTATATTAGCAACAAATTAAATATAGAACACTGTAATCTACCGAGTTTAGATGGGATTCATAATATGAGCTTGGTTTGTTGTTTAACCATAGAACACATTATGAAATATCTATCTGTTGATTTTTTAAAAAAATGAACACATTATACTTTAGTCCTTGAAGCATTAACTGCAAATCAGTTAAAATTTCCATTTATACAGAATTAATTTACTAGTTATAATTAAATTTTTCAGATTATAGATACTGTTGTTATTAAATATTGTAAATAAGACTGATAGGACATGTAAACACCCAGTTGGATTTGCAAGTCTATGAACAGAAATTAAGTGGTCAACATTCAAAGCAACATGTGGATTTTGGAACGATCCTCATTTTGCTTCCCCTTGAATCTTAGTATTTCAGATCCTGCTGTCTTCCCAGGTCACCAGTGATTGTGGCTTATAGAATCCTAGCAATTTACAGCATGGAAGATGGCCATTAGGGCCTATCATCTCCGTGCCGGCCGACAAAGAGCTATCCAGCCTAATCCCACGTTTCAGCTCTGGGTCCGTAGCCCTGTAGGTTACGACACTTCAAGTGCATTTCCAAGTACTTTTTAAAATGTGGTGAGGGTTTCTGCCTCTACCACCCTTACAGGCAGTGAGTTCCAGATCCCCACCACCCTCTGGGTGAAGAAATTTCCCCTCTGAACCTCCTACCGATTACTTTAAATCAATGCTCCTTGGTTGTTAACCCCTCTGACAGGGGAAATAGGTGCTTCCTATCCACTCTATCCAGGCCCCTCATAATTTTATACACCTCAATAAGGTCTGCCCTCAGCCTCCTCTTTTCCAATCTATCCAATCTTTCCTTTTGGCTAAAATTCTCCAGTCCAGGCAACACCCTCGTAAAGCTCCCCTGTACCCTCTCTAGTGCAATCACATCTTTCCTGTAATGTGGCGACCAGAACTGCAAGCAGTACTCTAGCTGTGGCCTAACTAATGTTTTATACAGTTCAAGCATTCTATACCTCGGCTAATAAAGGCAAGTATTCACTAAATATATTCAAAAGGGAGTTAGATGAAGTCCTTACTACTCGGGGGATCAAGGGGTATGGCGTGAAAGCAGGAAGTGGGTACTGAAGTTTCATGTTCAGCCATGAACTCGTTGAATGGCGGTGCAGGCTAGAAGGGCTGAATGGCCTGCTCCTGCACCTATTTTCTATGTTTCTATGTTTCTATGTTTCTATTCAGTTTGCCTTCTTAACCACCTTATCTACCTGACTGCTACCTTCAGGGATCTGTGCGCTCCAAGGTCCCTTTGTTCCTCTACACTTCTCAGTGTCCTACCATTTAATGTGTATTCCCTTGCCGGTTAGCCCTCCCAAATGCATTACCTTGCACTTCAAGATTGAATTCCATTTGCCACTGTTCTGCCCACGTGACCAGTTCATTGATATTCTCCTGCAGTCTACTGCATTCTTCTTCATTATCAACCAAGCAAGTTATGCAGGAAGTTTGTGTACCTAATGAGAGGCAGTGCTTCAGACTGGCTTGGGAGTCAATTTAACATCAACTGATCTGGAAAACCACAACCACAAGAGAGCACTAAGGCAACGGTGATTTCCCCTCTGTCCTCCATAATTTCACTAGCTTTACTCTTTCATTTCAGTGTTTGTCCAGTCATGGAATCAGAGAAATTGTAGCACAGAAGGAAGCCTTTAACCCATCAGGCTTGTGTCAGTGCAGGCTCTTCAACAGAGCCCTCTACTCTAATCTTATTTCCCTGTCCTTTAACTGCATCATTTTACATTTTCAAGATGTTTTAAGAACAGTATTAACAGCATCAGTCTTGATGGAGAAAACTATAAATATGCTAAACTAATTCCAGAAGAGAGAAAAGTAAAAGTGTGATGCAATGTCACGCTGAACACCTTATAGTCCTTTATCTACAAGTTGGCTTACCTAGTGCTTTGGCTTTCTTTTTTTCTGGAGCTTTTTTCTGATCTTTGCTGTTGGGGACATCTCCATTCTCTTTCACATCTTCTACGCGAGCCTCTGCCTTCACCACTTTTTCAATCTCTTCATTCATCTCACTGCATTCGATCTCCCGCACGCCGTTTCGCAGAGGCTCGCTGTTAACACATTTCTCCGCTTCTTCCAATTCAGGAGATTCCTCAGGCTGCACAGCAGAACCATGCTCAGCCAGGTTGCAGCAATAGGTGTTCAGTATGTCTTCAAGCTGTCTGCTGAGCTCATCCGAGACATCAGCTGTTGAAGACTCAGGCTGGAGGGTATCCAAGGCATCTACAGCAGACGTCCCTTGGACAACTAATGATCCCTCACAGATACCTCCTGCAGTTGTTCCATTCAGTATGTCTTCACTGGTAGTTACATCACCATGGTTTTGTGCAAGCCCATTCTGACCATCAGATTTTTTGCTGGTTTGGTGATTGGCTTCAGGTCCAGCAACACCCAGACTGTCTTCTCTCCCAGCAGGGTCTGCTCTCTCTGCTACTGCAACGCCAACCATTGTCGTCTCATGGCTATCAGCAGGTGGACTGAACTTACTTTCAGAATCTTGATTCTTCATGGCTTACGTTTTACTGCACAGAAACAAAATAATATTAATTACCGTATACAGGTTGAACCTCCCTTATCCAGAACTCCCTTATCCAGAACCACCCCTCGTTCAGAACCATTCCCAGCCACCAGGTGGCGCATACGCAGAACTCCGACATGAACAAATTGAAGTCCTTTGTCGCTCCCGACTCCTGCAGTTGCTGACCTGGCCCCGCGATCCACTGCCACCCCCCACACGATCTCTCTGCCGCACTCCCAGCCCCAATATCCACTTGCTCAGTACCTGTACCATCCAATTTAACGTGATTACCCCTCATCCGGAAAAATCCCTTATCCAGAACAGGCCAAGTCCCGAGGGTTCTGGATAAGGGAGGTTCAACCCCTGTAGAATTCAAATACTTTCCAAAATTATAATTGTAATCTACAGAATCCAAATATTCCAGTCAGCCATTTATGCTAGCAGTTCAGAAACACACTTGTTTGGTGAAATGAATAATTGGGATAACCGTATATTCATTCCAAAGTTACCCTACATTAAATATTAATTCTGCACTTGTAAAATTTGGTGAACTTGGTTTACACACAGGGTGTAGCTGGTCAATTCAGGTAAGTGGTGCATGGATAAATAGTTTCCAAGTATCACAACACAGAACAAACACACTTTTTCAATTTGCCATTCCGCCTGAAGCTACGCAACATATGGCTTCTCAACTGGAAATGTAATCAAGACTGCAGCTATGGTTCGAGATTGGTTCCAACTTTTAGAAAAAAAATAGGAAAATAGAAAAAGGAGATGGGGTAACCCCGATAATAAAGGCAGTAGGGAAAAAGATGTTAGTGCAGAAAATCGGGATGTATAATCAGTATGGGTGGAGCTATGAAATAACAAATGGCAGAAAACACAGGTGGGAGTAGTTTATAGGCCCCCTAACAGTTGGGCAGGCCACATAGTCCACATGCCAGACACGAGACTCCCAAAGCAAGTGCTCTACTCGGAGCTCCTCCACGGCATTCGAGCCAAAGGTGGGCAGCGGAAACGCTACAAGGACACCCTCAAAGCCTCCCTGATAAAGTGCAACATCCCCACTGACACCTGGGAGTCCCTGGCCCAAGACCGCCCTAAGTGGAGGAAGTGCATCCGAGAGGGCGCTGAGCACCTTGAGAGTCATCGCCGAGAGCATGCAGAAATCAAGCGCAGGCAGCGGAAAGAGCGTGCAGCGAACCAGTCCCACCCACCCCCTCCCTCCCTCAACGACCATCTGTCCCACCTGTGATAGAATCTGTGGCTCTCGTATTGGACTGTTCAGCCACCAATGAACTCACTTCAGGAGTGGAAGCAAGTC
Source organism: Pristiophorus japonicus (assembly GCF_044704955.1). Lineage (NCBI taxonomy): Eukaryota > Metazoa > Chordata > Chondrichthyes > Pristiophoridae > Pristiophorus > Pristiophorus japonicus. Next base: position 12,857,481 of record NC_091990.1, read on the forward strand.
TTCTTCGATTCCGAGGGACTGTCTATGATGATGAACAGTAATAGTGTTGGACAGAGTAAAAATCAGGAAATTAGAGGAGCATGTAACAAGGATAACTTTAATCGAGGGAGACTTTAATCTTCATATAGACTGGGCAAATCAAATTGGCAGAAGTAGTTTGGAGAATGAGTTCATGGAATGCATTCAAGACAGTTTTCTAGAACAACATGTCAAGGAACCAACTAGGGAAGAGGCTATTTTAGATCCAGTATTGTGTAATGAGACAGGGTTAATTAGTAATCTTATAAAGGATCCTCTGTGGAAGAGTGATCATAATATAACAGAATTTCACATTGCGTTTGAGAGTGATGTGGTTAACTCTGAAACTAGAGTCTTAAATTTAAACAAAGCCCATTACGGATGTGTGAGAGGAGTTGGCCGAGGTAGATTGGGAAATTAGATTAAAAAATATGACGGTAGGTAGGCAAGCAATGGTAAACATTTAAAGAAATAATTAATAATTCTCAATGAATTATCATTTCCTTGAGGAATAAAAAGTTGAGGAATAAAAAGTGGTATGACCATGGCTAACTAGAGAAGTTAAGGATCCAAGAAATTGATAGGAGAAAATATAATGAGAGTAAACTAAAAACAGATTGTATGAGTTTTTACAAGTATGTAAAAAGGAAGAGTTGGTGAAAATGAATGTGGATCCCTTAGAGGCAGAGACAGGAGAAATTGAAATGGGGAATGAGGAAATGGCAGAGATGTTAAACAAATATTTTGTCTGTCTTCACAGTAGAAGACACAAAGAACCTGAAATTGTGGGGAACTAAGGTCTAATGAAAGTAAGAAACTTAAAGCAATTAATATGAGTAAAGAAAAAAAACAGGAAAAATGAATGGGACTAAAAATCGATAAATCCCTTGGACCCGATGGCCCACACACGAGGGTTTTTAAAAAGGTGGCTGCAGAGCTAGTGGATGCATTGGTTTTAATCTTCCAGATTTCCTTAGATCCTAGAACGGTCCCCCCCACCCCCCCGACCATGGATTGGAAGGTAGCAAATGTAACTCTGCTATTCAAGAAAGGAGTGAGAGAGAAAACAGAATTAATGGCCAGTTTGGACAGGTTAGATGCAGGAAGAATGTTCCCAATGTTGGGGAAGTCCAGGGGTCACAGTCTAAGGATAAGGGGTAAGCCATTTAGGACAGAGATGAGGAGAAACTTCTTCACTCAGAGAATTGTGAACCTGTGGAATTCTCTACCACAGAAAGTTGTTGAGGCCAGTTCGTTGGATATATTCAAAAGGGAGTTAGATGTGGCCCTTACGGCTAAAGGGATCAAGGGGTATGGAGAGAAAGCAGGAATGGGGTACTAAAGTTGCATGATCAGCCATGATCATATTGAATGGTGGTGCAGGCTCGAAGGGCCGAATGGCCTACTCCTGCACCTATTTTCTATGTTTCTATGTTAGTCTGACATCAGTAGCAGGGAAAATGCGAGAATCTATTATTAGGGACATGGTAACAAAACACTTGGAAAAATCACAATATGATTTGGCAGAGTCAACACAGTTTTATTTAAGGAAAATCATGTTTGAAAAATCTATTAAAAGTTTTTTGTGGGTGTAACTAGCAGGGTAGATAAGAGAAAATGAGTGAATACGGTATATTTGGATTTTCAGAAGGTATTCGATAAGGCACCATACAAGATTAGGGTCATCGGATTGGGGGAAATATATTAGCATGGATTGATGACAGAGTAGGAATCATTTTCGGGATGGCAGGGTGTAACTAGTTAAGTGCCGCAAGGATCAGCATTTGGGCGTCAGCTATTTACAATGTGTATCAATGAAGGGACTGAATGTAATGTTTCCAAGGTTACTGATGATTCAAAGCTAGGTGGGAAAGTAAGCTATGAGGAGGACACACAAACGATGCAGAGAGATATAGACTGGTTAGGTGATTGGGCAAGAACATGGCAGATGGAATATAATGTGGAGAAGTGTGAAATTATCCACTTTGGTGGGAAGAATGGAAAAGCAGAATTTTTTTTTTTTAAAAAGGTGACTCGTGAATATTGGTAGAGGGTTTTGGGGTCCTTGTACATGAATCACAAATTAACATGCAGATACAGCAAGAAATTAGGAAGGCAAATAGTATGTTAACCTTTATTGCAAATGTGTTGAAGTAAAGCTGCAATTATGTAGGGCCTTGGCGAGAGCACACCTGGAGACTGTGTACAGTTTTAGTCTCCTTACCCAAGGACGGTTATACTTGCCTTAGAGGTACAACAAACATTCACTAGACTGATTCCTGGGCTGTCCTACAAGGAGGAGATGGAGTAAAATGAGCCTATACTCTCTGGAGTTTAGAAGAATGAGAGGTGATATCTTTGAAACATACGAGATTCTGAGGGGGATTGACAGGGTAGATGCTGATAGGCTGGGAGTCTAAAACAAGTGGTCAGAGTCTCAGGATAAGGAGTCAGTCATTTAGGATTATGAGGAGAAAGTTCGACACTCAATGTTGGGAGTCTTTGGAATTCTCTGCCCCAGAGGGCTGTGGAAGATGAATCATTGAGTATATTCAAGATTGAAACCGATACATTTTTGGCCACTAAGGGAATCAAAGGATTATGGGGATAGGGCGCAAAAGTGGAGTTGAGGTCAAAGTTCAGCCATGATCTTGTTGAATTGCAGAGCAGGCTCAATGGGCCGTACGGCCTACTTTTGCTCCTATTTCTTCTGTACCCTGTTTATACTGCCTGCCTGGAATTGTAATTCTCCTCTCGGGAGGTTAAAATTGAAATGTTTGGAGCAGGCAGGCAGCAGCATCTGCACACTCAACTTGTATATTAACTCCAGGTAGATTTAAAACTTTGTAAACTATGTTTGACACCAGACTGGAGTCCTACTTTATGTCATATCCATCCCGAGTTGCGCACTGCTTCTCTGGAGTCAGGTTGAACCTCAACTCTTGTTGTGCCATAACTTTAGTGTTGCTGTGAAGTTCAAGTTACCGTATACACCAATCCCCCAAAATATAAACAGAGCTCAATTAAGGAACACAAACACTCAATCTCAAGCCTCAATGAAACCTATCCCAAACTAGACCTATATTCATCTTTAACTGCACCGACCTTAAACGTTATTCCTAGCACCAGTTAGTTAGACAACGATCGAGGAAATAAATGCTGAACTGGTTAAAAGTGAGATGACAGATTAAAGTGAATAAAAAGCAAAGTATTAGAGAAGATAATTTAACAAAAGGAGGACAAAGTGCCAGGACTTGACAGGAACATCCAAGGATCCTGAGAAATGGGCCTGTTTTTAAAACTAAACCAATAGGGATGAAACTGAGTTGCCCCAGTGTCACCAAACAAAGACACAAAAATCATTGTACCAAGTGCCCCAGGGCAACACTAACATAACAAAATAAATAAAAGGTATAAATAAAGTAACATGCTTAATAAAACAACAGAAAAACAATTCAACAATTAAATATTATTATAAACATTTAAGATACAACGTGTACACTGCGTGGGAAGAAATAGCAGAATCCCGAGAAATTAGGTTTCAGGGCTCTACGGAGAGTGAATGCATGTTGAAGAACTAAAGTGGCCATGGTACTATTAATTTCCAAAGAGACACCTGGGTAATTACAGAACAGTGAGTTTAATATCTGTGGTAGTGAAAATTCTGGCATCTTTAATTAGTAAATATCTAGATGGAGAAAATAAGTAGAAGCAGCCAACAGGGATTTCAAGAGAAAATTGTGCATGACAAATTTGATAAGAATTTTTTTGAGGTGAAGGATATGGTGGATGAGGGAAAAATTCAGTGGATGTGGTGTACATGGACTTTCAGAAAGCCTTTGAGAAGGCACCATACAGGAGATCACTGGAAAATATTTTAAAAAGTATGGAACTAGGGAAAGGGTAGCTAAATTGGATTAAAAAATGGTTAGAAGGAAGAAAACAGAATAGGAGTGAAGGGCAGTTTCTCAGTGGTTGGAGTGAGTTGCAACATCCTGTTAATTGTGCATATCAGAGATGTGAATATAGTGCGAGCGGGAATGGTGACCAAATTTGCAGAAAATACTAAAGAGGCACAGCAAGTAATTACAGGTACCAAAGAAAGTTACATGAGGATAGTGACAAGATGCTGGAATGGGGAAAAAAGTGGCAGATGGATATCAACGTTAGAAAATGTGAAATGGCATATTCTGAGTGTAAAACATTTAATTATACTTTGAATAGAGAAAGGCTGTTCGATGTCGAATGGTAGAGGGATTTGGGGGATCTGGTTCACAACACATTAAAAGCAGCCGTCAAGTGGGTACGGCCATTAAAAAAAGCAAATTAAATAATGGCTTTATACCTCTTAACCAATGGTTAAAAAAGGCCCATTTCTTAACCGATAAGGGAATAAGGGGTTATGGGGAGCGGGCAGGGAAGTGGACCTGAGTCCAAGATCGGATCAGCCAAGATCGTATTAAATGGCGGAGTAGGCTCGAGGGGCCGTATGGCCTACTCCAGCTCCTATTTCTTATCTTATGTTATGTCTTATGTTATAAAAATCAAGATACAATGGCAAATTGATTCAAAACCTTACTAAGACCATAGTTAGACTACTATATCATCATCATCATAGGCAGTGCCTCGAAATTGAGGAAGACTTGTTACCACTCTAAAAGTGAGTTCTCAGGTGATTTAACAGTCCAATATGGAATCCACAGTCTCTGTCACAGGTGGGACAGAGACAGTGGTTGAAGGAAAGGGTGGGTGGGGAGTCTGGTTTGCCGCACACTCCTTCCGCTGCCTGCGCTTGCTTTCTACATGGTCTCGGCGACGAGACTCAAGGTGTTTGGCGCCCTCCCGGATGCTCTTCCTCCACTTAGGGCGGTCTTTGGCTAGGCCAGGGATTCCCAGGTGTTGGTGGGGATGTTGCATTTTATCAAGGAGGCTTTGAGGGCGTCCTTGAAATGTTTCCTCTGCCCACCTGGGGCCCGCCGGCCGTGTAGGAGTTCAGAGTAGAGCGCTTGCTTTGGGAGTCTTGTGTCAGGCATGCGGACAATATGGCCCACCCAACGGAGCAGTTTTGGGCTCCATACTATCGGATGTTGAGATAATAGAGAGGGTATAGCACACATTCACTGGGTTGCTGCCTGGTATCAGGAAATATAAAACTAAGACTTGAAATATTGGGAGTGTTTACATTGCAAGATAACTGGATAGAGGTGTTTAAAATTATGAAGGGATGGGACACAGTATATTGAAACAAACCTTTTTGAAAATTGTCGAATGTTTTCTTTACTTCTCACTCAACTCAATGTTCAGAAACGACAAACTGAGTCTTAAATGACAAGCATTCCAACGTCAGCTTCAGAAATAGTGGACTCAGTGTTGCTTCAGTCCAGAAACAACTTAAATATTTATCAGAAATGTGATCTTAATCTTGCTGCAACAATATATTAATTTCGGTTGATAAAAAGAAACACACTGCCCGTGAAATTGTATGCCAGCACAAGTCACCTCCTTCAGAAGCGAAAAGAATAACATTAAAATGGCTAAAAATTGGTGATCTCCAAGCTATAATACAATCTCAGGGTTCAGGTGGCAAGTATAAACTTCTCAAAATTTGCTTTTGAGTTTAGGACACTTTCAGACTCCCTTTGATCTTCACTATTAGTTATCACTCCCAGCTATCCAGTAGTCTGTATGTATCATACAGCCATGCATATACTGGGAAAGCCAGAAATATAGGGAAAAAACTTTATAAATGAAAAGAATTCTGAAAATCTTACCAGGGGTTACTAACTTAAACCTGAAGTGGTATATTAAGGAATATTTCAAAGCAGGAATTAAGTTTTGAAACAAAATGTATCTAACATTGTAGGCACAGGAACCCAACATAATCGGCACAGGAACCCAGCAAAAACACCTTTAACAAACTGGTAACTGGAATGATTGTTATAGGAATAAAGACTGAAATCATCAAGTAATTCATCGTACACCAGGATTCCCGAGATGGCAAGGCAGTTTGCCACGGTTGACAGGTGGAGATTTGAGGATTAAGAGATATTTTGGAGTTTTGCTTGATTACCTATGATTATTTACGAGTATCTATGCAGAACTTTCTGAGAACAGTAAATGGGCGGGGTAGAGACCATGACAGGTAAATGACAGATGTCTGTGGAAGGAGTGGAAGGAGTTTCCCACATTACAACAGTGACTACACTCAAAGTACTTCATTGGTTGTAAAGTGCTTTGAGATGTCCTGTGGTCGTGAAAGGCGATATATAAATGCAAATCTTTTCTTTTTAAGTTCCTAAAGGAGATACAGTTACAAACTACTTGCTGGAAATCAATACATGAATCTCATAATATGACAGTTCCTTAAAGTAACCTAGGAAAGCTTTCTTTTGTTAATGGGACAAAGGGTTAGAGAAAAAAAACTTGGGAGATATAGAGAGGTATTTTTTTTTAAACTGCCAAGACCTTAACCATTTACCAGATAAAGAATTCAGGCTGATCTGTGCATCAAACAAAAATCCAACCTCACCAGATGTGAGCCAATCTCAAAGAGGAGATTTCAAGATTAATGGAAATACTCGTTTTACGGTGGCACAACTTGGGAGGGAAGAAACGGTGACATTGTGACGGGACGGTTGCGCAACAAACGATAAACGACCACAATCGGTGGCTAAAAGCAAATTGGGAGCATTGCCTGAACCCCGGGGGCTATAGCCCGTCTACCCAAAGGGCCAGGGCCGGGGCCGGTCCCTCCCAATCCCGGGGCACAGCATTGCCTGACCCCTGGGGTCAGGGCGTGAACCCCCGGGGTCAGGGCCTGTCCCTCAATCTCGAGCCAGAGCGGGGCCTGAACCCCAGCCCCCCTCACCTTGCAGCCGCTCACAGTCCCATTAGCCCGAGTGATATCCCTCTCCCTCTCCCTCACCCTCACCCTCACCCTCACCCTCACCCTCACCCTCACCCTCACGGCCAGCGGCCGCCACGTACTTTACCCGGAGGCCGCGCTTGCCGCTCCGCCAGCTCTCCCCTGGACTCCGACAGCCGACAAACCGGAAGCGCCTGCGCGTCACCCCGCACCAACCAATCAGACAGGCGGCGCGGGAGCCAGCGCGCGCACTCGCGTCGGGCAAGCTGGACGGCCAATCGGCATCGAGAGAGAAAAGCCACTTCCCCTTAGTGGGGCGGAAGTCTGTCGCCGCGCATTCTGGGTATTGTAGTTCAAGCGCGCCATCCTTTCCCAGGGCCCAGGAACAGTCGGAATTGGCCCAGCGCCCCGCGGGGGGGACTGCTCCCTGGGCTGGGCGTCTGCGCAACTCACACTCTGCCAAGTGGCAGGCTCTCTTCATTTGCCGGCATTGCACGGACTGCGTGGCTTTAATATTGGTTCACTTTGCAAATTTATCCTCAATTCAAAAAAAAACATCTTCACAGAATCAAAGAGCACAGAAGGAGGCCATTCGGCCCATCCTGCCCGTGCTGGCTCTCCCTAAAACTATCCAAGTTATTCCCCCCCACCTCCCTTCCCCAGCAACTTTCCCCCGTGTGCTGTTTCATTTTCTGCATGTAAAGAAACAAAGCTACCAACCTGCGAGCTGCTGCGAGCCTGCACCAAGCAGCATCAGGAAGACGTTTCTTCTGACTCTTAGGTTTTGATTTCCTTCAGACGTTGTGACATCAGCAGTCCGACCGCCAGTTGCTCGTTTTTTCCCGCTTTGGGCATAGGGGGAACTTGGGATTTTCCACAAAAAGGCAAAGTGTAATTAGATTTTTATTTCCGGGTTGGCAAGGAGAACTTTGTGTCCAGGCTGTTTTCCACAATGTAGATTTTAAAAGGAGTATTTGTAAGACAATTGATTTTGGAGAAATTGTGTGATTGATTAAAAACGATGGACAAATTCTGATATCTCCTTACTATACAGTATAAATGCACACGAGGCCCATACTTGAGAGAAGGTCACTCTGTGACCCATTATCTTCATCACTTGAGGTCTTGGTAAATAAAAGGTGGGTGGAGCTTCCCCTTTTATACCTGAAAGTTCAGGTTAGGCGTGTCTCCCATAAGTTCGCCCCTAGTGGTCAATGTTCTCAATGTGTACAACTTAGGTCAGCTTATACATGGGTTACAATGATAGTTGAATACATGGCATCACCTCTCCCCCCAAAGTCTTATTAGGATCGCAGGTTAAGTCGCTCTGGTGGTTTACGCTCCCTTGTAGAGCGCCTGAGTTGGGGCTCCGGTTGTTGGGCGCTGGCCTGAGTGGCTGCTGTTTGCGGTGCCTCAGGCCTGTCCAGACTGCCCACAGTGACTGGGCTCTCCTCCACTTGGTTCCGGTGTTCGGTCACCTGTGGTGGAGTAAACTCTACCAACCAAAAACTACAACCAGAAACATTTTTCCCATGAAAGGACCTGCGTAGTCCACATGGATGCGTGACCATAGCTTGGAGGGCCAGGACCAGGGGCTAAGAGGGGGTTCCCTGGGTGCGTTGCCCAGCTCAGCATACGTGTTGCACCTGCGAACAAAGTTCCAGGTCTGTATCTATCCCTAGCCACCAAACGTGTGACTTGGCAATTGCCTTCATCATGACAATGCCCAGGTGCTCATTGTGAAGTTCTCTGATAACCACCTCTCTGCCCATCTGGGGCATGACTACTCGGTTTCCTCACAGTAGGCAATCAGCCTGAATCGAGAGTTCATCCTTGCGCCTGTGAAATGGTTTAAATTCCTCAGGGCATGCCCCGTACGTAGCTGCCCAGTCCCCAGTCAGGACACATTTCTTAACTAAAGACAGTAGCGGGTCTTTATTTGTCCAGACTTTAAGCTGACAGGCTGTCATAGTTGAGCCTTCGCTTTCGAAAGCTTCAACAGCCATGACCATCTCAGCAGCATGCTCAGTTGCCCCCTCAGTGGTGGCTAGTGGGAGCCTGCTGAGTGCATCGGCGCAGTTTTCAGTGCCCAAATTGTGTAGTTATAGGCGGCTAATGTAAGTGCCCACCTCTGTATGCGGGCCAATGCATTCGCATTTATGGCCTTGTTGTCAGCCAACAAGGACGTTAGGGATTTGTGATCCGTCTCCAGCTCAAATTTCCTGCCAAACAGGTACTGGTGCATTTTTTTTATTGCATATGCACATGCTAGCACTTCCTTTTCTAGCATCCCGTAGCCCATTTCTGCCTGGGACAGACTTTTGGAGGCACAAGCTAGCCGCTGTAACTGACCATTGGCATTCACATACTGCAATACACACCCGTCCCCATAGGACGATGCATCGCACTTTAAAACGAATCTCTTACACGGGTCATATAACGTTAACAGTTTGTTGGAGCATAACAAATTGCGTGCTCTATCAAAAGCCCTTTACTTGCTGTCCCCCCCAGCCCCAATCGCGACCTTTGTATAGGACCAAGTGTAGCGGCTCCAACAGCGTGCTCAATTTGGGAAGAAAGTTAACAAAATAGTTCAGGAGCCCCAGGAACGAACGCAGCTCCATCGTGTTACGGGGTCTAGGTACTCCGTTTTGGACGTAGTAGGTCCGATCCCGTCTGCTGCTACCTTCCTCCCCAGTAAATCTACCTCTGGAGCTAAGAAGACGCACTTCGCCTTTTTCGGTCGCAGCCCTACCTGGTCCAGTCTGCGTAGCACCTCCTCCAGGTTGTGGAGCTGTTCTTCAGTATCGCGATCCATGATGAGGATGTCGTCTTGAAAAATCACTGTCCTTGGACTCGACTTGAGGAGGCTTTCCATATTTCGCTGAAAGCTCGCGGCGGCCGAACGGACATCTGATATACTCAAACAACCCCTTGTGTATCGTGATGGTGGTCAGCTTCTTCGACTCACTCGCCAGCTCCTGGGTCATGTAAGCTGAGGTCAGGTCCAATTTTGAAAAAAGTTTGCCACCAGATAGCTTCGCAAAGAGGTCCTCCGCTCTCGGTAGCAGGTACTGGTCTTGGAGTGACACCCGATTGATGGTGGCCTTGTAATCGCCACAAATCCTGACCGACCCATCCGCCTCGAGCACCGGCACGATCGGGCTCGCCCAGTCACTGAATTCGACTGGCGAGATAATGCCTTCCCTCAGCAGGCGGTCCAATTCGCATTCTATCTTTTCCCGCATCACATACGGCACCGCTCTGGCCTTGTGGTGTACTGGCCTGGCGTCCAGGTTTATGTGAATCACTACCTTGGCCCCCATGAAAGTGCCGATGTCGGGTTGAAATAATGAGTCAAATTTGTCCAGGACCTGTAAGCATGATACTCGCCCCATTTCCAGTTCATGACAGCAAGCCAACTCCTCCCCAAGTAGTGCAGGACCGTCCTCTGGGACAATCCAGAGTGGCAACCTGTTCTCCAAATCTTTGTGGGTCACAGCTACTGTGGCGCTGCCTAGCACCAGAATGATCTCCTTTGTATATGTCCGTAGTTGTGCGTCAATCGGCAATAATTTTGGCCTCCTGGCCCTGGACACCCACAACCTTTCGAACTGTTTGATACTCATCAGGGACTGACTTGCCCCCATGTCTAGCTCCATTAATACTGGGATGTCATTGAGGAGCACTTTCATCATTATCGGTGGCGTCCTGGTGTATGAACTGTATATGTGCTCCACATGGACTCACTGAACTTCAACTTCCAACAATTTCCCCCAGTATTCATTTGGCCTCGTAGGGATTACATCGGGCCCATCCTCCTCGTACATCAACCTGGCTACAGGCTTCCAACATATATGCCCCAAGTGACCGCTGACGTTGCAGTTTCTACAGGTATATTGCTGATACCTGCAAGCTCTGGCTGGGCGTTTGCCTCCACACCTCCAGCATGAACTGGAGACCCCGTTGTTGGAAACAAAAGGTCCATTACCAGTCGATCGTCTCTGACTTTCTCTGTAACTGTCCTTAAATGCACCATTAACCGGTGTTGATGGCCCTATTATTGGCTGCATTGTCCATTGCGATGGCATGAATTGCCGTTCAGCTAGCCATTGTCTCTGTTGAATTCCCCCTTTGGGTTCGACTACATGCTGGGGCATGTCCGATTGCCCTCGTCTGTCTAGAGAACTGTGTGTCACGTTAACAATGTTGACTCCCTGGTCGTTTACCGCATTTGAGCCAAGATTTTGGTCATACATCATTCTGGTCTCTTCCTCCCGAGATAAATGTCTGGGCTATCAGAGCCGTCGCTTCCAAGGTCAAGTCTTTGGTCTCAATCAGTTTCCTGAAAACCCCAGCATGCCTGATGCCCTCAATAAAAAAGTCTCGCAGCATCTCCGCTCAGCATGCATCTGGGAACTTACATAGGCTCGCCAGTCGCCGGAGATCTGCCACGAAGTCTGGAACGCTTTGCCCTTCTCGCCGCCAGTGCGAGTAAAACCGGTGTCTCGACAGGTGCATGCTGCTCGCCGGTTTAAGGTGTTCCCGATCAACTTACTGAACTCTGAACGTCTTGTCCGCCGGCTTCTCTGGCGCAAGAAGGTCCTTCATCAGGGAGTACATTCTGGATCCACAAACCGTCAGATGAGCCCTGCATTTGTCGGCCAAATCCTGTCCCAACCATTCCTTAGTGACAAAACTTTGCTGTAGTCTCTCAATAAAGTCATCACAATCATCACCAACACAGTACCTCTCTTCTGTGCTGCTAGTGGCCATGCTCGCATGGTTTAAATCCCAGTTTCTTGTCGCCAATGATATGTCCTTACTATACAGTATAAATGCACACGAGGCCCAGACTTGAGAGGTCACTCTGTGACCAGTAACCTTTATTACCAAGACCTCAAGTGATAAAGGTGGGTGGAGCTTCCCCCTTTATACCTGAAAGTCCATGTTAGGAGTGTCTCCCACAAGTTCGCCCCTAGTGGTCAATGTTCTCAAGATGTAAAACTTAGGTCAGCTTACACATGGGTTACAATCATAGTTGAATACATGAGAAATTCAAACTTACATTTTCATTTACCAATTCAGTTTGAAGTCTCTCAACCGCTACGTCCAGCATCAGAGTCTTGAACCAGGATCGGGACGGTGGGGGGAAAGCGAAAGAGGAAATGGTTCCCCTGTCCTACCTCCCCTTCCAGCCCACCTCAGGTAGGTGCGTATCTATCCAAAACTCCATACCATTATGAAGAGCACATCCTCAAAAGTACAACTAGGGCCTCTGTTACATTGATACGTAGCTGTCGTTCCATCTGCAGACACAATGGGCCAAAATGGTCTCCTTCCATGCTGTAAATTTCCATGATTCCCTTTAGTCCTGTATTCCCCCCTCGTAATCAACAAGTATTTATATAGCACCTTTAACATAGTAAAACATCCCAAGGCGCTTCACAAGAGTGTTTTAAGATGAAATAAATACATTTAACACTGACCCACTTAAGACATTACAGCTTTTAACCAAAAGCTTGGTCAAAGAGGTAAGTTTTAAGGAGAGTCTTAAAAGAGGAAAGAGAGGGAATGAGTTCGATAACTTAGGGCCTAAGCAGCTGAAGGCACGGCCACCAATGAACAATTATAATCAGGGACGCCCAAGAGGGCAGAATTTGAGGAGCACAGACATCTCGAGGGGGATTGAGAGGCTGAAGGGGATTACAGAGATAGGGAGGGGCGAGGCCATGGAGGGATTTGTAAACAAGAATGAGAATTTTGAAATCGAGGCACTGCTTAACCAGGAGCCAATGTTGGTCGGCGAGCAGGTGATGGGTGAGTGGGACTTGGTGCGAGTTAGGACAAGGGCAGCTGAGTTTTGGATCATCTCTCGTTTATGTAGGGTAGTATGTGGGAGGCCAACCAGGAGTGTGTTGGAATAGTCAAGTCCAGAGATAACAAAAGGCATGGATGAGGGTTTCAGCAGCAAATGAGCTGACGCAGGGGCAGAAACGGGCAATGTTACGGAGGTGAAAATAGGCGGTTTTAGTTATGCCTCGATATGTGGCTGGAAGCTGATTTCAGGGTCAAATATGACACCTAGGTTGTGAACAGACTGGTTCCATCTCAGGCATAGAAAACATAAAAATAGGTGCAGGAGTAGGCCATTCGGCCCTTCGAACCTGCACCGCCATTCAATAAGATCATGGCTGATCATTCCCTCATTACCCCTTTTCTGCTTTCTCTCCATGCCCCTTGATTCCCTTAGCCGTAAGGGCCATATCTAACTCTCTCTTGAATATATCCAATGAACTGGCATCAACAACTCTCTGCGGCAGGGAATTCCATAGGTTAACAACTCTGAGTGAAGAAGTTTCTCCTCATCTCAGACCTAAATGGCCTACCCCTTATCCTAAGATTATGTCCCCTGATTCTGGACTTCCCCAACATCAGGAACATTCTTCCCACATCTAACCTGTCCAGTCTCATCAGAATCTTGTACGTTTCTATGAGATCCTCTCTCATCCTTCTAAACTCCAGTGAATAAAGGCCCAGTTGATCCAGTCTCTCCACATATGACAGTCCAGCTATCCCTGGAATCAGTCTGGTGAACTTTCGCTGCACTCCCTCAATAGCAAGAACGTCCTTCCTCAGATTAGACGACCAAAACTGAACACAATATTCCAGGTGAGGCCTCACCAAGGCCCTGTACAACTGCAGTAAGACCTCCCTGCTCCTATACTCAAATCCCCTAGCTATAAAGGCCAACATACCATTTGCCTTCTTCACTGCCTGCTGTACCTGCATGCCGACTTTCAGTGACTGATGAACCTTGGCACCCAGGTCTCATTGCACGTCCCCTTTTCCTAATCTGCCGCCATTCAGATAATATTCTGTCTTTGTTTTTAACCCCCAAAATGGATAGCCTCACATTTATCCACATTATACTGCATCTGCCATGCATTTGCCCACTCACCTAACCTGTCCAAGTCACCCTGCAGCCTCTTAGCATCCTCCTCACAGCTCACACCGCCACCCAGTTTAGTGTCATCCGCAAACTTGGAGATATTACATTCAATTCCTTCATCTAAATCGTTAATGTATATTGTAAAGAGCTGGGGTCCCAGCACTCCACTAGTCACTGCCTGCCATTCTGAAATGGACCCATTCATCCCTACTCTCTGCTTCCTGTCTGCCAACCAGTTCTCTATCCACGTACCCCCAATACTATGCGCTTTGATTTTGCACACCAATCTCTTGTGCGGGACCTTGTCAAAAGCCTTTTGAAAGTCCAAATACATCACCATCCACTGGTTCTCCCTTGTCCACTCTGCTAGTTACAGCCTGAAAAAATTCCAGAAGATACATCAAGCAGGACTTCCCTTTCATAAATCCATGCTGACTTGGTCCGATCCTGTCACTGCTTTCCAAATGCGCTGCTATTTCATCCTTAATGATTGATTCCAACGTTTTCCCCACTACTGATGTCAGGCTAACCGGTCTATAATTACCCATTTTCTCTCTCCCTCCTTTTTTAAACAGTGGTGTTATATTAGCTGTCCTCCAGTCCATAGGAACTGATCCAGAGACGATAGACAGTTGGAAAATGATCACCAATGCATCCACTATTTCTAGGGCCACTTCCTTAAGTACTCTGGGATGCAGACCATCAGGCCCCAGGGCTTTAATCGGCCTTCAATCCCATCAATTTCCCGAACACAATTTCCCACCTAATAAGGATATGCTTCAGTTCCTCCTTCTCACTAGATCCACTGTCCCCTAGTACATTCGTAAGGTTATTTGTGTCTTCCTTCGTGAAGACAGAACCGAAGTATTTGTTCAATTGGTCTGCCATTTCTTTGTTCGCCATTATAAATTCAGCTGAATCAGACGTTTGTCTTCATTAATCTTTTTCTCTTCACATATTTATAGAAGCTTTTGCAGTCAGTTTTTATGTTCCCTGCTAGCTTCCTCTCGTACTCTATTTCCCCACTCTTAATTAAACCCTTAGTCTTCCTCTGTTGAATTCTAAATTTCTCCCAGTCCTCAGGTTTGTTGCTTTTTCTAGCCAATTTATATACCTCTTCCTTAGTTTTAACACTATCCTTAATTTCCCTTGTTAGCCACATTTGAGCCACCTTCCCAGTTTTATTTTTACACCAGACAGGGATGTACAATTGCTGAAGTTCATCCATGTGATCTTTAAATATTTGCCATTGTTTTTTCCACCGACAACCTTTAAGTATCCTTTGCCAGTCTATTCTAGCCAATTCACGCCTCATACCGTCGAAGTTACCTTTCCTTAAGTTCAGGACCCTAATTTCCGAATTAACTGTGTCACTCTCCATCTTAATGAAGAATTCTACCATATTATGGTCACTCTTCCCCAAGGGGCCTCGCACAAGATTGCTAATTAGTCCCTTCTCATCACACATCACCCAGTCTAGAATGGCCAGCTCTCTCGTTGGTTCCTCGACATATTAGTCTAGAAAACCATCCCTAATACACTCCAGAAAATCTTCCTCCACCGCATTGCTACCAGTTTGGTTAACCCAATCAATATGTAGATTAAAGTCACCCATGATAACTGCTGTACCTTTATTGCACACATCCTTTATTTCTCATTTGATGCTGTCCCCAACCTCA
This sequence comes from Pristiophorus japonicus, assembly GCF_044704955.1. Classification (NCBI taxonomy): domain Eukaryota; kingdom Metazoa; phylum Chordata; class Chondrichthyes; family Pristiophoridae; genus Pristiophorus; species Pristiophorus japonicus. The sequence continues at coordinate 12,872,995 of NC_091990.1, forward strand.
CTACTGTTTGGTGATCTGTACACAACTCCCACTAACGTTTTCTGCCCTTTGGAATTCCGCAGCTCCACCCATACCGATTCCACATCATCCAGGCTAATGTCCCTCCTTACTATTGCATTAATTTCCTCTTTAATGCCACTCCGCCTCCTTTTCCTCTCTGTCTATCCTTCCTAAATGTTGAATACCCCTGGATGTTGAGTTCCCAGCCTTGGTCAACCTGGAGCCATGTCTCCGTGATGCCAATTACATCATATCCATTAACTGCTGTCTGCGCAGTTAATACGTCCACCTTATTCCGAATACTCCTCGCATTGAGGCGGAGCCTTCAGGCTTGTCTTTTTAACACACTTTGCCCCTTTAGAATTTTTCTGTAATGTGGCCCTTTTTGTTTTTTGCCTTGGGTTTCTCTGCCCTCCACTTTTACTATTCTCCTTTCTATCTTTTGCTTCTGCCTCCATTTTATTTTCCTCTGTCTCCCTGCATAGGTTCCCATAGGCAGATGCTAGGGAGATGGATGGAGTCAGTGGCTAGGGAACAGAGTTTATGGCAGGGACCAAAAACAATGGCTGCTGTCTTCCCAATATTTAATTGGAAAAAATTTCTGCTCATCCAGGACTGGATGTCGGACAAGCAATCTGACAATTTCGAGACCATGGAGGGGGCGAGCAAAGTGGTGGTGAGGTAGAACTGGGTGTTGTCAGTGTTCATGTGGAAAGTGATGCCATGTTTTTGGATGATGTTGCCAAGGCGTAGCATATTGATGAGAAATAGGAGGGGGGGGGGGGGGCACCCCCAAAGGATAGATCCTTGGGGGACACCAGAGGTAAATGCAGCAGTGGGAAGCCATTGCAGGTGACTTTCTGACTAAGATTTAGATAGAGTCGAATGCAGTCCCACCTAGCTGGATGGTAGTGGTGGAGAGGCATTGGAGGAGGATGGAATGGTCAACCGTGTCAAAGGCTACAGACATGTCGAGAAGGACGAGTTTACCTGTTGTAACAAATGACATCCTTTGTGATTGTGACATTGATGAGAGCTGTTTTGCTACTGTGGCAGGAGAGTTGTCGATCTCACTGGGACTTAACTATTAATAAGTGTTCAGTAAGAGGACGAGGCAAACTTTTTGCTAATTGCTATCAAAAATCTGAGCAAATTCAACAGAATAATGCTGCAATATAAAATGTCACACCAGTTACTTAATGGACAAATTACAAACGGCCGATTAAAAGCATATAGAAACTCAACTACATCTAAAAGATGTAGTAAATTTAGAGTGCCAACACAATAAATATTTCAAACGCTTATTTGATAGAGGAAAAGGGCACAAGATTCTACACTTGAGAAAAAGGAGCAGATTAAAAAAAAACACAAGAGCTAAACAAGCTTGGTCAAAGAAATGGCTTTAGAGTCAGACAAGGCTAGGATAGAATTTTAAATTCAACGGAAAAAAGGAAGCAATGCTGGCTTGCGATAATTGATGAATAAGACATGGACAGCTGAGCTTTGGACAGGGCAAGAGTTTATGAAAGGTGGCAGTTGGGAGAAAGGGTGTTTGGGGAAAAACAGAACGCAAGAGGCAATAAAAACATGGACATAGTCTGTCTTGAGGAAGCAGTTCTTCATGGAGGAGGGAGGCATTGTGACTGGATATGATCACATCAGGTTTTGTGATGGATGACAAGACCATTCATGCATGAGGTACACTGTTCTACAGCCCTCAGACAAGATAGAAATGGGACCTGTAGCAAAATGATTCCTAGAGATGTTCAGTAACTCCACTACTCTGCAGCTTTTTCATGTCCTCTCCACGCTCATTCCTTCCATGAGCCCCATTTCCCGTCAATTCACCTACCTTCCCTGGCTCCAATTATTGCTGACAATGGTTTATATAACTCATGTACTGCCCTCCTTTCTTTCAAAGTATCAAACTCTTCTCCAAAACCAACACACTACCTCAATTCTTACCCGTTTTTCATTAAGATCCTTGAATGCGTCATCAACAACTTGTATTTATATAGCGCCTTTAACGTAGTGAAACATCCCAAGATGCTTCACAGGAGTATTAGGAGATAAAAAATTTGGTACCAAGCCGCACAAGTAGAAATTAGCGCAGGTGACCAAAAGAGGTTTTAAGGTGCATCTCGAAGGAGAGATGTAGAGGTTTAGGCAGGGAGTTCCAGAGCTTGGGGCCTAGGCAACAGAAGGCACGGGCACCAATGGTTGAACGATTATAAATCAAGGATAGAAGGACAGAATTATAGGAGTGCAGACATCTCCGGGGCAGGGGGGGGAATTAGAGATAGGGAGGGGCGAGGCCATGGAGGAATCTGAAAATAAAGGATGAGAATTTTGAAATTGAGGCATTGCTTAACTGGAAGCCGATGTAGGTCAGTGAGCACAGGGGTGATGGGTGAGCAGGACTTGGTGCGAGAGTTAGGACATGGGCAGCCGAGTTTTGGATCATCTCTAGTTTATGTAGGGTAGTATGTGGGAGGCCAGCCAGGAGTGTATTGGAATCGTCAAGTCTAGAGGTCCAGGGGCATGGATGAGAGCTTCAGCAACGGATGAGCTGAGGCAAGGGCAGAGATGAGTGATGTGGAAATAGGCGGTCTTAGTTATGCTGTGGATATGTGGTCGAAAGTTAATTTCAGGGTCAAATATGACACCAAGGCTGCGAACAGTCTGTTTCAGCCTCAGGCAGAAGTTGGGGAGAAGGATGGAGTCAGTGGCGGGGATCGAAAACAATGGCTTGATGCTCACTTCAATTTAACAAAATGGGGAGGAAACCTGATCAAACCGTTACATTGAAAAGGCTTAGTTCATTTTGATGGAACTCAAACATTTCTATCAAATAAGCTACTGCTCCGTATCAATTCCTTACCCCCACTTCAAAGCACACCACCTCCTCTCCTTAAAATGTGACCCCCAGTGATAATCCTCTCCAAAGTACTGGAACAAGTTAGAACTATCCAACTTTGCTCCCATGAGCTTTGTGGGTTTCCTTCCTGCCCGCAACACAAAGACTATAGTGGGGTCACCACAAATCAATCTCAGTATATGGGGGTGGCGGGGTTGGAGAAACCACCCTAACAGCAATCCAACCTCTACTGGAATTGTGCCACTTGTGGGTTGGGCTTGTCTGTGATGGTCCTCAAATATCCCTGAAACACCCACTGTTATTTATGAATAGACACTTGGGTAGTAGGGAACCACTTCATCCATGGAACAGTACCCCAAGCCTGAATGTGTTTCTATACAGAAATAGTCCTGAGAAAATTGGAAAACATTAAGAGAATAGAGAAAATAGATTAGAACCTCCAAACAAAATGTTTTCTGCATAGGCTTCAGGAGATGTATAACTTAGCATAGCTGTTGTACGGTGCTGTGGATTGAGAACAGATCAGAGCTATCATTTGTTGACAGTCTCAAGTATTAACAATGGCGTAAGAGTTCTCGTCACTGCTTAGGTATGGATAAATCAGAGACACATCTATATTGATATAAAACAATTGATATCCCCATTAAAACACCTTCGTTGTCTTATCGATCAGACATAATAACAGATCAATTGCAACTATTCATACTCCAGTCAGATTTTTGTTGTAAAATGGTATGAATTGATACAATTCACAATGAACTGTGCAAAAATGGCTCCACTTTCATTCCAAGGTCAACAGTAATCGCTGCAGCATTAGATTACAGCTCCCTATAGGAAAAAGAAAATCTAGATTGCCCTTTACATTAATTTTATTACCAACACATTGTCATTACAAGCAGAGTAAATTTAAATTATGCAGTTGTGATGTGAATTGAATCATTTAGTTTTGTAAACAATGCTTCTCTCGAAACTTTGTAAAGCTAAACATTCCCAATAGGTAACACACACAAAAATGTAGATTTGCAACAAGATTTATTTCATACTTGTACATTTACAGTGTTTTAAACAAAGGAACAGAATTTGTAACTGCTTTTGTTTGTGTTGTGTATGTGTCATGTTCTGTTTGTGCTGTCTGCTTCCGTCATCTCACACATTCATACAGTGAACTGTCAAGTCCGTCAGCCGTCAAAAACATTATGGGCGGTAACATACCCTCCCAAAATTCAAGAAAGGGGAAAAAATAGAATCAATTTTATTCAAGTTTTGAGAACAGCAATTTGGACACAGACTTTAAATTTGCAAACATCTGTAGAAGAGCAAGTAAAAAAAAAATCTGTTATATACCACGTATGAAAATAAATAGAAATGCATTTTTTTGGTTTATGCATTTTTTTTTTAAAACTACATGTTCAAGAAAAAAAATCTTGTAAAATTTTAATCCTCCTACATTTGTTTGCAAAACAGCAAATGAAAAACTGTGGCCACGGGCATGCAGAGTCGGATTTTCTAGTTAGTGATCAATTATTAACTATATTCCGATCCCCTGTCTATTCAATAGATTAGTGCATATAATACTAATGGTTGCCACTGTTAACATGACTTAAGTAACGTGGTTGTGGCAGTTAAGGAGGAGAAAACAAAGAGCAGCATGTTTGCACGTATCCACAAAAAATGTGCACATTCAAGTAAAATAAAATTGTTAAAGACCGAGAAGATAAACACAAATCTTCATGGGCTCATGGTCGGGTTGGCACTTATGTGAATAAAGAACAGGAGTGCATTTTAATTTTGCTTTTTTGTTCTGCAGAAAGTCTGATACTGTGACTTTGCAAAGGAAGGCTACAAGTGCAGTAAAGGAAAGCAAAAAAAAACTTCTGTAAAGTAAATGTCAAAATTACAAGTTTAAAATACAGAAGTTAACTCTCAAAAGGTGTAGCAGCTTTATTACTTTTTGCTTGTAAATGGACTATTGCTGGCATGTACTTGCTCTACAGCAGTTATTCCCAGCCATTTCCAGCAACAGTATTTTAAATTATAACAGCTCCAATTAATACAAATTGAAACTCTCTCCCCGCCAAATTGCACAATTTCTTTTTTTTTAAAGTATTATACATCAAAATATCAGTAGAAAAACTGTACAAAAATCCCCTAGACAAAAAAGACGCTTTATAGACACTTAGAAAGATTAAAGATGGGGACCCTGGTCAGAAGGCCTCAAGCAAAAGGTTGCATAGTTGGCAAATAGAAGTTCTCGAACTTTTGATGGCGATATTGCGATAGCACGAAATGATATTAGTATCAATTTATTGGGGTTTTTTGTGGAAATTATGTACCATATCCTTGAGGAAAATTTATTTGCTGTACTGTCCACTATAGATCATAGGACAATCTAACATCTAATGGTTAACAGCTGCCACCAGCATATTGGTTAGCAAAGGGCACAGAACCAAACTCCCTCAAATGTTTCCTCTTCATGCTGCTTGTTAGCAAGAGGGTATGGAGATATTTTAAAATACGTATGAAATATACCCTAGACCCCCTTCAATTTCACTTGTCCAAATATATTCAGCATTTCCACATCAGATACATTACTAATTATTTTGCCAGCAAAAAGTATATCCGAGCAATACAAAAAAAGTTATTTTTATCCCAGTTTACCATTGAAATTGAAACCTAAAGTGCAGTGTGTAGTTAAAAGCCATTCAATCCCTTCAACAGATTTGATTAAAGCTCCAAATATAGCACGATGTTTTAACTGATCGGACAAGCACTAGAAAAACGGTTCAGGCTGATCCATAATATACTTTCTTTTGAACACAATATTTTAAGCTGTTAGGATAACATTTTGGGTAAGGAAATTAATACACCATCTTGGAGCCATTTTATTTGAACTTATATTTAACTTTATGCTGGTGAAAGGATGAGAGATAGGTCTAGCTATTTTCCCCCAAAGGAAATCAAGATTTGGGGGAAAAATTGAACCCCCTCCGCCAAAAAGAAAAGGTCCATCTCTCGCTGCTTCAAAAACTATTCCATTAACTTCCTTAAAAGTCAGTTATATTTCCAACACAACTACTACAATGAAAGGAATGTTATGCAATTTGTTTTTCAGTTTAACGTTAGTAGTGAAAAGGCCTTTCTGCTATTATGGGTGGGTATCTCTTCACAGAAAATCAGAAGTGTTTAGTAAAGTTCCAATGGTGCAACAGACCAGAAGATTCTTAATTTAGGTTTCCTAATATGCAGAAATGCTACGACAGTCCTCAGGAATTTTGTTTAAAATAAAATAAACCCAATTCTTCATACCAGCTTGTATGACTTTTTCTTCTCTCCCCACCCACAACATTCACCGCCAAGAAGCAAGGAGCAAGGAGCAAACATAAAGTTTCATTCTAGTTGAAGATGCAAAATGTTGTTTTAGGAATTCTAACCAACAGGAGAGCAAAATACAAACCTCTCCAGCAAGCCTGGATGCAAAAAGAACATCGATTGGAAATTTTTTTTTATCCAAGGCATGCAACAACCTGAAAACCAAGCAAGCACTACATATCGATTTAGCAAATATGTTTTAGATGCGCAATATGAAAACTATTGCAAAAATACTATTAGAACACAGTATGCAAACCATATATTGGACACCAAAAATCTGCTTTTTTGTAGTAGTCATTGTACTACTGCAAAATGGTTTTACAGTACGAGAATACAACTTTTGAAAATCTGGTTCTGAGCCCATTCCTACTATTTGGAATATATATACACTAGAAAGATAGAAACGTTGTCTTTTCTGAAGCAACGGAAAGTGTATAATTCAAACTCTCCATCACATCACACATTTTCAGTCAGTCAGCGTCACACTGGTCTGTTAGGGACAAGCAAAAGTCGAACCAAACTGAACTGAACCAGGCCAGCATAAAAGTAGTGTCCATCTCGGTATGATCCTCTTGGAGGGCAAGAGAACAATGCACATTTCTCACTACATATCCATTACTCTAATTTTTTTTTTTTTAAAAAGAACTGCTCAACTCTCCAGCATTATCTCCAAATAAAGCAACAGTATGATTAATTTAAAACTACTGAAATCCACTACTTTTTGGAATTTACAGAGCGTACTATAACACAAAGCCTGACGTATCACTGTCCAACTACTCTCAAGTATGCTCCCACTCATTTGCTTGAAGCTAGGACATACTTGCCCTATCCCCTGCTCAGTACAGTGAAGTATGTTAAAATATTACCTGGTCTCATTTTCATGAATTGGCAAGAATAATTAAACACATTCACTTCTATAATGTGAAAACCAAAACAGTAGCAACTAGGAGTAATAGCAGAGTGAGGCCACATGGATCCTGAAGGTCAGAGTGAGGAGGAAAAATAATCACTTTCAGAATAGCTGAGCCCAGTTCAGAGTGGTTCTACTTCATACATCTCTAATGTCTGTGGTGTGATCTGTCTGCCCTCTGCAGCAAAGCGAAGTGCAATGGCAGAGGGAGAGAAAAATGGCTTCATATTTCAATATTTAACAATTCAATAATTACGATTCACAGTTTGTTTAATAAATGCAGTTTCCCCAGCTCAAAATAAAACCAGCCCTTCATAAGGATTTGTATACCAGAATTCATTATGGAAGCCATTTTCTCTAAAATTGTAGATGTAAAAGTGTGTAGAACTGTATGCTGGTATGTATGCAGTAATGTGTGCAAATGTCAAATCTGTTAGAATGTAGACAAACTATTCCCTTGCCAAAACACGAGGTTATCAGTAAATTTTTTTTTAAAAAGTGCTCGTAGCAAAATTTGTTGTTTCTTCTTTAGAAAGTTGGCTTGGATCTGTACACTTGCTTCAAGTTTGTTCAGTTTTCCTCATCTTATCCCCTCCAGCAAGTTTAAGTTCTCTCCCCCCTCCCACCCCCCAAGTACATTTTACATCCTGAAGGGTGAAGCCGTGGCAAAGTAAGACTCAGTACATCTTTACTTGCACTATAAATTCAGATTTTCTTTTCCAAATATAATTTTCAAACAAAATGCAGCTTAGATAGATGCCTCTATTTTTACTTTAGAGTGAACACTCCCATCTATGTTCATTTAATAATTGATTCAAAAGCAAATGGAATCTAAATCTAGTTGGTAGACAGTTGATTTAACTATTGCTCATCTAACTGCGTAACAAAGCAGTGCATGCAGAGGTAATTTCCTGTTATTTCAGGGAAGAGGCAAGTGTAAACATTAGGGAGATTCTTCACCCAAACTGAATTTGATCTCCCAGGTAAACGAGGTACAAATTGCGGATAATTACAATTACTGCACAATGTCTTTACAAACAAGTGGTTTCAGTAGCAGATTTTCTGGAGACAAACCTGGAGTTTGGATATCCTAGAGGCAGCTGCTGAGGAAACTTAAGCAAGTCTACAGATAGAAAATAGTTATCCAATTGTGCTATAAAACTTGGCATGTAGGCAACCACAGTTGCAATGGTTTTGCTCCAGCTGCTTGGCAAGGGACAAATATATTTTTATCTTTATTTTAATGTAACGTGTGAAATAAGTAATGACTGACGTTTACAGGTTTGCATTCTACAGCTTCCAGTTTACACATTAAATATTTTCAAATTTCTAGACAGATCAAGTCTGTATTATTTAATTACATGATCAGCAGCTGCTCTGATGCAACACCTGGGAAGATCAGACACTTAAATTTATCAACACAGCACACAGCTTATATTTTTTCCCCCAACTACTGTATCAGCTTACATCAAGCTGTCTCCTACTTTTCCCCAAACCATTACCAAAAATTATAACCTCCCCTTTCTTTCCTAAGAGGAAAAGAAAATACAGAAATCAAATCTGAATGTTTAAATTAAGCCATAATCAAGCAAACCTGACTAAGTTTTTTTTCAAACACTTAAAACAGTTCTACCAGTAGCAAATATACATTTAAACTCCTCAAAATACTGATTGTGCCAATTCTGAATGCTCTCTTGCTTCCCAAATACACTGCTATGAACTTTCCAATCAGAATCTTGGCTCCACCCTTGATTAATGTTAATTGCAACCAAGCAACTGATTATTTCATTAGGAGCTGCAAGTTCACTGAATTGAGAATTAGCACAAGTCTGCACTTGCTCATTATAAAGACCCATTGGAACTTCTAGGACTAAATCTTCTAAAACAGATGTATTTTTCTATATACTCACTGAAATATTTTAAGCTCCCTCGCCAAAAAAAAAATCTATAAATCCATCCAAAGGACAATTCTTTCCAACACTTGTACATTTTACCATCTAATTGTTCCAATGGCATGTTTACCTGAATAAGGTAGCAGTCATTAATAAATGGCAATATGCCTACAGGGCTGCCTCAGTTATCTACATAAGCAATCTTTATGAATTTTACAGTTACTTCAATTGACTGCTAACTCAAACTTTCTACCTTAAATTTGACACTGCTGTGGAAAAGTAGATTGCAAGCATTACTTGAATATTTCAATCTATCAGAATTAAGTTTAATATATACTGGATTTTGTCTAGCTTTATTTCTGGGATAATTGCCTTTTACAGGTGCATGAGGTATGTTGCACAAACTGAAAAAATACTGAGTTCCGATGCAACATTAATTAAACAATAAGGGAAAGTGCAACAGTTACCCCACAGCTCCCTCCGCTCAAAGTTAAGTAGAGAGCACAACTTTTTGTACCAAATTAATTTTTCCTTTGGGGAAAAAAGTGTTTGAAGAGAAAGACTAAACTTTCCGGTGTCAATTCAACGAAATGTGTATAATTGGAGGGGGAAGGGGGGGGGGGGGCGGTGTGTGGCTGTGTGTTATTGCCTGCACATTTTACAATTGGAAACCCTCCATGGGGGCCTCCTGTTGCTGAAAGAGGAACTGCTGTGCAGTTTCATCCACTTGCGGAGCAATACTACTGTCCTCCTCCTCCACACCAAAGTAGTGCTCGATGAGATCAAAGGCCTTTTGATAGATTTCCTGATTCTCGTGGCTCTGCAAAAATTCAATTTTATCAAGACCTATGAAGAAGAAATTACAAGTTTATTTTTAGATATTTCATAAAATGTAATTAGAATTTTATGGAAAAATAAATTTTTAGCACTTCTCCTACCATAAGCTTCTTCAATAAGGCTACAGTACGGATTGATCCCAGTTCCATTCTGTTTAGCCTCCTGCTCTCCAAGTCTTAAAATATTTTCCAGCCCATTTAGGGCAACTTGAACTATTTTTGAATCCATAACGGTCAGTAGGTCACACAATGGTTTAATACATCCCAAGTTTACAAGATACCTTTAAAAATAAAAATTAAGAAAAAAATCAAAAATATGCAAGGACATTCTGCAGTGTAATCAAGAGAAAGTTTCTGTAGGTTTTATAGTGGTGGACTATGCATTGGGGTCTCCAGAACTGAACCACACACTGTATAATCAATTCACTCCAAAGCAAGTGTGGTTGTGACATGATATCTCATTTTGTCAAAGTTCACTAAGCATTTATTAATTTTAATGTTCAATTTCTAATTTAGATAATTCAGTGCTTATTTAAATTAAGATTAAAAAACCCAATAAAATTGATGTTCAATCCGGTTATATATGGCTCTGCCCTTCCACTTCCCCTCACACGCAACGGTCTCTCACTGCTCATAAAACAGGTTATCCTCTCCTCCTCTTCCCTCATCACCCATTCGAACACCTCTTATATATCAAAGGAAATAGTCTGAATGTAGATGAGGAACTAGATCAGCAGCAAAATCAGGCAAAGATTATATTCTGCTTGGCTAAGGGGGGCTTCTAAGGAACCTCAAGACTTTTATCACATTAAAATTTAAGCTTAAACAATCAATTGCGACAGCTATAAAGATGATGTTGCCACACTGATGGCCATCATGTTAAGACAAAAGCGTCAATATTAACTTATAGGCTCAATGCTGACCAATGGAGTCAGCAATGATAGAAAGGTACAGTAAATTTTGTTCGTTTTTCCTCTCCAAGCCTGAACTGCTTGCTGAAATATGGCATCACAGGGATTGGCTGGCATCCAGTAACTTGCACAGGTGCCTGTTGTTCACACTGGAATTCTGAAATGAAATGTGGGTTTGCTATTCTACCATAAGGACACCACATCCATTTGAATAGCTCGTTAACACCGACCGTCAAGGCTTACATGAATATAGTCATGAATGCCAACTATTGCAGGATTGCCAGCACCTGTACAATGTGCCCTATGATTTCTCACTTTGGAAGAGGAAGAAAATACAGAGGGCAGGGGAAAAGAGGATTCGGAGGATAGCTGAACAGAAGGAATTAAAAAGTGAAAATGAAATGGAGAACATTGAATTACAATTTTTTCCCCTCCAACATGAATACTTCTTCTCATACATTTAAAGTAAAGCTGATTTCAGCAAACGTCTCAGCAGCAAGTTTCCCTGGAATCAAAATACCAAGCATTAAAAGGCTGCAGAAGCCATTAATTGTCTCCTGCAATGGTTTACTAGTCATGCCCTATTATGTACCTTCAATAATACGATCTCAATACAACTATTTCCCCATTCCATATTGAAGATCCTTCATCAATTTTAAAAACCTCTATTAAATCTCTTGGACTTCTCTCCAGTGGATAATCCTTCATAAATTTTCTCTTCATAACCATTGTTCCCCATCATCCTGTTGAATCTTTTACTGTAGCCACACCATGGTTTTAATATCCACAGCACACAGTACTTTACCTGTGGCCTAACTAATGTTTTGTACACATTTATTACTTTATTCACCATTTCTAAAACCCAAAATGCTATTGGCCTTTATGGTTTTAACTACCTACACTCGGTTATAGGGAAAGATATTTTGAACATCTAGGTCTCCCTGTTCATCCAGTCCCTTTAGCAGCTTTCCATAGAGTGGACAACCTGGACCATTTTCCATACCTCGAGAGCCTATCAGCAAGGGCAGACATCGACACCGAGGTCCAACACAGTGTCCAGTGCGCCAGCGCAGCCTTCGGTCGCCTGAGGGAGAGAGTGTTCGAAGACCAGGACCTCAAATCTGGCACCAAGCTTATGGTCTACAGGGCTGTAGTGATACCTGCCCTCCTATTTGGCTCAGAGACGTGGACCATATACAGTAGACACCTCAAAGCGCTGGAGAAATACCACCACTGCTGCCTCCGCAAGATCCTGCAAATCCACTGGGAGGATAGACGCACCAACGTCAGTGTTCTCGATCAGGCCAACATCGAAGCACTGACACATTCGAACAGCTCCTTTGGGCGGGCCACATCGCCCTCATGCCCGACACGAGACTCCCAAAGCAAGCGAGCCCCAGGTAGGCAGAGGAAACATTTCAAGGACACCCTCAAAGCCTCCTTGATAAAGTGCAACATCCCCACTGGCACTTGGGAATCCCTGACCCAAGACCGCCCTAAGTGGAGGAAGAGCTTCAGGGAGGGCTCTGAGCACTGAGTCTCGTCGCTGAGAGCATGCAGAAATCAAGCGCAGGCACCAGGAGCGTGCAGCAAACCAGACTCCCCACCCACCCTTTCCTTCAACCACTGTCTGTCCCACTTGTGATGGAGACTGTAATTCCCGTATTGGACTGTACAGTCACCTGAGAACTCACTTTGAGAGTGGAAGCAAGTCTTCCTCGATTTCGAGGGACTGTCTGTGATGGGAGTATATATTCCCATTCCTTGTTTTAACTCACAAATATGGCTGAAATATAATACATGATGACCTGACTAACATTCATTACTAAAATACATTTAGAAAAAAAAATTAACTGGTACATTTATCTCATTGTTATTTGTGGGACCTTGCTATGTGTAAACTGGCTACCATATTAACCTTTGAAATGTTGATATGAGATGCATACCAAGTTATTTCTTTCAGCAGCCCTTTCAGAGAAAGTGCATGCATCTGAACTTTGGGTGGACAGGAATGGACTTGGCCGTAATTCACCCCTATTGTCAAAATATCTTCTCCAATCAGGCTCCAATAATAGCAGACATTTACTAAGTGCCCTATAACAGGGGGTGGGGGGGGATGTCATTCAGAAAAAGAGGCAACCCATGCGTAACTGCCCCAGGGCTGAGAGGGGGAGAATGGGTTTCCGCCGTGCCACGTGTTTCTGCCCTGACTGGCACTCCGGGGTCGGTCGGTGCTCTGACAGCTTCGCGAGGCGGGAAGCTGCTAGTGGCTGGGCGGTGCAGCCGCCCTTAAAGGGGAGGACGTACTGCCGCGGCCACCGTTTTGTTTTAATTGTCGGCCAACTCCAGAGTCCATGGTGACTGCTGGTTCGGTCAGGCCTCCAATAGGTGGCCCGGCACCGCCTCTTGAATGCTGGCCCGGCTGAACCCCTCCCTGGTGGCCCAGTGGGCGTTTAAGCGAAGTGGAGGGACATCACCGCCGCCGCACTAACGTAGTTAGTGCAGCGGTGATGGACACCACCCAGATACCGTCTCCAACAGTGCCCAAAAGCACTGGGAGGCGGTTTCTTACCAACAGCCGAATTTCTCTCAGACTCTCTCCGGGTGCTAAATTTCTGGCTAATTCGAAATGCCTTCCCCATTTTCTCGCTGAGGGCAATTTCGGCCCCAAGATGTCTTCAGGAACAGAGAATGGAAGGGGAGTAAGAGAAAAAAAATACAAGTGTTTGTCAAGTCACTCACTTAATCTGTTCTGGCGTTCCTCCAGAAGTTGCATTTGTGATGCCCCATGCTGCTTCTTTCCTCGTCCGAAATTCTGCTTTCTGAAGAAGGTCAATCAGCACTGGAAAAATGTTCGCATCTATTACAGCCTTAAAAAAAACAATTTAAAAAAAGTTACCATGTGTAGATTTGAAAAAGTGTTCACTAAAAGAAAAGTCCCCCCACCATCAGTATCATCCCTGGAAAAAACAAACAGCAATTCAAATAGGACTTTGGAGCAAGGTAGTGGTAACATTAACATTCAGAAGGAAATTAGTATAAATGCAGTGCTGTCTTCTGAATAGCTAGAAAATGGCCTGACTCCACTCAGCAAGGAATTACACATTTGAAGTCGTTTTAGCATTTGGGGAACTGCAGACAACATGCTATAATTTGTCAGCATACTTGACCCTGAAATGAGCTTCCGACCACATATCTGTGGAATAACTAAGACCGCCTATTTCCACCTCCTTAACATTGCGCGTCTCCACCTCAGCTCATCTGCTGCTGAAACCCTCATCCATGCCTTTGTTACCTCTAGACTATTCCAATGCACTCCTGGATGGCCTCCCACATTCTACCCTACATAAACTGGAGGTGATCCAAAACTCGGCTGCCTGTGTCCTAACTCACACCAAGTCCTCCTGTTTACCAACATCCCGGTGCTCACTGACTTACATTGGCTCCCTGTTAAGCAACACCTCCATTTCAAAATTCTCATCCTCGTTTTCAAATCCCTCCATGGCCTCACCCAATCTCTAATCTCGTCCAGCCTCAGAAGCTGCAACCACCTCCACCCGCCCACCCAAAATATCTGCACTCCAGCATCTGCTGTTGCCTTGGCCCCAAGCTCTGGAATTCCCTGCCTAAACCTCTCTTTCCTCCTTTAAGACGCTCCTTAAAATCTACCTCTGACCAAGCTTTTGGTCACCTGCCCTAATTTCTCCTGGTGTGGCTCGGTGTCACATTGTTTATCTTATAATACTTCCATGAAGCGCCTTGGGACATTTTACTACGCTAAAGGTAGTATTATAAATACAAGTTGTTATTATTCCATAGAAATATTTAAGATACTGCCTTTAACAAAAGTTGATAGGATATTGGAAAAATTTGATTTATCGGCAAACTGAAAATTCAGTACTGTATCTGTAGTCTTTAGAATTTAAAATTAATTGAAAGTAAATCTGTGTATGAATGTTAGTGGCCTATTAAAGTACAAAATTCTGATAAATTAACCGGATTGAACAGATGTTGGACCCAATTAATTTAAATTCAATAATTTCAAGCGAAATCTGTTTTCCTCTACCTGAATCTGTGCTCGATTTCCAGCTGTAATGTTTGAAATGGTCCAACAGGCTTCCTTCCTTATGGATTCTTTTGGACTACTTAATAAATGCAGGAGACATGGCAAGGCTGAACAATTTAATATGACCTGGACAAAACAAAAATCAGCTTCTATAAATAACATTTTGCAATTAAGTTCACTGAATTTATAGTAAATTATTTTGCTTCAATAAATTCTCAAAAACAATCAAAGTTCGACTTTAAAGGGGGGATTGGGGAAAGAGAATCACAGTCTCTACAAACTTAATTGAAATATATTTTGCTTTGAGAGTTTGCTATATTATCTGAACCTGAAAACAATAAATGATTTTAAACAAAAGCCACTAGAGGCAATAACTGATTTACTACCGACTCCAAACCCACGAGTCAGTGGTGCACTTACCTGTGTCTGGATATCATCACCTGTTACAATGTTACCTACAGCTCTTAATGCTGGTGATGCAACTTTGTAATCATTATGCCTATGAAGAAATTCACAAAAATGACTGCTCAGAAATTATGCAACCAACATATCACCGTCAGCGGCTATTTCATACACGTCACAGAAGACAATGTTAACATGCTTTTCTCAGCAAGTCTCCTTGGACTAATTAAGATTCCCAACAAAGTAATGGGAGTTCAGCACAGTGGTTTGGTGTTCCAACAGTACCAAGATACAGGTCATTTCAGGAGGTAGGAAATTCCCAACCCCTGTAACACTGAGCTGATGTTGAGCGTAGATGCTTCACCATAAGGCATTCAAAACCCACATCTCATCAAAACTGGCAGTGGCAAAGGCATAGAAGCACACTGTCATCTCCTACAGGGAGTCAAGGGTTATGGGGAGCAGGCGAGGAAGTGGAGTTGAGGCCAGGATCAGATCAGCCATGATCTTATTAAATGGCGGAGCAGGCTTGAGGGGCCAAATGGCCTACTCCTGCTCCTATTTCTTATGTTCTTATTTTTTATGCATGCACACAGGGAAGATAATAATGGAGCAAAGGCAGGAATATATACACTGTACATTTACAAAATAATGTGTGGTGAACGGAATATATTTTGTGACTTTAAATTAATGAACCAGTGAACAATTGTGAACTGTAGCAATTGTGTTGATTTCTTGTAAACTTCTAGCTTTGTTTGTGTATCATTTAACATTGATGTTTCTAATCTTTGGCTAATCGGCTAGCCAAAAATCTGAAACTTTTGAGAAGGTTTAGACAAGGTTAAAGTTGACCTTTGTGGTTAAATCCATGACCACAAAAGATGCAAGGATTACTATCTCCGTGCAAACAAACTTACATTAAGAGTTCCACCAATCGTCTGCAAACTCCAGAGTCAATAACAGCCTGAATTTTTTCATTGGGTCCATCTGACAGGTAAGATAATGCCCAACAAGCATCAGCAAGCAAGTCAGGATCGCTGCTGAACAGTAGCCTGGACAACACAGGCAAACAGGGGGATACCTGCAAATTCAAGTAGAGATCTTTAATTTGCAAAACAGCTGAAATGAAAATACTCAACAACATTGGGGCCAAGTTTCGGCCTGAGTTGCTCCTGTTTTTTTGGAGCAACTGGTTTAGAATGGAGTATCTTAAAAATTGCAATTCTTGGCATTTAGCTTGCTCCAGTTCTAGTCAGTTAGAACAGTTTCAGTTTGGAACAGATTTGTTTTTTGAAAAAGGGGGCGTGTCCGGCCACTTACGCCTGTTTTGAAAGTTTAGGCAGTGAGTAAGTGTAGATTTTTGTACACTCAGAAAAACCTTGCCTACACTTAGAAAATCAGGCGTAGGTTACAAATCAGGTATGGGGGGGGGGGGGGTGGGAGTGAAGTTTACAAACATTAAACACTTCAGTTTTATAAATAAAAAGCCATCATCAATAATAAATGATAAATACATCAATAAATCAACCAAAAAAAAATTCTTAAAAAAATAAAGGGTGGGGGGGGGCGGAAAGAGGGAGAGAAAGGGGAGAGGGAGAGGGAACGGGAACGGCCGACGTGAAGAAGCCAGGCCCAAGGCATGCTGGGCGGGCGAGCCTTGCCGAAGGAAGAGGGAGCGGACCGGAGTTAAAGGTAGGTGGCCGGGGGAAGCCGGAGCTGGGTGGGGGGGGGTCGTTGGAGTGGGAGCTGGGAGGGGGTTGAGGGATTGAGAGAGCCAGTTGAACAGGGGAGGAAGCTGGAGCCAGAGCAGGAGCTGGACGAGGGAGGTGCAGCCTGATCGTCGCCGCCCCAGTGAGCCCATTCGGCCAGGGCTTGGGGCGGCGTGCTTCGGGCCCCTCCCACATAATTTCGGGCGCCTGGAGCTCCTGCACACGCGCGCACGCTGTAGCGCGCCTGTGCAGACGTCCCGGCACTGATTTCAGCGCAGGGACCCGACTCCGCCCCCCCCACAGCTCGTGCTGCGCCACGCCAAGCTCCAAAGGACCTGCAGGGAGTCGGAGAATCTGCAGGTATTTTTTAGGCGCACTTTCGGGCACGAAAAATGGGCGTCCAGGTCAGGGCTGCAAAACTTGGGCCCAATGAAACTACCCACCCACTTAGGATAGTATTCTGGAACAATTACAAAATTGGAACTCACCTGGAAAAACATGGACATTACAAATGATTGGGTCTAAAGATCACACTGATATTTTACTCAATTGCAAAGGCAGTGTAACAGAGGATATTTACCTTGTCAAAATCAGGTGGTGGATTTTTCCCCCGACACAAGTTGGACAGTGCCCAGACAGCATTTCTTGTCATTGTGAGTCTGTTAGATTTTGTCAATAACCTGCAAGAGAAAAAGGAAAAAAATAAACAAACACAAAATACTGCACAATACAATACACAATCAGATTACAAGAACATTGTATGCTGTCGACAAGACTATGGGCCCAAGTTTCCACAGGATAAAAAACGGGCGCCCCTCCGAGCTGGGCGCCCGTTTTTTGCGCCTAAAACGGCGCCAGAAAAAAAAACACGCTATTCTCGAGCGCTTTGCAGCTCCTTGTCTGTTTGGCGCGGCGCCCAGGGGGGCGGAGCCTACACTCGCGCCGATTTTGTAAGCGGGAGGGGGCGGGTACTATTTAAATTCGTTTTTTTCTTGCCGGCAACCCTGCGCGTGCGCGTTGGAGCGTTCGCGCACACGCAGTGTGAAGGAAACATTGGCACTCGGCCATTTTTGTAGTTCTTTGTAGCTGTTTAATTTTTGAAATTTTTTTAATAAAAGCACATTGCCATCAGCACATCAGCACTGAGGCTACCCTTCTCACTGTCTCCTTCCCCTCCCCACCCTCCACGGCAACAAACGGCGGTTTCCTCCCCCTCCCTCCCCTCCACGGCAACAAACGGCGGTTTCCTCCCCCTCCCTCCCCTCCACAGCAACAAACCGCTGTCTCCTTCCCCTCCCTCCCCCCCGCGGGAACGAACGATGGCTGAAGCACTTTCACACAGGTAGGAAGATGGTTTATTTAATCTTTTCTTTGCTTATAAATGTTTATTCAGGTTGGATTTATTTGTATAATATTTGTAGAAGTATAAATAAGGATTGATTGTAGAATTTAATGACTTCCCTTCCCCCCCTCCTTCCCCCCCCCCCCTCCTCGTTCTGGACGCCTAATTTGTAACCTCCGCCTGATTTTTTAATGTGTAGAACAGGTTTTTTCAGTTCTACAAAAATCTTCACTTGCTCCATTCTACTTTAGTTTGGAGTACGTTTTCACTGTGGAAACTTTGAAACCAGGCGTCAGTGGCCGGACACGCCCCCTTTTGAAGAATAAATTCTGTTCCAAAGTAGAACTGTTCTATCTCACTAGAACTGCAGGAAAAAAAAGTGGAGAATTGCGATTTCTAAGATAGTCCGTTCTCCACCAGTTGCTCCTAAAAATCAGGCGCAAATCATGTGGAAACTTGGGCCCAAAGTGTATAATTTCAACTGGAAAACAAATAATCTCAAACTACACATCTCGTGTACTAAAAAAAAAAAAGAGATTATAAAACACCCATCTAGCTTTTTGTACATCAACACTAATATTTTTAGCATATGCTCTTCATTTTCACCCCCTCCCTTCAAATGCTATTGTATCACAAATCCTGGTGACTGAGACAGACAGACTAGTTGAGTGCAGTGTACAACCGTTAATTGTCAGTAACCATTATTCTACAAACTATTAGACTAATTTTGGAATTTTTCAACAGTGCAATATAAACTTCAGTGGGAGATTCTACAATGAGATATACTACATTTCTCCTCCTGTCCCACTTCATTAAATTCACATTAGTGTAATTATGAAAATTTCTGACAAACACAAATACCTACTGTAACAAAGGTGGAAGAATCCCACAGTGGAGTACAAAGTCCCTGCAGACTGCACTATCACCTGCAATGTTTCCCAAGGCCCACACAGCCTAGAAAAATAAATTTTGAGCTATAAAGCACAAGACAAATACTTCAAGTTAAAATTCACTCGCACTCTTATAAAGTTGTAGAAACTAAAATGTTAGCCAGTTGTTCCTTCCCACAAGAGATAAATAAAGGGTTGAAGCAAATGCCTAAACAGCTCATCCTTCTAACACACAAACAAGATCCCTGGGTACCACGATTTAGGAAGGATGTCAAGGACTTGGCGAGGGTGCAGAGGCGATTTACTAGAATGATACAAGGGATGGTTAGGTGAAAAGGCAAGAGAAGCTGGGATTGTTCTACTTAGAGCAGGGAAGGTTAAAGGGAGAATTAATATAAATATTCAAAATTATGAAGGGTTTTTGATAAGAGTAAATAAGGAGAAACTGGTAGGAGGATTGGCAACAAGAGGACAGAGATTTAAGGTAATTTGCAAATGAACCAGATGAGAATTAAAAAAAATATGCACTGCCTGAAAGGGGGTTGGAAGTAGATTCAATAGTAACTTTCAAAAAGGGAATTGGATACATACAGGCCGAGGAGATAAATTGAATAGCTCTTTCAAAGCACTGGTCGAATGGCCTCCTTCTGTACTGTATGATTCTACGATTTCATATCACAAAAATAAGTTTGCTGGATGTTGGTGGGTGAATTTTTCATTTCCATTCAGAAACACACACCAAAATCAATGCAAGTTATATTAGGAATCCATCTGCAGAAAAGGTGGCCATCAAGATGGATTTTGAAATTAGACATATTCCTTCAACTGGAGCAGGGATTTATGCATTTATAAAATGCACATTACTCCAGCAGCCCCTCGCCCCAATGAAACAGAAAGATGGGCACTGAAAAAAAAAGTTTTGGTCTTTTTTTGTGTAAAGATTTCAAAAACATTTTTTCATTTTCCAGAATCCCAAGAAACACTGCCGTTCTTAAAAAAAGAGAGAAAGTTAAAATGAAATATGGAATCTTACCTGTTCTTGTACATCCTCAAACTCAGAGTTTAACAGCTCAATAAAAATTGGAACAGCACCAGCCTCTATTACTACTTTGGTCTGCAGAGATGTACCTGAAGCTATATTCGTCAAAGCCCAAGCTGCTTCAAACTGGAAAAGAACAAAAACGATCATTGCGTAAACCAACATTTGGAATTACATTTTCTTCTGCATGGCTAAAATGAAAAGTTCCTGGATACAGAATTTCTCTGTTGCAGCTTCTCCCCCACAATCCAGCCTGTACCAATGCATTAAGTAATAAGCACGTACACAGGTTACTTACCTGTAGCTGCAGTAGTAGCTGTGTGAAGAAAGGTGCACCCCACACACAATGTGCAAGTATTGCAATCAAAAAACTGGAGATTCTTTTGAATACATATGATATGATTCAAACTGGGGCACAGTTGATTCTTCCACTTCATCCCCATCTCCCCCAATCCAGAACAGACACTTTACTTGGCTTATCAACTCATTCCTATGTACAACTGTACAATCAAGATAGCTTCATAAAATGTGAATATATAACACAGCTATCTATCCATCTCGATATCCGTGTACTCTGAGCCCATTAAAAAAAATGGAAGCAACACTACCATTTTATTGTTAAAAAGGTGGGGGGTGGAAACAGTTCCCTCCTGAAATAAATGAAATCTACAACTTATCTGGAACATTTAATATGAGTAATACCAAAAAATATTTATAAAATCGCAACCAATTGGTTTAAAAAAAGCAGTTAACTTAAAAGCTAGTCAGACCTTAAACAATAAATACACAAATGCCTCAAAGTCCAACTGATTAAGAACAAAAAATATATGTTAAGTACCCAAGGCATGACGATACCCAAATTAGAGTTAAACTATCCTTCATCGTATTCTGAATATCTATAAGTTACATGGACATGAGAGGAATCGATGACAGAGTATGGTATAGCTCTGTCTAGCAGTCGGATTGGAAGATGTGCGATTTTTCCCCATGTAGATGTCCCTGCAGATATTTGAAGTAGCACAGGCAAATGTTAGTGTTGCTTCACCTTGCTTTGCAAGCGGACGGCCAAGATAACAAGATGCCCAGAGCTTTGCTCCCACAGAATAAAGTTGGGAGATTCAATTCAATCAACACATGATATTTCCCCACCTCTAATAAATATACAATTTATTATATATACACACACACACACACATTATATATTAATTCATCTATTTCAATCCATTTTATAAAATACACATACATACTCAAATCCACACACATACTCAAATCCACACAACTTGATATACAGCAAATGAACAAAGATAATTTATCAAGATGTATTTAGTTCAATGTAACTCAAAGAAAATCAGACTACTACAACATACGTCAGTTTCAATCTTGACCATCAAAAATGAAATATCCTGCATAGTATCCCATTAATTTAAAATCATTTATTTAGAGATGCTCTATCCCACATCAAAACCCTTGGTTTGAAAAAGTATATGGAATATGCAAGCAAAAGAAAAATGAACAATTCAAATCCTTTTATAGCTG
Source organism: Pristiophorus japonicus (assembly GCF_044704955.1). NCBI lineage: Eukaryota > Metazoa > Chordata > Chondrichthyes > Pristiophoridae > Pristiophorus > Pristiophorus japonicus. The sequence continues at coordinate 12,894,775 of NC_091990.1, forward strand.
ATAAGATTATATCAATTGCTACAACTTCCATTGTTTTAAATCAAAAACAAAGTAAAATATGAGTGTTTAAGCAATAAAAACCAGTAACTGTTGCTAACGCAAAGCTTCCAGCCCACCTCTACATGCATTATTTTTCGATAGAACCCAGTGTACAAATCAAAACTTCGTATGTTCTCATGAAATGCTATGCAGAGACTACAACTTCAGGCAATGGTTTTTACCTGCATGTTTTCTCATTTCCTTGCTGTTACATGAGGCAGCCATTCAGCCCCTCAAGCCTGTTCTGCCATTCAATTAGATCATGGCTGATCCCCTACCCGCCTACCATGAAAGTGAAATGTATTAATGCTATGCAATAAAACACTCCTCCACTTTAGCACTTCCTAATCGCATCAAACACCAGCTTAAATCAAAAACAGTGTGGCATTGAAAGATTTACCTGTAGTGTGCAATTTTCATTTATTTTCAAGAATTCCACAAATCTTTCTACAACACCAGATGTGTTGATTACTTCGTCAATAGGAGGATTTGGCTCTGCAAAGAAAAACTCAAGATTTCATTAAGGAAAAACAAGATGTAGGGATCAAATGCGTCATTTTTAAGAATACATCCAATTTGATCCATTTAAAACATAGAAACATAGAAAACAGGTACAGGAGTAGGCCATTCGGCCCTTTGAGCCTGCACCACCATTCAATAAGATCATGGCTGATCATTCAACCTCAGTACCCCTTTCCTGCTTTCTCCCTTGATCCCTTTAGCTGTAAGGGCCATATCTAACTCCCTCTTGAATATATCCAATGAACTGGCATCAACAACTCTTTGCAGCAGGGAATTCCACAAATTAACAACTCTGAGGGAAGAAGTTTCTCCTCATCTCAGTCCTAAATGGCCTACCCCTTATCCAAAGACTGTGTCCCCTGGTTCTGGACTTCACCAACATCAGGAACATTCTTCCTGCATCTAACCTGTCCAGTCCAGTCAGAATCTTATATGTTTCTATGAGATCCCACCTCAGCCTTCTAAACTCCAATGTATAAAGGCCCAGTTGATTCAGTCTCCCCTCATATGTCAGTCCTACCATCCCGGGAATCAGTTTGGTGAACCTTCGCTGCACTCCCTCAATAGCAAGAACGTCCTTACTCACATTAGGAGACCAAAACTGAACAATATTCCAGGTGAGGCCTCACCAGGGCCCTGTACAACTGCTAGAAGACCTCCCTGCTCCTATACTCAAATCCCCTAGCTATGAAGGCCAACATACCATTTGCCTTCTTCATCACCTGCTGAACCTGTATGCCAACTTTCAATAACTGATGAACCATGATACCCAGGTCTCGATACACCTCCCCTTTTCCTAATCTGCCGCCATTCAGATAATATTCTGTCTTCGTGTTTTTGCCCCCAAAGTGAATAACCTCACATTTATCCACATTAGACTGCATCTGCCATGTATTTGCCCACTCACCTAACCTGTCCAAGTCACCCTGCAGCCTCGCGTCCCCCTCACAGCTCACATCGCCATCCAGTTTAAGTGTCATCTGCAAATTTGGAGATACTACACTCAATTCCTTCATCTAAATCTTTAATGTATATTGTAAAGTGCTGGGGTCCCAGCACTGAGCCCTGTGGCACTCCACTAGTCACTGCCTGCCATTCTGAAAAGGACCCGTTTATCCCGACTCTCTGCTTCCTGTCTGCCAACCAGTTCTCTATCCATGTCAGCATATTACCCCCAATTCCATGTGCTTTGATTTTGCACACCAATCTCGTGTGTGGGACCTTGTCAAAAGCCTTTTGAAAGTCCAAATACACCACATCCACTGGTTCTCCCTTGTCCATTCTACTAGTTACATCCTCAAAAAATTTCAGAAGATTTGTCAAGCATGATTTCCCCTTCATAAATCCACGCTGACTTGGACCGATCCTGTCACTGCTTTCCAAATGCACTGCTATTTCATCCTTAATAATTGATTCCAACATTTTCCCCACTACTGATGTCAGGCTAACCGGTCTATAATTACCCGCTGTCTCTCGCCCTCCCTTTTTAAAAAGTGCTGTTACATTAGTTACCCTCTAGTCCATAGAAACTGATCCAGAGTCGATAAACTGTTGGAAAATGATCACCAATGCATCCACTATTTCTAGGGCCACTTCCTTAAGTACTCTGGGATGCAGACTATCAGGCCCCGGGGATTTATCGGCCTTCAATCCCATCAATTTCCCCAACACAATTTCCCACCCAATAAGGATATCCTTCAGTTCCTCCTTCTCACTAGGCCCTCGGTCCCCTAGTACTTCCGGAAGGTTATTTGCGTTTTCCTTCGTGAAGACAGAACCAAAGGATTTGTTCAATTGGTCTGCCATTTTTTTGTTCCCCATTATAAATTCACCTTAATCCGACTGCAAGGAACCTACGTTTGTCTTCACTAATCTTTTTCTCTTTACATCTATAGAAGCTTTTGCAGTCTTTTTTATGCTCCCGGCAAGCTTCTTCTCGTACTCTATTTTCTCCCTCTTAATTAAACCCTTTGTCCTCCTCTGCTGAATTCTAAATTTCTCCTAGTCCTCAGGTTTGTTGCTTTTTCTGGCCAAAGAATGGAAAAATGTATTTATGCATATTTAAAAACACATCCATATTGGTTTTTCTTGTACGCTTCGTCTCCAAATACAGCATACACAAAGCAGGTGTTGATTTGACAAATCTAAAATCTATACTGAATCTGGTGATCACACTGCTACTCTTTTAAAATGTAATTCTGTTTTCATCTGGAGGCAATGGTAGACAGCTCATTAAAACGGTCAAAGAACGTGACAGCTATAAAGTTAATAAAATCTTGGGAAGCAAACTAGAGGAATAGAACAAAAGTCTCAATCAGTAGCAATGAGCTTGCATAGAGCACTGCCAGTTGCCCACCTAGAAAATTGTGTACAGTTCCAGTCTCTGAACTACCATGGGCAGAATGCCAACTGGACTAATGCTGCACCCACGGAGGCTAAGTAAATTGTTAAGATGTGGCTTGGGGAAACCATAACGTTTAAGATTCCAAGAAATATGGCTAAACTGAACACCAATAAATTGTTTGACAAAGATCACAATCTATGGTCGAGGGACATATAGTCCTCAGAATAGGAAAGTAAACAGACAATTTAGACTTAAGTATTTCACAAAGAGCGAGGCGAATGTGTAAATAGACTGCCCACATTAGAAAATTCATGGGGCAGCTGGATGTTTTTTTGGCAAAAGGAGGGATTAAAAGGAGGTATTAAATTGTGCACCTGGCTAGCCAAGCTATACAACCTTAGACCCAATGTTCTTCAAATAATAGTCACTTAATAACTAGCACAACGGCAGGTGTCTGGTTTGATCCTCGCTGAGCTTGGGTTCCAATATCGCTCATGTCAGGAAACAAAATCTCTGACCCAGTTACACACCTCTTAGACTTAAGACTTCACAGGGATGCAACAGGCTTCCCTCTCAGGGCAGCTGATTATCCTCTGATGAAAATAGAGGATGTTTACTCTTTCAGAAAACTGTGTCTACCATTACAAAAAAATTCTCCCTCTATATTGAGTGACAGTCAGAGTATCATTCTTTATTAAACTGGAACAAATCCACATGCACAATCCCAGTCATTGGCAGCAGCAACAATAATTTGGATCTATTTAGTGCTTTAACATAGCAACGTTGCAAGGCCTTTCACATATGCTCAAGAAAAGAAACAAGACACGGAGCCAGAGGATAATTTAGGATGGGTGATTAAAGGCTTGTCAAATGGTGGAGGGTCTTAAAAGGAGGAGAGAGAGTGGTATTCGATGGCTGAAGGCCACAGCCGCCATGGTAGAGCAAATGAGGGGTGAGGGTGGGAATTGAAAGAAAATTTGACCTGAACCAACTGAAGATGAACAAGTAAACTATCAGCGGTGACGGTGCAGTGTTTTAATAAAGCAGAACAAGCTGGTGCTACAATTCTCCTCTGAACAAAAAAATACATAACAGAGCGGGATTAGCTTTGGATTGCTAGAACAAAGAGCCAGCACCAACAGGGTGGTTGAAATGGATTCCTCCTGTGCTGTAAACCTCTATGGTTACAAAAGTTTCAATTTCTAGAGAAAAAAAAAACTGGAGTCCTGCTTACAGTTCTTTGGATGACAATAGCATACGTGGCATGTGTTTAGTTAAAAATAAGTGAATACGAGCAATGTTGACTCTGATCGCTCATGTGGTGCCATGGTAAACAGTGGACTGTCAACACAAAGAACAATCGCATTCAAGATAATTTCAGCCAGGTCTCCATTTTAAGAACCTTAAAAGAAATAAAGTATTTTTGCATAAACTAAACTATTGTCCTGAAACCTATTGTTCAGTTAGCAATTTTTGACATCATCCAACTGAAAACTGAAGGAAACGTGAAGCTTTATTACCTTTGGAAAGCAATTTTCGAAATTTTTGAGTGGTGGCTAGCTGCTGCTCAGTATCCTCAGAGAAAAGCATCTGTACCATTTCCCTTGTGATCACACCCTCCTGAATTGGAAATACAATTTAAAAAGATACAAATAGAATCATTTATTTCATAACAATCCAGTAAGACATAATGCTTTACGGGAAAGAAATTATGAAGAACTGGTTAGCCTAACAAGTACGGTCCTGCACCCTCAACACAAAAGCAAAATACTGTGGATGCTGGAATCTGGAATAAAAACAGAAAATGCTGGAAATCTCAGCGGGTCAGGCAGCATCTGAGAAAGCAGAGTTAACGTTTCGAGTCAATGACCCTTCGTCAGAACTGGGGAGACATGCACCCTTGTTCACAACTACAAAAAAAGATATAAAATAATTTATCAAGAAACATGATGTCTGAATTATGATTTTTCTTTCTTCCTTTATTTGGACTCAACTGCATTAGTTTAGATCAAAAAAAAATGAAAAAGCATACATTTGCAGCTGTTTTACCATTATGTCTAGAGTGTCATGATTTTTATTACCAGTATTAGTCCACAAATTACAAGATTTATCGAATTCAATTTCACAACTTGCCATATGAACTCGCAACCTCAAAATTGTTAATTCAGTACCATAATCATATTACCGTGAAGATACCTATTAATGAAACTGTAACCGTTCATTAACATTGAGTCATACATCAACAACTTTAATTTATATAGCGCCTTTGACATAGTAAAACGTCCCAAGGTGCTTCACAGCAGTGTTACAAGACAAATCAGATAAATTTGACACCGAGCCACAAGAAATTAGGGCAGATGATGTAAAAGCTTGGTTAAAGAGGTAGGTTTTAAGGAGCGTCTTAAAAAGGAGGAAAAAGAGAGGGAGAGGCAGAGAGGTTTAGGGAGGGAATTTGAGAGCTTGGGGCCCAAACAGCTGAAGGCAAGGCCATCGATGTTTGAACAGTTGTAAGGAGGGATGTTCAAGAGGGCAGAATTTGAGGAGTGCAGACATTTTGTGGGGTTGTGACACTGAAAAAGATTAGAGATAGGGAGGGGCAAGGCCGTGGAGTGATTTATAAACAAGGATGAGAATTTTGAAAGAGAGGCATTGTTTAACCGGGAGCCAATGTAGGTCAGAAAGCACAGGGATGATGGGTGATCATGACTTGGTGCGAGTTAGGACACGGATTGCTGAGTTTTAGATGACCTCAAGTTTACGTAGTGTAGAATGTGGGAGGCCAGCCAGGAGCGAATTGGAATAGTCACGTCTAGAGATAACAAAGGCATGAATGAGGGTTGCAGCAGCAGAAGAGCTGAGACAGGGGCGGAGGCGGAAAAATGGTTTTAATTATGCCGCAGATATGTGAACAGTCTTGTTCATCCTCTAAGATTTATGCTAGGGAGAGAGATGGAGTCGGTGGTTAGGGAACGCAGCATGTGGCGGGGACCAAAGATAATGGCTTCAGTCTTTCCAATATTTAATTGGAGAAAATTTCTGCTCATCTAGAACTAGATGTCGGACAAGCAGTCTGACAATTTAGATACCAAGCAGGGGTCGAGAGAAGTGGTGGAGAGGTAGAGCTGGGTGTCATCAGCGTACATGTGAAAACTCACTCCGTGTTTTCGGATGATATCGTCAAGGGGCAGCATATAGATGAGAAATAGGAGGGGACCAAGGATGGATCAAAGGTAACGATGCGGGAGTGGGAAGAGAAGCTATTGCAGGAGATTGTCTGGTTACGATTAGATAGATAAGAATGGAAGCAGGCGAGTGCAGTCCCACCTAGCTGGACGATGGTGGAGAGGCGTTGGAGGAAAGGTGGTCACGGATTTGGGAGGCGACATCTAGTTCAAGTACTTTGGACAGGAAAGGGAGGTTGGAGATGGGGCGATAGGTAACAAGCAAAGTGGGGTCAAGGGTTGTTTTTTTTGAGGGGAGGGTGATGACGGCAGATTTGAAGGAGAGGGGAACAGTACCTGATGAGAGAGAACCGTTAACAATGCTGGCTAATATGGGAGCCAAAGGAAGTTGGGTGGTCAGCAGTTTAGTGGGAATAGGGCCAAGGGAGCAGGAAGTGGGTCTCATGGACAAGATAAGCGTGGCGAGATCAAGAGGGGAGATGAGAGACAAACTAAAGAAAGATGCGAGTTTAGGGCTAGGGCAGATGGGAGCCTCAGATAAAGTTTGGTCTCGTGGGCTAGGTGAAGAAAGGGAACTCGCAGATTGGATGGTCTCAATCTTTGAGACAAAGAAGTCCATGAGCTCCTCACACTTGTTGTTGGAGGCGAGTGTGGTGAAGACAAGGGAGAGGTGTTTAAGGAGACGGTTAGCAGTAGAGAATAGTAGCTGGGGGTCATTTTTACATTCCAGAATCATCCTGGAATAGCGAGCAGTTTTTGTAGACAAGAGTAGGGCCCGATAATGTTGTGTGTGTTTGAGCCAGATCTGGCGGCGAATGGTTAAACCATTTGTCCGCCACATCCGTTCAAATCTGCGCCCTCTCGACTTGAGGGAGCAAAGATGAGGGCTGTACCAGGGGGAACGGCAGACATGGGAGAGAGTAATCTTTTTAATAGGGACTAGGGCATCAAAGGTGGTGGAGAGGGTGCGGTTGAGCAGATCGGTGGCTGCAGAAATGTCATTGTTAAAAGAGGGCCAAAAGATTAGAACGTAATAAATTGGAGCAGGCCATACGGCCCCCCCCCCACCCCCGCCGAGCCTGCTCCGCCAATTAATACGACCATGGCTGATCCAATCATGGACTCAGCTCCACTTCCGTGCCCGCTCTTCATAACCCCTTATCATTTAAGAAACTGTCTATTTCGGTCTTAAATTTATTCATGTCCCAGCTTCCACAGCTCTCTGAGGCAGCAAATTCCACAAATCCACAACCCTCAGAAGAAATTTTTCCTCATCTCAGTTTTAAATGGGCGGCCCCTTATTCTAAGATCATGCCCTCTAATTCTAGTCCCCCCCCCCCCCCCCCCCATCAGTGGAAACAATCTCTCTGCATCCACCTTGTCAAGCCCCCTCAATCGTATACGTCTCGATAAGATCACCTCTCATTCTTCTGAATTCCAATGAGTAGAGGCCCAACCTTTCCTCATAAGTCAACCCCCTCATCTCCGGAATCAACCTTGTGAACCTTCTCTGAACTGCCTCCAATGCAAGTATATCCTTTCGTGAATATAGAAACCAAAACTGCACGCGGTATTCCAAGTGTGGCCTCGCCAATACCTTATATAGCTGTAGCAGGACTTCCCTGCTTTTATAATCCATCCCCTTTGCAATAAAGGCCAAGATTCCATTGGCCGTCCTGATCACTTGCTGTTGCTGCATACTAACCTTTTGTGTTTCATGCACAAGTACCCCCAAGTCCCGCTGTACTGCAGCACTTTGCAATCTTTCTCCATTTAAATAATAACTTGCTCTTGATTTTTTTTTTCTGCCAAAGTGCATGACCTCACACTTTCCAACATTATAATCCATCTGGCAAATTTTTGCCCACTCACTTCGCCTGTCCATGTCCTTTTGCAGATTTTGTGTGTCCTCCTCACACATTGCTTTTCCTCCCATCTTTGGTTGGGCAGTTTTGAGTTGATAAGTGCAATGGTAAGAGAGTTTGGAGAGAGTTTTTTTTTCCCCCCAGTGGCAGATGCAGAAGGATTGGATTGGGCAAGAGCGATACAAGGAAATGGTCAGCGAAGGCTTTATCTTTATTTGACACAATTAAACATCATATAGTTCTTACCCCTGCTGCAGTAGAGCTGACATATGAATCCATGAGAGGGCTTTCAAATATAGCAGATTCTTCATTGATAAGCTCCACATTTCTCCTTTTAAACAGCTGGGAAAGAAGAATACTTTGCATCAAATCTCAGGATTTTCTAATAACGCACGCTGTTCCATAAAATAATCAATGAAAAACTGAGTTGTTGAATTTCCATAATGTGGACCTCTTTTGTGATCCAAAAGGATGTCTCACAGGTAAATGGATGGGGTAATTCTCCCAATTATGATGGTGTAACAGCTTTAAGGAGCAACTCTCTGTCCCTGTGCTCTCAATACTCGTGCGCAAGGTTCTTCATTTTCACTTTTGTAAATCAATTCTGGGCAAGAAGTATGGCAATTTTAAATTGATTAATAATCAGGTTTTTTTCATAAAACATGCTGGCTTTTTAAAAAAAAACGAATACTAAATTTCCAACTATAACTTTTAATGAACATAGTGCCAATTTACATTTTTAGGGCACGCAAAAGCACTTTACAACCAATTAACTACTTTTAAAGTCAGTCGCAAAACAGGTACCAACTTGCAGACAAGGTTCCGCAAACAGGAAATAAACAAATGAATAAGCACGAGTGTATGTAGTTTGCTCATTCTCCAGGATTTTTTTTTGGGGGTGGGGTGGGGAGGAGCGAGAGAAGAGATAAGCTAGCTCAAGTCTAAATCAGCAATTTGGGAGTGCACAAAAATAGAACGTCAAACTTGAGTCCAATGAGGCATTGACCAGGGCCCAATTCAGCAGCAGTGCTCAATTTAGTTTGCTATACGCCTGGAAAAATTGCAAATAAAGTGACCTAAACTAACTGTGGTGGCATACCTGTTGCTCTCGCTTTTGTTTCCGTAGCTGAATCCCTTCTTCCTCCCTTCTCCTACGCATCTCCTCTGGATTTAATGCTTTGTTCTTGTAACGATTCATTCTATAGTTTTCTTTTGCTGGACTAGCCGTGGATTCTAAAGGAAAAAAGATCATATTTGAACAGTGAAACAACACTGGTGATGAACATCACAAGTTAGAATGCCATTGTTGTGCTCCCCGATTCTCCAGTAGCGAATTCACACCACAATTTGCTGGAACAATAATTAGAATACACTGCAGTGAACATAGTGGCAAGTCGACAACAACAAATTGCATTTATTGTTAGCATAGTAACATAACACAGTAACTTAACATAGTAAAATGTCCCAAGATGTTGCACAGCAGTGTAATCAAACAAAATTTGACAAAAGGAGACATTGGGACAGGTGACCAAAAGCTTAGTCAGAGGTAGGTTTTAGGGAGCGTCTGAAAAGGACAGAGAGGCGGAGAGGTTTAGGGAGGGAATGCCAGGATTAGAGCACAGGCAATGGAAGCCCTTACCGTCAATAAAGGAGCAATTCAAATCAGGGATGCGCAAGAGGCCAGAATTGGAGGAACACAGGGATCCAAGGGTTGTAGGACTGGAAGAGGTCATGGAGAGATTTGAAAACGGATGAGAATTTAGAAATCGAGGCTTTGCTGGACCGAGGGACAATGTATGTCAGCAAGCACAGGAGTTAGGATACCTGTGGCACAGTCTTCAATGAGTTCAAGATTGGAGAGTCTGGAAGATGGGAGGTTGGTCAGGAGAGCATTGGAAATAATCATGTCAAGAAGTAACAAAGGCATGGATGAGGGTTTCAGCAGCAAATGAGCTGAGGCAAGGTCATAGATGTGCAACATTACAGAAGTTCGACAGCACCTCCCAAACCCACAACTTCTACCACCGTGGACAAGGGCAGCAGGCGCACGAGAACACTTCCAAGTTATACACCATCCGGACTTGGAAATATACCGTTCCTTCATTGTCGCTGGGTCGAATCCTGCACTCTCCCCAACAGCACTGTGGGAGAACCTTCACCACACGGACTGCTGTGGTTCAAGATGGTGGTTCACCACCACCTTCTCAAGGTGGGCAATAAAAGCTGGCCTTGCCAGCAACACACATCCCATGAACGTATAAAAAATGTGGAAGTAGGCCGTCCTGGTGATGGAATGGATGTGTAGTCAGAAGCTCATCCCGGGGTCAAATAGGATGCCAAAGTTCAAACAGTGATTCAAAGTGACCAGGGAGAGGATGGAGTCAGTGGCTAGGGTTTCTTATGGGAGGAACCGAAGATAATGGTTTTGGTCTTCCTAATATTTATTTGAAGGAAATTTCTGCTTGTCCAGGATTGGATGTTGGATAAGCAACAGGACAAATCAGACAGTGCAGGGGTTGAGAGGTGGTGGGGAGGTAGAGCTGGGTGTCGTCAACACACGTGTGGAACCGGACGTCGTGTTTTTGGATGATGTCGCCAATGGGCAGCATGTAGGTGAGAAATAGGAGGGGGGGGGGGGGGGGGGTCCACTTACAATGGCACTTCAACTGTCCAGCGTACCATTCAGCTGACAAAATATGCATTGCAATTTAAATTCAATGGCTTGAAATTCATGACAAAATAATCTTGCATGGGGGAGGGGCAGAGAGAGAGAGAGAGAGAGAGAGAGAGAGAGAGAGAAAGAAAGAGAGAGAGAGAGATCCATTTCTCAGCAGAGTCAAGAAAATGAAGGGTCGATCTGGTAGAGGTCTTCAATGAAGGATGTTAAAAGTACATACTGATAAATTATTCTCAACAACCAATAGAACTAATGAGGGCAACGTTTAACAAATCCCAGCAAGAATTAAAGGAGGTTGGAAAAAAATTATTTGCAGTTAGAATTTCAAATTTTCTTCTGTTGAAGCAGTGTTAATAGCTTTTTAAGATGTCTTAAAAAATATATTTTATAAACTGCCTGGGAAGTGAACAGGAGAGGGGAATTAGAACAAGTGCAGACTTAATTGGATAAATGACCCTTTTTGATGCTGCTGGTTGAGCATCCGGAGTTCCAAAACTCGGAATGTTCCGGACACCGGGCCGATCGGTGGCAGGGTTGTCCGGAATCCGGAAAATGTTCCGAAATCCAGACCCCTACCGCCACACCCCCTGCTAGGCAATTTCCTCATAATGGATACAAAATTAATATGGAAACGGATTTTCCCTTGGGGGGGGGGGGAATTCAGTGTCAGTTACCTGTACAGATCCTTTCATCCCCAGTATGTCCAGCCCTATACATATATTGGAAAGAGCCGGGGCTGTTGAAACAGGGGTTTCCAGATTCGGGACATCGGAGACACGTTCCAAATCTGGAACGGCCTCAGTCCTGAGGTTTCCGGGCACTCTACCTGTATAACATTCTATGATTTGATGATTCATTCGAACAAAAACTTATTTAATGGTAAATTAATCTCAATTCAGATCTTCAAAAGTTGTCCAAATGTCAATCTATAACTGATGAGTTTGCTTGGTTGAATCAGACACCAGACTAAAGATGACCAGTAGTTAAGCAATGCTAAAACACATCTTGGCAATATGTATTGATTGCAAGTCAACGTGAAGCGTGGACTTATGCAATACTCTGGCCACTGTTGTGTACCTGGATAGTTTGGAGTCACTTTGAGCAGGTCCCTGCTCCAATATCAAGTTAAAATTAACAGATGGTATGAGAGGTTTTGAAGTCTTCTGCCACACTGTATACTGTTGCTTGAAACTCTGTACAGTACAGATCTATTAATGCAGAGCAAATAATGATGTAATTTGAGGGCATTGCACTAACATTTAGCTTTATAATACACACAATTATTTCTGGAAAAGCTTATGTAGTACATTTAAAAAAAATGCTCAGCTCAACTTATCACCATCATTCTGAGTATTGTGCAACACCTGCATCCTTGCCCAGAGTGACAACACTGCAGATATCAGTACAATGCAAAACCATGCCTAATACTCCATGTCACAGCCTCCCCAACAGAGATGCAGCTGACGAGCATCTAAGATAGGAACAGAATTATCTGCTGCAGCTTCATCTCAACTTTCTCCTCCAGCTTTTAAAAAAAATCCACAGAGTACCAGTAGTAAAGTTGCACACATCACTTTGGCGCTCATTCCAGTGAGCATCTACGAGGACTTAGCATCTGCACTGCACACAAGTTTATTGCTTATCTGGAAGGTGATTTTGGGGAGGTGCAGGAACTTAAACACAAAACAATTAATGGTATTCAAGCAAGTTAAACAGGTTATTTTAAATCAAAGTCAAGAAAGTAGGGCGAGTGAACATAAATATAAGTTAATGATATGTACATTTTTTACAACAGTTATCAGGAAAAATACATTAAGCCATAATGCTGTTATTCAAATTATGATTAGATGAGATGATGGGAACATTAGTGTACTATTGGATGAGTTCCAATGGGCCAAAGGCTTTCTCATTTAACATTGCATTAAAGTCTTGTCCTGTCTGGATGTATATACTGGCTAAACAAAATCTTTGTTAGTTTCATGAAGTCACAGGAAACATTTCAGTTATGGTCTAATATCTACAGCTTTCCAAGTAGTCGCTAATTGCAACATGCCATTACATAATCAACACATTTCTGGTGATTAGGTCACCAAGATGTTTACAATGGGTAAATCATTTTATAAAATACCTCTTCATTTAATAGCCCCAAGCTCCAAACAAGTCAATCTCTGAAGGATGTCAGGTGATGAAATGACAAACAATAATGGAGAGTTTAGGTAAATTAGTGAGTTGTGAAGATACAAGCATAGTATCTGGTCCAAATGGTTGAAACTACTACAACTTGCATTTATTTAAATCTATTTTCTTGACCAGTGTTTCAGGTAGATTATTTTGCTTCCACCCTGCTATAGCACTAACATTTCCATTCTTCATCTGATCAGAATTTTGTGGATTCTTCCCATCAGAATGTATTGCCTTAACAGTTTGCCATGACGATCACATTTCTTTTCAATAAGACAGCTGACCTTCAACCTCTTCTGTCACCTACAAGGGTTACTTCTATTCATAATGTTAGCACCTACATCAAAAATTAACACAACAAATGCATTTATAGCGCCTTTCAAGTCCTCAGAATAGCCCAAAGCACTTCACAACCAGTGAATTACTTTGAAGTGTAGTCACTTATGAATTCAAACATAGCAGCCAATTTGCAAACTGCAAGCTCCTACAGATGGCAATGAGATGAGTGACCTGTTAATCTGTTACCCGGTGTTGGTTGACAAATAAATTATGGCCAGAATATTTGGAGATATCCCATCTTTTTAAAAAAATGGCAGGGGATCTTGTATGTCCACTTGAACAGGCAGGCATGGCTTCAGTTTAGCTTCTCATCCGAAAGAGGGCACTTCCAACAAAGCGGCACTCCCTCCGGGATGCACGATCAGCCCGAATTAAATGCTCAAATTCACAGTGGGGCTTGAACCCACAACCTTCTTAGGAGATTGTTACCACTAAGCCAATCTGATATTACACACAAGGTCACATAAATCTTTTTGAATGGTATTCTTTTCTCAGCACACTTTTTCCATCATAAATCAGTTTCAGCAAATTTACACATTCTGCTCACAATACAAACTAACACAAGTTCATAGGCAGAAAGCAATAACAAATTCCTCCACTTTTATCACCAATAAGATGAATAAACTGCTCCAGGTTTCGAAGGAGTAAAAATTAAAGGGATTGGAAGTAAAATATTTCTGGCAGATACTGATTTCATTTGTAAACCACACAAGACAGAACCACTTTTTGTTAAGTGATCAGCCTGCATTCTTTCTAACAAGTATATGATTACAAATTGCACACACAAGTCCCACAAACAACAATGAGATAATCAACATATAATCTGTTTCAGTATTGTTGGTTGAGGGATAAATATTAGCGAAGACACTGGGATAACTCCCCTGCTCTTTTTCAAATAATGGTGCCATGGGATCTTTTATGACCACCCGAGATGCAGATTGGGCTTCAGCTTAACATTTCATCCAAAAGATGGCACCTCCGGCTGTACTGCACTGAAGTGTCAGCCTAGATATTGTGCTCACGTCTCTGGATAGGCCTGGAACACAACATCTAACTCCGAGGCAAGAGTGCTACCCACTGAGCCAGGTCGGACACAGAAGCCAAGTCATCAACATCATTCTCGACGACGATGGTGCATTCTCCCTTCTCAACCTCCTTAAACGATATCTCTACCTCTCCACCGACGCTGTGCTTTGAAGACTGTTTGTCCAACAGTCTTGGAGAAGCCACAATTACTTTCAGCTAAACACAGAACAGACTGAAGCGACTATCTTCAGCCTCTACCACAAACTCCATAACTTTGTGAACAACTTCATCACCTACCCTAGCCAGTGTTTGCAACCTCACATTTAGTTTGACGCTCAGCTGAGTTTCTTACCCTACATCCTCATCACAAAGACCACATGTTTCCAACTCTTATCAGTGCTAGCCTCCACTGCTACCGCAGCCCATCTGTTGTTGAAACAGTTATTCATTTCCTTGTACCCTCCAGATTGGATCACTCCAATTCTCCCATGGTCAGCTTGCACACGCTTCATGTCATCCAAAACTCTGCTGCCTGTATCTTATCCTGCAGCAAGTCCCATCCACTCAATACACTTGTCCTTGCGGACCTGTGTTGGCTACCAGTCCCAATGCCTCAAAATTAAGATTCTCATGCTGGCTTTTAAATCCTTTCATGGCCTCGCCCAATGCTAGCGCTGCAGCCTCTCCAGCCCTACCACTCTTCCAAACTTTGTTCCCCTGACTCTGGCCTTTTGCGCATTTCCCCTCCCTTTACCCAACCACTGGTGGCCATACCTTCAGCTGCCTAGGCCACACTCAAACTCCCTTCTCCAACTTCCTTTTCTCCTCTCAGACCATCCTTAAAAATCCATATCTTTGACCAAGTTTTAGGCTACTTTGTCTAATCTTTCCTTCTTTGGTTTGGGATCCATTTTTCCTTACGCACATGAAGAACCTAGGGATTTTTTTTGTTGTTTTTAATATTAAAAAGTTAAAGGCATTATATAAGTGCATGTTGTTGTTGAACACCTGATATTTTACTTTAAATAAATAAGAATAACCTGTATTGATGTAGTGTCTTATGTCCTCAGAACATCCCAAAGCAATTTACAATCAGTGGATTATTTGGAATGTGCAATTACTTAAAGATGCTATATAAATACAAGCTGCTCTAATGTAGTAAAACATCCCAAAGTGCTCCAAAACGGTAACCAAAAAAAATATTGAGCAAAAGGAGGAGGCTATAAAAATGATTAAAAGCTTGGTCAGAAAGGTGAATTTTAAGAAGGGTTTTAAAGGAGAAGAGGGAAATGGAGAGGCAATTCCAGAGTGTGGGACCTGGGCAGCTGAAGGCACGGCCATCTATGGTGGAGTGAAGGGGGCATGCACAAGGATCCAGAGTCAGAGGAATGATGAGTTCCAGGGGAGGAGTGTAGGGCTGGAGGAGGAGAGAGAGCCAAGGAGGTGAGGTCAAGGAGGATTTAAACACCAGGATGAACATTTTCAATTTGAAGCTTTAGGGAACTGCGAGTAATTGCATCAGCCAGGATAAGAGAGTGGAACTTGAGAGATCAGATTCAGGCAGCATAGTTTTGGATGAGTTGAAGTTTATGGAGGGTGGAGAATGGTCAGGAGAGCATTGGAATTGTCAAGCATGGAGATGACAAAGACAAAGATGGGAGCTTCAGCAACAGATGGGCTGAGGTAGGGGCGGAAATGGGTAATGCCCCAGAGATGAAAGTAGGCGGCCTTTGGAGAGGATAATGGGTCGGATGCTCAGCTTGGGATCAAATAGGACACCGAGGCGGTGAACAGACGAAGATAGTTGCTGGGGAGGGGGTTGGTGCAAGGATATGGCGTTTATGGTGGAGGCCAAAGACAATGTTGTCTTTCACCCTCACGCTTAGCTGCAAGAAACTGCAAATCATTCAATATTGCACGTTGGACAACCAGTGTGACAACAAAAAGGCAGCAGAGGGGTTGGGAGGCGTGGAGATATATGTAGAATCAGCATATATGTAGAAGTTGATGCCATATCGGAGATCGGAGGTCACCTCGGTGAGAAAGATGGAAGAGAAGCCGATCAAATATGGTAAAAATGGAACCAAGTGAGGAAAGACCCACTGAGTTGGACAACACAAGAGGCATTGGAGAAGGAAAGTGTGGTTGATCTAGTCAAAGACTGCAGAGAGGTCAGTGTAGACTTGTGCAAGCAAATGCAGCAGCCAATATGCATACAGCAAGGTCTCTCAAACAGCGAATGAATGAATGAGCAAATATTTGCTTTTCATGATTTTGGTTGCGAGAACTCTAGACAAAGACAAATCGGGGCTTTTAAAAAAAATATATGAACGACATTGACAACCTGCAATCACAGTAGAAATCATTTACCACAAACTGCATTACTTATGCTCTACATTTAATTTGTGCTGAAATTCTCCTGCATTTCAAAGTACATGTGCATAGTTAAGTGGTTTTAAGAAATGCAACTGACACCTCTCAGACGAATACCAAACTAAGTAGGACATTCCCTTTGAGTCCCATCATATTAAAATAGGCCCGTCAATTCCTATTGCACATGTAAAAATGCTGAATTTTAATTTGGCTATAATTTATATGCAAAGACAATAAACTACTTATTTCTTCACATTATTCATATAAAATAAAGCATAGCAAAATTACTGGCAATTACATTCAGGAGATTTCAGAAGTGAAAAATTACATCAGCAATTATTAGATGAAAAAAGTACGTGATTCAAATTAAGTTCCAATCAATTGGATTGCAAATGAATAAATTAAGAATTAAAGCTGCATCTTAATGATTTCCTATGCAAGAGTGCAATAAAATTTAGCATTCGGAACAGCACTCCCTCCCTCACTTCCAGCCTCCAAGATTTGTCTTTATTTTACATATATCACACACTATAATCAGTGTTCCTGTCAGATATTTCTCTCATTCCTTTCAAGTTCCAATTATGCTGTTCCACATCCCCACCATACTGAAAAGTTAAATGTCCTAGACCAACTTACTGCAGCAATTTTGATGTTCTGGGAAACATTCTACAGGTATTTAAAACCCCAGCCAAGCTTCCGGATTTACCCAGTCGTTGTTTAACAAAAAAAGGGAGCATCCTATTCTATAGATCTTCACTGGTTTCTCAATGAAAAACAAGCAAACCTAAAACTAGTGATTTTTAATATGGAGCCAAGTATAACACACCAGAATATAAAATCACCATGAAATGACCAGATTGGAGGGCATGCTGACTTAATGAGTAGTTCTTAGGACACTTTGTAAACAGGAGAGATAAAGAATAGCAAGTTGCTCAGCTGAAATCAGGACAATGTCAGACAGATTTTTTAAAACTAAATGCTGATAACTTAGGGATTTTTTTTTGACTAGGGAAGTGGCGTTTCTAGTTATCTCGGTTCATCACTGCTGGGAAGTTTCAGAGAAAACAAGCAAAGAAGTGGCATTTGGCCCATTCAGGTCACTCCGACAGCAATCTATTCTCTGGAATATATTTCAGATAGAGAGTCTTGCACCAATGCCACATTTGTCCTCGCATTCTAAATGTTAAAGATTTACATACCATGCAAGGTCAATGGTCATCTTTCTCCCTTTAATCCTTTTCAGAAATGTACCATTTCAGGGTACTGCAACACTAATCTGAATTGTTATGTCAAAGCCATTATGCCAAAGACATGTACAGTTTGGAAAGCAAGCGCTCTACTCGGAACTCCTTCATGGCAAATGAGCCCCAGGTGGGCAGAGGAAACGTTACAAGGACACCCTCAAAGCCTCTCTGATAAAGTGCAACATCCCCACCGACACCTGGGAGTCCCTGGCCAAAGACCGCCCTAAGTGGAGGAAGTGCATCCGGGAAGGCGCTGAGCACCTCGAGTCTCATCGCTGAGAGCATGCAGAAATAAAGCGCAGGCAGCGGAAAGAGCGTGCGGAAAATGTGTCCCACCTGTGACAGGGACTGTGGCTCTCGTATTGGACTGTTCAGCCACCTAAGGACTCATTTTGAGAGAGAAAGCAAGTCTTCCTCGATTGCGAGGGACTGCCTGTGATGATGATGATTTGAAAGCAGCAATGATTTATTCAGAAAGTAATCTCATCCACATTAGGGTGGAGTTAGATTTAGTGATACTAAAATGTTGCTCGAGCAACCAATAGAATACTGTCAAAGACAGAAGGAAAAAGTTAAGAAAGTTTATGCAATCGAACATACAAGTGCATACAGCCATTACACTCCCCTCAAATACTGCCAGATTTGTCCTGTATAGTTTTTAAATCCCCGTGTAAATACGGAAGTTTTGATGTAAAAATATAGAAAATAAGCCATCCTCCTAACTGTGACTAATTACTCAGGCACCAATAATATATCATTGGACATATTACCATCCCTTCATCGTCACTGGATCAAAATCCCTGCCTAACAGCATTGTGGGAATACCTTCAGCACATGACTGTAGCGGTTCAAGAAGACGGCTCACTGCCACCTTCTCAACGGCAACTAGGAATGGGCAATAAATTTCAGCCTTCCCAGCAATGCCCACCTCCTGAAGAATGATAAAAAGAAAGATCCTGTTTGTGTGGTCAAGTAGATATAAAAGATTCCATGGCACTTTTTCCCAAAGAGGAGAAGCGAATTCTTCTGATATCCTGGCCAACATTCATTCCTCAGCCAACACCAACAAGAGATGAACTGGCCATTCATCTCCAGGATCTTGCTCTGTGAATTGGCTGCTGCATTTGCCTACATAACAGTGACGATGCTTCAAAAAGTAATTGATTGGCTGTGCAATGCTTTGTGAGGTCATGAGGACATGAACAATGCTAAACAAACACAAGTTTTTCTTCCTTTTAAAAAAAATTGAGATCATCCCGATATGGTGGATCATTATTTTTTCCTCTCAATGTACATTGTGTTGTGATTGGTCGAGAGAAATTAAAAGCCTGATAAAACTACACAAATAGGTTCCAATTGTCTTTTCAACAGTTTACGTTTTCAGTTGATACAAGTCAACCAAGTCCCACTCTGAGTATTCAAGTAGATTAAATAGTCGGCCAGTCTGCTATAGCAACAACAATCCTACGTAACCCAAGTCCAGTGATGTCTGCATTACTTCATAGTAATGTAAATTGATCACTCTGTTTTGGAAAGAAGATCATGGTAGGCCACTGCCAGTCACTGTTAATGATCCTCGGAAAGCCTTCCACACTTACATTTGCGATGGCCATTTAAAGCTTAAATGAACTAAATATGAATAAAAACAAACAATTTTTTTTTAAATTGAGCCTTGTACCCCTTCTAAAAATCAAGTTATATTTTTGGTCTGTCTTTAATCGTCAACTTCAGTAATGAAAATGAAGCATTATATTGGTTATCAGTATTTATCACGTATGCAAATACTCAACTCACAGCCATTGTGACTAGTTTACAAGGAAGCTGATCATACCCATTACCTGTTTGAGGTATGTATAAATCTTGCTAGAATTTCTGTTTGTATAGGTTAGAAGGTTTGAACCTTTGAGCCTTGTACCGCTTCTGAATACATAACAATTAATTCCAGAATACCTTAGATAATAGATTTAACATTATTATACGTGATACACCTACACCCTGAACAAGGTAACCTGATAGTCGTCATGTGAAGGAACTATCCAACCCTTGATTAGATAAAGCAGCTTAAAATAAATAATTCCCAGTATTTAAGTCCAACACAACAAAACAAGACAGTGAATACTTGGTCTGCTTATTCCAAGAAATACAAATTATGTTTCCCAAGAAATGCTGCACCATTTCTGAATCACTTATCTGAATTGGACGATGTTAAATTACTATGCACTTTCCCTGAAACTGTTATGTCAAAGGCAAGTACAATTTGGAAAGTCCTAGGGTTTTATTCAGAAAGTAACAGTCGTTCACACTAGGGAGGTGAGATTTAATGACATGTCTGTTGCTCTGAGCAACCATTTTAGTATAGGTACTGTTACAGAAGCAAAACACAAGTGAATAAGCTGCACAACTGTCTGATTGTTCATTTTTTCCTCTTCCCTTGGGATGTTTTCTACGCTAAAAATGCGATACAAGTGCAAGTTATTGATCAGTGATCTAGTTTTTTTTTACTTTTTGACCTACCAGATTTTAAATTAGTGTGTATGGTTCAGACCAAGAAACTGGACATTTAAGAAACGAGATGCTGTAATTTGAGGACAGTGTAGAGCTGGTTGTCTGAAACAATTAGGCCAAATTGGCTGAAGGGCCACTTTGTTCAAACCTATTTGGTCAGAAGATAGAAGCAGAGCCTAACAAAAATTTGAAAACTTTAAGTGTATTTAATAGTATGTTGATAAATCTACTCCTGATTTGAGGATTTGATTTTTTAAATCAGGTGAAATCTTTTATATAAAAAGATGGCCACCCAAGGAACTTTCTGGAATTCTAAGGGTTAAAACATTTGAAGAATTGAATATTGCACAAGCACATTTTAAAAGAGAATGCTGAAAATGACATTATATATTATCAGAACACATTGTTAACTGAAATAAAAGCCCTCTGGTTGCAAATGTAAACTGGCCACATTCGGTGAGAACCATTGGATTTTTTAAAATAAATGTATTTTGGGCAGTTATTCTCAACATTAAAATAGCTACTAGAGCTGAACTAACCTCTCTGCAGTATCAATCGTTATGTCTACTTATGGATTATGCTCATACTCCGATACTACAGCTAGTAAGGTAGATAGTAAGCCACCTAAACCCAAATGCGGAGACAAGATAGCATACTGGGGAATCATTTCCAGTTCAGTTCACCTTCTCTGCTGTGCTAATTGTATCTAGATAAGATTGAAGCATCAAATAGAAACATAGAAAATAGGTGCAGGAGTAGGCCATTCGGCCCTTCTAGCCTGCACCGCCATTCAATGAGTTCATGGCTGAACATGCAACTTCAGTACTCCATTCCTACTTTCTCCCCATGCCCCTTGATTCCCCTAGTAGTAAGGACTACATCTAACTCCTTTTTAAATATATTTAATGAATTGGCCTCAACAACTTTCTGTGGTAGAGAATTCCACAGGTTCACCACTCTCTAAGTGAAGAAGTTTCTCCTCATCTTGGTCCTAAATGGTTTACCCCTTATCCTTAGACTGTGACCCCTGGTTCAGGACTTCCCCAACATTGGGAACATTCTTCCTGCATCTAACCTGTCTAAACCCGTCAGAATTTTAAACGTTTCTATGAGATCCCCTCTCATTCTTCTGAACTCCAGTGAATGCAAGCCCAGTTGATCCAGTCTTTCTTGATAGTTCAGTCCCGCCATCCCGGGAATCAGTCTGGTGAACCTTCACTGCACTCCCTCAATAGCAAGAATGTCATTCCTCAAGTTAGGAGACCGAAACTGTACACAATACTCCAGGTGTGGCCTCACCAAGGCCCTGTACAACTGTAGTAACATCTCCCTGCCCCTGTACTCAAATCCCCTCGCTATGAAGGCCAACATGCCATTTGCTTTCTTAACCGCCTGCTGTACCTGCATGCCAACCTTCAATGACTGATGTACCATGACACCCAGGTCTCGTTGCACCTCCCCTTTTCCTAATCTGTCACCATTCAGATAATAGTCTGTCTCTCTGTTTTTACGACCAAAGTGGATAACCTCACATTTATCCACATTATACTTCAACTGCCTTGCATGTGCCCACTCACCTAACCTATCCAACTCACTCTGCAGCCTCATAGCATCCTCCTCGCAGCTCACACTGCCACCCAACTTAGTGTCATCCGCAAATTTGGAGACACTACATTTAATCCTCTCGTCTAAATGTACAATGTAAACAGCTGGGGCCCCAGCACAGAACCTTGCGGTACCCCACTAGTCACTGCCTGCCATTCTGAAAAGTACCCATTTACTCCTACTCTTTGCTTCCTGTCTGACAACCAGTTCTCAATCCACGTCAGCACACTACCCCCAATCCCATGTGCTTTAACTTTGCACATTAATCTCTTGTGTGGGACCTTGTCGAAAGCCTTCTGAAAGTCCAAATACACCACATCAACTGGTTGTCCCTTGTCCACTCTACTGGAAACATCCTCAAAAAATTCCAGAAGATTTGTCAAGCATGATTTCCCTTTCACAAATCCATGCTGACTTGGACCTATCATGTCACCTCTTTCCAAATGCGCTGCTATGACATCCTTAATAATTGATTTCATCATTTTACCCACTACCGATGTCAGGCTGACCAGTCTATAATTCCGTTTTCTCTCTCCCTCCTTTTTTAAAAAAGTGGGTTTACATTGGCTACCCGCCACTCCATAGGAACTGATCCAGAGTCTATGGAATGTTGGAATCTTTATAGGATTTGTTTTCTAATATGCATTTTCTTCAAAGCTTCAATAATCTCAACTAAATTTAATATAAAATTATAACAAAGGTAATCAATGGTCAAATTGTAGAATAGCAATATGGTGGTGGATTCTTCTTCCGTTAGCATTTCAATCACAAAGTTGCTAATTTTCTTCAGGTCCAATGATTCTATTATAAAATAACATTAGTTTGCTATTTTAAGTACTAGGCTTGCTTGTAAAGTTTAGTTTTACTAGTGAACAACATTTTTGATTGCTAAACAAAGCAGAAACCTATGGCTTACAATTTTTAGTTAAACCCCAAAAAACAGATAAAAGGTTGTCCAATTTGGTAGAACAGAGTCAGGGAAAGGCAAGCGATAAAAGAAAAAAAGTTTTAAAAATTTTGAACTGTGCACTGCAGAATTAACATGTTCAAAGAAATTATTTGTTCAAAATAGTATCAACAAAGCCAATTGCAGAAGG
This sequence comes from Pristiophorus japonicus, assembly GCF_044704955.1. Classification (NCBI taxonomy): domain Eukaryota; kingdom Metazoa; phylum Chordata; class Chondrichthyes; family Pristiophoridae; genus Pristiophorus; species Pristiophorus japonicus. The sequence continues at coordinate 12,917,774 of NC_091990.1, forward strand.
GATAAAGATTCTTTAAAAAAAATAAAAAATGCAGCGGAATTAAGCTATTAGAGAATTATACTCCAATCATCTAAAGAACATGGCTTCCATTTCAAATTATACTTGGTGCAAAAACAAATGTATCTTTTGCTACTGTTGCACCTCTGCTGTCACATTCAGTGCTCTATAAAAATCTATATTTATATTTATGGAAAACAATTACAATTTGCAAATACATTGTGCTTTTAATATAAAGTGTCAAAGTGTGTTACAAAGCTAAAAGGAGTTACAAAGCCACTGAACCAAAAGCTTGTTTGAGAATAAATGTTTTGAGAAGCCTTCAAGGGTGGAGAAGGGTTAGGGTTAAGACACTCCTTAAAACCTACCTCAAAGCTTTTGGTCATCTGTCCCAATATCTCATGTAGCTTGGTATTAAATTTTGTTTGATAATGCTCCTGTGAAATGCCTTGGGACGTATTATTATGTTAAACAGTGCTATATAAAGGCAAGTTGTTGTTGTTGTTGTTGAAGAGGGGCAGAGTGTTCTGGAAAGTCAGGCTGCTGGTGGAGACTCAGCCACTAATGATGAAGTGGGCAGGAAAAGAGAAAGATGCACAAAAGACAAAACCAGAGAATCATTGGGTGCAGGAAGGCATACAAGTCGAGAAAAGGTTTCAGAAGAGAAGTGTACGAGGCCGAGGAGGGATCTTAAGATGAGAATGAGGATTTCAAATTTAGTCTGTTGGGGGACATCAGCCAATGTGGATTGTCATTGGGGGGGGGGGGGGGCGGGTTGGGGTTGCGCAGAACAGGATATAGGGTGGCTGCATTTTGGAAAGTTGGAATTTATGAAGTAATTTTATAATAAATTGCTGAGATAGGGGTCTATATTTCTAGTATTGTACATACAGAAAAATATTGCTGGCAATAATCATACAAAATGAATTCAAACTACTGAATTACTGGAATTAATTCACAGGGAGCACATATTTAACCTAAGCTGTCAGTTATATTTACACATCTTCCCAACAACGCAAAACGCTACCGAAAATATATTTCATTAAATTGGCAGCAAATCCATGGCCCAGTATTTAGCCAGAAGCTGCCGCTGCTCCCCCATGCCTCGTCTCGCTATCCACACCTTACCCTATCCAAAAAGATGGCAATAAATTCGTGATTTTTTTAATAATGGAAAATTATCTCGCTCCTCTTGTCTAAAACAATCAAATAGAAAGATGCCTCATTTCCCACATTCATTTAGCATTTAGGAATTGATTGTCCAATTCTCGAGTTCCAGTCTATCCTGAATATAAAAATTCATTTTATCGGCAGTCATTTGCCTTCACGAACGAAAAATGCAGCCCTGTAGGGACTTTGTTTTAACGGAGTCGACTGAAGCATTTCCTGGTCAGCCGGTGGATAGGACCCGATTAATCGCTGTACCTCTTTTCCCTGATCCCATTCAGATTATATAAAATCAAACCTTACAGTCCCACACTCCTCACACAATAAAAAAAATAAATAAAAAAGGAATAATTTAACGGGGAGCTGGGAGGCGACATCCCACTCTGCCCCGTTGCCCGGATACCAGAAGCTCTGGGTGTTTTAACACGGGAATACGCCTCCTCCCTTATCCCGGTGCGACATGTCCTCCGGGCCCCCCTCACTCGACATCTCCTCCAGCCTCGGTTACCGCACCGAAGCCCAGGCCCCTGCGGCCGGGCCGGGCCGGGCCGGGCCGGGCGGCCTCTGCTCCTCACCGGGAGGCTCAATCGCTGACAGCGGCGCAGCGCCCACCACGTTTGCGAATAACGTCAAAGAGCTTAAAAGACGATCGTGGCGACCGACCCGACGCACCCCATCCGACAGTACAGGCAGAAAAAAGAATGATAAAGCGGGGCCATAAGCCGCCGGGCCTTCACTCACCCATTTTGTGCCGGTGAGATGCGGCGGCGCGGCGGGACGCGGACAGCGACTCCTGCTTCCACAAACGACTCCACTGCCAAAATGGTGGCCGCCCCACGGAAACCCACTGGCGCCCGCCCTCCTGGAGGCGGTTGTGCTTTATTCAAAATGTGCGTCCATTTAAAGTGACAGGCGCTCTCCCTGCCACCACTCGTCACAGCTAAGAGGACAGAGCGCAAACTTAAAGGGCAACTGGGTAGACTTATACAGCATCTTTCATGCCGCCGCTTCCAAAACGTTTTATATTCTATCTTAATATTGTCCTCGCCCTATATACACATAAACATCGAACTGTTTATCCTCGCTTGCAAATCCCTCCATAGCCCTCACCCCTATCACTGTAATCTCCTCCAGCCCCACAACCCCCCACCACCAGATGTCTGCACTCTTCTAAAAACATAGAAAATAAGTGCAAGAGTAGGCCATTCGGCCCTTCGAGCCTGCACCACCATTCAATACGATCATGGCTGATCATTTTTGCAACTTCAGTACCCCAGTCCTGCTTTCTCTCCATACCCCTTTAGCCGTAAGGGCCACATCAAACTCCCTTTTGAATATATCTAGCGAACTGGCCTCAACAACTTTCTGTGGTAGAGAATTCCACAGGTTCACAATTCTCTGAGTGAAGAAGTTTCTCATCTTGGTCCTAAATGGCTTACCCCTTATCCTTAGACTGTGACCCCTGGTTCTGGACGTCCCCAACATCAGGAACATTCTTCCTGCATCTAACCTGTCCAATCCCGTCAGAATTTTATATGTTTCTGTGAGATCCCCTTTCATTCTTCTAAATTCCAGTGAATATAAGCCTAGCCGATCCAGTCTTTCTTCATATGTCAGTCCTGCCATCCCAGGAATCAATCTAGTGAACCTTCAGTGCACTGCCTCAATAGCAAGAATGTTCTTCCTCAGATTAGGAATTCTGCCCCCTTGAGCATCCCTAATTATAATCATTCAACCACTGATGGCTGTGCTTTCTATTGCCTGCGCCCCAAGCTCTGGAACTCCCTGCCTAAACCTCTCCACCTCTCTTTCCTCCTTAAAACATACCTCTCTGACCAAGCTTTTGGTCACCTGCTCTAATTTCTCCTTATGTGGCCCATTGTCAAATTTATTGTCCCATAATACTCCTGTGAAGCGCCTTGGGACGTTTCATTATGTTAAAGACGCTATATAAATACAAGTTGTTTTTTTTGTGAATTTATAACATCTGTTTCAATGCTGTAAAGATCATGATGTAATCACTGAGCTTTGTCATCAACCGTGTATGATGACTCAAAACACTGGAGAAGTATCTCCAGCGCTGGCTCTGCAAGATCCTGCAAATCCATTAGCAGGATAGATATACCAACGTCAGTGTTCTCGCTCAGGCCAACATCCCCAGCATCTAAGCATTGACCACGCTTGATCAGTTCCATTGGGCGGACAACATTGTCCGCATGCCCGACACGAGACTCCCAAAGCAAGCGCTCTACTCGGAGCTTCGACATGGCAAGCGAGTCCCAGGTGGGCAGAGAAAACGCTTCAAGGACATCCTCAAAGCCTCCTTGATAAAGTGCAACATGCCCACCGACACCTGGGAATCTCTGGCCCATGCCTGCCCAAAGTGGAGGAAGAGCATCCGGGAGGGTGCTGAGCACCTCGAGTCCCATCGCCGAGAGCAAGTAGAAACCAAGTGTAGACAGCGGAAGGAGCGTGCGTCCACCCAGGCTCCCCACCTACCCTTTCCTTCAACCACTGTCTGCCCCACCTGCGACAGAGACTGTTGGTCCTCCATTGGACTCTTCAGTCATCTGAGAACTCACTTTTAGAGTGGAAGTCACCCTCGATGCCGAGGGACTGCCTATGATGATGATGATGATCGTAGTTTATAGCGCTGTCATACGCAAAATATTTCAATTTATTCAAGCGGTTGTTTGCTATGCACATTACTAAGTACAATTCCATAGATTTCAACCTTCCAGTTTTGAAAGATTTGATGACCAGTTACAAAATGTAAGCAGGACTTTAAAATTCACACAATTACTCAGATTTGTTATGTTTTCTATCGCTCTGAATGTCTGATGTCTTCGACTCGATTACAGCTCACAAAGGTAAATTCTTGCCCCACAACAGTCATGGTGCTTTTATTTTACAATTCACGCTGCTCTCCACTAATATAGCCCAGCCAAAAGTCTCACACATCATGGGTTGCTGCAGAACTTTGGTGGGCAATGAGTATCAACAATGACGCACTCAAGAGGATAAGGACCCTAAATCTCAAGGGTGAGGACATGCAGGAGATCGAGAATGCTGCAAGTGACCCACACTGCCCACTCACCAAAATGATTTGCCAGGCTTTAAGGTGCCTTTCACATCATTACACCGGTGAACCTTGCCCAAATAGTCTTTGCCACATCTTTACCATTCACTTAATAAACTCAGATGAGACGTTAAACCGAGGCCCCATCTGCTCGCTCAGGTGGACATCAAAGATCCTATGACACTATTTCAAAGAAGAGCAGGGGAGTTCTCCCCGTTGTCCTAGCCAACATTTATTCCTCAATCAACATCACATATTATCTAGTCATATGTTGTGGGAGCTTGCTGTGAGCAAATTGGCTGCCGTGTTTCCTAAATTACAAGTGACTACACTTCAAAAAGTACTTCATTGTCCATAAACCACTTCGCGATGTCCAGTGGTCACAAAAGGCGCTATATAAATGCAAGTCTTTCTTTCTAAATGTTGTATCAAATAGAGATTTGACAACTTCCAAATGTAACCCCTTTTGTCATCTACTGAAACAAAATGCAACTATCATAACACTCTTTATAGACAGTGCAGCTGAATTGTATTTCCCAAAATGGGATTTGTGGTAACATTTGCACATTAATGACAAGCAATGACCATCTTCAACCAGAGAAGGCACAAACAACTCCCCCTGACCTCCAATGGGACCACCATTACTAAGTATGCATGATGTATACTCAGGAAGTTCAAATTAACCCAGGACAAAGCAACCCACTTGATCAGCACCTTCCCATTGAGTTCAACATCTACCCCAATACCTGTGCACAATTTAATTCAATATCTACCCCAACACCAGTGCACTGTGACTGTAGTATGTATAATCAACAACTTGTATTTATATAGCACCTTTAATGTTGTAAAACATTCCAGGGCGCTTCACAGGAGTGTTAGAAGACAAAAATAAAATACATTTGACACCGAGCCACACAAGAAATTACGGGAGATGACTAAAAGCTTGATCAAATAGGTTTTAAGGAGCGTCTTGAAGGAGGAAAGAGAGAGAGAGAGGCAGGGAGGCTAAGGGAGGGAGTTACAGAGCTTGGGGCCCAGACAGCTGAAGGCGTGACCACCAAAGGTTGAGCAGTTATATTCAGGGATGCTCAAAAAGACAGATTTGAGGAGAGCAGACATCTCAGGGGATTGTGAGGCTGAAGGAGATTAGACAGGGAGGGGCAAGGCCATGGAGGGATTTGTAAACAAGGATGAAAATTTTGATAGCAAGGCGTTGCTTAACCAGGAGCCAATGTAGGTCAGCGAGCACAGGGGTGATGGGTGAATGGGACTTGGTGCGAGTTAGGACACGGGCTGCAACAATTCACCAAGGTTCCTTCTACCAAGAACAAAAGCAGCAAATATTATGGGAATACCATCACCTCAAAGTAGTAGAATCTCAAGAGTGTTGCTATCAATTAGTATCATTAACAGAGGGAAACAAAATGATTTAAGTTGTATATGAATTTTGTTGGTTGTTTCTCGATTATATGTATATCGAGCGAGACAAGGAGGGAAAAGATGTCATGGTCTGTAAACTAATCATCACTGTTTGTATTCTGTATTATGTCATCATCGTCATAGGCAGTCCCTCGAAATCGAGGAAGACTTGCTTCCACTCTAAAAGTGAGTTCTCAAGTGACTGTACGGGAATTATAGTCTCTGTCACAGGTGGGACAGAATGGTTGAAGGGTGGGTGGGGAGTCTGGTTTTCCGCACACTCCTGCCACTGTCTGCATTTGGTTTCTGCATGCTCATGGTGACGAGACTAAAGGTGCTCAGCGCTTTTCCGGATGCTCTTCCTCCACTTAGGGCTGTCTTGAGCCAGGGATTCCCAGGTGCAGGTGGGGATGATGCACTTCATCAAGGAGGCTTTGAAGGTGTCCTTGAAACATTCCCTCTGCCCACCTGGGGGGCGCTTGCCGTGTAGAAGTTAAAAGTAGAGCGCTTACTTTTCGGTCTCCTCCCATCACCACCCTGTATTTATTTGCATATATAGTTTCCAGTAAAATTAATTTGGAGAGATCATGTAACATAAGTAAAATCAAGTCACTCATTTCGCATAATTTAGCTTGAGCATGTGCTTTGCGGCACCACTAACAAATCTCACATTATATTTCTGACAAAAGGTCATCTACCTGAATCGTTAACAGTTTCTCTCTCCACAGGTGCTTCCTGACCGGCTGAGTATTTCCAGCATTTTCTGCTTTTAGTTCAGATTTCCAGCATCCACAGTATGTCTCACATTAATATTTCTTTTATATTGTATTAGGAAGAACGGGTGGATATCGTCTCAAATTTTGAACCTACTGTGCCTGCGTGATTAGTTAGTCACTCTAGCTGGCTGAAGTCAGTTATTGCTATAGTGAGGCAGCTTGCATGCAAAATTTACAGATGGAACAAAAATGAGGGGTAAAATTAACCTAATTACTGCTCCTCTATTTCAACATGCTTCAAATTCATACTCATCTGTAGTACTGTAGTTCACTAATTTTCCAGCATTCAGAAAAGGTAGATTACTTATTTTTCATATGACCTTCCTCATTCTTAGGATAGGGGAAAATCATGGGGACAATGCAAATTTTAAGGAGCTCTGTTTGCTACAATCACAGAATGAACTATGCTGATGTTGCAAAGCCCCTTCTTTATAGTTGATGCAGCAGAGGTTGAACTATGCTTACACAGTAGAAAAAGCATTTTTTTCTAAATTAATACACAAAGCACTCCAAGCAGCAGCACTCATGGCCCCCTATATACTGAATTTAAAAATGGAACGACGAAAGAGAACAAACATAAAGAAGAATAAATTACAAAGAATGAGGAAGGTCATACCCAAGGTAGGTAATCTAACTTGCATTATTATGTTTGTTTGATATACCTAGGGCAAATATCAATATTTCTTTAATTGGTATTGGGCCATTTACATTTAATAGCAAGGCCTGCACTAAAGAATCAATATGACAAGGAGTATCTTCTTTGGAAAGCAAACCTAAACAATGGTTAGTGAAGTAGAAAATATACCTCCATTTTGCTAATTTGCAATCGAAGGAGACATCCAAAATTGGCCTATCATGTGGCCACAACTTATGCAGAATAGATTTTAATTTTTCTTGGCAAACTTTGGTCTGTCAATTTATTACAGACCTACATTCCACAAATTAGTAGTGGTATGTTGCTACTCTCCACTCCACCTCCCCCCATCCTGTTAGTTAAAACAGTGAGTAGCTGAGCTATGCATACAGGAAGGTGCCAGGTTTGTTTCTGGTCTGTCCTGGGGTACTTGTACTCAGCTAGGGCCAGCTTTCCTTATGCAACAACCAACTGAAAGTACACAATGACAAGATTGTGGAGGCGGGGCAGCTGAGCTCTACAACAATTTGAATTTAAAAAGTACATTTATCATAATAAAAAGTTGATAAAAGCATCCCACAGTTGAATAACCCAAGTATACTTATTGCCTAGCCTAAAATATGAGCATTGACCACACAGGCTATGTATCCACTGCCAGTGGAACTGTACCCTAGCAAGGAATCAACTATTTTCAGAGACAAGGTGGGAGGAATGAAAGAGAAAGTGGCAGAAAAATATAAATAGGATTGCTAGATTGAGTCCCCAGGTGCATCACTTGCAATGTCCATATTGAACTATACAGACCAAGAATCCTTGCTGAATCCTAGCCAGTCTCAGCTGGTGGGGCATACAGCTGGAACAATTAGCCACAGTGACCCTGGGTGGGGGAGAAAATCAGCTACCCTTTCCACTCTTATCCAGCTAGAGATATAATATGATTCTGATCCTACCAAAGGACTGCATGAACTGCTGATGGTGAGCGATACGAATGGTGTAGGCAGCCCTGGAAGTCCAAATCTTTGGGCTCAGAAATTAAGGGAGCTCTCAAGCTGGCCCCTCCACTCACTCACATTCCACATGCATTTTGTCCTCCTTGCTTATGCTTTACTACATTACAACAGTGACTACATTTCAAAAGTACTTCATTGGCTGTAAAGCACTTTGGGAAGTCCGGTAGTCGTAAAAGGCACTATATAAATGCAAGTCTTTCTTTCTTTACCAAGCGCTCCCTTCTACAACTCATTACCTGTTAATGCAGTTTCTATGTATTCATGCTGGTGCTTGCTACTGTGGCATGGGGTGAGATAGGGCACTGTCAGGAATCAGGTTCAAGCACATTGGGCTTTGTCACTATAAATGTATATGCTCTTGGTCACCCAGAAGAGTAGACGACCATATTTCGCCAGTATGGCCCTATGAAATAGAGCTTACATAACAAGATATTCTAGTATGTTTTGCTGCAGTGAATGCATGAGTAAAGAGATAATGAAAACAAACTATACAACCCATAACCTCCCTCTCTTGCATCCTGCCCAGAATTTCCAGGGTCCTTTCCTCCTAAGGAGCCTGGCATTATAGCTTCAGTGACACCAATCCTATCTGTACAGACTGCCTCCTGTTATGTACAGCCTTCTCTTTCAGAGAGAAATGGGAAAGTTCAAAAATGCAATCTGGAGAAGCATGTCACCCACAGACCAGCATCCAATGTCTGTGAACATGCAGGTACCTTATGCTGGCAGTGTGTTTATTGCTTGCCATATGCAACAGGTGATGTGACAATGTTCGGAATATATAGCATCTGGTAAAACATCAGCAAACCTCTGCGTTTGAAAATTTCAGGACCAGTTGTCAAAGTGCTTTGTAGCGACCCTGGATAATACCGCTCAAAACCGAAAGTGCAGTGCTTTTAAGCTGGTATGTAAGGCAATATTAGAAAATTAAGCAATGTGAGCAGAATATTGTGGGGGGAAAAAAAAATGATGAATAAAGTACAACTGTTCAAACACTATGCCCAGGTAAATTGCTTTCTGCACTGGAGGTGCAATGTCATATATACTTGATAGTTTATTTACCAAGTCATGCATATACACCCTAAACAAAGATAAAACCTTTCAGCTCAATTTTTACTGAAATTAATGGAAATTGTCTTCTTAAGCTTTAGTGGAAAGTAGGTAGGGTCATTGCAAGTGCTTTCATTGTCAAAAGGATGAAATAAAATGAGTAATCAAAAAGCCTCAAACTGTTTCAGACAAATTATACAGTAAAGTATATGAAAAGTACAATTGTGTATGTCTTTTTCAGAAAGTGATCGTACTGAAATAAAAAGTCAGTGGCAATTAACAATAATGGTTCTGCTCCAGAGATATAAAAATATTTTAATGAAAGTTACATGAAAAAAAGCAATTGTAACAAAAATACAAAGCTCTGATCATTTTAACAGATACTGAGGTTGGGGGGGGGGGGGGGGGGTGGGAGGGAAGAAGAGAGAAAATAGGTTAATTCACCTTACTCTCTGAATTTCCACTTGTAGAGTATGAATATGCTTTACCCAGGACTATTCTGTCTCGGAGTAGTTTAAAGAAGGCATAATAATTACTGAAGAGGATCAATGCCAAAGATATTGTTTGATGCCACTTTTCTGAACATATTAACGAGTACAACTGGTAGAGTATGATGACTCCTTCTATAATGATAAGAATGTTCAAGATCCTCAAAGGTTTATTGAAGAAAAACTGCAGAGAGATAAAACAAATATCAGAGAACTGGTCTAAAACTAGCACAAATTATGTGCAGTAATCTTTACTTTAGTTACTCAATTAAAAATTGTGATTTGATTCATGTTTGCTATTGGTGTGCTTTATTAACTCAAAGCAAAATTAGCAAATCATCCCATCAATGTTCCCTTTAAGCTGTGTAGCCACGCTGCACTCTGGAGCTCCCGCACAGCTAGCTCATCAATGGGAAAAACTGCGCAGTCTCTTAAAGGGACCACACACTCTCCCCCCCCTCCGAAAATTAAAGAGAACATTGCATCTCGTGCATTTCGTAGCAGCACTGCCAGAGGCAGCCAGCCTGAAGTCTCTGCAAGGGTTGCTGCAACATGCAACCTCACCAGTAAGACCAGCAGCAATAAATATTGCTTTTTGTATAAAAAGACATTCCAAAGAATCAATTTTGAGTTTCTTTAATTTTGGCCTTTCATGGTTTAAAAACAATATGGGCTAGAAAATCGGCGATTTTGCGATCGGATTTTTTGTACTATTTCACCTTTTTTGGCGAAAACCTGGCCGGTGGAAAATTCGGTGATGTTTTGCAACAGTGGTTTTCAAATACCACTAGAGAGGACCGCTGCCGTGCAAGACCCAAAATAGCATTTGCGTCAAAAATTTGGCTCTGTGCACCCGTATTTTGCGCGAAAAATACCGACGTGTAAAAAGCTGCATTGCAACCCTGCAAAAAAGGCAAGTTAAAGTTTTTATTTTTTTATTCTTTTGCAGCAATTCAATAGGTGTCTTGTAAATGTTTTGTGACTTTTTAAACTGTTTTTTCCAAATTTTTTTTGTGGTGTTTGTCTGCCCTCCCAAGGCCCAACTTGCAGCGGTATCGGCCTCGGACTGAAGTTGGTGAGGATCGGGGTTTGTGCCGCGAATCCTCGCGCAGCGGTGATTTTTTACTGCTGCACAAATTAAGGCCTGAATATCGGGGCTGATAGCGACAGCAAAGCGATAACGGTAATTTTGGCGGAAAAATATCGTTATTGCTGAGAACCTAATTTCTAGCCCACGTGTTTAAATAATAAGCATTGATAACATCAAAGACATTGGCTTGGACAAAAATTTACTACACTGAACTTATCATAGAGACAATTATTAACCATGATCCTTCAGAGATCTTCCTAGTTACCATAAATTCTGATGCGCAAGTCACATCTTCACGTGAATGTTTATGACCCATGAATTTGAGACAACGTAATTACAAGAGAGAACAATATCTTAAAATTGGCTACCAGATATGAAATGTAGAAGATTAACTGTATGTTGTTCATCCCCAGAATCAGCTTTAGCAATTCTCCAAGCCACTTCTTCCAATGTCACCAATATGCCACATTTAAAAACAAAATTAACATTAAGAATTCTTTGTAACCATTTAATTTTAATATAATTTTTATTTTTATAGTGAAAGTTTCCTTTTAAAATGTTTATTCATACTTACATAAAATCTGAAGTGTGAAACATCTGACGGGATTGCCACATTGTAATTTCCCATTGCTTTGTACACATTCTTATTGTGCTTTACTAACACGCCCTGTGGCCACATATACTCTTCTGACCAGCTGGGGGGGGGGGGGGAAAGGGGAAAAAGGAGGAAAAAAACTGTAATATTGGCACTTTAAAAAATATATACTTTTGAAGTTAAAAATAATCATAATCTCTGCTCACTAGTGACCAGGAGGAACTCAAGTTTCATTACTGATCGATTTCACTGTCCCTGTGACGACTTTGTTTTTATCTGGTTTTTACTCTCCCAGGAGATCACATGGCTCCGGTTGGGGTGGAGTGTAGAATGTTTTAGTGTAAGGGGTGTCGCAGTTGTGTGGGGCGGACTGGTTGGGCTGGGTGCTCTTTACCTTTCCGCCATTGTTCATAGGTTTATATGTAACCTTCAGGGCTGCTGACCGAGGGCTGTGATACGATGGGCTGAAATGGCCTCCTTCTGCGCTGTAAGTTTCTATGTTTCTAAAAGCTCATAGCATTCAGTTTCAATGGCTGAAAAATGGCAATATACTTTTTTGCTGAACTGCTCCTATTTCATGTACAAAATTACAACAAGGTTCACTTTAAAGGTGATGAGGCATTAATTAATTTTGTTCTTTCCCATTGGAATGGATTTTCATATAGGCTTGACAAAATTAATAAAAAACTTTATTTATCGTGTTAAATAAAATGATATGGATTTGAGTTCATGGCCATAATACGTACAGTGCCAATATAGTCTTTGCTCACCCTAACAATGAAGATCTTCTAACTCTTAATGCAAAAAGCAAGGTGTGGCCCAGGTCAACATTCCTTCAATGGAACCTCGCAAGACTGAGTGAATTGCAGCACTTCATACCTCACAGCAAAAACAATCAAGAATATTATAAAGCGCAGATATATTTTTTTTAATGTTACTTACGGATGTTGAAGCACATTGGAACAGAGTGCAGGATCTACTTTCTGCCAACAACCTAGATGTGCTGCCGCCTTATGTAGCAGGTCACAATACCGTGGCGGTAAGAGATGCCTTGTTAGTATTACACAAGTGCTGATCCAAACTAAGATAAAAAGTTCACATGACCACCTCTTGTCGTAATATTGAGTACTCTGTTAAAAGCAAGAGAGTATTTTAACATGATATATATATATTTTTATATATCTATTATAATATATATATATATATAAATAAAATATATATATATATATATATATATATATAAAAAAAAATAAAAGATATAGGAGAAACAAATAAAAAAAGTACTGAAAAGAACAGAACAGAACAGATCTTTCCACCTGTAGCAAAATCTTTCTTGCATATAAATGTCTGGGTTAAACATTATGTACTAATGCCCACTACATACTGAGAGTGAGGAATAAAGCTGGAGTTCAGAAACAGTTGCACACGAGGTCGTTACTCCGAAATTGATTTGGACAGAGTATCTGTCTCAGAGGTGTCCACATGACAGCCTGTGCACCCCATGCAGCTCTCAAACCCAGGCAATCTGGCCCACAAAGCCCACGCAACTGTGTCCTGCTTTTGTGCCTATATTTTTTACTTGCAGGCTTGTCCTTTATCGAATTTCATGGTTTGTAAATGGCTGTTGCCCATTGGTGGATAAATCCTCAGAGCACCAAGATATGTTTACATTAGCAATTTAGCAAATAATGAAAAGATGGATTTCAAATTTTATACATGTCCCATGGTATGCACTTAGGCAATCCACAAAGGCTATTCCTGATCAATATATTATTAGAAGTGTAAAATTCAGGGCCCTTTCTGATTGACCCAATCATATACTGCCTTCGATTGACAATTGATCTGAGAGAATCACTGTGTTTAGGTTTCTACTATTTACAATCTGTATTAATGACTTGGAGGAAGGGACAGAGTGTAATGTAGCCAAATATACTGATGATACAAAGATAGGTGGGAAAGCAAGTTGTGAGGAAGACGCAAAGAATCTGCAAAGGGATATAGATAGGCTAAGTGAGTGGGCAAAATATTGGCAGATGGAATACAATGTGGGAAATTGGTAGGAAAAATAAAAAAGCTTATTATTTAAATGGGGAGAGATTACAAAATGCTGCGGCACAGAGGGATCTGGGGGTCCTTGTACATGAAATGCAAAAAGTTAGCATGCAGGTACAGCAAGTAATTAGGAAGGCAAATGGAATATTAGCTTTATTGCAAGGAGGATGGAGTATAAAAGTAGCGAAGTCCTGCTACAACTGTACAGAGACCACACCTGGAGTACGGTGTACAGTTTTGATCTCATTTAAAGGAGGGATATACTTGTACTGGAGGCAGTTCAGAGAAGGTTCACGAGGTTGATTCCTGAAATGAAGGGGTTGTCTTTTGAAGAAAGGTTGAGCAGGTTGGGCCTATACTCATTGGAGTTTAGAAGAATGAGAGATGATCTTATTGAAATGTATAAGATTCTGAGGGAGCTTGACAGGCTAGATACAGAGTGCATGTTTCCCTTCATGGGGGAATCTAGAACTAGGGGGCATAGTTTCAGAATAAGGAGTCGCCCATTTAAAACGGAAATGAGGAAGAATTTCTTCTCGGAGGGTTTGAATCTTTGGAATTCTCTACCTCAGAGAGCTGTGGAGGCCGAGTCATTGAGTGTATTTAAGGTGAAGAGAGACAGAGTTTTGAATGATAAGGGAGTCAAGGGTTATGGGGAGCAGGCGGGGAAGTGAAGTTGAGGCCAAGATCAGATCAGCCATGATCTTATTGAATGGCAGAGCAGGCTCGAGCAGCCAAATGGCGTACTCCTGCTCCTATTCCTTATGTTCTTAGGTTTCTTCTGGCAAATCGGATGGACTTGTTCCAACCACATAATCCTTGGGGAGGGGAGTCGAATCTCACTGGAGTTCTTTCCATCAGTAATGGCTGTTCTTTTGTCTCACCTCTTCCCAACTGTACCCTCGCAGGTGATCCAGGGCCACTATTATTCTCCCAAGCATTTTCTTGCTCATTCCCGGCTTGTGTCCACAAGGTCTCTGTCCCACACCCTCCCCTTTTTGCCTACCTCCTCCACTCCCAGTCCAATGGTATCCACTGCGGTCAGCGTATTTCATAAAAGTGCCAATGTTATGCAGTTAAGTGAACGCTGACACTGAATCACCTCCATTGTTATCGTTCTGCAAGCTTCATCTATGGATCACATCTTGTTTACCGGCTCTAAAATCCATTTTATGTCAGGGAGCAGTGTTATGTAAACCTCATACATGCCATTGTAATCTCCAGACTTGACTATTCCAATGCTCTCTTAGTAAGCCTTCCAACTTCCACTCAAAAACTTCAGTTCATCCAATACTGTGTTGCACACATCCTGTCAGGCATCAAGACCTGCTCCGTCCATATCCCCATTCTCACTGACTTAGATTGACTCCCAATCCAGTGCCGCAAAGTAAAATTTCTCATTCTTGTGAATTAAGAATTTCCTCTCATTACTTTCCTCCATGGCCTTCCCACCCCACCCTATCTCTGCAACCTTCTCCACTACTACAACCTGCCCCCACAAGTTTCCATTCCTGACTCTGGCCACTACTGCATCATTACCCTCCCCTTCCTACTTCCTTCGCTCCACCACTGGCAGCCGTGCCTTCAGTCACCTAGGCCCCAAGCCCTGGAATTCCCTCTGTCAGTTTATCTGCTTCCCTCTCCACTGTTAAGACCCTCTTTAAAACCCACCTCTGACAAAACATTTGGTTGCTCCTCAACTATCTCCTTTGGTCGAGTCCATATTTTTCCCTTCCATCGTGGGACATTTCCTACATTAAAGGCATTATACAAATTCAACTTGTCTTTGCTTAGAACAAGGCAAACCAGTGCTTCATCTCTCCAGCTAGCAATAGCAAAGGGGTTTTCTTCCCAGGCACATCTCGTTCTTCACCCCCACCTCCCAGAAATTGCTTTCAGGATAGCTCCTGCCCACCCCAGGGAGAGGCAAGATCATCTTTTGCAGCTGTTAGATGGCCAAAGATGGAAGTCTAGCTCCAGGTCTCCACTAGTGGCAAGATGAGGAGCGTGTGTGATAGATTTTAAAAAGGATGCACTTGAGTGAGCAAGACACACAGTTTGAGGCAAACAGAGTTTGAGTGGGAGACAAAGAGAGGGAGGTAGAAACAGACAATCTAAACAAAGGTAGAGACATTGAAAGTGTTAAGGAGTGAATGAATGAAAAAATATGAAAATCATAGACAAGAGTGGAATATTTTTAATATTTTTGGTCCACTACTAGATTTCAGACTGAAAGATTTATCTTTTACTTCAATGGTACTTTCCTACAGTATAACATACAGCATTAGGCAGATAAATGGAAGCAGTCAATTTAAATTATATTAGAAATAATATTAGATTAAAGGAATAATAGTTGCCAGTTTGTAAAGTGGACAATTTCTGTAATTGATAAGATGATACATGATATATTTTCTCTGATGCTGTTGTAAAATAAAAATAAACTGGGTCTATAATTACAGCTGCATGTTGCTGTCATAGCTACAGAAATATCTGAAATGCTAAAAATTCTTTCAGGGTGCTCTTTCAGATGTGTGTAAATTGAAGCAGAGTAAACATGACAATTTCATCTGAATAAACATTCCCTTTACTGTGTATTTGGAACAGGAGCAAAGAGTGAAAAATGAAGCCTGCAGTTCTGTAAAAAGACAAATCACCTCTACATTTTTGTAGAGAAAACAGGTTTGAACCTCAGTCTAGGCTGAGTAAATTATTTAATTTGGAATTTGGGGATTTTTTTTGTTGGTATTTCTCAAATGCTCAAAAAAGGAAATAATATTTTTTCTGCACATTTATAGAAACATAGAAAATAGGTGGAGTAGGCCATTTGGCCCTTCGAGCCTACACCACCATTCAATAAGATCATGGCTGATCATTCACCTCAGTATCCCTTTCCTGCTTTCTCTCCATACCCATTAATCCCTTTAGCCGTAAGGGCCATATCTAACTCCCTCTTGAATATATCCAATGAACTGGCATCATCAACAACTCTCTGCGGTAGGGAATTCCACAGGTTAACAACTCTGAGTGAAGTAGTTTCTCCTCATCTCAGTCCTAAATGGCTTGCCCCTTATCCTAAGACTGTGTCCCCTGGTTCTGGACTTCCCCAACATCGGGAACATTCTTCCTGCATCTAACCTGTCCAATCCCATCAGAATCTTATATGTTTCTATGAGATCCCCTCTCATCCTTCTAAACTCCAGTGAATAAAGGCCCAGTCGATCCAGTCTCTTCTCATATGTCAGTCCTGCCATCCCGGGAATCAGTCTGGCGAACCTTCGCTGCACTCCCTCAATAGCAAGAACGTCCTTCTTATCTAATTCTTTTTATAATATTCAGCATTAGAAGCTTACAATCAGGCTTCATATCATTGGATTTAAACACAAAAACATGTTTTGAAAGCTGAAAACATTTCTCAGTACTCAAGAGAATTAAACAGCATAAAGAGTGCAGGATTTTCTGATACATGTGGTGCAAATAGAGTTCAAAAGAATAAAAATGCCCACATTGAAGACCTACTATTAAGAGTGGTATACAGCGATTATGTGTATTTACTATTTAGTTTTGATATATGGCAATAAGCATCTCTTCTCACTAATTGTAAGAGTCATCTAATAGCTCAGCTAGTTAAAGCAAATTATTTTTTGAGTCATAGTGCAGGAAGATACCTAGTTTGTGCTGAGTTAGATGATCTCACCCAGGACAGCAACGAGTGCTGCAACTAGCTTCAAGGAAGGATTGCATCAGGACTTCATTCCGGATTCCCATCCATTGGTCCCCACTAACAGTATACATGAATTGAGTTAGGTGAGGAAAGGCTGGGCTGTGATGGCCCTCCTCCCCCCTCCTTCATGGCCAAGAGTCATTATCAAACCTCACAATGCAAGAATAGCTACCTGGCGGAGGTACACTATGGCTCAGGTACTCACTTAAACATTGGCAAGCAACGTGGACTTGCTTGTTAACAATGCAGTTTAACTTCAGAAAATTAAAACAATGTGCAAGTCCAAGATCCTAAGGTTTTGCACTCTTCATTTTCAATTTTCTTTTGGTCTTCAAGAAAACTTGTGGATCACTGTTTGCGAAAGCTGTGAGCAGAGCAATGTGTCCAGAAGAGCTGTCTATCAAACAATTTTAGAAATAACTACTGCATTTTATTCGCATTACTTACCTTAATAAACCAAACAGGCACAAAGGCTATGTAATATGCACTCAGCATTGCATTGACCAGAACTTCCTTCATGCGCCAGTTGAAGTCCATTTTTAGGTGTTCCACCTCATTTCTTATCAAGTCTGGAGACAAGCAGCATGCATGTGTTGGTATAGTGTTTATGCTATACATCTGGTTAGTATGATGCTTCCAAGTTTCCTTTAAAACTGTTAAATAGTCTTTACTTTTTCCAACAGCTGTCCCTGTCTCATTGGGGCCTATGTTAGCCACAGATGATGGGAGATTTGACTTCTTTGGATCATAATTCAGGCGAAAGAAAGGTATGTACATTCCAAATCTGAAAAAATAGAAAATATAATGTCATATCCTCTATCAGTTCATCACAACATTTCTCACCAGCAAATGTTCATCGATTCACACCCAAGAAAGTTTATGGCAGAGGCCTGTTCACACCTCGCAGGTGGGATTGGGCATTATGCAATGAGGGTACCTTCTGGTGTAGAGCCAATGGCATGTGCAGTGGTAGGTGCGATGAATAATGGTTAAATTAAGGCTGTGAGCCAGTCCATTAGGGAATAAAAGCCCAAGATAGAGAGAGAAAAGGAATAGTGGTGGGGCTGGAAAATTGGATGGAGCAAAGGAGACAGAGAAGGACATATGGGTGAAGCAGTGAAGAGACAGGGAAGGAGGGCAGAGGCCCTTAGATCCAGGACAGCAACTGTTTATGTACACACAGTGGAGCAAAAAAAACGTAAGAGGCCTGTCATTTGCTGGAGAATTTGAGGTATTAGAGGAATATCACACAACATTAAAAGAATATTTAGAAATGTACTGTTACCATTCAGCTAAATAAGCGAAGTGAAAACACAGTTATTAAAAATCTAGGTATTAAAACAGGAGTTGCAGAATAAGAATGTCAAACTGGATATCTTTTCTGAGAATATCCAGTAATTACTATGAATGTCACTGCAGCCCAGCTGCATCCAATTAACACTGCAGCAATCCTACACACATCGGCTAGAAAGGTGCTACCAATATTCAGGCAAAAAAAACACTGCAGTGACAACGGTTAACTTGTGGAACCTCATCAATTTGAATCAAAGGTAAATGAAATCAAGGACATAAAGGACAAAACATTTTTTAATTACTTTCTTAATGTGGTGGGTATTATTCAAGTTCACAGCCTTTCCTTCCCTTTTCGATTCAACTGCACATATGACCCACTGTTCGAGAGCTGAACACCAATCATTCCGATTTCAATTACACAGCACCTCACTGTTATTTATTTCCCTTCCCCAGCTGGATTTTAAAAATGAAACCAAAACACACTACACTGTACTGCTTACTAGCTTAAAAAAAATGTCCCATAATTTTAACTATTAAATGTAATTCATCCAGGTTATAAAATTTTGTTTGATAACGCTCCTGGGGACATTTTACTACATTAAAGGCGCAATATAAGTTGTTGTTGTTGAAAACAAAAATGTATTTGTTATAACATGATGTGTTTGTATTTTACAAAAATCCAACTATTCTTTTCAAACCCTGTTTTAGCCCCATGCCCGTAACTCCATTCTACCCCCACCAGATGAGTGTTCATTTCGTGTTCTAATTTGTTAATTGCTCTTGGCAGTCTATCCAGCACGACAAATGCCAGTTTCTGTTCCATTACACTAAAGAAGTTGACTACTTTTGAGAAATAACAGTAAATCTTTGGAAATCGGCAACTTACGGATAACACAGGAACAATAAATTCAAAAAAGAATATGTTCGAAAAAGGTAAATGAGTGATCGGCACAGACTCCACCCTGTTCCAGTCAGAACTGCAAATCGAGTGGTCACAAAAATGACAGACTGTGATACTGAGATTTTACCACCATGAGAAGCCTGAGAAGTAAAAGAGAAAGAAGCTGTGAAGCAAAATGAAATTGGAAAGTAGCACACTGGACTGTATTTTTCACCCAATGACCATGACAATTTTATTGAAATTATAACTTTGGACCAGTTTCCAGACATGTCACCATCAATTTAAAACTGCAAACTGCTACTTGGTATTCTGCTTCAATTAGCTAAAATGCTGCAGATCTTAATTTGCACTTCTTTTTTTAGACCTGGCCTCATGGCCAAGTGAAGATTCCAGTTTAGAGCAGACTGTGCCAAATTAAGTACAACTTTATGCTGCTTACTGGGAATAGAGAGACTGACCAACTTCATTTTAATTAGTCTAGGTCGAATGGGAGATTGAAGGAATTCGTTCTTATCCATTGGATCACATTGCCTGATGAAGGTATTTAAAAAAATCATCAAGTACACTTTTTATACTGCAAATTGCAGTATTATTTCTTAAATTGTACTTAATATGTTCGGAACAGAACAATTGAAAAGTGAAGAGCACACATTACTCAAAGTAAATACAAAAGTTGTGTGCAACTTACCTCTTTCACAACTGCAATTATAAGACGACGTGCCAATACAATAATAGCGAGGACTAATAAATTGTAGTCAATCAGATGGAAATTCTATAATGGAGAGAAAACCAATACTTCAACATAACCCAATATTCTGGTGTGGTGTGGCCTTTCATGTTAATTCAGATCATGAAAAAGAACTACAAACAGATGTTTCTTCAATAATATTGTACTTCATTGGCTATTAAGGGTCCTAAATATTCAGATGAATTTTGATGGAAAATATTGTAGAATATAGGCAAATTTAATTTTACAACAACCATACATGGGCCCAAGTTTCGGCCTCAGTTGCTCCTGATTTTTTGGAGCAACTGGTGTCGAATGGAGTATCTTAGAAATTCAAATTCTTGGCATTTAGTTTGCTCCAGTTCTAATCAGTTAGAACAGTTTCACTTTGGAACAGAATTGTTTTTTCAAAAGGGGGCGTGTCCGGCTACTTACGCCTGTTTTCAAAGTTTCGGCAGTGAAAACTTACTCCATTCTAAGTTAGTTTGGAGTAAGTGAAGATTTTTGTAGGCTCGAAAAAACCTTGTCTACACTTTAGAAAATCAGGCATAGGTTACAAATCAGGTGTAGGGAATGGGGGAGGGGGAGGGGAGGTTTAAAGGGAAGTTTACAAACATTAAACACTTCAGTTTTACAAATAAAGAGCAATCATCAATAATAAATGATAAAAATAATAAAACAACAAAAATTAATAAGAAATAATGTTTTTAAAAAATAAAACAAAACATTTTCTACTTACCGACTGCAGCACTGGGAGCCCTCCAACAGCGTGCTGGGATGCCCCCCCACCAAGTGTGTCTGTCAGTGTCTCTATTTCTCTGTCTGTGTCTCTCACTCTCTGTCTGTCTGTCACTGTCAGAAACACAAACACTGAGGGGAGAAGGGGAGAGGGGGGGGGGGGGGGGAAAGGAGAAGGGGGGGAAAAAGGAGAACGGGAAGGAGAGGGGGGGGGGGGGGGGGGGGAAAGAGGAAGGCTGAATGGGCCTGGGCCGAGCCCAAGACTTCGGGCAGGGCCCGTCCCCAGCACCAGATTTACAGGTAGGTGGCGTTGGGTCGGGTCGGATCCGGGAGAGTGCGGGTCGGATCGGATTGGGGCCGGTCTGGGGGGGGGGGGGGGGGGTGGGTGGAGCACGGGTCGGTTCCAGTCCGGGGGGGGGGGGGGAAGGGGGAAGCGGGAGTCGGGTCGGTGTCGCGGTCGGGTCCGGGGGCGGGGGAGCGGGAGTAGAGTCGGGTCGGGAGGAAGCAGGAGCTGGGCGCAGGAGGAGCCTCATGCACGCAGCCCCAGTGAGGCCATTCGGCCAGGGCTAGGGGCTGCGTGCTTCGGGTCCCTCCCACACAGTTTTGGGCGCCTGGAGCTACTGCACATGTGCGTCCACTGTAGCACGCATGTGCAGAGGTCCCGGCACTGTTTTCAGCGCAGGGATCTAGCTTCCCCCCCTCCCCCCCCAACTGCTCGTGCTGCGCCGCGCCGAGGGCCAGCAGGGAGCCGGAGAATCTGGAAGTTTTTTTTTTTAGGCGCACTTTGTGGTGCGAAAAACGGGCGTCCAGGTCGGGGCTGTACTGTTCTAGGCACGGCCCGAAATTTGGGCCCACAATTTTTGTACTCAAGAATTTCACATACACGTTTACATTACATTGATATGCTTCTCTAGTATTAGAACATTTAACATTTCTTTAAACTCTCATGTATATTTTAAAGAAATACTCCAGCACAAGGTTCTACATTATTCTTATGTGAGTAGTCACGTAGTCCTAGCCAAGCCGTTCCCAGTACAGGGTATTTTTTTAAAAATGAACTTTTAAACTTAAAAGACGTTAGCAACATTCTTTTCTCCTCATAACTGTTCCCTTTATTGTTCTTTCCTGAAGGCATTTTCTCATTCTGGATGCATAGATAATGGTGACCCTCCAATACCTCATCTAAGTGTCCACGCTTCATATATGACCCTAGTGAGCGGCATCACCAAAGCTTGACTGAAAGCCCGATATCAAAATATAAATAGATTCAAAAATTATACAATGGCTCATGGTTATTGAGGGAAGTTCACCTCACTCTCTTGATCAGGAAGCAACTGAGTACCACAAGGTACAGATTTAAAAAAAAAAGGAACCTTCATCTGAAACAGTTTATCCAGAAAATTTACACAGCAAAATGGACTGCTGATATTCACTTCTTCATAGGAGAATTCAAAGGCTTAAATAAACCATGGCCTGGATTTTCCGTGGCCTATGATCGCGTCCGCAAGTGCCTCGCACGTTCGGGTTTATGCATGGGCCGGGCAAGCGCGAAAACCCGGAACGTGCGATCTGTCAAATCATCTTGACAGATCCTCCGCATGCCCAGGGAATGGACATTCGATGGCGAATGGAGAGTTGGGCTATTTACCCAAGTACTGCCCAGCGAATGCCCATGAAACTCTTATGCCTGGTAAAAGCAGGCATAAGGCCTTCTTTTACCAGTGTAAGGGTGAAATAAATATTAAAAAAATAATTTTAACATTCAAAAACCTGTAAAATAAGCGTGTGTTATTTTTGGCCCCTTAAAGTGTTTACATTTATTTTTCAAAAAATTTAATTTGTTTTAAATGTTTAATGAAATTGTATTTTAATTACATTTTAAACATTTAAACATTTGATTTTTAAAAAATATTTCAAGGTTGTGTACGTGTTTTTTGGGTGATTCCTATTCGGCTTATGGGGATTCCTTACGTAAATGAAATCCTCAAAAGCATAATGGAACTCCCCTTTTTGATTGGTTGGGTTTGCGAACCACTTGCTCCCCTGGGATATGTGGTCCTCTACACAGGCCTACGCATAGAGGCCCAGTAGCACGAGTCTCCGTGGTTCCAGGACCATCAGGTAGGTGATAGATTTATTGTGGTTCAGAAGCATCCACCCAAGGGAAGCCTCCGACCGCAAATTTAGGCCCCATCTGTGTGATGTTAAAGACATTTTTGGTTGAATATTGTAGTCTAGTTTTGCCAAATCGTAATTCTGTTTCCTATGCTACTGCGTGTTCTTTAGGTTGTAGGATTGTCCCGATGCTCAGAAGTAAAGTCCCCGCTATACAAAACAGAAAGTTCCTGGGTGTGATTCCCCAGTCTGAGCCAAAATTAAATATTCTTAACCATCATCAGCCAGGGCAGCAGTAAGATACTTCAACTGACCTCAGAGCCCCGAGCAGGGAAAGCATTCCCATAAAGAATTAGGTCTACTGACAGGAATTATAAAACTGTTAAAAGAGGAAACTTAATTTAAAAATCTATATATTGTATCATCTCATTTGATTGAAGCTACTAGCTTTCAGAACATCTCCAAATGTTGGATGTGAAGACACGAAGGCCCCTCAAGGTGGTGTTGTGTTGTGTTGTGATGAACTGGAGTATTGTGCATTTGATCACCTGCCCCACACCACTGATTTCTTATTACCACCATCAATTGTCCTCTAGTCCTGAACAGAATTTATACAGGGAGCAGCAGACTCCACCAATGCAATCAGCGGTGGAAAATTAAACATTTCAAATGGAAACTACTAGAAATTCCAATTTTTGTTGTTGTAAAAAGACATTACTGACGTGTGCAACAGACAACTAAAAAATAATAATTCTGGATCAAATACCTGTCCAAAAAAGGGGATTGAGGATTGTAGAGGCATTTTGATTCACAAGAGGGTTCAGGTAAGAGTACGGAGAACTTGGAGGGCAATGGCGGAAAAGTTTACGATTGTGTCAATGTTGCGTGGATTGTCGTAGAAGTGGGTTGGATGGCGAATAGCCTTGTCTAGTTTCAAACTTTCTTATGTCCTTATGCCCTGGCCCAGAATTCCCAGGGCCAGAGCCAGAGCACAAGAGGAGCAGCCCAGATGCTCAGGATGCAGTCATATAGCATGGTTGGGAATAAGATTTTACCAGCACAATGCTATGAATTTCAGTGTGCAGTACACATGAACATAGGTAGATTCTCTCTTTACTTAACATTAAGTTTGATTAGCATTCTAGACGGTCCACGAGAAAGTTAGGTTCCATTGAACCATTTTGACCAAAAGAACTCTCACCTAGGAGATCACATGGAGCAATAAATTGATACTCACCAGTGATGTAAGTGAAGGTGGGTGAGCTGGAGGATACCACCATACTGTTTTATAGATGTTGATGTAATGAACGAACAAAGCTATGAGGTGGCAGAAGAGAAGGTGAAGCTCGAACAGAATGCTTTTCTCAAGAGGTAGTTCAGGAATCTTATTGTGTTTCAGAGGGATCACAGTCTGGGTTGCCAGGGGAGGGCTTGTCAAGCCAGTTCCTGAGCCACTCCTAATGACAAAAATCAAAAAATGCAGTTGACAATGTCATGATAATATAAAAGGTTATTTAAACAATCACTAGTTTCCTCATGTGAACTCACTCCTTGAAGTAAAAGTAAAATCAATTAAAATATTCTTCCCCACCAAGTATTGTCACCTGTCCAGAAACCCATTCATTTATAAGCAATTATAAAAGCAGAAACATTTAATAGTGATTTGTGTGTTGGTGAGGGGCGCAGAGGATCATTGCATTTAATCAAACAATTATGAGGAAAATACTTTGGCTATGTGACATTTATGTGCTAATCAAGGGCTTAATGTCTTTGCTGGTGAATGAAACACTACTCTATTTTGGGTACCCACTGTCAGCAAACATTCTAACGTTAGGCTAGAAAGTCAAATTCTCTATTTTGACCTAATGTTCTTAACCCCCTCTTTCCTACATCACCTCCCCGCCTGCCCCCCCACCCCACTCAAGGACACGTGGGAATTTTTCAATTTCCCACATCAGTCATGTGATTTTCCCCAATTGATCGTGAATTGTAGACGTGAGGAACTATGTAGGCTGCTCAAATTCATTTCACATCGGGCCCTTACATCATTACAGAGGAGACTTTCATGCCAGCAGATTCAACCCCAGAGTTCAGAGGTGAAAGAGTTAAACCAATATGCTACCAATGTCCAAATTGGCAAATATTAATGAACATTACATTAACCTAATTTTAGCTGCACCCCCAAAAAATGCCAGTTTGTATTGGTACAATTTTACAGAGCCACTTCTCTATCTTTAGTCTCCCTGGGATAAGTAAAATGCCTGGACAGGAGTGCTGGTAGGAAAATTGTTGTACTATTGCAAGAAATATATCATTAGCCACCGGGAGGTGCACAAGCAAGACTCTGGGTAAATTTCCCTCATTTGCTACGGGAAGTACCTGGTCTTTGATCAGTGCCTCAACACACCATGGCCGAAATCCCCAAAATCATCCATGTGCACACACAACTGTAATGCTGCTCTATTCAACCATTCATTTTACACACAAAATAAAATTCCTGCTGCCTCCAATGGTGTGAATGCTGCTAATATCATTCCACCACCTGCACATCTTTCCTTACTCATTGAAAAAGAAATGGAATCTTAGCAAATTACATATTTTTTTTAGGGGTTTTATTTACATACTTTTCTGAAGACAATGCATTGTCCATCAGATAACCAACTGAAATGCTTCGGGTTGATTGTTATTAGACGGAGATCACGGGGCGAATGATCATCTCCTGTTCTGCTGGATACGTTTTATCCAGTCTGTGGTTTCAGGATGGCCGTGTCAAGGCAGACTTTCTGCATGTTCCGATAAGCAATTCAACGTGAAGAGGTGCAGGACCAGGGAGTCCCCGCCTCGGTTGTTCCCGCTACGCAGCCTCACAGGAACATGGGGCAGCAATAGAGGCCGGTGCACCCAGGGAAAGGAAGTCTAGCAGCCTGCAGATGGGCTGTAATGGCCCTCCAAAGGAGGGAAGGCCAGAACAGCAAAGTGGTCTGGACTCTTTCCCCCCGCACCAGCTGTTGCGTTGAGAGGGAGACCAGGACCCGGTGAGAGGAGAAGGAGCCTGCTATTACAACAGAGATGCCTAGAGGAGGACAGCAAGAGTTGTCTGCCTGTGGCAACTGCTGCTACAGAGCTTGAGAGGGGGGGGGGGGGAGGGGAAGCAGCAGCTGCCATTTGTGAAAACACCATCAGCTGTGTGGAAGGAGGGAGAGCCATTTCAAGGTTTACAAGTGGATGTTGTTGGTGCACTTTCCAAAAAGACTGTTTTTTTTTTTTAAGGTGGCGGGAGGAAAGAAGATAAAGGCAGCCGGAACATCATTGGGGTTGTGTGTAAGTGTGTGGGGTTCTTGTGTATAACTAGGCCCCACACACCACTAAAAACACCCCAACCCCACTGTCTGGCCCAGGATCGGAGGGTGGTGGCGGGGAGGGTGAGGACTGCCTATCTATCTGACATTGGCACCGGGTGGAACTGGAGATATTTTTCAGCCTAGTTTCTCCATGCACCCCGGTGCCTGGGGTGGAGGGGATCACCCGTACACGGCCGCTTTATGACCCGGCACCCCAGGAGCAGCCCTCTGCTGTTGATCCTGGGGGTGGGATCGTGACTGAGGTAAGGATGGATGGTGCGGTCGGGCCGTTTGCCGTACCTGGTCGACGGATCACACAGGATACATTAGCTGCGACCTCCTGGAGGAGGGCAGGGACTCGATGCTGGGCGCGGGAGAGGATTTAGAGTCCATTGCCAGTAAGGCGGTGGATCTCCTCGTGCCCCTCGCCGAGTCCCCCCTCATTCCGGTCAAGGAACGCCGGGATTTTATAGCAGAATGCCACAGTCACGGCAATAAAGTCCAGCTGGCCCTGGACAAATGGTCCGAGTTGGCATTGCTCATCCAGGTCCGTCCGTGCCGCCGTCAAAACCATGGGCGCGGACAGGGCCTTGTCCCAAAAATACAATTGTGAGCTGCATCGGTTCAAAATGTTCCTCACTGGGTTGCTGAGGTCATCATATGACTCCGCTCCCTCCCCACAGTAGAGTTAGTAAGGGTTGCACTATGCTCTTGTCATGCAGATAACCATAGTCAACCTCATCATCAGCGGCAGAGGCGCATCGCAGATTTAATAACTTTTCGCTCCTAAGGGAGGAGAAATATGCGGTGTGCTTCCTGCAAGAAACCCACACTGTTCCAGGAAACAAGGCCATGTGGCTCCTGGAATGGCAAGGAGAGGTCCGCATGAGCCACCTCACCTCCACTTCTTGTGGGGTGGCTATCTTGCTGGCCCCACATTTTCAGCTGGAGATCTTGGAGGTCAAGGAGTCCGTGCCAGACCACTTGCTCCATATCACTGTTCGCCTGGGGACCGTACCGCTCCATTTAGTGAACGTGTACGCCCCTCAACCCGGTGCGCAGCAAGTGCGCTTCTTCAAAGAAGTGTCCACTGTTTTAGGCTTCATCGACATCTGCAACTGCATTGTCCTCGGGGCGGATTTTAACTGCACGCTCGAGGCGAGGGACCGCTCCGGTGCCCCGCAGAACATAGCGGCGATGGAGAAGTTGAGGGAGCTGGTCGGGTCCTTTGACTTGATGGACGTCTGGCGAAATCTCCACTCCGACTCCAGCGGCTTCACTTGGGGGAGGCCTGGAAGCGGATGGTCCAGAATCAACCGCCTGTACATATCACGAGCATACATCTCCTGCGTTCCGGCAGCTTCCTTACGGCCGGTGCCGTGCTCAGACCACCACCTGGTGTGGGCGGAGCTCACTTCGCTCCGCACATGGGTGGGATCCTCATACTGGGATTTTAACAACCTGCTGCTGGAGGAAAAGCGGTTCCGGGATTCGTTCCGTCCGTTCTGGGCCGACTGTGGAGGAGAAAGCAGGGGGGGGCTTCCCCTCCTTGAGATTATGGTGGGATGTGGGCAAGGCTTGGCTCCTCTGTCAGGAGTACACAAAGGGGTCGACTAAGAGGTGTGAGGCCAGGGTGGGGTGCCTGGAGAAGGACCTGGAGTCCCATCTCGGTCAAATCGTCGAGGACCTGGCCCTGCGGACGGTGTACGAAGAGAAGGAGGATGCGCCGAAGGACCTGCAGTTTGTCGGGTCCCGCGGCGCGTTCGTGAGGTCGCGTATCCGGTTCCTCCGGGACCTGGACCGCGGCTCCCCGTTCTTCTACTCGCTGGAAAACAGACAAGGGGTCCGTAAGCAGCTCTAAATGCTGCTGGCAGACAACGAATCTCTGGTCTCGGATCCAGAGGGCATCACTAACAGAGCCAGAGATGATTACAGGGCTCTGTTCTCTCCGGATCCGTCCAGCGAGAAAGCATGCAGAATTTTGTGGAAGGATTGTCGCAAACCTGGACGCTCCACCAGGCTTGGCGGAGCTGACTGGTGCCCTTGATCAGCTCTCGAGGGGAAAGTCCTGGACGGGCTGACCATGGAGTTCCACAGGGCGTTCTGGAAAGTCCTGGGGGGCGACTACGTATGGGTCCTGGGGGAAAGTCTGGCAACCTGAGAGATGCCCCTCTCTTTTAATAGATTTTTAAGCAATAAGGGAATTAAGGGTTACGGGGAGAGGACGGGTAAGTGGAGCCGAGTCCACGACCAGATCAGCCATGATCTTATTGAATGGTGGAGCAGGCTCGAGGGGCTAGATGGCCTACTCCTGTTCCATGTTCTTATGTTCTTATGTTCTTGGCACAGGGCAGTCATTGTCCTGCGGCCCAAGAAGGACGATCTCCACCTACTCCTCAGCACAGATTACAACATTTTTTGCCAGGGCCATATGTACTCGCCTGGCGCCGTGCTGGACCACATGATCCACCCCGACCAGTCGTACACGGTCCCAGGCCAGACAATCCACAACATTCATCTGATCCGCAACCTGGTCCACCATTCCCGGAGGATTGGTCTGTCGGTCGCCTTCCTTTCCTTCGATCAGGAGAAGACGTTTGACAAGGTGGATCATGAGTATTTTTTCGGGACTCTGCCCGTTTTCGGGTTCAGGACGCATTTCGCTGCCCACATCTGAATTTTGAACGCCGCCGTGGAGTATCTGATTAAGGTTAACGAGTCTTTGACTGCGCCACTTCGCTTTGGGAGAGGGGTGCGCCAGGGATGCCCCATGTCCAGCCAGTTATATGCCGTAGGCGTGGAGCTTTTCCTGCGCCTCTTGTGGAAGAGGTTGACGGGACTGGCTCTGCAAGGGCCGGGCGTGGAGGTCCCCCTCTTGGTTTACGCCAATGACGTACTCCTCATGGTTGCGGATCCCCATGACCTGGGGAGGATGAGAGTGTAAGATTTGCTCGACCGCATCCTCTGCCAGGATTAACTGGGAGAAATGTTCCGGACTCCTAGTGGGTCAGTGACGGGTGGACTCCTTGCCGGAGGAGTTCAGGCCTTTTGCCTGGAGCACAACCCATCTCCTCTATCTGGGGAGTCTACCTTAGCCCTGCCGAAGATCCCTGGCCGGCAAACTGCCAAGAGCTGGAGACCAAAGTCACCGCTCGCCTAGGGCGCTGGACAGGACTGCTCAGAGTGCTGTCCTACAGGGGTCGAGCGCTAGTCAGAAACCAGCTGGTGGCCGCTATGCTGTGGTACCGGTTGGTCACTTTGACCCCTCCCCCTGCGTTTGTCACCAAGATAAAGAAGAAGCTGGTCGACGACTTCTGGAACAACAGGAAGCATTGGGTCTCTGCTGCAGCTTCAAATCTTCCGCTTAAGGAGGGCGGTCAGGCGTTGGTATGCGTAAACACCCAGGCTGCGACTTTCCGGCTTCAGACCCTGCAAAGATACCTGTATGTCAAGTATCCTCTTCGATGGTATGCGCTGGCGACTTATTTCTTCCGCCAGCAGTACTGCCTCAATTATGACATGCAACTCCTGTTTGTAAAGCTGGGAGGCGTCCGGACCGTCATGCGGGAGCTGCCTGTCTTTTACCAGGAACTCGTCAGGGTCTGGAACAAAATCATCACCAAGCGCAGCTCTCCCCCGTCTGGAGTGGCGGCTGTCTGTCGGGAGCCGCTGCTCAAGAATCCGTACCTCAACGAGCGTGGTTTTAGGTGGCAGGCGGACGAGAGGGCTGTGTTTGGCAAGGTGACCAGGGTCAGGGATCTGCTGGATGGCGCCGGAAGAGCCGGCATGGCGCCTATCCTGGGCCGACGTCCGGCCAAATGCCATCAAGTCGCTAAAAACGGCACTGGGCCCTGACTCCATTAGGAGGCGTCGAGGAGGCTCAAGTACGTGAGGCAATCCCGTCCGGATGGAATTCTTCATCGGCACCAAGCCCTCCCTCGGGAGCCAGCGCCTCACAACTTGAGCCTCCTCCGGGAAATCCCCTCCGTGCCTTTCAGTTCTGCGCGGAGGGGATTCCTGTTCAGGCTGCTCTTGCGCACTCTCCACTTGGCCATCCTTGTCTGCCGTCCGGACATGCCATGGCGCACCATCTTGCCATCCGGAGGAGGCGGGGGTCCCCAATGGAGTGCTCTCTATGCGGGAGCCCTCCCTTTATTTATCGGGGACTTGGCCTGGAGGGTGTTGAACGGGGCAGTCCTTTGCAATCAGTTTTTAAAGTCGGTTCACGGACTCCCAGGCCGCCTACAATTTCTGCGGTCTGGAAGAGTCCGTGTTCCATGTTTATGTTGATTGTGTGAGGTTGCAGCCCCTCTTCCAATACTTGAAGGGGCTGCTCCTCAAATTCTGGTTGCACTTCAGTCCCACGCTCCTGATTTTTGGACACCTTGTGCGGAGGGGAGTGGGCAGGTCGGGAGGCCTCCTCGGAGAACTGCTCCTGGGCCTGGCCAAGGTGGTCCAGGCAGTCGAGGGGGTCATTCAGCCCGACTGCCTGCCTCTCTTCCGCAGTTACATTCGAGTCAGGGTGTCCCTGGAGATGGAGCACGCGGTGCCCACCGGTAAGCTCGCGGCCTTCCGCGAGAAGTGGGCGCTGGAGGGACTGGAGTGCATCATCACCCCCGGCAACCAAATTTTGATTTGAATCACATGTCTAAAGTTTAGTTTGTTTAAGTTTGTCGGTTTTAGTGACCCCCCACCCCCACTTTTTTTTTTTTTTAAAAGCCAGGAGGCACTTGATTTAATGATTTATGTTTTTACAGGTACAACTCAAAATAGTTGTAGAGCTGTTGAGTTGGGAGTGGCTTAGCCAAACACATGATGTTCACAAGACTCAATAAAACCCCAGCCAGTTGGGTTTAGGGGATCCACGGTGAGGCATGTGGTTGTGAGCGTGCTGGATGAACTGGTAATGTGCAGTGTGATTGTTAAACCTTTGCTAATAAACCAACTAGTTCTTAATAGCAATGTGTTGCTATAAATTCTTAAGTAAAGAACCCATGAAGCAAATACATTACAACATCTATTTCCCATCAGGTGGGCGCCCAGAATGACGCAAGTACTTGCCATCCCCATGCAAATTAGGTGTTTTTTCTGCATGAGAACTAGGATCCTGGCCCATGGAAAATTGCCCCCCAATATTTCTACATCCAAGTCCAAGGTTTATTTCAATGAATAAGTGAGTGAAGAATTATTACATACATTTGTTCAATTTAACATGGTCAACAGCAGATTTTAGTAATGGTAGAATACAAAAGTTAGTATCGTAAAATCTGTTGAACACAATTAATAATGAAGGAGTTATCAGACCTCTGCAATTCCACCGATCTAAAATCAGCAACAGGTTACATGAAGTGAAATGTTTTCTTCAAAGATTTGGTTCTATAAACTAAATAATTTTGGATAACACATTAAAAATGTACCAAAACCTCGACTTTTAGAAGTCAAACATAGGATTTTAAAAGTGCTTTACTTTCAAACATGAGATCTAAATCTCTAAAGGAGAAATTAAACCGGTCAGTTGCTATTTTATTTGCTAGCGAGGAGACAGCAGGAATAAATCACTAATTTTCACTCTCAGGGTACTCTTTACCTGGTCCTTGATCGCACTCCTGTAATGGGTGAGCTGGTGGAATAGCTCGAGCCCCCTAATGATCCAGATTCATTGAGTGGCGTTCTGCAGTAGGATGTCCTACTTGAACCTCTTCTGCCTCCTGCCATGCCAAAGAAAAGCACTTTTTGCAGCCTTCGAGTTTACCTTTGGTACTTGCTGTAATTGTATAAAACAAAACGAGTGTTACATCACCATTTGTGTAACTTGGAAGATAGATGGATAGAAAATCCACTATTATATCTGAAAAATTGTATTCAAGTTACTTCCATAATCGAAGACGAGCTACAGGAAGACTTTACAATAAGTTATAGAATTATAAAAAATTGAATCCAATTTTCTCTGCTCTGGTTTTTTTCACCTCCTCCTGTGAAGGCACCAACTGGGGTATGGTTCCAAAGGTGCTAGTTGCCCTCCGGTACGCAGCACAAAGTAGACCCTTCATCATCTACCCATTTGGACCAATAAAGCTATTAGCAGGTTATATGATAATGAGCATCATCGTGGAACTCAGTCCAGTCCTTACCGAAAGTTCAAGTGTATACATTTTCCAGTAGCGCTTACTAAATAGTAATCAGAATCGGGAACCCTAGTTGACTTTACTCATCCCTAGCCCAGAGCAGCAACGTCACCAACGTAGTGCTCCTATTACCTCCCGAGATCATCTAACTCAGCACAAAATGATGATCGAACTGGAGACCTCCCTGATCTCATCCACATTAGGCAGTGCACATATCACATCAGCCATACATGCACACATTACACTTAAATATTGTATGTTTTGCTTAGGCACAGTGCTCCCTTACCAGCATACCTCTTTCCCTCCCCCCTGCCAACCCCCACTCCATTTCCCAAATAGCAATTTAGATTAAATGATAAACAAAGCTTCAATGCAAAAAATGCTCAACAATTCAAAACATAAAATGGAGAATTGTTACCGCAAGCCTGCTGTAGCCCCAGGGTCAGTCCTTACTGCTGTTCAATGTACTTTGAACTACTCTGCGACTGCACTGCCAATTATCTCATACAGGTTTGCCCAATCAAATTTTGTTCTGTTTTGTAAAATTTTAGCCAGGATTCTGACCCTATCAAAAATAATTCACAGTATACTTTGGGCTTTTAAATTACATTGCCAATTTAAATTCTAATTTTACCAGTTTTCCTTTCAGGCTGCAAACTACAGTATCATGCAATTAAAACATTTTAAATTGAGGGTCTCCTTTGAGCAAGTTTCTTTGGGCTCTTCAATATTCAGCATTTTGATAAAATTCTTCAGATCACAAAAATATATATATTTTTTTAAAATCAAAACTTCAATAAAAGGTAGATGCTCAGTTAACCATTACACTTATTACTGATCATGTAGAAGTTACAACTGATGTTTCTAGCACACTCCATAATCCGTAAAATATGACACAGTCTTCCTGTTTGCGGAAACCTTTCAGGCACATTCAAGTGCGAGTAATTAGTATGTTTGGTAATGGCCAAGTTAAAGTGAGCCACTGTCAGAGACAAACCATAGGTGATACCCGTATAAAAAGTCTTTTGCAAATACTGTAGTGAGGCTTCCAATGGTCAATGAAAATAATTACTGTCTTAATTTTGAGAGTTTTAAAAAGAAAAACAATGCATTCGCTCAAAGAGCTCTATATCAAGTGCTCATCCGTCTCACGGATAAGACATTAAACCGAGGCCCCGTCTGCTCCCTCAGGTGGACGTAAAAGATCCCATGGCACTATTTCGAAGAAGAGCGGGGGGGGGGGGGGGGGGGGAAGTTATCCCCGGTGTCCTGGCCAATATTTATCCCTCAATCAACATCACTAAAAAAAGAGATTATATGGTCATTATCACATTGCTGTTTGTGGGAGCTTGCTCTGCACAAATTGGCTGCCATATTTCCTACGTTACAACAGTGACTACACTCCAAAATAATTCATTGGCTATAAAGCACTTTGAGATGTCCAGTGGTCATTAAAGGTGCTATATAAATTCAAGTTATTCTTTCAATTTTTCCAGTTTATGTCTCAGCATCAACAAGATTGAAGCTTTTGCTGACTGTTGCCACTGTACAGGTAAATGCCAGGTGTTGAATAAAAACAGCGAGGTAGACGTTGGTAACTAACAGATGCAACCCCACAGCTTAACAATTTATAAACCAGCGATGGCACGGAAGAATTATTGATAAAACTACAAACTTTGAAAACAATTTTTTTTGGAAACCATACATACAATAGCTAATGCAAGGCCAAACCCAAGGGAAAACAGAACCAGTCAAAATATACTATTTGTGGGACCTTGTTATACATAAATTGATCGCTACATTTGCCGATGTAACAACAACGACTGCAGTTCAAAACCCATTGGTTGTGAAGCACTTTTGGGAGGTCCTGATGACATGATAAGGTGCTTATATAAATGCAAGTTCTTTTTTCTAAGGTCAATCTGGCCTATTTTTACATCCTATAATAAAACTTAGAAAATAGGAAAGAACAAAGCGAGAACAGAAAGTGAGAGAACAAACTTACATTTATATAGTGCCTTTCATGACCTCAGGGTGTACCAAAGCACTTCACATTCAATTAAGTATTTTGCAGTGTAGCCACTGTTGTAATGCAGGGAAAATGCAGCAGCCAATTTGGGTACAGCAAACCTCCACAAACAGCAATGACATAAATGACCAAATAATGTTTTTGGTACTGAAGGTTGAGGGGTAAAAGTTGGCCGAGACACCAGGATTGACTTCCTGCTCTTCTTCGAATAATGCCATAGAATCTTTTACATGTTTCTGAGAGGAAAGATGGGACCTTGGTTTAAAATCTCATCTACAAGATGGCGGCTCCAAAAGTGCAGCAATCTCTCAGTACTGAAGTGTCAGCCTAGATTACGTGGTCAAGTCTCTGGCATGGGGCTTGAACCTACAACCTTCTGATTCTGTTGCACGAGTGCTGCCAACTGAGGCAAGGCTGATACCTGTATGGCAACAAAAAAATCAGGACTGGGAATTAAACATTGCAGGGTATAACATATTTAGAAAAGAGAGAGGGAAAAAGGGGAGATGGAGTAAAGAGAGAGAAAAGAGAGAGAAGAAAGAAAGGAGAGGGAGGCTGAACGGGCCGGGCCCAAGACTTCGAGCTTAGACTTACCGGATTGACAGGTAGGTGGCGCCGGATCCGGGGGGGTCGGGAGCGCGGGTCGGTCGGTCAGTCCGGGGGTGGGGGGGGGGGGGGAAAAGAGAGAGTCAAGTCGGGTCAGGAGGAAGCAGGAGCTGGGCGTGGGAGGCAGCCTTATCGACGTAGCCCCAGTGAGGCCATTCGGCCAGGGCTAGGGGCTGCGTGCTTCGGGGCCCCTCCCACACAGTTTTGGGCGCCTGGAGCTACTGCACATACGCGCCCACTGTAGCGCGCATGTGCAGCGGTCCCGGCACTGTTTTCAGCGCAGGGACCTGGCTCCGCCCCCCACAGCTCGTGCTGTGCCGCGCCCGGCTCCAGAGGAGCAGCAGGGAGCCAGAGAATCTAAGGTTTTTTTTAGGCGTACTTTGTGGCGTGAAAAACGGGCGTCCAGGCCGTTCTAGGCGCAGCCCGAAACTTGGGCCCATGGTGTAGAATTAATTGACCATTATGATTTAATTTTCTTCTCTGCATAGCAGATGACAGTCCAATAACATAAATGGCAAGAATACCTCAGGTAGTTGATGTATGATGATGTCACATTGTTACATTATAGAACTTCCAAATTGAATGAATTTGAATCTGGATTCACCATCCCCGTAACACAGTAAACATACGCACCCCATAAATTTTGGAAGTACTTTTCTTAACATTAGGAATTATGAAGAAGATCAAGCTTTAAAAGTTAGTTGGCTGTAAATCATTGTAAACATTTATGCTCCAAGGAGCATAAGTGCTACTTAATATAACCAGGTAAATAGACAAAGTCTGGGTAGAAAGTCTGAACAGAGAAAAATGGATATCTGTGAGAAATTAATAAGTTAATGATCTTGGGTATTTGGAAGTCAAACCATAACAGGTTGATAAAAAATCATCCGAATTCAATGATTAGATTACTGCCTTGTAAAACACATGCTGTCTTGCATCAAGCAATTATCAATATTCTTAGCACTACTTGTGAAATCATGATTTGAATGTGGGAATATACAGTATATCACACAAGGGCAGCTTTCCTTCTTCAGTGCCCAGATACAGGAGCTTGGCAGGATAGACGCACTTATTGCAAATTCGGCTCAAGCTGATCACAGGTTTCTGTCAACGGACAGAAAACTGTGGTCAGCGTGAGTCTAAATTTGCAGTAAGAGATTCCACCCTGCCAAGCTCCTACAAGCGGGCACTGTATCATATCACTGCTTGTGAAATCCCAAGATTTGAATGTAGGAATACGCTATATAACAATGGTGGCCATGACAATTCCCACTACTCCCAGGGAAATAAGCAAATGTCAAGAAATTCTTCTGCCTGTATGCATTACGAAGTACACATGGAGTGTGTTACAATGCACAAACAGCTCTTGGGGTTGATATGCAATTAACAACCTAGTGAAACTTCACTCTGGTAAATTATAATGCCATCTCAATCCCTTAATGGGCGACTACAAATCACTCCTAGATAGAATCATACAGCACAGGCTATTTAGCCCATCATGCCTGTGCTGGCTCTCAAAGAGCTACCAATTAGATGTTGAATTGTTTATAAAGTATGCAGCTTAATTTTCTTTTTTCTGTGCATATATCTAAGACAGCTTCCTAGGCAACCTATCATAGCTCCAGCCAAGAATCTGGTTGGATTCACTGCTCCAATGTTTATGACTTTCTAACTTTCCTTACCCTCTGTGGCCTAGAATCTCAGGCCCCAATATTTACTGGAGCGGGTTGCACAAATCGGAGGGGGGGGGGCATTTTGATCGGCTAACCCAGAAGTCCAGATTGCCCCCACTTGCTGTGTTTTAAATTCACAGCGTGCATCTTTTTAAAATAAAAAACAGGATCCCCGCTCGGAAGCCAGTCTGATTGACAACCTTGGCTCCCAGTCAGGCAGGAAACACTCTGGAGGAGGCCGCAGCTACTGCATTAGTGGGAGCGGGACCACGTTTGATCAGCCCCGGTGGGCGGGCCACGTTGTTCGCATGCCTGACACAAGACTCCCAAAGCAAGCGCTCTACTCGGAACTCCTTCACGGCAAACGAGCCAAAAGTGGGCAGAGGAAACATTTCAAGGACATCCTTCAAAGCCTCCCTGATAAAATGCAACATCCCCACCGACAACTGGGAATCCCTGGCCAAAGACCGCCCTAGGTGGAGGAAGTGCATCCGGGGGGACGCCGAGCACCTCGAGTCTTATCGCCGAGAGCATGCAGAAATCAAGCGCAGGCAGCAGAAAGAGGGTGAGGCAAACCAGTTCTCACCCACCGTTTCCCTCAACAACTATCTGTCTCACCTGCGACAGGAACTGTGGTTCTCGTATTGGACTGTTCAGTCACTTAAGAACTCATGTTTAGAGTGGAAGCAAGTCTTCCTCGATTCCGAGAGGCTGCCCATCATGATGATGGGAGCGTGTGAAGAAAAGAGGAGAAATTGTATATGGAAACCCACATCCCATAACTAAAGAAAAAAGAAATATGTGCACTTAAATAGCGCCTTTCACGACCACCGGACATCTCAAAGCGCTTTACAGCCAGTGAAGTTCTTTTGGAGTGTAGTCACTGTTGTAATATGGGAAACGCGGCAGCCAATTTGCGCAAAAGCAAGCTTGCACAAACAGCAATGTGATAATGACCAGATGATCTTTTTTTTTTTCTTATGTTGATTGAGGAATAAATATTGGGCAGGACACTGGTGACACTTCCTTGCTCTTTTTCAAAATAGTGCCAAAGGATCTTTTAGGTCCACTTGAGAGAGCAGACGGGGCCTCGGTTTAATGTCTCATCTGAAAGACGGCACCTCTGACACTGCAGTGCTCCCTCGGCACTGCACTGGAGTGTCAGCCTAATTTTTTTTGTGCTCAAGTCTCTGCAGTGGGACTTGATCCCACAACCTTCTGACTCCAAGTAATGCAACATATTGGATACATTTAAAAAAAATATTATTTAGATCACAAAGCAATCTCAGGGCAGGAATTTCATCCGATTCAAATGACAAAACGTAAAAACAAAGGTTAAGCCATTGACATCTAGTACTAGAGGGAAGCCCTCAATAGGACTATTGATTTGTAATGGTATCCATTATTCTCTTATGGCATGTCTGATAAGGAGGATAAACTTTCAGAACTACACCCTAGCAATCAGTAAAGTAAATATTAGATGCAGAGTGCAGCTGCAATAACCAAAAAGTTCATTTAAAAAAAAAAGGAATTATTCCATCATCTGAATACTGTTTATGAAGAACACACAGATGGTGGCGATCCAGCAAATAAGTTTAAAAAAGCAGCACATAATGTTGCACGAACTAAATCATGTGCATCTTGATCGTTTATGAAGTGAACTATATAATCACTCGGAATGGTTTCACTTTCATAACAGCAGTCATCTGCATCAGCCATATAATTTATTTACATACCAGAAGTCTTGCGGCAGATAATCTTAACTACTTTTCTTTCCTTCTATTCTGTATAACATTTAGATGAACAAGTTCTACAGGTGCAAAATGCCAGGTTACTTTGCATCCAGTGAACTGTAAACAGATTACTCGCATTCAAATCTTTCACCAGATGACTTTGATTTTGGTTTTGTAGGTGCTCTTGGAACAGCACTGGGGGCAATTTGATTAATTAATATGAATTTTAATGCAATTATAAGGCAGTTCCCTGCTGTGTGTATTGTAAATTTTACACAGAATGCCACAAAGACATAAAAAAGCTATGCCAACAGCAGCATCATCCCAAGAGCACTTAGTACAGCGTAGGGGTTGAAGTTGTTTTTCAAGCCCAGAGTATTCAGTGTTTGCTTGCATCCATGTCCTTGTACTTAGAATATATTACATTAAAAAAATTATGCCAGAGAGATAAATCACTGCATGGTAGGGGCTTAATATTGCATTATTGATTACAAAATGTTGCATCCTCACCTCAAATTGTTGTCATTTATATCCCAATAATCCATTTCAAGCACAATATTATAACACTGTATTGTGGCTTAGCAGCTAAACACACAGATGGCAACATGTGCATTATATCATCAGACCCTAGGTCACAATCACCTTTATTATCCTCTGATCCACATCATATCAATACCTACCACACAAAGTACTGAAAAAGATATATATTTTAAACAAAATTAACTGAACTATATGAAACTACAAATGTCCGCTCCAGTATGAACTCAATATATAAAAGAGTTCAACTGAATTGCTGTCAGGGTAGCTCACATTATCTTTACGTTAGTGTCTACATTGGCAAAACAGTCAATCGTATATTATTTCATAATAAATTCACATTACAATCAGAAGTCTTTCAGTGTGACAATTAGCACACAGTAATCAATAAACATACACTAACCAACAGCAGCAGTGAAATCACACTCAGGCCTCCATGATAATCCATGCAGTTCCCTTTGTCTTACATACCCCACCTCAACTTCTTCACCAAGCTCAACACAAAACGGCGTGGAAAGTTCTTGAAACCAGGCTTTTTTTCAGATCACCAGCTACGAGAATAATCAAAACCCCCCACGCATTAAAGAACATCCGTGTCGTTTACCCTCACAAGCACCACGGTATTACAAGATGCAGCTATTTTCCTAATGTAAAATTGCACGAGTTCTGGGAAAACAAAGGCTGTACTGACCCAACTCCCAATCTTTTTAAACTTAACAATGGTTTGCAACTGGGTTATTTTTTTTTTTTAAATGTAATTCAGTGCTCCCTCGTTAACACTGAGGAAGAGTCAAAAATCTCCTCACATCGTCTGCAGGCGGAAAGAGCGCCCAGCGAGTGAAGGCCGCCCCCCCGAGCCCACCGGGGAGAGCCGCTCAGCCCGGTCAGGTTTGCCCCCCCCCCCGGCCCACAACTTACCATCGAGGCTTTGTAAGGGGCGGGGACGGGTTGTAAAAGCGGGAGAGGCCGGGCGCGGCTCGCTGGTCCAAACGGGAGCCGCGAGGGGGGGGGGGGGGTGGCGGTCACTGGGCGCCTGACCCCGCCTCCCGGCCGGGAGGGGGGGGGGAAGAGGGAAGCAATGAGGCCCGGCGCCCAGCACACAGCGCTTGGGAGACTCACCGCGTCCGCCGACCAACCGACTCCTGCTCCTCCGATCTTCCGATTTAAAGGGGAAACGTCGAGCGAAAGCGGCGGGGGGGGCGGGTCACTGGGCTGGGGAAGCAGAGGCCCAAGTGTCAGTTCACTGGGCTGGGCTGGGCCAGGCTGGGGGGGGGGGTCGGGTCGCTGGGCCCGGGGAAGGGGAGCCACACACTGCGTAAGGCCGCCACACGTCAGTCAGAGCCACAACAAACAGCCCTCCGCTTGTTCACAATGGAGCCCAGGCATTGCAAGCGCTCACGGCGCGCCTTTTGTTTTACTCTCCGCCAGGAGGTATTTTAAATGCACATTTATAACTTTTTAAAATCCCATATGATTGAAGGTTGCACGTCGTAATTCTGCATTGAGCAGAACAGCGTTACCGTTTCCGCAAAAAGGTGGGACCAAACAAACTTATCTTCCTTATTTGGACAAACATGCTCGGAACAGGCATGACAAATGTGTAATGTTAACAACAGAGCAAAGAGCTTTTGTGTTCAACATCCGCCCAAATCACCCAAGAGCTGTCGTGGCAGGACTCCAAGCTTTTGGGGGTGGGTAGGCACGCACACAATTTAAATCCATGTGTCCCTTTAATTTGCATATTTCTCAAAAGAAGGAATTGAATGTTTATACCATCTTTCAGGATCTCAGGACGTCACAAGCAAGACGCTCAATACATTAAAAGTACTTCATTGAATGTTATCAATGTTTTCTAGAGGGATAGAATTGAAGCAGAGAAGTGATGTCAAACTTGTATAGTACCTTGTTAGACCGTACTTAGAGTACTGTGCACAATTCTGGTTTCCATATTATAAAAAGGATAACGTAGAATCATATAAATTTACAATACCGAAGGAGGCCATGTCTATGCTGGCTGAAAAGAGCTATCCAGCCGAATCCCACTTACCATCTTCTGGTCCATGGGCCTTGTAGGTTGCAGCACTTCAAGTGGATAACCACGTACTTTTTAAATGTGCTGAGGGTTTCTGCTTTTACTACCCTTTCAGGCAGTGAGTTCCAGACCCCCCCTGGCCCGGTCAACTCCCCACTAATCCTCCTACCAATTACTTTAAATCTGTGGCCCCTGGTTATTGACCTCTGCGCGGGGAAATAGGTCCTTCCTATCCACTCTAGGTCCCCTCATAATGTTATACACCTCAATCAAGTCCCCCTCAGCTTCCAAAGAAAATAAACCTAGCCTATCCAATCTTTCCCATTTGCTAAAATTCTCCAGTCCAGGCAACAATCTCGTAAAGCTCCTATGTACCCTCTCCAGTGCAATCACATCTTCCCTGTAATGTGGTGACCTGATCTGCATGCAGTACTCTAGCTTAGACCTAACTAGTGTTTTGTACAATTCAAGCATAACCTCCCTGCTCTTGTATTCTATGCGTTGGCTAATAAAGGAAAGTATCCCGGATGCCTTCTTCGCCACCTTATCTACCTGACCACCTACTTTCAGGGATTTGTGGACTTGCACTCCAAGGTCCCTTTGTTCCTCTACACTTCTCAGTATCCTACCATTTATTGTGTATTCCCGTGCCTTGTTAGCCCTCCCCAAATGCATTATTTCACACTTCTCCGGATTGAATTCCATTTGCCACTTTTCTGCCCACCTGACCAGTCCATTGATATCTTCCTGTAGTCTACAGCTTCTTCATTATCAACCACATGGCCAATTTTTGTATCATCTGCAAACTTGTAAATCATGCCCCCACATTGAAGTCTAAAGCATTGATGTTTTCCACAAAAAGCAAGGGGCCTAGTACTGAGTTCTGTGGAGCCCCACTGGAAACAGCTTTCTCCTCACATAAAACATCCATCGATCATTACCCTTTGTTTCCTGCAACTGAGCCAATTTTGGATCCAACTTGCCACTTTCCCTTGGATCCCATGGGCTTTTACTATCTGATCAGTCTGCCATGTGAGACCTTGTCAAAAGCCTTGCTAAAACGCATGTAGACTACGTCAAATGCACTGCACTCATCAACCCTCCTTATTACATCCTCAAAAAATTCAATCAAGTTAGTCAGACATGACTTTCCTTTAACAAATCCATGCTGACTGTCCTTGATTAATCCATGTCTTTCTAAATGATTAATACTGTCCCTCAGAATTTTTTCCAAAAATGTGCACTCCACCGAGGTTCGGCCAACTGGCCTATAATTACTCAGCCTATCCCTTTCTTCTGAACAACGGTACAACGTTAGCAGTCCTCCAGCACACCTGATGCTCACAGCCTCTGCTATTTGGTCCCCTGCTTTTCTTAACAGCCTATGATATGTTTCATCTGGGCCTGGCAATTTATCTACTTTCAAAGATGCTAAACCCCTTAATACTTCCTCTCTCACTATGTTTATCTCATCTAATATTTCACACTCCTCAACTACAATGTCGGCATCGTCCCTCTCTTTTGTGAAGACAGACGGAAAGTATTCATTAAGAACCATACCCATGTCTTCCGTCTCCACACACAACCTTCCTTTTTGGTCTCTGTTATGCCCTATCCTTAGTTATCCTCTTGCTCTTTATGTATTTATAAAACATCTTTGGGTTTTCCTTAATTTTACTTGCCAACATATTTTCATGGTTTCTCTTTGCTTTCCTAATTTCCTTTTTAATTTCACACCTGCACTTTCTATACTCCTCTAGGCTTTCTGCAATATTGAGCCATCGGTATCTGTCATAAGCTTCCCTTTATTGCCTTATCCTACCCTGCATGCCCCTGCCTTGACATCCAGTGGGCTCTAGATTTGGGAGTACCAGCCTTTTTCTTTGAGGGAACATATTTGTTCTGAACCCTTACTATCTCCTTGAATGCCTCCTACTGATCTGACACTGATTTACCTTCAAGTAGCTGTTCCCAGTCCACTTTTGTTAAATCATATCTCAGCTTAGTAAAATTAGCCTTTTCCCAATTGAGAACCTTTACTCCTGATCTATCTTTGTACTTTTCCAATAACTATGCTAAATCTAAATGAATTATGATCACTACCACCAAACTGCTCTCCCACGGATACCCCTTCCAGCTGCCCAGCTTCGTTTCCTAAAACTAAGTCCAGAATCGCCCCCTCTCTTGTTGGGCTTGCTATGTACTGGCTAAAAAAAGTTCTCCTGAATGCATTTTAAGTATTCTGCACCTTTTACACTGATTCTATGTTAGTTAATATTAGGGTAGTTGAAATCTCCTACTATTACTGCCGTATTGTTTTTGCACTTCTCAGAAACCTGCCTACATATTTGCTCCATATGGAAACACTGGAAAGGGCGTTAAAAAGATTTACATGGATGATATTGGAACGGAGAGGTTATACCTATCAGGGAAGATTGAACATGCTGGGGCTCTTTTCTCTAGAAAAGACAATGCTGGGGGGTGACCTGATAGAGGTCTTTTAAGATTATGCAAGGGTTTCATAGAGTAGATGAGACAAGTTGTGTCCACTTGTGGGGGAGACCAAAACTAGGGGCCATAAATACAAGATAGTCACTACAAAATCCAATACTTCTTTACCCACACAAGCCTCCTCCCACCCCTTTTCATCTAACACTATCAGCATATCCTTTTAACCCTTTCTCCTTCATGGACATGATAAAGGCACACCCAGCCCAGTCAACTTTACAAAGTCCTCCTCACTAATATCTGGGGACTTCTGCCAAAATTGGGAGAGCTGCCCCACAGACGAGTCAAGCAAAAGTCTAACATAGGTATGACTCTGTGCGTATGACTATCAATCAGTGTCCCAGACTCCTCCATCACCATCCCTGGGTATGTATGTCCTGACTGACTGACAGGACATACCCACCAGAGGTGGGACCCAAAGTTCCCTCCAATCTGTGATTTGTTGTATGCGGCCTGTTTATTTCAATGTGCATTGCCTTTAAATTTCTGCGTCCGTGTGGTGTTTATAATGGACAAGCTTGTGAGCAGTCTGCGCGGTACCTTGCGGATTACTGAGTGGCCACTCACACGCGCAGATTAGAGGCATATCCAGTGTTTCCATATGGAGCAAATATGTAGGCAGGTTTCTGAGAAGTGCAAAAACAATACGGCAGTAATAGTAGGAGATTTCAACTACCCTAATATTAACTAACATAGAATCAGGTTGGTGGTGCCACAGTGGTATACAGGCGGGAGGGAGTGACTCTAGGAGTCCTCAACGTTGACGCTGGACCCCTTAAAGTATCATGGCATCAGGTCAAACATGGGCAAGGAAACCTCCCTCAGCTGATGAATCAGTACTCCTCCATGTTGAATACCACTTGGAAGAGGCACTGAGGAGAGCAAAGGCACAGAAAGTTCTCTGGAAGGGGGACTTCAATGTCCATCACCAAGAGTGGCTCAGTAGCACCTGCAATGGCTTCTCTTCCCACACTGATACCTCTGGAGTCCCACAAGCATCTATCCTTGGCCCTTTCTAATGTGTCAGCTGTGGCTCAGTGGGTAGCACTCCTCTGAGTCAGAAGGTTGTAGGTTCAAGTCCCTCTCCAGGGACTTGAGCACAAAAAATCTAGGTCGACACTCCAGTGAAGTGCTGAGGGAGTGCTGCACTGCCAGAGATGTCTTTCGGATGAGAAGTTAAACCGTCTGCTCTCATGTGGAAGCAAAAGATCCCATGGCACTATTTCGAAGAAGAGCAGGGAAATTATCCCCGGTGCCCTGGCCAATATTTATCCCTCAATCAACATAACAAAAACAGATTATCCGGTCATTATCACATTGCTGTTTGTGGGAGCTTGCTTGCATGCAAATTGGCTGCCGCATTTCCTACATTACAACAATGACTACACTCCAAAAGTACTTCATTGGCTGTAAAGTGCTTTGA
Source organism: Pristiophorus japonicus (assembly GCF_044704955.1). Classification (NCBI taxonomy): domain Eukaryota; kingdom Metazoa; phylum Chordata; class Chondrichthyes; family Pristiophoridae; genus Pristiophorus; species Pristiophorus japonicus. The sequence goes on from NC_091990.1 coordinate 12,962,633, forward strand.
GATGTCTGGTGGTCATGAAAGACACTATATAAATCCAAGTCTTTCTCTCATATTTCTCATTTACATGCTGCCTCTTGGTGACATCATCTGAAAATTATGAGGTTGCACAGGTATGCTGATGACACTCAGCTCTACCTCACCACCAGCTCTCTCAACCCCTCCACTATCTGTGATTTGTTACAGTGTTTCTCCAAAATCCAGAACTGGATGAGCAGAAATTTCCTTCAACTAAATATTATGAAGACCGAAGCCATCTTCTTCGGTCTCCGCCACAAACTCCATTCTCTAGCCACTCCTTCTCCTTGGCCACAGTCTGAGGCTGAACCAGACCGTTCACATCTTTGGTGTTGTATTTGAGCCGAGATATGGTTCCGACCACATATCCACTCCATCACTAAGACCGCCTACCTCCACCTCTGTAACATCGCCTGACTCTGCCCCTGGCTCAGCTCATCTGAAACTCTCATCTATGTCTGTTTTACTTCTAGACTTGACTATTCCAATGCGCTCCTGTCCAGCCTTCCATCTTCCACCCTCCATTAACTTGAGCTCATTCAAAACTCTCCTGCCCGTACCCTAACTCGCACCAAGTCCCATTCACCCATCAACTAGACATGGACAACTGGAGATGGGGACAAATGTGACTTAATTAACTAGCCACATAAATACTGTGGCTACAAGAGCAGGTCAGAGGCTGGGCATTCTGCGAGTGACTCACCCCCAAACTCCCCAAAGCCAAACCATTCCGCCATCTACTAGGCACAAGTCAGCAGTGCAATGGAATACTCTCCACTTGCCTGGATGAGTGCAGCTCCAACAACACACAAGAAGCTTGTACCCATCCAGGACAAAGCAGTCTGTTTGATTGGCACCCCATCCACCACCTTAAACATTCACTACCTCCACCAACGGCGCACCGTGACTGCAGTGTGCAACATCTACAAGATGCACTGCAGCAACTCGCCAAGGCTTCAACTGTACCTCTCAAACCCGTGACCTCTACCACCTAGAAGGACAAGGGCAGCAGGCGCATGGGAACACCACTACCTTCATGTTACCCTCCAAGTCACACACCATCCTGACTTGGAAATAGATCGGCCGTTCCTACATCATCGCTGGGTAAAAATCCTGGAATTCCCTCCCTAACAGCATCTGGGAGTACCTTCACCTCATGGACAGTAGCAGTTGAAGGCGGCGGCTCATTACCACCTTCTCCAGGACAATTATGGATGGGAAATAAATGCTGGCCTTGCCAACGACGCCCACATCCCATGACTGAATAAAAAAAAGGAACAAATGAGGATAGTGACAACTGGAGGAAAGTTCAACTGGAGGTAGGGATTACTGGAGGCAAAGACAACTGAGGCTGAACCAGACTGTTCGCAACCTTGGTGTCCTATTTGACCACAAGATGAACTTCCAGCCACATATCTGTGCCATCACTAAGACTGCTTAATTCCACCTCCGTAGCATTGCCTAACTCTGCCCCTGTCTCAGCTCCTCTGCTGCTGAAACCCTTATCCATGCCTTTGTTACCTCTAGATTTGACTATTCCAACACACTGCTGGTCGGCCTCTGTAAACATTAGGGCATCCAAAACTTTGCTGCCCATGTCCTAATTGTTATGTATGCAACACCTTGTAACCAGCATTCTACCGCCACCAGAAAGCACATCCCTTGAGAGCACTGCATATAAGCAGGCCTCCCATGCTGTGCCAGCACTCTGGAGTCAGAATAGAGAGACTAAGGTCACACTTACTCAAGTCTACAGTACTCAATCACATTTATTTGAGACATAACAACTGGCGACGAGTAATAGATAACGAACCATCACACGAAAATTCAGAGAACTGTTGGTATCCTGGAGAAATTCTCAGAAGGTGACGATTGGGAAGCCTTCGTGGAGCGACTCGACCAATACTTCGTGGTCAATGAGCTGGAAGGGAATGAGAACACTGCCAAACGAAGGGCGATCCTCCTTACCATCTGCGGGGCAACAACCTATGGCCTCATGAAGAATCTTCTTGCTCCGGTGAAACCAACAACCAAATCGTATGAAGAACTGTGTACACTGGTCTGGGAGCACCTAAATCCGAAGGAGAGCGTTCTGATGGCAAGATATCGATTTTATACATGTCAACGGTCTGAAGGCCAGGAAGTGGCGAGCTATGTCGCCGAACTAAGGCACCTTGCAGGACATTGCGAATTCGGTGGATTCCTGGACCAAATGCTCAGAGACTTTTTTGTGCTTGGCATTGGCCATGAGGTTATCCTTCGCAAACTATTGACTGTTGAAACACCGAATCTGAGCAAAGCCATAACGATAGCCCAGGCATTTATGTCCACCAGCGATAACACCAAACAAATTTCGCAGCATAAAGATGCATCGGCAAGTACTATACACAAAGTTACGTCATTTTACAGGCAGGAATGCATATGGCAGAACGTACACGTCTGCAGCTGCACGACCTCAGATGACTCAGAGTCCGCCATCAAGTGTGAATGCAAGACAATTAACATCTTGTTGGCGCTGCAGAGGTGATCATCGAGCCCATCAATGCCGCTTCAAACACTATGCATGCAAAGGCTGTGGAACAATGGGACACCTCCAGCGAATGTGCAGAGGAAGACCGATCCATGGCGGATCAAACTGAACTAGAGACTCGAACCGAGGAGGCAGAAGTGTATGGGGTACATACCTTCACCACGAAATGTCCACCGATCATGTTAAAAGTTGAACTGAACGGAATTCCAGTATCCATGGAATTGGACATGGGTGCGAGTCAGTCTATCATGAGCAAAAAGGCCTTCGAGAGGCTATGGTGCAACAAAGCACAAAGGCCCAAGCTGAGCCCTATTCATACCAAGCTGGGAACTTACACTAAAGAGCTGATCCCTGTAATTGGCAGTGCAGCAGTAAAAGTCTCCTATGATGGAGCGGTGCACGAACTACCACTATGGATTGTACCAGGAGATAGCCCCACACTGTTTGGCAGAATCTGGCTGGAAAAAATCTGCTGGAACTGGGATGATATCCGAGCGCTTTTGCCAGTCAACAACGCCTCATGTGCCCAGGTTTTGAGCAAGTTCCCGTCGTTGTTTGAGCCAGGGATTGGAAATTTCTTGGGGGTGAAGGTGCAGATCCACTTAGTACCCGGTACACGACCCATCCACCACAAGGCACGTGCAGTGCCATACATGATGCGAGAGAAAGTGGAGATCGAGCTGGACAGGCTGCAACGAGAGGGCATCATTGTGCCGGTTGAGTTCAACAAGTGGGCCAGTCCGATTGTTCCGGTTCTCAAAGGCGATGCACGGTCAGAATTTGTGGGGACTATAAAATAACGATTAACCGTTTTTTGCTGCAGGACCAGTACCTGCTACCCAAGGCAGACGACCTATTTGCGACACTGGCAGGAGGGAAGACGTTCACCAAGTTGGACCTGACCTCGGCCTACGTGACGCAGGAGCTGGCGGAACCTTCGAAAGGCCTCACTTTTATCAACACGCACAAAGATCTGTTCATCTACAATAGATGCCAGTTTGGGATTCGATCGGCCGCGGATATTTTTCAAAGGAACATGGAGAGTGTTAGATCTCTTAATTTCCAATGAAATACGAACTCCGATTGTAGTTTTAATTTCTTTATTTCTGGTAGAGAGCAACAATAAGCTTCTTGGCTTTAAGCCAGGTCTTTGTCCTTCTGAGACCACATGGTCAAAATGACTGTACTTATACCTGTATCAATTTACAGAAAAGAACTCGCCTTCTTTGACCTTATTGGCTCAATTAATCGTCTTTTAACCTTTTAATTGGTTCGCTACCCAAGGGTCCTAAAATGTCACGTTGATTGATGACTTAATGCAACATGCTGAACTGCATGTAGCAGCCTTGACTTGGGGGTCTGTGAATTTTCACAGTCTGTCTAAATACAGCCTGTTTGAATTCTCTATCAATCCCCCCTTTGATTCTTTCACAAACTGAATCATAAAACATCAGGTATCACTGGTTAAACATTCTACAAAATAATTTCATACATGTTAATAGAGTCTCCTTCTAAAATTTGTTGATGTGTTTCGCCACATGTCCGGACTAGTAGCTTCCACACAAATTTACACCAACCCGAATTCCATCGTGGCCACAATGGAAGTCTGCTTTTAGTAGGTTAATTAACCTTATTCCAATTTAATCCAAATCAATATCTTAATTCAACCAGTAAACAACCTTCCCTTAAGCATAACATACCCCTGTGCCACATACAGACGGTATGCTGGGACCTGCAAGGTGTCTCACATGCGGGACAGCAGCTACAGCCGCCTGGTCGCAACAACATTTAATCAACATAAACAAACAATATAAAAGTAAAACAATTACAACAAATAGAATTAAACCTTCCACCAATGAAGTTCCTATTGAACCTAGCCATTCAGTGACTCCACTCCACAAAGTGAATGATGGGGGTTGCTTAAGTTTTTCTACCTCCTTTTGGATATGCTCCGCTAAGTGGGTAATTTCTTCGGAGCTATCTGGGATATATGTGCAACACTCAGTTCCGAGTAGGGTGCAAGTACCTCCCTTTTCAGCCAGGATGTAATCAAGGGCCAGTCTATTCTGTAGGGCTACTGTGCGGATTGCTACCATTTCTGCATTGATTTTAACTAGGGCCTCTGAGGTATCATTGGCTACCCATTCCACAACGGATGCCATGTTAATGGATTCCCTTGCCAGTCTGGCGGACCCATACCTGGGGATCAGAATGGCAAAGAACCTCTCTGTTTCTGTGATAGCTCTCTTAGGACGGTGTAAATGTTCCGACAGTGACTTTATATGATACATATAAGGCACAATGTAGGCTAAATAGCAGGATCCCATCCAATTCTGGGGCAGTGAAAGCAAACCACTGCAATGAATGTTAGCTGTTTCTTTGTCAGCAACACTCCGGGGCCTGTCCAGGCTTTTCCATCTGTTTTATTCAGAATCCCCGTTACGTTAAAAATTCCCACATCGGCCCAGTTTGGACGGTTCCCTGGCTTGATTATATTATAATTCCGGGAGCAGTTACTATACCCTATATTTTGGCCTCCTTTGATGTTTCTAATCGGTCTTCCTATTCCCGTTGTATTAGTGATGATAAAAAATGGGGGCCGTTTGGAATTATTGTAGCACGGTTGGTATCTCCCTTCAAAGGTAATCAGATTGTAACCTGCTGACTTCCATTTACATGCCGAGTTTTCTGTATCCTGAAACACATTGCCTGTTTTGTTTTGATTAATTATCCACTCAGCCATTTCCGAGATATTCAAGGGAACTGGCCTCAAGGGAATCCCTCCCTTTGAGTGAATAGGAATATGCGCACACACCCAACAACTGGAAATGTTACCTTGTTTGGCATAAATGTATGACATATATAAAAAGGTATTTACATGTAATTCCCTTGCTACTCTACTGTTTCCCTTTGGTGCAGAGGGTCAGCTAGTAAGAAGTAGACCTATGCCTAGAATACCTACAATCAATAATACAGTAAATTTATACATTTTCGCAAAAGTAACTGTCCTTATTAGATTTCAGCTTCAGTTACGGGTACTCGTTTAACGTGTGATGCGTGGATCCAGGCTTTCTTTCCTTGGACTTTAACAGCTGCCTGGGTGGTCAATAACACTTGGTAAGGTCCCTCCCACTTGGCACCCAAAGGTTCTTTATGCAACTTTTTCACATACACCCAGACTCCCGGGATGATGTCATATCCTCTTTTGGGTGGATTACCCCAAGCTGCCGATACCTGTCGGGAAACAGAACTAATAGCATTGGTTAGGTTCTGACAGTATGATAACAAAGTGTCACTCATTAAGTGAACATCAGCTTTCCGTAAATCGATAATTCCTGGCAGCGACATGGGTCTTCCTGTTATAATTTCAAATGGGCTTAGACCTGTAGTTCTGTTCGGGGTTGCCCTAACACTACATAGCACTATTGGTAGTGCCTGGGGCCATGGTGTTCCTTCTTGGTGATATTTGGCAAGCTGTTTTTTCAGAGTTTGATTCATTCGCTCTACTTGTCCTGATGATTGTGGATGATAAGGACAGTGTAAATCCCACGTAATGTTCAGTAACCTACAGACTTCTTGGCAGACAGCACCTGTGAAGTGTGTTCCCTGATCTGAGTCAATGCTACTCGGGACTCCTCATCGGGGAATGTAATCCTTACACAAGACCTTTGCAGTGTGATTGGCTGTGACTCTTTTAGTTGGGACAGCTTCTACCCATCTAGAGAATCTGTCGACCATGACAAGAATGTTAGTGTATCCTTGGCATGAAAGAAGAGATATATAATCAACCTACAAATGCTGGAATGGTCCGACAGGGGCAGGGGGCCTCAGTTGGGGCATTACCGTGATGGGTCCAGAATTATTTTTCTGGCAGCGGTCTGTTACCAGCTGGGCATGTTTTTTAAATCCCCGACCCCACCAGCTTTTCTGGAACCGTGCCGTCATCTGTTGTGAGGCCAAGTGTCCCCACGAGTGGATCTGTTGGGCTAAAAAAGGCATAAGCGCTTGTGGCGCGACTGGCTTGCTGGTAACTCTTTGTCTCCAGACACCATCTTCGCATAGCTTAATTCCTGCCTCAATCCATGTCCATTTTTCCTCTCGGGAGCACTCGCCTTGCATTGTTTGAAGGTCTCGTGTCAGAGTCCTGAGTGCTTTCAATCTGCACATCTGTGTTGGTTCTTCTGGAGGAACGCCCTGTGAGGCGGCATCTTTAGCTGCCTGGTCGGCTAGGGCATTTCCCTGTGCTTCTGTGGTATTTTCCTTTTGCCACTACCTCATATAAGGTTGTAACTGCCCATCCTGCTTTTCTGGTACCATTGTCAACAAAGGAGGAACCATCTGTAAACAGGATGAGGTCTGGGTTTTGCAGAGGCTCCTCTGCTGCTAAGGCTGCTTCTTCTGTTTCTTTTAAAATCTCCACGCAGTCATGCTCTTCACATTCTCCCCCCTCTTGCTCCCTCGATTCTGACATCGGGAGCATAGTCGCGGGATTAACCGGGCTGGCCCGGACGATATGGAGATTAGGAGCTTCCAAAACTGCTGTCTAGCGGGTCCATCTAGCTGCCGTCACCTGAGACATTCTATTCTTAGACAGCAAAGCGTATACGGTGTGGGGACACTTGACAATCAGCTTTTGGTCGAGGACTAGACCCGCAGTGATCATTACCGCTCGACATGTAGCTTCCATAGCCCTTAGGCAACTTCCCCATCCGAGGGCTACCGCATCCAGTTTTGCCGAATAATAGCCAATAGGTCTTTGCCGATCCCCATGTTCTTGTGTCAGTATAGCTGTCATATATCCTTCTTTCTCATGGACAAACAGGGTAAATGGCTTACCACTGTCGGGGATTCCCAGAGCCGGTGCCGAACACAAAGCCTTTTTCAAACTCAGGAAGGACCCTTGCTGTTCTTTAGTGAGGGTGATGGCTTCTTTAGAGGCACGTTTCCCCTTTAAAATATCATTCAGTGGCTGAGCAAGCTATGTGAAGGAGTCAATCCAATTTCTGTTAAAGTTACACAATCCCAAAAAAGACCTTAGTTCCTGAATAGTGGTGGGTTTTTTAGCAGCCCGAATGGCTGCAGTTCTATCCTGGGTAAGTTCTCTCTTTCCTTGTGAAATCTTTTGTCCCAGGTATACAACCTCTTCTTGGGATATTTGTGCTTTGTCGATGCTGGCATTATGTCCTTTCAGCCGAAGGTGGTCCAGCAAAGCTCGTAAATCTTGTTCATGCTGTTCCTCCGTGTTTGAAGCTAGCAAGATATCGTCTACATATTGGATGACTGTGGATGACAGGGGAGATAATTCTCGCAAATGGCTTTGTAAAGCCATGTGGAATACTGTAGGGCTGTTGTGGAAACCCTGCGGTAACCGGGTCCAAGTATACTGTTGTCCTTGGACAGTGAAAGCAAACCACTGTCGAACCTCCGGTGCCAGAGGCACCGACCAAAATCCGTTGGCCATATCTATAACCGAGAAATATTTATGTTCCGGTTTGAGGGCATTAAAAATGGTGGAGGGATCTGCGACCAAAGGAGCTTTTTGATCAATACACTGGTTAGTTTTCCTATAATCGACAGTCAAACGCCAAGTCTCATTAGATTTCTGTACCGGCTACACGGGGCTATTGGAGGAGCTATGCGTTTTAATAAGCACCTCTTGTTTCTCCAATTGCTGAATAACCGGTAAGATTCCCGCGATGGCAGTTGGACTGATGGGATACTGTTTAGTGCATGGAGGCTTGGTCCCGGTAAATGACGCAGGCTCCATCTGGAGTATGCCACAATCGTTCTTATCTTTAGCCCATATCGGGTGTTCCTTCAATTCTTCTTTCTTCAAAGTTCTAATTGACCATGTCACCCGACCATCCTCGAAATGCAATGATGAATCTACTTGGATTAGAACGTCCATTCCCAAAAAGGGTTGATCTACTGGGCCTATCCAGACCAGCGTGGTTAGTTCATGTGGACCCAGCCCTATAAGTACCGGTGTTGTCCTTTTAATTTCCATTTTATAGCCCCCAACTCCATAGGCTGTACGTGCCCTACCATCCAACGGCAAAAAGTCTCCACATTGTAGGGGTAAGCATGTTAATTCCGCCCCTGTGTCTAAAAGACAGTCCACATCCTTATCGCCCACCCTCACAGTTATATATAGCCCATCTCCCCTTTATTGTATTAGTGCGAGGAGGGGGGCCAGGGTGGGCTCTAACCGTTTTTTGCTATCCCAAGTAACTCCTTCTGTTGTTGTATTGTCAGTCGCTTAAATGCTTCTATGGAGGTCGTTATCTTGTGACAAGCCTGGTTTGTTGGCTGAATTGTATCCCTGGCTGCATCCTCTTCCCCAGCCACGACCTTTCTGTTTTGCCCTGCACGCCTTGGCCCAGTGACCTTCTTTCCCACAATAATGACATTTTCCGGGTAATTTTCCTAATGACTGTTTATCGGAATCCTGGGATTTCCATCCCATAGCCTGTACAGCTTGGACTTTAGCTCCCATATCCCGATCTAATTGGTTACATCGATCCACCAATGCTGCAAAGGTAGTTCCTCTACCTTCCCAGTCCGGTAACACTACCTTAAGCATTTTGGACAGTTCTGGCTTTAGACCTGCCACGAAAGCTGCTTTCAGGGGTCCAAACACTTGTTCATCCATTTCCTCATCCGTATTATTCATACCCGAATGTTCTAGCCACGTTCATCTGAACCGCTCGTCATACTCCAGGACCTCCTCTGTTCCTTTCTGTTGGCAGGCTGCAATTTTTCCCCAGTCTGTCTTAGCTGGACTGAAGGCTTGCAGCCAGTGTTTAATCGCCTCCTATCCTGCATCTAAATCTTGCTCATTCTGCCCCAAAGCTTCTTCTACCTTGTCGTGCAATTTTCTTCCCTGTGTTTTTGGCAAAATTTGCACTCCGTCCCAGGGATGAAGTTTATATATATTTCTGAAGCGGTCCAATTGATCCCACGTTTTTACTCCCCCTTTCTTTGGATTGGGCAATTCCTTGGACCATTTATCAATTTTCTCTGGGTCTACCAGATCATGAAATAATTATTCTGCATACACCCATTTCCTCGTTTTTTTGGTTCCGCCCTCATCCGCAGTCTCTTCTGATTTGACTACAACTCGTCTTTTTTTTAAACGGGGCAAAGCGCACCCCTAATTCTTCATCCTCCGACACTGTATTGTCGGAGGATTCAGAATCCGTATCTATTCCTCGGTCGTGTCTTCGGGTTTGCGCTTTTAATTTATCCAAACATGGGTACCCTGGGAATTGACCAATATATTTTCCTTTTCCTATTACTGTCTCTTGACCTAATGATTGTTTCCATTCTTTAATTTCACCTTTAAGATCTTTAACTTCCGCTTCCAGCTTTTCAAGTTCAAGCTTTTTCTGTCGCAGCTGCGCACAAACTGCTTGCAATTGATCCTTTGTACTGGTCAGTTCTCGATCATGTTGGGAACGCATTATAATTTCATTCCGCTTTCGAATCTGGCCCATAACCGCTAGGGACCATCTAGTTCGCTCTTTATTTTTCATACAGGTCGTTTTTCCCCAGACCCTTTTAATCTCGTCCAAGGACCATTGTCCTTTGGAGGTTCCGTACTTTTGTTCGATCTTAATACAGGTTTTAGATAAGTTGAATTGTTGCTCTATGTATTCTTTCAACTGTTTGAGAATTAAATCTAGCGAAACCTCAGGTGGTGCTTGTCCACCTTTAACAGTTGTAGGCAATTCTTTGCTCTTCTCTCCTGCTGCCATAATACTGATTTCTTTACTGGGGTCTCGAGTCGTAGACTTTCCAGCCGATCAATAGGTCGGTGATTAATTAACTAACACACCGCCGAAGTTTAGATGTCTATGGGACCTCGAGCCGACTACCAACCGGAGGGTTTGCAAACCGGAGGCTTTCGGAATCGCGTAGAAGGAGAGGCGAATTTAGACTTTTGACCGAGGACTTTTAAAAAGAGGTGTCCTTACCTCAGTATGTAGGTCCGATGTCCAAAATTCAGTTTCTTTCCTCAGCGATCGTGTTCGTGACGCCAAAATTGTTAGATCTCTTAATTTCCAATGAAATACGAACTCCGATTGTAGTTTTAATTTCTTTATTTCTGGCAGAGAGCAACAACAAGCTTCTTGGCTTTAAGCCAGGTCTTTGTCCTTCTGAGACCACATGGTCAAAATGGCTGTACTTATACCTGGATCAATTTACAGAAAAGAACTCGCCTTCTTTGACCTTATTGGCTCAATTAATAGTCTTTTAACCTTTTAATTGGCTCGCTACCCAAGGGTCCTAAAATGTCACGTTGATTGATGACTTAATGCAACATGCTGAACTGCATGTAGCAGCCTTGACTTGGGGGTCTGTGAATTTTCACAGTCTGTCTAAATGCAGCCTGTTTGAATTCTCTATCAGAGAGTCTGCTAAAGTCGGTTCCGCACAACATGGTTTTCCAGGACCACATATTGATCGCAGGTCAGGACACCATCGAACATTTGCAGTTCTAAGTCGGCTAGATCGTGTCAGACTCGGGTTGAAATGCTCGAAGTGTGTTTTCCTAAGGCCAGAGGTTGAGTTCTTAGGGAGAAGAATCGCGGCAGACGGCATCAGACCCACTGACGCCAAGACAGAGGCCATCAAGAACACGTCGAGACCATAGAACGTGACGGAGCTACGGTCGTTCTTGGGACTCCTCAATTATTTTGGTCATTTCCTACCCGGGTTAAGCACCTTACTAGAACCTCTACATGTGTTGCTATGCAAGGGAGATGACTGGGTACACAAGAGACTGCTTTTGAGAAAGCCAAAAATCTGTTCTGTTCCAACAAACTGCTTGTTCTGTATGACCCATGTAAACGTTTAGTGCTAGCTTGCGATGAGTCTTTGTATGGGGTCGGATGTGTGTTACAAGCAAATGAATCGGGAACATTGCAACCGGTCGCTTCGGCATCCAGGAGTTTGTCCAAGGCCAAAAGGACCTACAGCATGATTGAAAAAGAAGCTCTGGCATGCGTTTACGGGGTGAAAAAAATGCACCAGTATCTGTTTGGGCTTAAGTTCCAGTTAGAAACTGACCATAAGCTGCTCATATCGCTATTCTCAGAGAGCCTAGGTATTAATATCAATGCCTCTGCTCGCATCCAAAGATGGGCGCTCACGCTGTCTGCATATAACTATGTAATTCGCCATAGGTCAGGCACAGAGAACTATGCTGATGCTCTCAGTTGGCTATCATTGCCCATCACCGGGGTGGAAATGGCACAGCCTGCAGATTTGCTCTTGGTGATGGAGGCATTCTGAAAACGAAAAGTCACCTGTTACGGCCCGCCAAATCAGGACCTGGACCAGCCAGGATCCTTTACTGTCTCTTGCAAAAAAACTGTGTCCTCCATGGGAGCTGGTCCAGCGTCCCAACGGAGATGCATGAAGAGATCAAGCCGTTACAGTGGCGCAAAGATGAAATGTCTATACAGGCGGACTGTCTTTTGTGTGGTAATCGCGTGGTTTTGCCTAAGAAAGACAGGGAAACGTTCATACGCGACCTACACAGTACCCACCCTGGCATAGTAATGATGAGAGCTAAAGCCAGATCCCATGTGTGGTGGCCCAACATTGACTCAGATTTGGAGTCTTGCGTGCGCCAATGCAACACTTGTTCTCGACTGAGCAATGCACCCAGGGAGGCACCGCTAAGTTTGTGGTCATGGCCCTCCAAACCGTGGTCTAGGATCCACGTTGACTTCGCTGGCACATTTCTAGGCAAAATGTTTTTGGTTGTTGTGGATGCTTATTCAAAATGGATTGAGTGTGTAATAATGTCTGTAAGCACGTCCACTGCCACCATCGAAAGCCTACGAGCCATGTTTGCCACGCACGGCCTGCCTGATGTCCTTGTTAGCGACAATGGGCCGTGTTTCACCAGCGTTGAATTCAAGGAATTCATGACCCGCAATGGAATCAAGCACATCACATCTGCTCCGTTCAAGCCCGCATCTAATGGCCAGGCAGTCCAAACCATCAAGCAAAGCTTGAAACACATGTCGAAAGGCTTCCTGCAGACCCGCCTGTCCAGAGTCCTGCTCAGCTACCGCACAAGACCCCACTAGCTTAGAAACATAGAAAATAGGTGCAGGAGCAGGCCATTCAGCCCTTCTAGCCTGCACTGCCATTCAATGAGTTCATGGCTGAACATAGCTTACCCCAGGGTCCCCTCTGCCGAACTGCTCATGAAAAGGGCACTCAAAACAAGGCTCTCTCTAGTCCACCCTGATCTCCAGGATCATATCGAGGGCAGGCGGCATCAACAAAGCATGTACCATGATCGCACAAATTTGTCACGCAATATTGAAGTCAATGACCCTGTATTTGTACTCAACTATGGACATGGTCCCAAATGGCTTGCTGGCACTGTCGTAGCCAAAGAAGGGAGTAGGGTGTTTGTGGTCAAACTTGCAAATGGACTAACTTGCAGAAAGAATTTAGATCAAACCAAACTGCGATTCACAGCCAGCTACGAGCAACCTGAAGAGAACACCACCAACTTCGACCCTCCGATACACGCACAAGTGGCAACCGACATTACGGTTGACCATGAAGTTGAGCTCATCATCCCCAGCGAAGGCCCAACCAACTCACCTGCACCTGTGTTTGTACCGAGACGATCAACTAGGGAGCGGAAAGCCCCAGATCGTCTCACCCTGTAAATAAGTGTACTATTGACTGCTGGGGGGGAGGGGGAAGAGTGATGTTATGTATGCAACACCATGTAACCAGTACTCTACCGCCACCAGAGGGCGCATCTGTTGGGAGTCCCAAGGGATCCCAGCATCCCTTGGGAGCACATAGAAAATAGGTGCAGGAGTAGGCCATTTGGCCCTTCGAGCCTGCACCACCATTCAATAAGATCATGGCTGATCATTCACCCAAGTACCCCTTTCCTGCTTTCTCTCCATACCCCCTGATCCCTTTAGCCGTAAGGGCCATATCTAACTCCCACTTGAATATAAGGCGGCCTCCCATGCTGTGCCAGCACTCTGGAGTGAGAATAAAGAGACTAAGGTCACACTTACTCAAGTCTACAGTACTCAGTCGCATTGCTTTATTTGAAACATAACACTAACTTACACTAAGTCTCATTCACCCATCACCCCTGTGCTCACTGACCTACGTTGGCTCCCGGTTAAGCAATGCTTCAATTTTAAAATTCTCCTAGTTTTCAAATCCTTCCAATGGCCTCACCCCTCCTCATCTCTAATCTCTTCCATCCCTACAACTCTGAGATATCTGTGCTCTTCCAATTCTGAGCATCCCCAACTTTAATCACTCCACCACTGTCGGCCATGCCTTCTGCTGCCAAGGCTCTAAGCTCTGGAACTCCCTCCCTAAACCTCTCTGCCTCTCTACCCTCCCTTCAGACGCTCATTAAAACCTGTCTCTTTGACCAAACTTTCGATCATCTGCCCTAATATCTCCTTAATGTGGCTCGGTGTCAAATTTTGTTTGATAACGCACCTGTGAAGCACTTTGGGAAGTTTTAGTACGTTAAAGGCGCTACATAAATACAAGTTGTTGCAGGAAAAACTGGAGCTATGGACAGGGGTTTAATTTCTCATTAATTTTTTCTTCTAAAGGTTTTTTTAATCCCCCATTAAAGTTTTACTGCAACTTTGGGTCAGGGCTCAGACCTGGGATATATTCTTCTATGCTTCTAAGCTCCCTGTGTACCTAACTGACCCTATACCAGTCCAGGTTTTATGGGCATTGGACAGGTGCTTGATTTCTCATCCATCTTTTCTTCTAAGATTCTTCACTGGCATTCATGTTTTACTGAAGCTTTGGGCCAGGGCTCAGACCTGGGCAATATTCATTCTGCGCTTTCATTTTTTGGCATTTCTTGGACCGTAGAAATAAAAAGCATGTCACTCTCAAAGGTTAGGTAGGGTATGCGGTCAGTGGAGAAATTGTCTCCTCTTATCCTTCTTCTTCTTAGGCAGTCCCTCGAAGTCAAGGATGACTTGCTTCCACACTAAAAATGAGTTCTCAGATGACTGAAGAGTCCAATGCGGGACCTACAGTCTGTCACAGATGGGGCAGACATTGGTTGAAGGAACGGGTGGGTGGGGTGCCTGGGTTGCCGCGCGTTCCTTCCGCTGTCTAAGCTTGGTTTCTGCTTGCTCTCGGCGATGAGACTTAAGGTGCTGCTCTTCCTCCACTTTGGGCTGTCTTGGGCCAGCAATTCCCAGGTGTTGGTGGGGATGTTGCACTTTAATCAAGGAGGCTTTGAGGATGTTCTTGATGAGCTTCCTATGCCCACCTGGGGCTCACTTGCCATGTTGGAGCTCCGAGTAGAGCGCTTGCTTTAGGAGTCTTGGGCCCAAGTTTCCACACGAAAAAAAACGGGCGCCCCTCCGAGCTGGGCGCCCGTTTTTCGCGCCTAAAACGGCGCCTAAAAAAAAAAATCGCGATTCTGGAGCGTTCTGCAGCTCCTTGTCTGCCGGTGCAGCGTGCAGAGGGGCGGAGCTTACACTCGCGCCAATTTTGTAAGTGGGAGGGGGCGGGTACTATTTAAATTATTTTTTTTCCCTGCCGGCAACGCTGCGCGTGCGCATTGGAGCGTGCGCGCGCGCGTTGGAGCGTTCGAGCACGCGCAGTGTGAAAAAAACATTGGCACTCGGCCATTTTAGAAAGTGCTGCAGAAAACGTGAAGATTTGTTCTTGGACCCCTGCAAAGGCTTGTATTTTAATTTTATTGATATTTCTGTGTGTGAGGGAATGCTTTTAGCAGCACTGCTGAAGAAATCACCTGCTGAAATCAGTGAGTTCAGCTTTTCACTGCTAAACTTGCAGTACCTGAGCCTGCAAATTAAGGACTGTGTTTGGAGAAAAAAAAAAGTGCCAATTCAACTTTGCACCAAGAAAAAATAATTTCTTACATGAGGAAGTTGAGATATTAGTGAATGTAATTGAGCAGAGATGGCAGGAGCTAGATACCAGCAACAGAGGTCGCATAAAAGTGCCACCAAAAGAAATGAAGAAACGCTGGAACCAAGTTGCAGAAGATTACTGCGCAGTGGTGCATACCAGGAGATCTGGAAGTCAGTGTAAAAAGAAATGGCACGACCTTGGTCAAGTAGTTAGTGTAAGTAGTATTTCCCATTTTTTATTTAATCGTAATTGTAACCTGGCTATCTGTATGTCCCACCTTGCAGACTGACACACTCTGTAAAAAGTTATATTTTACTCTTTGCAGAAGAAATTGGCCCACAACAAAAGGGAAGCAACTCGAACAGGAGGAGGCATGCCCAATCTGCATCCACTGACACCCTTGGAACAAAGGATAGCTGCTATGATGAGTTGGACATGGAATAAAGCAATCGGTACAGTACAAGCTGGGCCCGCACGCGAGGAAGAGGGTAAGTCCTGAAAATGCATCGTGGCCCTTTAAATCAACCTGCTGCCTGGCCTGCTATGTGTGAGAGTACTCATGCCACCCACCCGGCCCCCTCCCTTGCTGTTAAGCATTTGACTGTTCTGATGTATTTTGCAGAACATGATGATGATGATGACGATGACGATGCCAACCCTGAGGATACAGAACAAGGACCAGTACAACCAGCTGCGGACGATCCAGACTGGATGATGGCAGCGATGACTGAAATGTCTGCAGGGGGGAGCTTCCAATTTAATGTTTATGAGCCCCCATCAAGGGGCATCAGAGTTTCAACCCTAGCATAGGTCTTGGTCCCACCATCCATGGTTTCGCTTCCGATGTTGCGGGTCCCAGTGGTGCTGCTGGTATAATGCAGCTTTCTACAGTCACTGCACTACCGTCCCAGCCTACGCCTCCCTCTCGCATAGGTTCTGGTTCCACCTACTATGGTTTCGATTCCGACGCTTCGGGTCCCAGTGTTGCTGCTGATATCATGGAGCAGTTTACACCCATTCGTCCAACATCCCAGCCCATGGCTCGCACTCGAGTGCTGCCGTCTGCAACACAGAGCATCCCACCATTCCAGCCCGAGCCTCTCCCTCCAGTTCAGCTGTCTGGAACACAGAGCGTCCCACAGTCCCAGCCCGCGCCTCCCAGTGTAGTGGTGCCACGAGGCAGACCCAGGCAGAGGAGAAGGAGATTGGAGACACACTCTCCTGAGATGCAGCGTGCAACAGATGCGGCTCAGGTTGTGGCATTGGCTATGGAGACCAATGAGCTTACCCGATCACTCATCGATGGCGTCAATGCAGTAGGTGAAGAGTTGACGGGCCTGACGGGAGAAATAGCAGTAATGACACGGGAACTTAGGGAGGGAATGTCCGAGGGAGTGCAATCGACGGCACAGGCCATCAGGGAGGGCATGCAAATTACGGCACAGGCCATCAGGGAGGGCATGCAAGTGTCGGCACAGGCCGTCAGGGAGAGCATGCAAGTGTCGGCACAGGCCGTCAGGGAGAGCATGCAAGTGTCGGCACAGGCCGTCAGGGAAGGCCTGGTTGAGGTAGCTGCTGCAATAAGGGCACACAGCCCAGCCAATCAAATGACACCCCCATGAGGAAATGAACGTTCACTGAGATGTGGATGAGACATGGTTGCAGCCTTTCTTTGCTGCTTTTGTTCTTGTTCTTGATGTAGCTGTAGTAGCGTTTTTCAAATTGAAATTGTTTTGTAAGTTTTGTTACGTTACAACTTATAAAGGATCTTATGGTTTTTAAGTGATCTTATAGTGTAAATGCTCTCACATTTTTTTTGTATCTTATTTAATTTTGCACCTAAAAAGTGATCCTGAAGTTTAAAAGTGTTCTTCAGAGTGTAAGATTTTTCAAATTGAAATTGTTTTGTAAGTTTTGTAACTTTATAACTTATAAGTGATCTCAGGGTTTTCAAGTGATCTTATAGTGTAAATGCTCGCACATTCTGTAAATTATTTAATTTTGCATCTAAAAAGTGATCTTGAAGTTTAAGTGATCTTAGAGTGTAAAATTTTTCACATAGAAAGTGTTTTGTAACTTTTGTAACTTTACAAGTTTATAAGTGATCTTAAAGTTTTTAAAATGATCTTCAAGAGTCATATTAAAAAGTATAGTTTGATACAACAAATATTTTATTAGAGTGACGTTAACTTTTCAATAAAATATTTTTTCATTAAAACTGTTTCATGTTCCATTAACACAACACAACGTAGGAACAACTGCAAAGAATAAACATGTCCATATGCAAAAGTGTTCGCAAAGCCCTCAGGCATCAGTAGTTGAAGCGTTCACGGATGAGCTGCTGGCGCAAGGCTCGAGCAATCATTAAAGGGGCACGATGGACGGCCCTCCTCTGACCTCGTGCCTCGGCATCAGACACTTGCATGCTTTCCTGATTGTCGTTATCATCCACATCCTGGTCTTCCGTAATACTATCATCATGCACTGGACCCTCACGTGGGTCTTCGGGTTCCACTACCAGCTCCTGCTGCCTCATGATGGCTAAGTTATGAAGCATGCAGCACACAACAGTGAAGTGACCGACCATCTCAGGAGAGTATTGCAACTGTCCTCCGGAATGGTCCAGGCATCGGAATCGCTGTTTCAATATGCCAATGGCGCTCTCAATGATGCTGTGCGTCGCAATGTGCGCCATGTTGTATTGACGGTCAGTTTCTGTCCGTGTCACGCGTAGAGGTGTCATGAGCCAGGTGGTCTGGCCGTACCCTTTGTCTCCCAGTAGCCAGCTCTGCCCTTCTGGCTGCTGCTCAAACATGTCAGATAGAATGCTGTCGCGTAGGATGAACGCATCGTGGGTGCTGCCAGGGTATCTCGCATCGACTGACATGATGCGCTGCTTGTCGTCACACACGAGCTGCACATTGATAGAGTGGAAACCTTTCCTATTTCGATACTGCTCAGAATCCTCCACGGGTGCTCGCAAGGCTACATGGGTACAATCAATGCAGCCCTGTACCTTTGGGAAGCCGGCAATCCTGAAGAAGCCCATAGCCCTCTCATGGATCGCTTGTGCGGTCATTGGGAAATTGATGAAGTCATTCCTTCGCGCATAAAGTGCAGCCGTGACCTGGTAAATGCAGGTATGTATTGCACGTTGAGAGATGGCACACACATCTCCAGTTGTAGCCTGAAACGATCCCGAGGCATAGAAAGAAAGTGCAGCTGTTACCTTCACTTCAACAGACAAGGCAGTTGTCCTTCTGCTTCTGGGCTGCAAATCTGCTCTCACCATATCACAGATCTCAGTGACAACTTCTCTGCGAAAATGCAGCCTTTTCACACAATCAGCCTCGCTCATGTCCAGGTATGAGCGCCTGGTTCGATATTGTCGACGTGGGTAAGGTCTCCTGCCCATCAACCTACGGGCTACGACGTTCCTGTTGCGGTGAGCTCTAATCAATTCTCTCCTATGCAGTGAATTGATGGCGAACCATTGCATAATATGTGGTGTTGACAATGCAGCACCCATTCTGCAAATGTAAATATAAAACTGTCGATGTGGCTGCCTCTCCCTGTCCAAATGGCCTCAGTCCCCCTCACAGCTCGAAGCCTGCTGCTGTATCTTTGGCTGCCTGCCTGCCCCTCCCTCCCCTCCCTCCCGTTCGCAGGAACATCGCTGAGCTGACTAAGGCTTCCACCTCAAGTGGAAGGCTGTTTGCTGCCTCGTTACTGCCTGCCTGCCCCTCCCTCCCGTTCGCGGGAACATCGCTGAGCTGCCTGAAGCACTTTCACACAGGTAGGAAGATGGTTTATTTAATCTTTTCTTGGCTTATAAATGTTTATTCAGGTTGGATTTATTTGTATAATATTTGTAGAAGTATAAATAAGGATTTATTGTAGAATTTAATGAGTTTCCTTCCCCCCACCTCGTTCTGGATGCCTAATTTGTAACCTGCGCCTGATTTTTTAATGTGTAGAACAGGTTTTTTCAGTTCTACAAAAATCTTCACTTGTTCCATTCTACTTTAGTTTGGAGTACGTTTTCACTGTGGAAACTTTGAAATCAGGCGTCAGTGGCCGGATACGCCCCCTTTTGAAGAAAAAATTCTGTTCCAAAGTAGAACTGTTCTACCTGACTAGAACTGCAGAAAAAAAAATGTGGAGAATTGTGATTTCTAAGATAGTCCGTTCTCCACCAGTTGCTCCTAAAAATCAGACGCAAATCATGTGGAAACTTGAGCCCCTTGTGTCAGGCATACGAACAATATGGCCCACCCAGCGGAACTGATAGAGCGTGGTCAGTGCTTCGATGCTGAGGATATTGGCCTGAGCGAGAACACTGACACTGGTGCATCTATCCTGCCAATGGATTTGCAGGATCTTGCGGAGGCAGCACTGGTGGTACTTCTCCAGCGTTTTGAGGTGTCTGATGTATATAGTCCACGTCTCTGAGCCATATAGGAGGGCAGGTATCACTACTGCCCTGTAGACCATTTTGGTGCCAGGTTTGAGGTCCTGGTTTTCAAACGCTCTCTTTCTTAGGCAACCAAAGGCTGCACTGGCACACTGAAGGGGGTGTTGGCCCTCGTTGTCGATGTTTGCCCTTGCTAACAGTAGGCTCCTGAGATATGGAAAATGGCCCACATTGTCCAAGACCTTGCCGTGGATTTTGATAACCAGGGGGGCAGTGCTGTGTGGCGGGCTCAGGTTGGTAGAGGACTTATGTCTTATGGATGTTTAGTGTAAGGCCCATGCTTTCGTACGTCTCAGTGAAGGTGTTGACGATGGCTTGGAGTTCGGCCTCCGAGTGCACAGACGCATGCGCCGTCTGTGTACTGTAGTTCAATGACAGAAGATGGGATGACCTTGGATCTGACCTAGAGGCGGCAGAGGTTGAATAGATTCCCACATGTTCTATAATTTAGCTCCACTCCAGCGGGGAGCTTGTTGAGGGTGTGATGGAGCATTGCAACAAGAAAGATCGAGAAGAGCGTTGGTGCGATGACGCAGCCTTGCTTGACCCCGGTCCGGACATGGATTGGGTCTATAGTGGATCCGTTAGTCAGGATCACGGCTTGTATGTCATCGTGGAGCAGGCGGACGATGGTGACAAACATTTGAGGACAGCCGAAATGGAGGAGGACGTTCCATAATCCCTCACGGTTGGCAGTGTCAAAGACCTTTGTGAGATCAAAGGCCATGTACAAGGATTGGTGCTGTTCCCTGCATTTCTCTTGTAATTGTCGTGCAGTGAAGATCATGTCCATTGTGCTCCTTAGTGGGCATTGTGACTCTGGGAGGAGCTCTTCAGCCACAGGGAGAAGACGATTGAGGAGGATTCTTGCAATTACTTTCCCTGGGCCAACAGCAGGGAAACTCCTCTGTAGTTACCGCAGTTGGACTGGTCACCTTTCTTGAAGATGGTCACGATTACGGCGTCTCTCAGATCTCCTGGCATGCTTTCCTCCTTCCAGATAAGAGAAATTAGATCATGCATTCGTGCCAATAGTGCTTCTCTGCCATGCTTTAGTGCTTCGGTGGGGATTCCATCTGCTCCTGATGCCTTGTTGTTCTTCAGCTGTCGGATGGCCTTTTCTACCTCGTGCCGGGCTGGGATTGTGCTGAGATGGTGGTGGGTAGCATATTGCGAAATGGAGTAGCGCACACTTGTGTCAAAAGATGGAGTCAAGGATACTCGCGTCGAAGACAGAGACTCAGTTAAGGAGATCCTCAAAGTGCTTCTTCCAACGGGCACTGATTGCCTCACCTGTCCTTGATGAGTGCCTCACCTGTCCTTGGTGAGTACCTCACCAATCTTGGTCAGCAGTGGGGTAGGGCCTTGAGTGCTTGGGCCGTGGGTGGTCTTGACTGCGCTGAAGAATCCTCGCATGTCGTGGTTGTCGGCTAACTGCTAGATCTCCTGCGGTTTCTCCATGCTTGAGGTCGCAGGTTTTTTGTTGGACCTCGGTTTTCAGGTGTCTGTCGAGCTGCTTTCTTGCTCTCGAGTTGGGTTGTTGTTTCAAGTTCAGAAATGCCTTGCGCTTGCAGCTTAAAAGCTCCTGGATCTCCTGGTCGTTCTCGTCGAACCAGTCTTGGTGTTTCCTGGTCGAGTGGCTGAGCTTCTCTTCGCAGGTGCTGGTTATGGAGGCATTGAGGGCAGACCAGGCGCTGTGGACAATCTGTGTCTCTGGCTCATCGGGAGTAGTCAGGTTGGCAGTGAGGCGCTGGCTGAATTGGACTTTCTTATCAGTCTTTGCGTGCCCCAGCGTTGATTTTCCTGCGGCATTGTTTCCATTGCCGTTGCTGCTTTGGGGCTACATTGATGTTGATGACAGAATGGATTAGTTGGTGGTCCGTCCATCAGTCGTCAGCTCCTGTATGGCGTGATTGATGCGCACGTCCTTGCAGTCCCTCGCTCAGACAATGATGTAGTCGAGCATGTTAAGTTCAGAATAACTCCACAAGACTGTGTTGTAAACTCAAACCATTGTAACCTTGATCTCTTTAATATAACTCCAAAGTGAGGCAGCAGCATGGTGGACTGCCTTTTATACCTGCTTGCTCCAGGGTACACAGGTGACCCATAGGTCTCCCACAGTCGTGCGCCCTAGTGGCAAGTCTTACACATAGGTGAGGTTCACATACATAACATCACCTACCCCCAAAGTCTTAAGTACAAATTATTTACAAGTTGAGGCGATCTGGTGCTCTGCGTTCCTGGGTCGATCACCCGAGTTGAAGTCCTGGCATGGGTGAGTTGGTCGGATCATTGCTGCACGGCAGCACTGCTGGTCTGATTGGACTGTCGGGCATGGTGGGTTCATCCTCGTAGTTGACAGCGAGGTCAATTGCTGGTTGGTGTGTGTTGGTGGATCATAGATGGTAAGGTCTTCTTCAAACTGTTCTTAGTTGTCCATGAATCGCAGTTTGGTCTGATCCAAGTGCTTTCTGCACGTTTGCCCATTCAACAATTTCACAACACTCTATTCCCCTCCTTGGCTAAGACAGTGCCAGCAATCCACTTGAGACCGTGATTGTAATTTAGAACAAACACCGGATCATTAACCTCAACGTCATGCGATACCGCCACGCGATCGTGGTACACATTATGCCAGTGCCGCCGGGTTTCTACGTGATCATTGAGATCCGGGTAGACAAAGTAGAGCCTGGTTTTGAGTGCTCTCCATTAACAATTCTGCAGGGGGAACCCCGGTGAGCAAGTGGGGGCGCGTCCGGTAGCTGAGCAGGACCAGAGATAACCAGGTCTGCAAGGAGCTGTCCATTACACGTTTCAAGCTGTGCTTGATGGTTTGTACTGTCCATTCTGCTTGGCCGTTGGATGCGGACTTAAATGGGGCAGACCTGACATGCTTAATGCCACTGTGGGTCATGAACTCGTTGAATTCTGAGCTGGTGAATCATGGTCCATTGTCACTGACAAGGATGTCGGGCAAACCATGGGTGGCGAACATGGTCCTGAGGCTTTCAATGGTGGCAGTGGACGTACATGATGATATTATTATACATTCAATCCATTTAGAATAGGCGTCCACTGCTACTAGAAACATCTTCCCTAAAAAGGCCAGCAAAATCTACATGGACCGTGGACCACGGTTTGGAGGGCCATGACCACAGGCTCAGGGGGGCCTCCCTGGGTGCATTGCTCAACTGTGAGCAAGTATTGCATTGATGTATGCATGACTCCAATTCGGAGTCAATGCCGGACCACCAAACGTGCGAGCCGACGTTAGCCTTCATCATGACTATGCCTGGGTGGGTACTGTGTAGGTCGCGTATAAACGTTTCCCTGCCTTTTTTTGGCAAAACCACACGATTCCCCCATAGAAATTCGATTGGATGGACAATTCGTCCTTACGTAGGTGAAATGGCTTAATTTCATCTTGCATTTCCCCGGGAACCGCCGACCAGCTCCCATTGAGGATGCAGCTTTTTACAAGTGATAGCACAGGGTCTTGGCTAGTCCAGGTCCTGATCTGGCGAGCCGTGACCGGTGACCCCTCACTCTCAAAAGCATCCATTACCAGAAGCAAGTCTGCGGGTTGCGCCATTTCCACCCCGGTGGTGGGCAACGGCAGCCGACTGAGGGAGTCAGCGCAATTCTCAGTGCCTGGTCTGTGGCGGATTACATAGTCATATGCAGACAATGTTAGTGCCCATCTTTGGATGCGGGATGAAGCATTGGTGTTGATACCTTTGTTTTCTGAGAGCAGTGAAGTAAGCGGTTTGTGGTCGGTTTCGAGCTCGAACCGGAAACCAAATAGATATTTGTGCATTTTCTTAACCCCGTATACCCATGCCAATGCTTCTTTCTCAACCATACTGTAGGCTCTTTCAGCCTTGGATAAACTTCTGGACACATATGCAACCAGTTGCAGTTTGCCTGACACATTTGTTTGCTGTAACACACAACCTACCTCCTACGACGATGCATCACAAGCTAGTACTAAACATTTACATGGGTCATACAAGACATAGCAGGTTTCTGGCCTTATTAAAGGCTGTCTCTTGAAATTTACCCCAAACCCAGTTGTCACCCTTGCGTAGCAATAAATGCAAGAGTTCCAGCAAAGTGCTCAAAACCAATAGAAAGTTACCAAAATAGTTGAGGAATCCCAGGAACGAACGCAGCTTTGTCACATTCTGTGGTCTGGGTGCATTCTTGATGGCCTCCGTCTTGGAGTCCATGGGTCTGATGCCGTCTGCCGCAATCTTTCTCCCCAGAAATTCGACCTCTGGCGCCAGGAAAACACACTTGGAGCGTTTCAGCCTGAGTTCCACTCTGTCCAGTCGCTTTAGAACCTTTCCCAGGTTGTGCAAGTGTTCGGTGGTGTTGCGACCAGTGATCATGATGCCGTCTTGGAACACCACGGTGCATGGAACCGATTTCAGCAGACTCTCCATGTTCCTTTGGAAGATGGCCGCAGCCGAGCAAATCCCAAAGGGGCATCTGTGGTACACAAACAGTCCTTTGTGTGTGTTGATGCACGTCAACTTCTTTGACGGTCCAGCCAGCTCCTGCGTCATGTAAGCAGAGGTTAGGTCTAGCTTGGTGAACGACTTTCCCCCTGCTAGCATTGCGAATAAGTCCTCCACTTTGGGTAGTGGGTACTGGTCCTGTAACGAGACTCGGTTGATCGTCACCTTGTAGTCCCCGCAGATTCTGACCGTCCCATCCCTCTTTAGCACCGGCACGATTGGACTGGCCCACTTGTTGTCATCGACTGGCAATATGATTCCCTCTCATTGAAGTCTGTCCAGCTCGATCTTGACTTTCTCTTGCATCATATATGGGACTGCTCGGGCCTTGTGATGAACGGGCCGTGCCCCAGGAACAAGATGGATCTGCACCTTGGCGCCTGTGAAGTTGCCGATGCCTCGAACAACGCCGGGATTTGTTTAGCACCTGCGCGCACCGGGCGTCATCCACCGAAGACAGTGCTTTGATGTCGTCCCAATTCCATCGGATCTTGCCTAGCGAGCTTCTGCCAAACAGCGTTGGGCCATTGCCTGGTAAATCATGCACCATTCCGTTGTATTATACTTTCACTGCCGCACTGCCGGTAACAGGTATGAGTTCTTTGGTGTAAGTGCGCAGCGTTGTGTCAATCGGGCTCAGTTTTGGCCTCTGTGCCTTGTTGCCCCACAGTTTCTCAAAAGCCTTCTGGCTCATAAGTGATTGACTCACCCGTGTCCAATTCCATGGAGACTGGAATGTCGTTAAGTTTAACTGTTAACATTATCGGAGGGCTTTTGGTGGTGAAGGTGTGTATCCCATATACTTCCTCTTCATCCTCAGGTTGAGTTGCCTCTCCTGCTCGTTCGGTGTGATCCGCGCTGGATCGGTCGTTTCTGCTGACTCTGCCACGTGGTGAGTCAGAGGTCGCTTGCACATTCGCTGGAGGTGCCCCACTGTTCCACAGCCCTTGCACACATAGTGCTTGAATCGACATTGATGGGCTCTATGATTGCCCCCGCAGCGCCAGCATGGTGTTAATGGATTAGCATTAGCACTCCACAGTGGCCTCTGAGTCACCCTAGGCCTGGCCTCTGCGGTCGTGTGGGCCCTACCATGTACAGTTCTGCCTGCTGAAGGCATTATTTTATGCACAGTATTTGCCGGTGAGCTACGATGCTGTGAAGATATCTTTTTCGTGTTGTCGCTCGTGGATATGAAGGTCTGGGCTATCGTGACGGCCTTGCTCAGATCTAAGGATTCGACAGACAGCAGTTTGCGAAGAATGACCTCGTGGCCGATTCCAAGCACGAGAAAATCCTGCAACATTTCCCCCAAAGATCCTGCAAATTCGCACTGTCCCACGAGGCGTCTTAGGTTGGCGGCAAAGCTCGCCACGTTATGGCCTCTTTAAAATAACTCCAAAGTGAGGCAGCAGCATGGTGGACTGCCTTTTATACCTGCTTGATCCAGGGTACACCGGTGACCCATAGGTCTCCCACAGGTGTGCCCCCTAGTGGCAAGTCTTACACATAGGTGAAGTTCACATACGTAACAGAGTAGATGCAAGTGCTTGGAGCAAGGGTGTTGCCATGATGCCTTGTACTTGTCTCTCTGATGGAACAAGATGTTGGTAATGACAAGGCTGTGTTCTAGGCATTTTGTCAGGAGCAGGGTACTGCTGGAGTTGGATTTCCCTATCCCTTCTCTTATATTTCTATTCTCATCATACAAGTTTTTTTGTTTCACAGGTGCCTGCCACTTTTGTTTGGCTCACGCTTTTCATTGCTTTTTGCGCAGTTTTACTTGCCATTATCTGGTGCCGGCTGGGGTTATAGTACTGGAGTTGCTTTTAGTCCACATTGAACTGTGACTTCCTAAATTCAGGTTGTTTCCTCCCTGGGTGCAGTTAATTTGAGTGTTGTGTGTTGGCTTTAGTATTGAGTGTTGGGGTTTGAGACATATGTTAGATTCTTAAAAGAGAGTATATCTAGTTGAAAGAGCAGTGGTGCTTAAGATTAAGTTAAGGATCATGGTTGAGAGTATTTTAGGGTTAGGTTGGGTTTGGCACAGGTCGGGGTCTGGGTAGTCAGAATTAGGGATGTGGGTAGGATCCAGGGTAATAGCCAAGATTAGAGTTGGAGTTTGGGTTAGTGGTCAGGGTCAGGGGTAAGGCTACAGGTTAGGGTCTGGAATAGTCAGGATTAGGGATGTGGGTATGATCCAAGGTCATTCGGATTAGGGTTGTAGGTAAGGTTCAGGGTCGTTGGACTATGGATGGGGTCAGAGTTAGGGTTGGCGTTTAGGGTAAGTGAGTTAGGGTAAGGGTTGGTGAGTTAGGGTTAGATTTGGGATCCTGGGTAGTTGGGTTAGGGTAGGGATTGGAGGTTAGGGACTAGTTGGACTAGGGTCAGAGTTACGATTAGGGTTGGTGTTCGGGGTTACGGTTAGTGTTAGGGTTTGGGTTGGTCTCTGGGCTGGTTAGGGTTAGTGAGGATTTTGTCACCTTCTCTAAGCAGGCCGGATTTTCCTCAGTTTCACCCAAGGTGTTTTGTTTCATTTTAGTTTTTTTTGAAAAAAGATAATCTGTTTTTTTGGTAATATGATTGCACACTCTACTGGTTCAGCCAGCTGCCTACAGGTTTTTAGTTTGGGTCCACTACAGCTTGGGGTTCGGGATAGTCAGAATTAGGGAAGATGGCTTAGTTCATTAGGGTTAGGTTTAGTGCATTCGGGCTAGTGCTTTAGAGTTAAGGTAAGGGTTAGGTATTCGGGATTAGGGGTGGAGTTAGGGTTAGGCATTAGGGTATGCGGGCAGTGGAGAAATGTCCCCTTTTGTGTATGTATTCTCATTTCCCGAGTTTTTTTGTTTTACTGGTACCTGCCACTTCTGTTTGGCTCACACTTTCCGTTACATTTTGTCCAATTCCACTTGCCATTATCTGTCCCCAGCTGGAATTATAGTTAGAATCATAGAATGTTTACAGCATGGAGGCGGCCATTCAGCCCGTCGAGCCCGTGCTGGTTCTCTGCAAGAGCACCTCAGTTAGTCCAGCTCCCTCGACCTTTAACCGTAGCCCTGCAATTTTTTTTCTTTCGTACTTATCCAACTCCTTTTTGAAAGCAGTGATTGAGTCTGCCTCCACCATCCTTTCAGGCCGTGCAGTACAGATCCCAACCACTCGCTGTGTAAAATAGGTTTTTCTTATGTCGCCTTTGTTTTTTTTGCCAATCACCTTAAATCTGCTTCTTCTGGTTCTCGACCCGTCCACCAATGGGAACAGTTTCTCTCTATCTACTCTGTCTAGACCCCACATGATTTTGCAAACCTCTATCAAATCCTCTCTCAATCTTCTCTACTCTAAGGAGAACAATCCCTGCTTCTCCAGTCTATCCATGTAACTGAAGTCCTTCATCCCTGGAACCACTCATAAATCTTTTCTGCACCTTCTCTAAGGCCTTCACATCCTTCCTAAGTGCCGTGCCTGGAATTGGACACAATACTCCAGTTGAGGCTGAACTAGTGTTTTATACAGGTTCATCATAATTTCCATGCTTTTGTACTCTATACCTCTATTCATGAAGCCCACAATCCCGTAAGCTTTTTTAACCGCTTTCTCAACCTGCCCTGTCACTTTCAACAAATTGTGCACATATACCCCTAGATCTCTATGTTCATGCACCCCCTTTAGGATTTGTTTATATTTCCTCTCCTCATTCTTTCGACCAAAATGTATCACTTCATACTTTTCTGCGTTAAATTTCATTTGCCACGTGCCCACCCACTCCACCACCCTGCCTATGCCCTCTTGAAGCCAATCACTATCCTCCTCACTGTTCATACTTCCAAGTTTTATATCATCTGCAAATTTTAAAATTGTGCCATGTACACCCACATCCAAGTTATTAATATATATCAAGAAAACCAGTGGTCCAAGTACTGATCCTGACGAAAACCACTGTATACCTTGCTCCTGTCCAAAAAATAACCATTCACCACTACTCTCTGCTCCCTGTCACTTAGCCAATTTCATATCCATGCTGCCACTGTCCTTTTTATTCAATGGGCTTCAACTTTGCTGGCAAGCCTATTATGTGGCACTTTGTCGCATGCTTTTTGGAAATCCATGTACACCATGTCAACAATATTGCCCTCATCA
This sequence comes from Pristiophorus japonicus, assembly GCF_044704955.1. NCBI lineage: Eukaryota > Metazoa > Chordata > Chondrichthyes > Pristiophoridae > Pristiophorus > Pristiophorus japonicus. The sequence goes on from NC_091990.1 coordinate 12,991,233, forward strand.
ACCCTCTCTGTTACCTCATCAAAAAACTCGATCAAGTTAGTTAAACACGATTTGCCTTTACCAAATCCGTGCTGGCTTCCCTTAATTAATCCACACTTGTCCAAGTGACTGTTATTTTTTTCCCTGATTATTGTTTCTAAAATCTTCCCCATTACCAATGTTAAACTGACCGGCCTGTAGTTGCTGGGTTTATTTTTACACCTTTTTTTGAACAAGGGTGTAACATTTGCAATTCTCCAGTCCTCTGGCATCACCCCTGTTTCTAAGGAGGATTGGAAGATTATGGCCAGTACCCGAGTGATTTTTTTCCTTCACTTCTCTCAGCGTCCTAGGATGCATCCCATCCGGTCCTGGTGACTTATCTACTTTAAGTACAGCCAGCCTTTCTAGTACCTCGTCTTTATTAATTCTTATCCCATCCAGTATCTCCACTACCTCCTCCTTTACTATGTCTATGGCAGCATCTTCTTCCTTGTTGAAGACAGATGCAAAGTACTCATTTAGTACCTCAGCCAAACCCTCTGCCTCATAAGAAATAGGAGGAGTAGCCTCAACCCGTGTCTCATCTATCGTTCAAAAATCTGTCTATCTCCATCTTAAATAAATTCTATGACCCACCTAATACCATACTATTTCTTACTCTAGTGCTATCTGTCTCACCCAATCCTTTGTGCCCTTTGTTTCTCCTTTCCATATATGCTATATCCTGGTGTCCATCCCCCTGCCAACTTAGTTTAAACCCTCCCCAACAGCACTAGCAAATGTCCCCACAAGGATATTGGTACCGGCTCTGTTGATGTGCAACCCGTCCAGCCTGTACAGGTCCCACCTCCCCCAAAACCGGCCCTAATGCCCCAGGAATCTGAAGTACTCCCTCCTGCACCATCTCTCCAACCACACATTAATCTGCTCTATCCTCCTATTTCTATATTCACTCGTACGTGACACCGGGAGTAATCCAGAGATTACTACCTTTGAGGTCCTGTTTTTTAAAATATCTTTCCTTGCTTCCTAAAATCTGCCTGCCACACCTCATCCCTCTTTCTACCTATGTCATTGGCAGCAATATGGACCACGACCTCTGGCTATTCACTCTCCCCCCTCAGAATGTTCTGCAGCCACTCAGTGACATCCTTAACCCTGGCACCAGGGAGACAACATACCATCCTGGAGTCATGTCTGCGGCCGCAGGAACGCCTGTCTGCTCCCCTATCGAATCCCCTACCACTATTGCTTTCCCTGTCTTCTCTCCCTCCCCCCGCACAACCTAGATACCCGTGGTGCCATGGACTTGGCTCTGGCTGTACACCCCAGAACCTTCGCCAGTACTCAGAACAGAATATTGATTGGAGAGAGAGATGCGCTCGGGGGATTCCTGCACTCCCTGCCTGATCCTCCTCTTCTGTCTGGCCATCACCCATTCCCTCTCTGCCTGCACACTCCTTAGCTGCAGGGTAACCACTTCCTGAAATGTACTATCCACGTAGCTCTCAGCCTTGCAGATGCACCGCAGTGACTCCAGCTGCTGCTCAAGCTCCAAAACCCGGAGCTCGTGCTCCTCCAGCTGATGACACCTCCTGCACACGTAGTTGTCCAGGACACGGGAAGCGTCCTGGAGTTCCCACATGGCACAGGATTTGCATTCCGCTGGACCGAGCTGCCCGCCTTGCCATTGTTTATTCGACTATTAACTGGAGTTCAAGGTATATGTTAGATTCTTCAAAGTGGATATATCTGATTGAGAGAGCAGTCGTGCTTAAGATCAAGATAAGGGGGTGAGGGTTTTAGATTAGGGTTAGGGTTCGTGTCAGTGGAGGTTCGGGTCAGATGTTAGGATCAGGGGTAAGGTCAGCGGAAGTAATTTTTAAAAATTTACGTTTCGGGTCTGGGGTTGGGGTTTTCCTGCATTATATTTGATTCGGATCATTTAGTGACTGTGTTTCTAATTTTGCAATCCAGTGTCTCTCTTTTATTTTGTGGGTGTGTCAGGTTCATATTGGTCCCACTGGATAAAGGCCTAGATCTGTCAAGCCCATGTGGTGGCTGATGTGCAACGGACACCATGTTAAGAAAATCCACGCACAGGCATCTTCCACCCCTTCAATTGGAGTTCAAGACTGGAATATCAGGTCCTTCATTGAAACATCTGAGGACTCATGTGGAAGCAAGTCATCCTTGTTTGAGGGACCGTCTATGATGAGTTCCAAGCCCCATAATTGACGTTTCGCTGTTCACTACAGCTTCTTCAAAGGGAAAAGAAAAAAGTTCCCTTGGAAAGGTCTCAGAGCCAAAGGCCGACTCCTCCCATGTTATGTGTTATTAGTGGAGGATTTTGTCTCCTCCCACAAGTAGGCTCTCAAGAGTTTACGAAGGTTGTTTTGACCATTGTTAAGTGTTTGATTTTTAAAAGGTGACAGCATGTTGTTTTATGTGATCCTGCAGCGTCATCTAATGGTTAAGCCAAATGCCTGCAGGGATGCTTTTCCAGTTTGGAAAGGGCAGGGGGAGCTTCCGGATGGATATAATTTACCTGCAGTTATCTGACTGTGCTGTTTAGTTTGGAAATTCATTTTATTTTATGCATTTTCAACTTATTTTCGTTTAGGATTACATGGAAGTTGGACAGGTATTTGGGGGTGAGGAACCTACTGGGTTACAGACAGAAAGTGGATATATGAACCTGAGCACGGGTTAGGTTTAGGAGTAACACAGAATTAAGGTTCGAGTTATGGGTCAGGGTTCGTGTTAGGGTATGCGGGCAGTGGGGTAAATGTCCCCTCTTCTGTCTGTATTCTCATTTCCTGAGTTTTATTGTTTTACTGGTACCTGCCATTTTTGTTTGGCTCATGCTTTCCATTGCTTTTTGTCCAGTTTTACTTGCCATTATCTATCCCCAGCTGAGGTTATAGTTGGGGATCTTAAAAGGGTTTGAAAGAGCAGTTATGCTTAAGATCAAGGTAATGGGCCCAAGTTTCTACATGATTTGCGTCTGATTTTTAGGAGCAACTGGTGGAGAACGGACTATCTTAGAAATCGCAATTCTCCACATTTTTTTTTCTGCAGTTCTAGTCAGGTAGAACAGTTCTACTTTGGAACAGAATTTTTTCTTCTAAAGGGGGCGTGTCCGGCCACTGACGCCTGATTTCAAAGTTTCCACAGTGAAAATGTACTCCAAACTAAAGTAGAATGGAGCAAGTGAAGATTTTTGTAGAACTGAAAAAACCTGTTTTACACATTAAAAAATCAGGTGCAGGTTACAAATTAGGCGTCCAGAACGAGGTGGGGGGGGGGAGGTGGGGGGGAAGGGAACTCATTAAATTCTACAATAAATCCTTATTTATACTTCTACAAATAAATCCAACCTGAATAAACATTTATAAGCAAAGAAAAGATTAAATAAACCATCTTCCTACCTGTGTGAAAGTGCTTCAGCCAGGGAGAATTCTGTAGCCGCTCGTTGCCGCTGAGCAGGAGGGGGGGGGGGGGGGAGAAAGCCATTCGTGCCACTGAGCGGGAGGGGGGGGGGGGGAGAAAGCCATTCGTGTCGCTGAGGTGAAGGAGGGGAAGGAGACAGCGGGTTGTTGCCGCGGAGGGGAGGGAGGGGAAGGAGACAGCCGTTTGTTGCCGCGGAGGGGAGGGAGGGGAAGGAGACAGCGGGTTGTTGTTGTGGAGGGGAGGGAGGGGAAGGAGACAGCCGTTTGTTGCCGCGGAGGGGAGGGAGGGGAAGGAGACAGCGGGTTGTTGTTGTGGAGGGGAGGGAGGGGAAGGAGACAGCCGTTTGTTGCCACGGAGGGGAGGGAGGGGAAGGAGACAGCCGTTTGTTGCCACGGAGGGGAGGGAGGGGAAGGAGACAGCGGGTTGTTGTTGTGGAGGGGAGGGAGGGGAAGGAGACAGCGGGTTGTTGTTGTGGAGGGGAGGGAGGGGAAGGAGACAGCGGGTTGTTGTTGTGGAGGGGAGGGAGGGGAAGGAGACAGCCGTTTGTTGCCGCGGAGGGGAGGGAGGGGAAGGAGACAGTGAGAAGGGTAGCCTCAGTGCTGATGGCAATGTGATTTTATAAAAAAATGTTCAAAAATTAAACAGCTACAAAGAACTACAAAAATGGCCGACTGCCAATGTTTTTTTTCACACTGAGCATGCGCGAACGCTCCAACGCGCACGCGCAGCGTTGCCGGCAGGAAAAAAACTAATTTAAATAGTACCCGCCCCCTCCCACTTACAAAATTGGCGCGAGTGTAGGCTTCGCCCCCCCCTGGGCGCCGCACCAGGCAGACAAAGAGCTGCAAAGCGCTCGAGAATAGCGCGTTTTTTTTCTGGCGCCGTTTTAGGCGCGAAAAACAGGTGCCCAGCTCGGAGGGGCGCCCGTTTTTTATCCTGTGGAAACTTGGACCCTATGAGTGGGGGTTTTAGATTAGAGTTAGAGGGTGATTACGTTAAGGTTCGTGTCAGCAGAGGTTAGGGTCAGGTTAGGGTTTGTGTCATCAGAGGTTAGGTTTAAGGTAACACTGTATTTAAGGTTTGGGTAATGGGTACGGGTTTTGGACATTAGGGTTAGGATGTTAGGGTTACACTACATTAGGGTTAGGGCGTGGGTTAGGGTTACACTATATTAGGGTCAATGTTCCCTAAGTTGTGCATGTGTCCGGCCAAGCAGTAATCTGAAGGTAGTGCACAGGCCACTCGTGAACTTTTCTATTGGAAATACCACCCATGCGCAATAATTTAAAGGGACCGTGCATTGAAATAAACAGGCCATGCACAACAAAGCGCAGCTTAGAGGGAACATTAGTTCGGGCTAGAGTTAGTTTATTGTGTTAGGATACATTAGGGTTCTGGTACTAGTTAGGGTAAGGGTTAGAGTTAGGTGTACGGTTACAGGGTTAGAGTTAGGGTATGGGAAGTGGTCCACGTTGTCCAGGGCCGCACCGTGGATCTTGATGACTGGGGGGAGGGGGGGGGGTAGTGCTGTGTGGCAGGGATCAGCTGATGGGAGGACCTTTGTCTTACAGATGTTTAATGTAAGGCTGCTTTCGTACGCCTCAGTGAAGATGTTGACTACGACTTGGAGTTCAGCCTCTGAATGTGCGCATACTGTGGCTCGACGACAGAGGTTGAGACGGTCTTGGATCTGGCCTGGAGAAGGCGAATGTTGAACAGGTTCCCTCGGGAGCCTCTTATCAACAAGGGCAGACATTGACGACGAGGGCAGACATGGATGCCGCCTGAGGAAGAGAGTGTTCGAAGATCAGGTCCTCAAATCTGCCACCAAGCTCATGGTTTACAGGGCTGTAGTGATACTCGCCCTCCTGTATGGCCCAGAGACGTGGACCATGTACAGTAGACACCTTAAATTGCTGGAGAAATACCACCACCAATGTCTCCGCAAGATCCTGCAAATCCCCTGGGAGGCAGACGCACCAACGTTAGCGTCCCCAACCAGGCCAGCATCCCCAGCATTGAAGCACTGACCACACTCGGGTTAGACGGGCGACATTGTTCACATGCCTGACACAAGACTCCCAAAGCAAGCCCTCTACTCAGAACTCCTTCATAGCAAACAAGCCCAAGGTGGGCAGAGGAAACATTTCAAGGACACCCTCAAAGCCAACTTAATGAAATGCAACATCCCCACTGACACCTGGGAGCCCCTGGCCAAAGACCGCCCTAAGTGGAGGAAGTGCATCCGGGAGGGCGCTGAGCACCTCGAGTCTCGTTGCCGAGAGCATGCAGAGACTAAGCGCAGGCAGCGGAAGGAAACATAGAAACACAGAAATTAGGTGCAGGAGCAGGCTATTCGGCCCTTTGAGCCTTCACCGCCATTCAATAAGATTATGGCTGATCATTCAACCTCAGTATCCTTTTCCTGCTTTTTCTCCATACCCCTTGATTCCTTTGGCCGTAAGGGCCATATCTAACGCCCTTTTGAATATATCCAACGAACTGGCGTCAACAACTTTCTGCGGTAGAGAATTCCACAGGTTAACCACTCAGAGAAGTTTCTCCTCATCTCGGTCCTAAATGGCTTACCCCTTATTCTTAGACTGTGATCCCTGGTTCTGGAAGGAGTGTGCGGCAAACCAGTCCCACCCACCCCTTCCTTCAACGACTGTCTGTCCCACTTGCGACAGAGACTGTAATTCTCGTACTGGACTGTTCAGCCACCTAAGAACTCATTTTTAGAGTGGAAGCAAGTCTTCCTCGATTCCGAGGGACTGCCTATGATGATGATGATGAGAGTTAGAGTAAGAGGTTTGGGTTAGTTTTAGGGGTTAGTCTTAGTGCATTAGGGTTAGTGATCAGGTTAGATGTCAATATCAGGGTTAGAGAAAGGGTATTACGGTAAGGGCATTAGGGTTAAGGTTCAAGGTTAGGGCATTTGGGTTAGGGTTATTCCATTTGAGTTAGAGTAGGGTATGCAGGCAGTGGGGAAATGTTCCCTCTTGTGTTTGTATTCTCATTTCCCGAGTTTTTTTGTTTCACCGGTCCCTGCCACTTTTGGTGCTTTAGGGTTAGAGCTTTGGGTTTGGCCATTCGGGTTAGAATTAGGATTGGGAACACTGCATTCAGGTTTGGGTTAAGATTAAGTTTGGGTTAAAGTTAGGGCTGCACTGCATTAGGGTTAGTGTTAGGATTAGGGTTAGGAACATTGCATTAGGGTTTGGGTTAGTGTTAGGGTTAAGTTTGGGCTAAAGTTAGGGGTACACTGCATTAGAGATAGTGTTAGGGTTGCCACAGCCTCGGTGACTTACCCTTCAATGATGTCGAGCACCAACTCCTCCAGTTGGCTCAAGGCCTGTAAAGCGGCTTGGCTGCCTCCCGTCTGCTGCTGCTCGCGGCGAATGTGATCCACCTTGGCCTGCAAAAGAAAGGGAAGCATGCCAGTGAGTGCAGTGCAATGTGTTTGGGTGTTGTGCCTGCCATAGTTGAATAGTTGTCAGTGTGTGTGCAATGTGTGCGATGTGGGCGAGTGTTCCTGCAGTGATAAGGTTGAGGGTGAAGTCGTGATTGAGTTGTGTGTGATGATAGGTAGAGATTGTTGGTAGGTGAGTGATGGTGTGGTGGTACATTGAACACTGGCGGGTGGTGCAGATGATGGGATGTGGCATTTGCTGAAGACTTCACTCACCTTGACTGGCCGCATGAGGACATGAAACTTCTTTCGGCCCTGTATCCAGATCCTTGGTACGACACCGTTGGCCGTGACGTCGGTAGTTATATCCTGCCAGAGCCTTCTACTGGTAGCCTTTGGTGGCTTCCTGCTACCCTGTGGGAACAAGAGACCCCGCCTGCTCTCAACTGCCATGACCAAGGTCTCGAGTGCAACATCCGAAAAACTTCTGCCGCTTTCTCGAGGTTGTTGTTGCTGTGCCATGGCAGTGACAGTGAAGTGCTACTGCATTCTCAGCTTTAATTGGCGGAGAGAGCCTAGGCCAAACATTATTGACCATTGGACCACATCTGATAGTGGCCCCCACCCATTGAGTGCTAAACTGATCAGTGGCACGTTTAGTGCCGAGATCAGCACTACAATTATTATAATGAGCAGGCAGCACAAATTTTGCCTGCTGCCTGGACCACTTTCAAATAATGCTGGCCCTAGGCACCGGCCGTTATCAGGCCTAATCCAATTTCTAGGCCGCAACCTCTTAGTTTTGGTGTCATCCTTGTAAATCTTTTTTGCACCCTCTCGAATGCCTCTATAGGCTTTTTATAATGGTGACCAGAACTGTGCACAGTACTCCAAGTGTTGTCTAACCAATGTTCGATACAAGTTTAACATGACTTCCCAGCTTTTCAATTTTATCCCTCTAGAAATGAAGCCCAGTGCTTTGTTTGCTTTTTTATGACCTTATTAACCCGTGTTGCTAGTTTTGCTGATTTGGAGTTGTCCGCAAATTTAGAAATTACACTTCTGATTTCCCGAGTCCAAATCATTAATGTAAACTGTGAACAATAGTGGTCCCATCTTTTGCCAGTCTGCGTAGCTGCCTTTAACCCTTACTCTGTTTTCTGTTTTGTAGTCAGCTTGCTGTCCATTCTGCTACCTGTCCCCTGACTCCACATGCCCTGACCTTAGTCATGAGTCTACGAGCCCTTATCGAAGGCCTTTTGAAAATCTAAATATATTACATCGACTGCATTACCCTTGTGTTGGCATATGGAACTCAGTTAATTCAGCTTCTGAAAGGTGTTCATGTTTAGTTCATTCAATATAGGGGGAAAAGATTGGTTGGCATCATTGGAGAGAAAGAGAGACAGAGAGAGAGAGAAAGAGACAGAGTTGCCTGAGCCGAGCAACAATCGATGATCGCGATCAAAATAGACCTTGGATATGTTTAGAAATGTTATGTTTATGATAAGAATGACTACAGACTAGAAGGGTTATGCTTTTGGACCCAACTTTCTGCCCACAACATCCATGGTAATTCTCCTTTATTATCGATCAACATTTTATTTTTACAGTTGTTTTCTGTTCGGCCCTCTCCTTCTTGGATTCGGCCTTTAACACACTTCATCGTAAGGTCCCTGTAAGGGTCACTGTTTCCCTCCTCAAAAGGTTCTTCCCAAGTGTGCTTTTGGACATAGCCTTCTGCCCACAACATTCACGATAATATTCCTTTATTTTTATTTTTACAGCTGTTCCCTGTCCGAGAACTTTTTTTCTGCTTCTACCACCTTTTCGGGCCGAGAGTTCCAGATCCCCACCACCCGCTGGGTGAAAAAAATTTCCCTCCAATCCCCTCTAAACCTCCTACCAATTACTTTAAATCTATGCCCCCTGGTTGTTGACCCCTCTGCTAAAGGAAATAGGTCCTTCCTATCCACTCTATCTATGTCCCCTTAATGTTATATTTCTTCTTCTTAGGCAGTCCCTCGGAGTCAAGGATAACTAAAAATGAGTTCTCAGGTGACATAACCTTCTGCCCACAACAGCCATGATAATATTCCTTTATGATAGTTTATTTTTACATGTCATTGGTGGGGCAGACAGTGGTCGAAGGAATGGGTGGGTGGGGTGCCAGGGTTGCCGCAGGCTCCTTCCACTGTTTACGCTTGGCTTCAGCTTGCTGGTCCTGGTCTTCAAATACTTTCTTCCTCAGGCGACCGAAGGCTGCACTGGCACACTGAAGGCAGTGTTGGACCTCGTCATCAATGTCTGCCCTTGTTGACAGTAGGTAACTACAGAGGAGTTTCCCTGCTGTCGGCCACAAGGAAAGTAATTGCAAGAACCCTCCTCAATCGTCTTCTCCCTGTGGCTGAAGAGCTCCTCCTAGAGTCGCAAGGCGGATTTCGCCCTCTAAGGGGCACAACAGGCATGATCTTCACCGCACGACAATCACAAGAGAAGTGCAGGGAACAGCACCAACCCTTGTACATGGCCTTCTTTGACCTCACAAAGATCTGTCAACTGTATAGGATTATGGAGCATCCTCCTCTGTTTCAGCTGCCCTCAAAAGTTTGTCTCCATCCTCCACCTGCTCCACGATGACATAAAAGCCGTGATCCTGTCCAATGGACCCACCACAAACCCAATTCATGTCCAGACCGGGGTCAAGCAAGGCTGCGTCATCTCACCAACACTCTTCTCGATCTTCCTTGCTGCAATGCTCCAGCTCACCCTCAGCAAGCTCCCCGCTGGAGTGGAGCTAAATTATAGAACAAATGGGAATCTATTCAACCTCCGCTGCCTCCAGGCCAGATCCAAGGTTATCCAATCCTCTGTCATTGAACTATAGTACTCAGACGGCACTTACGTCTGCACACACTTGGAGGCCGAACTCCAAGTCATCGTCAACACCTTAACCGAGGTGTTCAAGACCATGGGCCTTACACTAAACATCTCTAAGACAAAGGTCCTCTACCAACCTGACCCCTCCACACAGCACTGCCCCGCGGTTATCAAATTCCACGATGAGGCCTTGGACAACATGGACCATTTTCCATGTTATACACCTCAACCAAGTCTCTCCTCAGCCTCCTCTGTTCCAAAGAAAACAAACCCAGCCTATCCAATCTTTCCTCATAGCTAAAATTCTCCAGTTAGGCAACATCCTCTGAAATCTCCCCTGTACCATCTCTAGTGCAATCACATCTTTCCTGTAATGTGGTGACCAGAACTCTCACTACACTAGCTGTGGCCTAACTAGTGTTTTATACAGTTCAAGCATAACTTCCCTGCTTTTGTATTCTATGCCTCGGCTAATAAAGGCAATTATTTCTTATGCCTTCTTAACCACCTTATCTGCTTGTCCTGCTGCCTTCAGGAATCTGCACTCCAAGGTCCCTTTGTTCCTCTACACTTCTCAATATCCTACCATTTATTGTGCATTCACTTGCCTTGTTAGCCCTCCCCAAATGCACTTCTCCAGATTAAATTCCATTTGCCACTGTTCTGCCCACCTGGCCAGTTCACTGATATCTTCCTGCAGTCTACAGCTTTCTTCTTCACTATCAACCACACGGACAATTTTTGTATCATCTGCAAACTAAAGTTCGATTGCTACAGCAGGCAGACACCTCGACAGACGAAGATGCTTTTCTACTGTTGCAGGCTGTCATTGGGTGTGACATTGCCTGAGAAGTTTGTGGTGTAAAGAGCAGCTGATAAAAATCCTGGGTTGAAAACTTGGTGTGTGACAAAAGGGGTTAGGAAAAGGAGAAATAAGTTAGAAAGTCCACAGCCAAAGTTAAAGAAATAGGATTGCTGTGAGGAAGAAATAAGACAAGTGTCTTCAGCATGTTTTGTTTTTATTAAAAGAAAAGGGAAAAAGTTTCCAAGTGAGTGTGTGAATGTTTCTTGGCTTGTGACCAGGGAATATCACATAAATTTTGTCACTTTGTGTCATAATCCATTGCAAGGATCAATGGAAGGAAAAATAGGGGCGACTAGTCACCTTCAATAGAGGCTAAATCCAAAGGGGAAAAACACAGAGCTAAGAAATTAGTGTCATTTTCGAGCAGTTCAGATGTGGACTTGTATCAAAAGGCGACAGAATTAAGGGTGATGGACTCAAACAATGTTGAGAGGACCAGAGATAAGAAATTGTTAGAATCGTTAGAAATTGATTTCTAATTTGCATAAAAGTGTGAATATAATTGTTTGGGAATGTTCATTTTAATTTATGATTGTGCACTCAGAATTGGGGGAAAAAAACTGAACTATAATTTAAGTTAGAAACACTGGTGTAGAATGGCTGAGAAAAGCAAAAACAAGTTTGTTTTGTAAAAGATATGTTTCAGTCCAAGCTTCAACCTTGAAGTTACCATGCTGTTTGGTAATTTAAACTTTTCAAAACATTGGACTAGAGTTTAAAAAAAAACCTGTCTTGTTTTAAATCAGTTTGAACAATTTAAAGCACTATTATTGCAAGTCAACCAATGACACAAGGATATCTTATAGAAACATTTAAAATAATGAAAGGGATAGACAAGATAGAGGCAGAGAGGTTGTTTCCACTGGTCGGGGAGACTAGAACTAGGGGGCACAGCCTCAAAATACGGGGGAGCCAATTTAAAACCGAGTTGAGAAGGAATTTCTTCTCCCAGAGGGTTGTGAATCTGTGGAATTCTCTGCCCAAGGAAGCAGTTGAGGCTAGCTCATTGAATGTATTCAAGTCACAGATAGATAGATTTTTAACCAATAAGGGAATTAAGGTTTACGGGGAGCGGGCGGGTAAGTGGAGCTGAGTCCACGGCCAGATCAGCCATGATCTTGTTAAATGGCGGAGCAGGCTCGAGGGGCTAGATGGCCTACTCCTGTTCCTAATTCTTATGTTCTTATATTAAGTGGCAATGTAAGCAGTTTAGATGGAAGTATAAATTAGAGAGATATTAATAGATTACATGAATGAGTAAAACTGTGACAAATGGATTTTAATGTAGGCAAATGTGAGATCATCACTTTGGACCTAAAAAGGGTAAAATAGGATAGTATCTTCTAAATGGTGAAAAGCTAGAAATAGTGGAGGTCCAAAGAGACTTAGGGATCCTTGCACATTGATTCCCTGGAATCTTTTTAAAAAAGGGGGTATTAAGATAATCAGGGGAACCGATAGAGTAGATAGAGACAAATTTACAAATTGATCACATTGACCAGTGTCAGAAGAATCAGAAGGGTAACCAGTACACCTTGGTTGTGAATGACTGCTTTTCCAAATGAGGTTAAGAAGCAAACATCAGAAATTGAAAATTGGTTTGAGGAAAAAAGGATAAGATTGTCTCTGATGGAATAAAGGAGAACGGGAAAGATTCTGTCCCTTTTCTGCTGTTAAAGATTTTAGTGAACGGCCTCATTAAAAAGCTTGTGTGAAGGTTTTTGGTGCCACTGTGGCTCTTCCCACTTCCATTTTGTGTAAGAATGTTAAGTTTTGTTTCACTGAAAAAACTAATTTTTTGTTCAGTTATATTCAATATTTTTACAGCATTTGGAAAGATGCCTGTAGAAAAAAAAGCTGTAATTTAGCACGTACTATTCTGTTTTATTTTATCTGTTCTGTATTGTTTAGTCAGTAAAGCATTGATCTGAATTAAATTGGAAATATTGAGGGTTAACTAATCAATTATATGGTTAAAACCCCGACTTTCATTATGGCCACAGTGAAATTCTGGTTATTTTAAATTGTGTCGGGGTCTCTAGTTCTGAACATGAGGCTTTCACATTGAGAAAAAAGGGGGAATACATCCTAAAGTTGGAATTGAATTGGTTCACAGAATGTTTAAAGTTAAAAGTAATGTTGATTGTGATTGTTGCTGTTTTAACTGATTTTTAATCAGATGGATAAATAACATTTGGTAACATTTTTATGACTTTGTGACTCACGTTTTGAAAATTGGAACTAAAGAAAGAAAAAAGGCTTGGATTTATATAGCATCTTTCACGACCACCGGATGTCTCAAAGTGTTTTACAGCCAATGAAGTACTTTTGGAGTATAGTCACTGTTGTAATGTGGGAAACGCGGCAGCCAACTTGCGCAAAGCAAGCTCCCACAAACAGCAATGTGATAATGACCAGATTATCTGTTTTTGTTATATTGATTGAGGGATAAATATTGGCCAGGACACTGGGCATAACTCTCCTGCTCAATGGAAAAGCTGAAATTTATTTATGAATTTAATTGCATCAGGAAATGTTGTGCAAGTTTTAAAAGGTACAAAGACTGATGAAAAAAAAATGGCGTTTGGTTGTTTGGGAAATTTTTCTTAAATTTACGTGAAGCGACGCTATGGCGTCTTATAAACCTGCAAAGAAGTTAACCCTTTCTGCTGATAGCTGCTTTCTTAATTCAGCAAGGAACACTTTTTGTATTGCTGAATGTAAATTTATATGGGGAATTATTAAATTTAAGTTTCTTAATTTAAGTGGATATTTTCCCACGGTGACAGAAGGAATTATGAATTGTCAAATTAATCAATTGGGCTCTTAAGCATAGCCGCAATGGATTCTCTATTTATTTTTTCCTATAAACAGGGGACTGTGGTTTCCCATCAGGTAGATAAGGTGTTTAAGAAGTAATACGGAATGCTTGCCTTTATTAGCCGAGGCATAGAATACAAGATCTGGGGAGTTATGCTGGAACTGTATAAAACACTGGTTAGGCCACAGCTGGAGTACTGCGTGCAGTTCTGGTCACCACATTACAGGAAGGACGTGATTGCACTGGAGAGGATACAAAGGAGATTTACGAGGATGTTGCCGGGAGTGGAGAATCTTAGCTATGAGGACAGATTAGATAGGCTGGATTTGTTTTCATTGGAACAGAGGAGGCTGAGGGGAGATCCCATTGAGGTGTATAAAATTATGAGGGGCCTAGATATAGTGGATAGAAAGGGCCTATTTCCCTTAGCAGAGGGTCAACAACCAGTGGGCATAAATTTAAAGTAATTGATAGAAGGTTTAGAGGGGATTTGAGGAGAAATTTCTTCACGCAGAGGGCTGTGGGGGTCTGGAATTCACTGCCTGAAAGAGTGGTAGAGGCAGAAACCTTCACCACATTTAAAAAGTACCTGAAGTGCCGTAACCTACAGGGTTATGGACCTAGAGCTGGAAAATGGGATTAGGCTGGATAACCTCTTGTTGGCCGGCATGGACAAGATGGGCCGAAATGGCCTCCTTCCGTGCTGTAAACTTCTATGATTTCCCAGACCGTATGGAGATTGATGGCATAGCAAGAGATCCAGCAGTTTTAAGAATTTATCTTTGGCAGACATCGAATGTCGCTGTGTGGTGACAAAACTGGACTTTAGACTTTAGCCTATTGGGATTGTTTATTATTTTCACATTGCTCGAAGGGGAAGATAAAAACTTGCATCCAAACGCAATTGTTACTTTTGTCTTATTTATAAAATCACAAAGCCTGGGCATAATTTGTTTTGTGAAATTAAAATTGATTTAGATAAATTATTCAAACACTTGGGAAGGGAAATGTATCTGAAATTTATGGGGATAATCAAATTTTATTTTTGAAAATGTCCAGTTTAAGTGATTCCAGCCAAACTATATAGTCAGAAACAAGTTTTTTGGGGGAGACTGCTGTATTAAAAGGTAGCTAGCATCCCTCATCTTGCAGACTGAATTGCTCCCTGGAATATTTTGGGGAATAAAAAGTCCAATAAGAGTTTAAGCAGAATGAACTAAAATGTGTTGATAACTTGGACCAAGTGGGAATGTTTGATCAACCTGCCAAAAATATTTAAATTAACACGGCCCCAGAAAATTTGATGAAATCCGCAGCGGGGAAGCCATTCGGCCCAGGATTGCAGCGGGCCAGCGTCGATTTCCTTAACTTAAGGTTGGCTTTTTTACAACGGTACCCAAGGTCTCTCTGCGCCATTTTGAAAAAAATCATTGTTGGGGAAACTGGCATAAATGGCGCAGAATCCCTTTTCAACACAGACCAGCGCCAAAATATCTGCCACCAAAAATTCTGGCACTGACAGTCGGCGCCGGCGTCAAAACTATGTGGAAAATTTCAAAGTGGGATTAGGGGCTGGATAGCCTCTTGTTGGCCAGCATGGACGAGATGGGCCGAAATGGCCTCCTTCTGTGCTGTAAATTTGTATGATTTCCCAGACCGTATGGAGATTGACGCCAAAAAAAAAATCGCCGGCTTCCAAAAAAACAGCGCCTAGTGATGGTGAAAATTGCCCCCATTGTTCATTGGCATAAATCACCTGGGTGCAATCTGGTATTAATGTACATTCTTGTCAAAGTCAGGGAAGTGTAGCAAATTGATAAGTTGCTCTTAGAGCTGTTTGTGTCATTGCCTATACTGAACGATAATAAAACTGTATTTAATAGTCTGGCCACTATCCGAGACATTGGGACCATGCAGGGGGAGATGGGCAAAGATCTCCAGACACCCCATGATCTTTTGATAAGATCACCTGAAAGCCCGCGAATGGCTTGGATCAGATGTCATGTGTGGCATAATATTGTGTGCGCGCAAATATAAATGTGTTACGTGTGAAGTAACGAGCATGCGAGAATGCATGTTGAATTTGCTCTGAAGAACGAGTCTCACACATGCTCAGTTATCGACAACAGCACAATATAACATGGCTAATGTTGCTCTGGAGACTGAGACAACTTTTTAAATCATGAAAGCACTGACTTACTTAGTTCTTGGAAACTTTCTTTGATGGTTGACAAAAAGTGAATGGGTCAAGTGGAAAGATTGCAATCTTTTGTGGCAGTCACATGGTAAAGCATCACAAGAGTTTTTCACTTCTGCTTTCCACAACAATGTTGGGTCACTCCAAAATCAAATTTACTGTGAAGGACACTTGATCTACAACTTGAAAGGTGTATTTGTCCAGAGATTCACTGTATGTTAGTCTTTTTAATATGCATAAAGGAGTGAAAAAAGATCACTTTGATCATCAAACCTGTCGTATCATCTAGGACTTGTGTTGAACATTTTCATTTTTATCCTGCCCCAAGTAGTATACCATTCTTTTTTGAATGCTTCAACTGAATCGGAGTCAGGATTTGCTAGCTGGGTGTCTATTCATTTGTCTTTAATTTTATTTGGTCTTTCAGATGGGAATTACTTGAAATATATACGACTGCCTTCACGATTTGTGCCCCCTCTCTCACCTCAAGCTTTAACCTCTCTCCATCAGAACCTTCTTTGTCTTTCCCTATTTAATCAACACTACACTCAGTTTTCCTCTGAACTTTCTCTTGTCCCTTTGAAGATGCAAAGACATTGTCCTACCCTCTTCCTCTTCCCTACATCCTCACTGTATTGGAATCAAGACTCATTGCACCATCTCCCACTTTCCAATGACCTCAAAACTATGCAACTCATTCTCTCTCAGTCTTTCATTTCTCCATTAAAATCTCAAGCACAGCTTCACCTAATCATTGAGTTACCCAACTTCTCTTCCTGTTTCCAACTTTGGTGATGTTCTGCTTTAAGGTCTTTGACCCTTTACCTTGGTTTCTCAATTTAATACAAAAATCACTAATTGAAAAGTAGTAGTTTTGGTGTGAAGTATTAAAGCCCTTTATCTGTTCCAATGCCTTAGTTTCAAATGCTCGAGCTACCTTATCTTCCTCAGCAGAGCTCCTGATTCAGGGAGAAGCAGATGTGCTTCACTGATGCCAGGGTGGGTGACCTTTGCAGAAATTGCCTTCCAGCTACTGTTGTTCATCGCACAGTTGGTTTCTGAGATACTGATTAAGAATGGGCTCAGTGATTGAAACCTCTGCTATATATGTGAGTAATTTTAACAGCTCTGTTGGGTGGGAAACCTATGAGATCTGATGGGGCAGCAACGGCATTGGGTGGACACGCGTTTTACATCCCGCCCAATATTACTTCCCATCGACTTTAATGGAGAGTGAAATTGGGCGGGGTGTAAAACCAGCTTTGCACCTGATCTTCTAGGTTTCCCACCCAACAAGTTAAGTTAAAATTGCCCCATTATGTTGTACACAGTGTAGTCACTTTTGTAATGTAGGGAAATGTGGCAGCCAATTTACACACGGCAAGCTTCCACAAGCAGCAACTTAACAAAACCAAATAATCTGTTTCAGTGATGTTGATTGAGGGATAAATATTGCCCAGGACACTGGGGATAACTCCCCTGCTCTTGTTCGAAAAGATGGCAGCTCCGACAGGACAGCACCACACTGGAGTGTCAGCCTAGAATTTTGTGCTCAAATCTGTAGAGTGGGACTTAAACCCAGAACCCCAGTGATATCATTGTGCAAAGTCGCTGCCACGTTCCCTACATTACAACATTAAAACGTACTTAATACAAATCAGGGGGAAAGCTCTCCACAGTCTGGAGTCATACCTAGCAAAAAGATGGTTGTGGTTGTTTGGAGGCCAATCATCTCAGCCCCAGGACATCGCTGTAGGAGCTCCTCAGGGCATTGTCCTAGACCCAACCATCTTCAACTGCTTCATCAATTACCTTACCTCCATCATAAGGTCATAAGTGGGGATGTTCGCTGATGATTTCACACAGTCTTCAGTTCCATTTGCAACTTCAGATAATAAAGCAGTCTGTGCGCACATGCAGCAAGACTTGGACAACATTAAGGCTTGGGCTGATAAGTGGCAAGTAACCAGGCAATGACCATATCCAACGAGAGTCTAACCACCTACTCTTGACATTCAACGGTATTACCATCATCGGATCCCCCACCATCAACATCCTGGAGGGTCACCAGTGACCAGAAACTTAACTGGACCAACTACATAAATACTGTGGCTAAGCGAGCAGGTTGGAGGCTGGTTAATCTGTAGCGAGTGGCTCGCATCCTGACTCCACAAAGCCTTTTCACCATCTACAAGACACAAGTCTGGAGTGTGATGGAATATTCTAGAAGCTCAACACCTTTCAGGACAAAGCAGCCCACTTGATTGACACCCCATCCACCACCTTAAACATTCACTCCCTCCACCACCGGTGCACTGTGGTTGCAGTACCATCTATAAGATGTACTGCAACAACTCACCAAAGTTTCTTTGACAGCACCTCCTAAACCCGCGACCTCTAACTAGAATGACAATGGCAGCAGGCGCATGGGAACACCACCACCTGCAACTTCCCTTCCAAGTCACACACCATCCTGACTTAGAAATATAATTCTGTTCCTTCATCGTCGCTGGGTCAAAATCCTGGAACTCCCTCACTAACAGCTCTGTGCGAGCACCTTCACCACACAGACAGCAGTGGTTCAAGAAGGCGGTTCACCTCTGAAGAGCAATTAGGGATGGGCAATAAATGCTGGCCTTGGCAGCGACGCCCACAGCCCCTGAATGAATTTTTAAAAATTACTGTGAAACACTTTGGGATGCCCAGAGGTCATTAAAACTGCTATATAAATGCAAATCTTTCTTTCTTCATTCTTTCTTTCTAAGTTTACAATATAAATTTGATACAAATACATATTTTGCGCATGATAACTTCCTAAATGATTTGTATGAATGTACCCAGATTTGCAGAATCATCATCATTGGCAGTCCCTCGAAACGAGGATGACTTGCTTCCACGCCAAAAAGGGATGAGTTCACAGATGTTTCAATGAAGGACCTAATATTCCAGATCCCGAACTACATTTTGAAGGGTGGAAGATGCCTGTGTGTGGATTTTTTTAACATGTGGCCATTGTACTTGCTTGACAGAGCTAGGTCTTGGTCCAGTGGCAAGGATTACCCAAGACGACTGGAGACCTGCTCTGCTGCATGGGTTTAGTGCGCACACATATCGCTGTGTAGGCTGGCCCGTGCTGCCCCTGGGTCTTCGCCTCTTCTGGCCCCGAACTGACGCCTCTCCCGGGTCACAATCACATCCCTCTACATTCAATTGCCGCTCCTTTTTTTTTTTGAAATTCGTAGCCAATCGTTCCAATTCTTTGTCAAATCACAAACGCCAGAGGTCACCTTGGGCCCATTCAAGGATCACTCTGCGCCACTAGAGCCACTGCACCGTCCCTGGAAGTACTGCAATACCAGGTTCGTGCCATGGAGGTGGATGGGTCAGGTCCCCCACACACCTCCGTGGAGGTGGATGGGTCAAGCCACCCCACCCACGTCCTATTTCCAAAAAAGCAAGCATATACCTTCCTGATCCAGGGAGAACCACCTTGGGGTTATGGTGGTTACTCCCCTGTCAGGTCAGTTACGCATGATCTTAGCCAAAAGGCCGAGCGCCGCTCCTGATGTACCTGTCCACGCTCCAATCACCGACCTGGAACTTGATGACGTTCCTCTTTGCTGCCGACGACCTCCTGCACCACTCTTTTTTTGGGGGGGGGAGACAAAATAAACATTAGATCGAGTGCCCCCCCCGATCTGGGGGACACGCCAGAGACTTTTAACTGCCCTCTTTAAAAAAAAATGTTTTGTTGTTGTTTTTGTTTTGTTTTTACCTCCTGCACCAGCTTGCGCTGTACCTTGAAGTGGTATGCCATCACGCTGTCCAGGGGCCGCCGCTCACTGTTCCTTTTATGGCCCCGACCTGCTGCTGATGGTCTCTCGCAGGTCGGGGCCGCCACAACAATAACAACAACAATAACAAATACAACAAAGTAGCCCCCCTCCCCCACAACAAATTTAGAAAATTTTCAATAACAATAACAATAACAAATACAAGGCACCCCCTCCCCTCCCCCAAACCATCCCAACATTGAAAAACTTGATAACAACACATGTTAGCAGAAAAAGTGTAACAACATGTAGAATAGCTTCATAAATGCACTGTTCATTATTCAAAAAGTTAGAAAAGGAACCGAGGGCAATTACTCTGCCAGCAATATACATGGTCGCTTCACGATTCCAAGCCAAGCATTGGCAAACACATACCTCGGGGGTGAAGAATCCTGGGCAGTCCCCTCAAATCCGTGTCAGCGATTGGCCGAGGGGATTTTGAGGGCGATGGGGCTTTTGAGTATGGAGGCCAGTGAGTGGTCGCCTGCTGCACGAGGCCTGCTTGGCGCGCTTTGCCTGCGGGAGGCGGCGAGCGCGCGGCTTTTCGCCCGTTCAACGGCCGCTGAGAGGAAGGATGTGGAAGAGCGCGGGTAAGCGGCGGCGGGGCACCGTGTCAGGGAGGGGCTGATGGCCGCCGCTCCTCCACCTGCTGCCTGCTGTGTGGAGGGCGGCCGGCGGGAGGGAGGGAGAGGATGTGTCGTGTGTTTTTTTTGTTAAAATAAATCGCGCATTAAAAAATAATTTTAAAATAGTTAAGTGTGAAAATAATACTTTTATGTCACTCAAACCACAATGTGCATTTTGTTGACTATAAAGTATCCCAAGTTACATTTCACTGCGAAAACTACGTTAACTTCTCTTTTTTTTGAAGTCCAACGCAAGCCCATCACCTTTTCTCTGGGATAAATAACAGGCGATACTCTATTCGTTCCACTTGCTTTGAAAACATTTCTCCAATGAATATGTCCTGTACCACTGTGAACTCATTGTGGATTAACCTGTTGACATCCCCGCCCCTGCGTGGTTTAGCGCCTGGGATACCAGTTCTTCTTCCACACGTTGAGATTATTTCTCCTCTTGCCCTTTCTCATCCCACCATGTTCCTCACGCATAGCGCTGTGCTGGTGGAATGACTATTCTCACATTTTGGTTTCTCTCACTCAATCTGAATGGTTCAGCAGAGTATATGTTAATTGCAGATTGTAGCAGATCATTCATAGAAACGGAAAATAGGTGCAGGAGTTCGCCCTTCGAGCCTGCACCGCCATTCAATGAGTTCATGGCTGAACATGCAACCTCTGTACCCCATTCCTACTTTCTCGCCATACCCCCCGATGCCCCCAGTAGCAAGGACCACATCGAACTCTTTCCCCCCCCCCCCGAACACATCCAGTGAATTGGCCTTAACAACTTTCTGCGGCAGAGAATTCCACAAGTTCCCACTCTCTGGGTGAAGAAGCTTCTCATCTCGGTCCCAAATGGCCCATCCCCAGACTGTGACCCCTGGTTCTGGACCTCCCCAACATTAATAAGAACAGAAGAACATAAGAATTAGGAACAGGAGTAGGACATCTAGCCCCTCGAGCCTGCTCCGCCACCCAACAAGATCACGGCTGATCTGGCCGTGGACTCGGCTCCACTTACCCGCCCGCTCCCCATAACCCTTAATTCTCTTATTGGTTAAAAATCTATCTATCTGTGATTTGAATACATTCAATGAGCTAGCCTCAACTGCTTCCTTGGGCAGAGAATTCCACAGATTCACAACCCTCTGGGAGAAGAAATTCCTTCTCAACTCGGTTTTAAATTGGCTCCCCTGTATTTTGAGGCTGTGCCCCCTAGTTCTAGTCTCCCCGACCAGTGGAAACAACCTCTCTGCCTCTATCCTGTCTATCCCCTTCATTATTTTAAATGTTTCTATAAGATCACCCCTCATCCTTCTGAACTCCAACGAGTAAAGACCCAGTCTACTCAATCTATCATCATAAGGTAACCCCCTCATCTCCGGAATCAGCCTAATGAATTGTCTCTGTACCCCCTCCAAAGCTAGCACATCCTTCCTTAAGTAAGGTGACCAAAACTGCACGCAGTACTCCAGGTGCGGCCTAACCAATACCCTGTACCCTGCTTTTGTACTCCATCCCTCTCGCAATGAAGGCCAACATTCCATTCGCCTTCCTGATTACCTGCTGCACCTGCAAACTAACTTTTTTTGGGGATTTCATGCACAAGGAGCCTTTCCAGCGGTAGCGGGCGAAAATGGCTGACCAAGTAGAACAGAAGAAGAAAAGGACCTTCAGGAAATTCACCTACAGAGGTGTTGATCTGGATCAGCTCCTTGATATGTCCTATGAGCAGTTGATCCAATTGTATTGTGCCCGTCAGCGGAGGCGTGTGAACAGGGGTCTGCGCCGCAAACAGCAGTCCCTCCTGAAAAGGCTGCGCAAGGCCAAAAAGGAAGCTCCACCCATGGGAGAAACCAGAGGTTGTCAAGACTCACCTTCGTGACATGGTCATCCTCCCCGAGATGGTTGGCAGCATGGTTGGTGTGTACAATGGCAAAACCTTTAACCAGGTTGAAATCAAGCCTGAAATGATTGGCCATTATCTCGGTGAGTTTTCCATCACTTACAAGCCCATCAAGCACGGCAGACCTGGTATCGGTGCCACTCACTCCTCCAGGTTCATCCCTCTGAAGTAAAGAGTTTACGATGGAAACGTTGTGTAAATAAAACTTCATGCACAAGGACCCCCAGGTCCCTCTGCACTGCAGCATGTTGTACTTTCTCCCCATTCAAATAATATTCCCTTTTACTGTTTTTTTTCCCAAGGTGGATGACCTCACATTTTCCGACATTGTATTCCATCTGCCAAACCTTAGCCCATTCGCTTAACCTATCTAAATCTCTTTGCAGCCTCTCTGTGTCCTCTACACATCCCGCTTTCCCACTAATCTTTGTGTCACCTGCAAATTTTGTTACACTACACTCTGTCCCCTCTTCCAGGTCATCTATGTATATTGTAAACAGTTGTGGTCCCAGCACCGATCCCTGTGGCACACCACAAACCACCGATTTCCAACCCGACAAGGATCCATTTATCCCGACTCTCTGCTTTTTGTTAGCCAGCCAATTCTCAATCCATGCTAATACATTTCCTCTGACTCCGCGTACCTTTATCTTCTGCAGTAACCTTTTGTGTGACACCTTATCGAATGCCTTTTGGAAATCTAAATACACCACATCCATCGGTACACCTCTATCCACCATGCTCGTTATATCCTCAAAGAATTCCAGTAAATTAGTTAAACATGATTTCCCCTTCATGAAACCATGTTGCGTCTGCTTGATTGCACTATTCCTATCTAGATGTCCCGCTATTTCTTCCTTAATGATAGCTTCAAGCATTTTCCCCACTACAGATGTTAAACTAACTGGCCTATAGTTACATGCCTTTTGTCTGCCCCCTTTTTAAAACAGAGGCGTTACATTAGCTGCTTTCCAATCCGATGGCACCTCCCCAGAGTCCAGAGAATTTTGGTAGATTATAACGAATGTATCTGCTATAACTTCCGCCATCTCTTTTAATACCCTGGGATGCATTTCATCAGGACCAGGGAACTTGTCTACCTTGAGTCCCATTAGCCTGTCGAGCACTACCCCCCTAGTGATAGTGATTGTCTCAAGATCCTCCCTTCCCACATTCCCGTGACCAGCAATTTTTGGCATGGTTTTTGTGTCTTCCACTGTGAAGACCGAAGCAAAATAATTGTTTAAGGTCTCAGCCATTTCCACATTTCCCATTATTAAATCCCCTTTCTCATCTTCTAAGGGACCAACATTTACTTTAGTCACTCTTTTCCGTTTTATATATTGGTAAAAGCTTTTACTTTCTGTTTTTATGTTTTGCGCAAGTTTACATTTTTTCTTTGCTGTCGTTTAAAATTTTCCCAATCTTCTAGTTTCACACTAACCTTGGCCACCTTATACGCATTGGTTTTTATTTCCTTGGTTATCCACAGCTGGTTATCCCTTCTCTTACCGCCCTTTTTCACTGGAATATATTTTTGTTGAGCACTTTGAAAGAACTCCTTAAAAGTCCTCCACTATTCCTCAATTGTGCCACTGTTTAGTCTGTGTTTCCAGTCTACTTTAGCCAACTCTGCCCTCATCCCACTGTAGTCCCCTTTGTTTAAGCATAGTACGCTCGTTTGAGACATTACTTCCTCATCCTCAATCTGTATTACAAATTCACCATACTGTGATCACTCATTCCGAGAGGATCTTTTACTCGGAGATCGTTTATTATTCCTGTCTCATTACACAGGACCAGATCTAAGATAGTTTGCTCTCTTGTAGGTTCTGTAACATACTGTTCTAAAAAACAATCCCGTATGCATTCTATGAATTCCTCCTCAAGGCTACCCCGTGCGATTTGATTTGACCAATCGATATGTAGGTTAAAATCCCCCATGATTACTGCCGTTCCTTTTTCACATGCCTCCATTATTCCCTTGATTATTGTCCGCCCCACCGTGAACTTATTATTTGGGGGCCTGTTATCTACGCCCACCAGTGACCTTTTTCCCCTTACTATCTGTAATCTCCACCCACAGTGATTCAACATTTTGTTCATTAGAGCCAATATCGTCTCTCACAACTTCCCTGATATCATCCTTTATTAACAGAGCTACGCCACCTCCTTTCCCTTCTTGTCTATCTTTCCGAATTGTCAGATACCCCTGTATGTTTAATTCCCAGTCTTGGCCACCCTGCAACCACCTTTCTGTAATGGCCACCAAATCATACCCATTTGTAATGATTTGTGCCGTCAACTCATTTACTTTATTTCGAATGCTGCATGCGTTTAGGTAGAGTGTTTTAATACTAGTTTTTAAACCATGAATTTTAGTTTTGACCCCTCCTGCACCCCCTTTATATTCATACATATTGTCCCTTCCTATCACCTTGTGGTTTACACTTACTCCAGTGCTACTCTGCTCTGTTGCCTCCTGCCTTTTGCATTCTTTCTTGGGGTTCTGTTCATCTGAGCTCTCACCCACTCTAACTAGCTCAGAGCCCTCGCCTGGATTCCAATCCCCCTGCCAATCTAGTTTAAAGCCCTCCCAACCGTACTATCAAAACCACCCGCAAGAACATAGGTCCCGTCTCTGTTGAGGTGTAACCTGTCCGACTTGTACAGGTCCCACCTTCCCCAGAAACGGTCCCAATTGTTCAGGAAACTAAAGCCCTCCCTCCTACACCAACGGGAGAGTGGAGAGTACCAGTTCCGATTGTCACAGGATGAGAGAGTGGAGAGCACCAGTTCAAACTGTCACAGGACGACAGAGTGGAGCGCACCAGTTCCCACTGTCACAGGACAGAGTGGAGAGCACCAGTTCAAACTGTCACAGGACGAGAGAGTGGAGCGCACCAGTTCAAACTGTCACAGGACGGGAGAGTGGAGAGCACCAGTTCCCACTGTCACAGGACGGGAGAGTGGAGAGCACCAGTTCCCACTGTCACAGGGGAGAGAGTGGAGAGCACCAGTTCCCACTGTCACAGGAGAGAGAGTGGAGAGCACCAGTTCCCACTGTCACAGGAGAGAGAGTGGAGAGCACCAGTTCCCACTGTCACAGGAGAGAGTGGAGAGCACCAGTTCCCACTGTCACAGGACAGAGCGTGGAGAGCACCAGTTCCCACTGTCACAGGACAGAGAGTGGAGAGCACCAGTTCCAACTGTCGCAGGAGAGAGATTGGAGAGCACCAGTTCCCACTGTCACAGGAGAGTGGAGAGCACCAGTTCAAACTGTCACAGGACGGGAGAGTGGAGAGCACCAGTTCCCACTGTCACATGACGGGAGAGTGGAGAGCACCAGTTCCCACTGTCACAGGACGGGAGAGTGGAGAGCACCAGGTCAAACTGTCACAGGACGGGAGAGTGGAGAGCACCAGTTCCCACTGTCACAGGAGAGAGAGTGGAGAGCACCAGTTCCAACTGTCGCAGGAGAGAGAGTGGAGAGCACCAGTTCAAACTGTCACAGGAGAGAGAGTGGAGAGCACCAGTTCCCACTGTCACAGGACAGAGCGTGGAGAGCACCAGTTCCCACTGTCACAGGACAGAGAGTGGAGAGCACCAGTTCCAACTGTTGCAGGAGAGAGATTGGAGAGCACCAGTTCCAACTGTCGCAGGATAGAGATTGAAGAGCACCAGTTCCCACTGTCACAGGACAGAGAGAGAGAGCACCAGTTCCCACCGTCGCAGGACGGGAGAGTGAAGAGCACGAGTTCCCACTGTCACAGGACAGAGAGTGGAGAGCACCAGTTCAAACTGTCGCAGGAGAGAGAGTGGAGAACACCAGTTCCCACTGTCACAGGAGAGAGTGGAGAGCACCAGTTCCAACTGTCGCAGGAGAGAGATTGGAGAGCACCAGTTCCCACTGTCACAGGACAGAGAGTGGAGAGCACCAGTTCCCACTATCACATGACGGGAGAGTGGAGAGCACCAGTTCAAACTGTCACAGGACGGGAGAGTGGAGAGCACCAGCTCCCACTGTCACAGGACGGGAGAGTGGAGAGCACCAGTTCCCACTGTCAAAGGACGGGAGAGTGGAGAGCACCAGTTCCCACTGTCACAGGAGAGAGAGTGGAGAGCACCAGTTCCCACTGTCACAGGAGAGAGAGTGGAGAGCACCAGTTCAAGCTGTCACAGGACGGGAGAGTGGAGAGCACCAGTTCAAACTGTCACAGGAGAGAGAGTGGAGAGCACCAGTTCCCACTGTCACAGGAGAGAGAGTGGAGAGCACCAGTTCCCACTGTCACAGGAGAGAGAGTGGAGAGCACCAGTTCCCACTGTCACAGGAGAGAGAGTGGAGAGCACCAGTTCCCACTGTCACAGGAGAGAGAGTGGAGAGCACCAGTTCCCACTGTCACAGGAGAGAGAGTGGAGAGCACCAGTTCCCACTGTCACAGGAGAGAGAGTGGAGAGCACCAGTTCCCACTGTCACAGGAGAGAGAGTGGAGAGCACCAGTTCCCACTGTCACAGGAGAGAGAGTGGAGAGCACCAGTTCCCACTGTCACAGGAGAGAGAGTGGAGAGCACCAGTTCCCACTGTCACAGGAGAGAGAGTGGAGAGCACCAGTTCCCACTGTCACAGGAGAGAGAGTGGAGAGCACCAGTTCCCACTGTCACAGGAGAGAGAGTGGAGAGCACCAGTTCCCACTGTCACAGGAGAGAGAGTGGAGAGCACCAGTTCCCACTGTCACAGGAGAGAGAGTGGAGAGCACCAGTTCCCACTGTCACAGGAGAGAGAGTGGAGAGCACCAGTTCCCACTGTCACAGGAGAGAGAGTGGAGAGCACCAGTTCCCACTGTCACAGGAGAGAGAGTGGAGAGCACCAGTTCCCACTGTCACAGGAGAGAGAGTGGAGAGCACCAGTTCCCACTGTCACAGGAGAGAGAGTGGAGAGCACCAGTTCCCACTGTCACAGGAGAGAGAGTGGAGAGCACCAGTTCCCACTGTCACAGGAGAGAGAGTGGAGAGCACCAGTTCCCACTGTCACAGGAGAGAGAGTGGAGAGCACCAGTTCCCACTGTCACAGGAGAGAGAGTGGAGAGCACCAGTTCCCACTGTCACAGGAGAGAGAGTGGAGAGCACCAGTTCCCACTGTCACAGGAGAGAGAGTGGAGAGCACCAGTTCCCACTGTCACAGGAGAGAGAGTGGAGAGCACCAGTTCCCACTGTCACAGGAGAGAGAGTGGAGAGCACCAGTTCCCACTGTCACAGGAGAGAGAGTGGAGAGCACCAGTTCCCACTGTCACAGGAGAGAGAGTGGAGAGCACCAGTTCCCACTGTCACAGGAGAGAGAGTGGAGAGCACCAGTTCCCACTGTCACAGGAGAGAGAGTGCAGAGCACCAGCTCCCACTGTCACAGGAGAGAGAGTGGAGAGCACCAGTTCCCACTGTCACAGGAGAGAGAGTGGAGAGCTCCAGTTCCCACTGTCACAGGAGAGAGAGTGGAGAGCACCAGTTCCCACTGTCGCAGGAGAGAGAGTGGAGAGCACCAGTTCCAACTGTCGCAGGAGAGAGAGTGGAGAGCACCAGTTCAAACTGTCACAGGAGAGAGAGTGGAGAGCACCAGTTCCCACTGTCGCAGGACAGAGCGTGGAGAGCACCAGTTCCCACTGTCGCAGGACAGAGAGTGGAGAGCACCAGTTCCAACTGTCGCAGGAGAGAGATTGGAGAGCACCAGTTCCAACTGTCACAGGATAGAGATTGAAGAGCACCAGTTCCCACTGTCACAGGACAGAGAGAGAGAGCACCAGTTCCCACCGTCGCAGGACGGGAGAGTGGAGAGCACCAGTTCCCACCGTCGCAGGAGAGAGAGTGGAGAGCACCAGTTCCCACTGTCACAGGACAGAGCGTGGAGAGCACCAGTTCCAACTGTCGCAGGAGAGAGATTGGAGAGCACCAGTTCCAACTGTCGCAGGATAGAGATTGAAGAGCACCAGTTCCCACTGTCACAGGACAGAGAGAGAGAGCACCAGTTCCCACCGCCGCAGGACGGGAGAGTGGAGAGCACTAGTTCCCACTGTCACAGGACAGAGAGTGGAGAGCACCAGTTCAAACTGTCGCAGGAGAGAGAGTGGAGAACACCAGTTCCCACTGTCACAGGAGAGAGTGGAGAGCACCAGTTCCAACTGTCGCAGGAGAGAGAGTGGAGAGCACCAGTTCCCACTGTCGCAGGAGAGAGAGTGGAGAGCACCAGTTCCCACTATCACATGACGGGAGAGTGGAGAGCACCAGTTCAAACTGTCACAGGAGAGAGAGTGGAGAGCACCAGTTCCAACTGTCGCAGGATAGAGATTGAAGAGCACCAGTTCCCACTGTCACAGGACAGAGAGAGAGAGCACCAGTTCCCACTGTCGCAGGACGGGAGAGTGGAGGGCACTAGTTCCCACTGTCACAGGACAGAGAGTGGAGAGCACCAGTTCCCACTATCACATGACGGGAGAGTGGAGAGCACCAGTTCAAACTGTCACAGGACGGGAGAGTGGAGAGCACCAGTTCCCACTGTCACAGGACGGGAGAGTGGAGAGCACCAGTTCCCACTGTCACAGGAGAGAGAGTGGAGAGCACCAGTTCCCACTGTCACAGGAGAGAGAGTGGAGAGCACCAGTTCCCACTGTCACAGGAGAGAGAGTGGAGAGCACCAGTTCCCACTGTCACAGGAGAGAGAGTGGAAAGCACCAGTTCCCACTGTCACAGGAGAGAGAGTGGAGAGCACCAGTTCCCACTGTCACAGGAGAGAGAGTGGAGAGCACCAGTTCCCACTGTCGCAGGACAGAGCGTGGAGAGCACCAGTTCCCACTGTCGCAGGACAGAGAGTGGAGAGCACCAGTTCCAACTGTCGCAGGAGAGAGATTGGAGAGCACCAGTTCCAACTGTCACAGGATAGAGATTGAAGAGCACCAGTTCCCACTGTCACAGGACAGAGAGAGAGAGCACCAGTTCCCACCGTCGCAGGACGGGAGAGTGGAGAGCACCAGTTCCCACCGTCTCAGGAGAGAGAGTGGAGAGCACCAGTTCCCACTGTCACAGGACAGAGCGTGGAGAGCACCAGTTCCCACTGTCACAGGACAGAGAGTGGAGAGCACCAGTTCCAACTGTCGCAGGAGAGAGATTGGAGAGCACCAGTTCCAACTGTCGCAGGATAGAGATTGAAGAGCACCAGTTCCCACTGTCACAGGACAGAGAGAGAGAGCACCAGTTCCCACCGCCGCAGGACGGGAGAGTGGAGAGCACTAGTTCCCACTGTCACAGGACAGAGAGTGGAGAGCACCAGTTCAAACTGTCGCAGGAGAGAGAGTGGAGAACACCAGTTCCCACTGTCACAGGAGAGAGTGGAGAGCACCAGTTCCAACTGTCGCAGGAGAGAGATTGGAGAGCACCAGTTCCCACTGTCACAGGACAGAGAGTGGAGAGCACCAGTTCCCACTATCCATGACGGGAGAGTGGAGAGCACCAGTTCAAACTGTCACAGGACGGGAGAGTGGAGAGCACCAGCTCCCACTGTCACAGGACGGGAGAGTGGAGAGCACCAGTTCCCACTGTCAAAGGACGGGAGAGTGGAGAGCACCAGTTCCCACTGTCACAGGAGAGAGAGTGGAGAGCACCAGTTCCCACTGTCACAGGAGAGAGAGTGGAGAGCACCAGTTCCCACTGTCACAGGAGAGAGAGTGGAGAGCACCAGTTCCCACTGTCACAGGAGAGAGAGTGGAGAGCACCAGTTCCCACTGTCACAGGAGAGAGAGTGGAGAGCACCAGTTCCCACTGTCACAGGAGAGAGAGTGGAGAGCACCAGTTCCCACTGTCACAGGAGAGAGAGTGGAGAGCACCAGTTCCCACTGTCACAGGAGAGAGAGTGGAGAGCACCAGTTCCCACTGTCACAGGAGAGAGAGTGGAGAGCACCAGTTCATACTGTCACAGGAGAGAGAGTGGAGAGCACCAGTTCCCACTGTCACAGGAGAGAGAGTGGAGAGCACCAGTTCCCACTGTCACAGGAGAGAGAGTGGAGAGCACCAGTTCCCACTGTCACAGGAGAGAGAGTGGAGAGCACCAGTTCCCACTGTCACAGGAGAGAGAGTGGAGAGCACCAGTTCCCACTGTCACAGGAGAGAGAGTGGAGAGCACCAGTTCCCACTGTCACAGGAGAGAGAGTGGAGAGCACCAGTTCCCACTGTCACAGGAGAGAGAGTGGAGAGCACCAGTTCCCACTGTCACAGGAGAGAGAGTGGAGAGCACCAGTTCCCACTGTCACAGGAGAGAGAGTGGAGAGCACCAGTTCCCACTGTCACAGGAGAGAGAGTGGAGAGCACCAGTTCCCACTGTCACAGGAGAGAGAGTGGAGAGCACCAGTTCCCACTGTCACAGGAGAGAGAGTGGAGAGCACCAGTTCCCACTGTCACAGGAGAGAGAGTGGAGAGCACCAGTTCCCACTGTCACAGGAGAGAGAGTGGAGAGCACCAGTTCCCACTGTCACAGGAGAGAGAGTGGAGAGCACCAGTTCCCACTGTCACAGGAGAGAGAGTGGAGAGCACCAGTTCCCACTGTCACAGGAGAGAGAGTGGAGAGCACCAGTTCCCACTGTCACAGGAGAGAGAGTGGAGAGCACCAGTTCCCACTGTCACAGGAGAGAGAGTGGAGAGCACCAGTTCCCACTGTCACAGGAGAGAGAGTGGAGAGCACCAGTTCCCACTGTCACAGGAGAGAGAGTGGAGAGCACCAGTTCCCACTGTCACAGGAGAGAGAGTGGAGAGCACCAGTTCCCACTGTCACAGGAGAGAGAGTGGAGAGCACCAGTTCCCACTGTCACAGGAGAGAGAGTGGAGAGCACCAGTTCCCACTGTCGCAGGAGAGAGAGTGGAGAGCACCAGTTCCCACTATCACATGACGGGAGAGTGGAGAGCACCAGTTCAAACTGTCACAGGAGAGAGAGTGGAGAGCACCAGTTCCAACTGTCGCAGGATAGAGATTGAAGAGCACCAGTTCCCACTGTCACAGGACAGAGAGAGAGAGCACCAGTTCCCACTGTCGCAGGACGGGAGAGTGGAGGGCACTAGTTCCCACTGTCACAGGACAGAGAGTGGAGAGCACCAGTTCCCACTATCACATGACGGGAGAGTGGAGAGCACCAGTTCAAACTGTCACAGGACGGGAGAGTGGAGAGCACCAGTTCCCACTGTCACAGGACGGGAGAGTGGAGAGCACCAGTTCCCACTGTCACAGGAGAGAGAGTGGAGAGCACCAGTTCCCACTGTCACAGGAGAGAGAGTGGAGAGCACCAGTTCCCACTGTCACAGGAGAGAGAGTGGAGAGCACCAGTTCCCACTGTCACAGGAGAGAGAGTGGAAAGCACCAGTTCCCACTGTCACAGGAGAGAGAGTGGAGAGCACCAGTTCCCACTGTCACAGGAGAGAGAGTGGAGAGCACCAGTTCCCACTGTCACAGGAGAGAGAGTGGAGAGCACCAGTTCCCACTGTCACAGGAGAGAGAGTGGAGAGCACCAGTTCCCACTGTCACAGGAGAGAGAGTGGAGAGCACCAGTTCCCACTGTCACAGGAGAGAGAGTGGAGAGCACCAGTTCCCACTGTCACAGGAGAGAGAGTGGAGAGCACCAGTTCCCACTGTCACAGGAGAGAGAGTGGAGAGCACCAGTTCCCACTGTCACAGGAGAGAGAGTGGAGAGCACCAGTTCCCACTGTCACAGGAGAGAGAGTGGAGAGCACCAGTTCCCAATGTCACAGGAGAGAGAGTGGAGAGCACCAGTTCCCACTGTCGCAGGAGAGAGAGTGGAGAGCACCAGTTCCAACTGTCGCAGGAGAGAGATTGGAGAGCACCAGTTCCCACTGTCACAGGACAGAGAGTGGAGAGCACCAGTTCCCACTATCACATGACGGGAGAGTGGAGAGCACCAGTTCAAACTGTCACAGGACGGGAGAGTGGAGAGCACCAGTTCCCACTGTCACAGGACGGGAGAGTGGAGAGCACCAGTTCAAACTGTCACAGGACGGGAGAGTGGAGAGCACCAGTTCAAACTGTCACAGGAGAGAGAGTGGAGAGCACCAGTTCCAACTGTCGCAGGAGAGAGATTGGAGAGCACCAGTTCCCACTGTCACAGGACAGAGAGTGGAGAGCACCAGTTCCCACTATCACATGACGGGAGAGTGGAGAGCACCAGTTCAAACTGTCACAGGAGAGAGAGTGGAGAGCACCAGTTCCAACTGTCGCAGGATAGAGATTGAAGAGCACCAGTTCCCACTGTCACAAGACAGAGAGAGAGAGCACCAGTTCCCACTGTCGCAGGACGGGAGAGTGGAGGGCACTAGTTCCCACTATCACATGACGGGAGAGTGGAGAGCACCAGTTCCACTATCACATGACGGGAGAGTGGAGAGCACCAGTTCAAACTGTCACAGGACGGGAGAGTGGAGAGCACCAGTTCCCACTGTCACAGGAGAGAGAGTGGAGAGCACCAGTTCCCACTGTCACAGGAGAGAGAGTGGAGAGCACCAGTTCCCACTGTCACAGGAGAGAGAGTGGAGAGCACCAGTTCCCACTGTCACAGGAGAGAGAGTGGAAAGCACCAGTTCCCACTGTCACAGGAGAGAGAGTGGAGAGCACCAGTTCCCACTGTCACAGGAGAGAGAGTGGAGAGCACCAGTTCCCACTGTCACAGGAGAGAGAGTGGAGAGCACCAGTTCCCACTGTCACAGGAGAGAGAGAGTGGAGAGCACCAGTTCCCACTGTCACAGGAGAGAGAGTGGAGAGCACCAGTTCCCACTGTCACAGGAGAGAGAGTGGAGAGCACCAGTTCCCACTGTCACAGGAGAGAGAGTGGAGAGCACCAGTTCCCACTGTCACAGGAGAGAGAGTGGAGAGCACCAGTTCCCACTGTCACAGGAGAGAGAGTGGAGAGCACCAGTTCCCACTGTCACAGGAGAGAGAGTGGAGAGCACCAGTTCCCACTGTCACAGGAGAGAGAGTGGAGAGCACCAGTTCCCACTGTCACAGGAGAGAGAGTGGAGAGCACCAGTTCCCACTGTCACAGGAGAGAGAGTGGAGAGCACCAGTTCCCACTGTCACAGGAGAGAGAGTGGAGAGCACCAGTTCCCACTGTCACAGGAGAGAGAGTGGAGAGCACCAGTTCCCACTGTCACAGGAGAGAGAGTGGAGAGCACCAGTTCCCACTGTCACAGGAGAGAGAGTGGAGAGCACCAGTTCCAACTGTCGCAGGAGAGAGAGTGGAGAGCACCAGTTCAAACTGTCACAGGAGAGAGAGTGGAGAGCACCAGTTCCCACTGTCGCAGGACAGAGCGTGGAGAGCACCAGTTCCCACTGTCGCAGGACAGAGAGTGGAGAGCACCAGTTCCAACTGTCGCAGGAGAGAGATTGGAGAGCACCAGTTCCAACTGTCACAGGATAGAGATTGAAGAGCACCAGTTCCCACTGTCACAGGACAGAGAGAGAGAGCACCAGTTCCCACTGTCACAGGAGAGAGAGTGGAGAGCACCAGTTCCCACTGTCACAGGAGAGAGAGTGGAGAGCACCAGTTCCCACTGTCACAGGAGAGAGAGTGGAGAGCACCAGTTCCCACTGTCACAGGACAGAGAGTGGAGAGCACCAGTTCCCACTATCACATGACGGGAGAGTGGAGAGCACCAGTTCAAACTGTCACAGGACGGGAGAGTGGAGAGCACCAGTTCCCACTGTCACAGGACGGGAGAGTGGAGAGCACCAGTTCCCACTGTCACAGGACGGGAGAGTGGAGAGCACCAGTTCAAACTGTCACAGGACGGGAGAGTGGAGAGCACCAGTTCAAACTGTCACAGGAGAGAGAGTGGAGAGCACCAGTTCCAACTGTCGCAGGAGAGAGATTGGAGAGCACCAGTTCCCACTGTCACAGGACAGAGAGTGGAGAGCACCAGTTCCCACTATCACATGACGGGAGAGTGGAAAGCACCAGTTCAAACTGTCACAGGACGGGAGAGTGGAGAGCACCAGTTCAAGCTGTCACAGGACGGGAGAGTGGAGAGCACCAGTTCCCACTGTCACAGGAGAGAGAGTGGAGAGCACCAGTTCCCACTGTCACAGGAGAGAGAGTGGAGAGCACCAGTTCCCACTGTCACAGGAGAGAGAGTGGAGAGCACCAGTTCCCACTGTCACAGGAGAGAGAGTGGAGAGCACCAGTTCCCACTGTCACAGGAGAGAGAGTGGAGAGCACCAGTTCCCACTGTCACAGGAGAGAGAGTGGAGAGCACCAGTTCCCACTGTCACAGGAGAGAGAGTGGAGAGCACCAGTTCCCACTGTCACAGGAGAGAGAGTGGAGAGCACCAGTTCTCACTGTCACAGGAGAGAGAGTGGAGAGCACCAGTTCCAACTGTCGCAGGAGAGAGAGTGGAGAGCACCAGTTCAAACTGTCACAGGAGAGAGAGTGGAGAGCACCAGTTCCCACTGTCACAGGACAGAGCGTGGAGAGCACCAGTTCCCACTGTCACAGGACAGAGAGTGGAGAGCACCAGTTCCAACTGTCGCAGGATAGAGATTGAAGAGCACCAGTTCCCACTGTCACAGGACAGAGAGAGAGAGCACCAGTTCCCACTGTCGCAGGACGGGAGAGTGGAGGGCACTAGTTCCCACTGTCACAGGACAGAGAGTGGAGAGCACCAGTTCCCACTATCACATGACGGGAGAGTGGAGAGCACCAGTTCAAACTGTCACAGGACGGGAGAGTGGAGAGCACCAGTTCAAGCTGTCACAGGACGGGAGAGTGGAGAGCACCAGTTCCCACTGTCACAGGAGAGAGAGTGGAGAGCACCAGTTCCCACTGTCACAGGAGAGAGAGTGGAGAGCACCAGTTCCCACTGTCACAGGAGAGAGAGTGGAGAGCACCAGTTCCCACTGTCACAGGAGAGAGAGTGGAGAGCAGCAGTTCAAACTGTCACAGGAGAGAGAGTGGAGAGCACCAGTTCCCACTGTCACAGGAGAGAGAGTGGAGAGCACCAGTTCCCACTGTCACAGGAGAGAGAGTGGAGAGCACCAGTTCCCACTGTCACAGGAGAGAGAGTGGAGAGCACCAGTTCCCACTGTCACAGGAGAGAGAGTGGAGAGCACCAGTTCCCACTGTCACAGGAGAGAGAGTGGAGAGCACCAGTTCCCACTGTCACAGGAGAGAGAGTGGAGAGCACCAGTTCCCACTGTCACAGGAGAGAGAGTGGAGAGCACCAGTTCCCACTGTCACAGGAGAGAGAGTGGAGAGCACCAGTTCTCACTGTCACAGGAGAGAGAGTGGAGAGCACCAGTTCCAACTGTCGCAGGAGAGAGAGTGGAGAGCACCAGTTCAAACTGTCGCAGGAGAGAGAGTGGAGAGCACCAGTTCCCACTGTCACAGGAGAGAGAGTGGAGAGCACCAGTTCCCACTGTCACAGGACGGGAGAGTGGAGAGCACCAGTTCCCACTGTCACAGGAGAGAGAGTGGAGAGCACCAGTTCCCAATGTCACAGGAGAGAGAGTGGAGAGCACCAGTTCCCACTGTCACAGGAGAGAGAGTGGAGAGCACCAGTTCAAACTGTCACAGGAGAGAGAGTGGAGAACACCAGTTCCCACTGTCACAGGAGAGAGTGGAGAGCACCAGTTCCAACTGTCGCAGGAGAGAGAGTGGAGAGCACCAGTTCCCACTGTCACAGGAGAGAGAGTGGAGAGCACCAGTTCCCACTGTCACAGGAGAGAGAGTGGAGAGCACCAGTTCCCACTGTCACAGGAGAGAGAGAGTGGAGAGCACCAGTTCAAACTGTCACAGGACGGGAGAGTGGAGAGCACCAGTTCCCACTATCACATGACGGGAGAGTGGAGAGCACCAGTTCAAACTGTCACAGGACGGGAGAGTGGAGAGCACCAGTTCCCACTGTCACAGGACGGGAGAGTGGAGAGCACCAGTTCCCACTGTCACAGGACGGGAGAGTGGAGAGCACCAGTTCAAACTGTCACAGGAGAGTGGAGAGCACCAGTTCCCACTGTCACAGGAGAGAGAGTGGAGAGCACCAGTTCCCACTGTCACAGGAGAGAGAGTGGAGAGCACCAGTTCCCACTGTCACAGGAGAGAGAGTGGAGAGCACCAGTTCCCACTGTCACAGGAGAGAGAGTGGAGAGCACCAGTTCCCACTGTCACAGGAGAGTGGAGAGCACCAGTTCCCACTGTCACAGGAGAGAGAGTGGAGAGCACCAGTTCCCACTGTCACAGGAGAGAGAGTGGAGAGCACCAGTTCCCACTGTCACAGGAGAGAGTGGAGAGCACCAGTTCCAACTGTCGCAGGATAGAGATTGAAGAGCACCAGTTCCCACTGTCACAGGACAGAGAGAGAGAGCACCAGTTCCCACCGTCGCAGGACGGGAGAGTGGAGAGCACTAGTTCCCACCGTCACAGGACAGAGAGTGGAGAGCACCAGTTCAAACTGTCGCAGGAGAGAGAGTGGAGAACACCAGTTCCCACTGTCACAGGACAGAGAGTGGAGAGCACCAGTTCCAACTGTCGCAGGAGAGAGATTGGAGAGCACCAGTTCCCACTGTCACAGGACAGAGAGTGGAGAGCACCAGTTCCCACTATCACATGACGGGAGAGTGGAGAGCACCAGTTCAAACTGTCACAGGAGAGAGAGTGGAGAGCACCAGTTCCCACTGTCACAGGAGACAGAGTGGAGAGCACCAGTTCCCACTGTCACAGGAGAGAGAGTGGAGAGCACCAGTTCCCACTGTCACAGGAGAGAGAGTGGAGAGCACCAGTTCCCACTGTCACAGGAGAGAGAGTGGAGAGCACCAGTTCCCACTGTCACAGGAGAGAGAGTGGAGAGCACCAGTTCCCACTGTCACAGGAGAGAGAGTGGAGAGCACCAGTTCCCACTGTCACAGGAGAGAGAGAGTGGAGAGCACCAGTTCTCACTGTCACAGGAGAGAGAGTGGAGAGCACCAGTTCCAACTGTCGCAGGAGAGAGAGTGGAGAGCACCAGTTCCCACTGTCACAGGAGAGAGTGGAGAGCACCAGTTCCAACTGTCGCAGGAGAGAGATTGGAGAGCACCAGTTCCCACTGTCACAGGACAGAGAGTGGAGAGCACCAGTTCCCACTATCACATGACGGGAGACTGGAGAGCACCAGTTCAAACTGTCACAGGACGGGAGAGTGGAGAGCACCAGTTCCCACTATCACATGACGGGAGAGTGGAGAGCACCAGTTCAAACTGTCACAGGACGGAAGAGTGGAGAGCACCAGTTCCCACTGTCACAGGACGGGAGAGTGGAGAGCACCAGTTCCCACTGTCACA
The DNA here is from genome assembly GCF_044704955.1 of Pristiophorus japonicus. Classification (NCBI taxonomy): domain Eukaryota; kingdom Metazoa; phylum Chordata; class Chondrichthyes; family Pristiophoridae; genus Pristiophorus; species Pristiophorus japonicus. The sequence continues at coordinate 13,028,552 of NC_091990.1, forward strand.
GGACGGGAGAGTGGAGAGCACCAGTTCAAACTGTCACAGGACAGGAGAGTGGAGAGCACCAGTTCCCACTGTCACAGGAGAGAGAGTGGAGAGCACCAGTTCCCACTGTCACAGGAGAGAGAGTGGAGAGCACCAGTTCCCACTGTCACAGGAGAGAGAGTGGAGAGCACCAGTTCCCACTGTCACAGGAGAGAGAGTGGAGAGCACCAGTTCCCACTGTCACAGGAGAGAGAGTGGAGAGCACCAGTTCCCACTGTCACAGGAGAGAGAGTGGAGAGCACCAGTTCCCACTGTCACAGGAGAGAGAGTGGAGAGCACCAGTTCCCACTGTCACAGGAGAGAGAGTGGAGAGCACCAGTTCCCACTGTCACAGGAGAGAGAGTGGAGAGCACCAGTTCCCACTGTCACAGGAGAGAGAGTGGAGAGCATCAGTTCCCACTGTCACAGGAGAGAGAGTGGAGAGCACCAGTTCCCACTGTCACAGGAGAGAGAGTGGAGAGCACCAGTTCCCACTGTCACAGGAGAGAGAGTGGAGAGCACCAGTTCCCACTGTCACAGGAGAGAGAGTGGAGAGCACCAGTTCCCACTGTCACAGGAGAGAGAGTGGAGAGCACCAGTTCCCACTGTCACAGGAGAGAGAGTGGAGAGCACCAGTTCCCACTGTCACAGGACAGAGAGTGGAGAGCACCAGTTCCCACTGTCACAGGAGAGAGAGTGGAGAGCACCAGTTCCCACTGTCACAGGACAGAGAGTGGAGAGCACCAGTTCCCACTGTCACAGGACGGGAGAGTGGAGAGCACCAGTTCCCACTGTCACAGGACGGGAGAGTGGAGAGCACCAGTTCCCACTGTCACAGGAGAGAGAGTGGAGAGCACCAGTTCCCACTGTCACAGGAGAGAGAGTGGAGAGCACCAGTTCCCACTGTCACAGGAGAGAGAGTGGAGAGCACCAGTTCCCACTGTCACAGGAGAGAGAGTGGAGAGCACCAGTTCCCACTGTCACAGGAGAGAGAGTGGAGAGCACCAGTTCCCACTGTCACAGGAGAGAGAGTGGAGAGCACCAGTTCCCACTGTCACAGGAGAGAGAGTGGAGAGCACCAGTTCCCACTGTCACAGGAGAGAGAGTGGAGAGCACCAGTTCCCACTGTCACAGGAGAGAGAGTGGAGAGCACCAGTTCCCACTGTCACAGGAGAGAGAGTAGAGAGCACCAGTTCCCACTGTCACAGGAGAGAGAGTGGAGAGCACCAGTTCCCACTGTCACAGGAGAGAGTGGAGAGCACCAGTTCCCACTGTCACAGGAGACAGAGTGGAGAGCACCAGTTCCCACTGTCACAGGAGAGAGTGGAGAGCACCAGTTCCAACTGTCGCAGGAGAGAGATTGGAGAGCACCAGTTCCCACTGTCACAGGACAGAGAGTGGAGAGCACCAGTTCCCACTATCACATGACGGGAGACTGCAGAGCACCAGTTCAAACTGTCACAGGACGGGAGAGTGGAGAGCACCAGTTCCCACTGTCACAGGACGGGAGAGTGGAGAGCACCAGTTCCCACTGTCACAGGACGGGAGAGTGGAGAGCACCAGTTCAAACTGTCGCAGGAGAGAGAGTGGAGAGCACCAGTTCCCACTGTCACAGGAGAGAGTGGAGAGCACCAGTTCCAACTGTCGCAGGAGAGAGATTGGAGAGCACCAGTTCCCACTGTCACAGGACAGAGAGTGGAGAGCACCAGTTCCCACTATCACATGACGGGAGACTGGAGAGCACCAGTTCAAGCTGTCACAGGACGGGAGAGTGGAGAGCACCAGTTCCCACTATCACATGACGGGAGAGTGGAGAGCACCAGTTCAAACTGTCACAGGACGGAAGAGTGGAGAGCACCAGTTCCCACTGTCACAGGACGGGAGAGTGGAGAGCACCAGTTCCCACTGTCACAGGACGGGAGAGTGCAGAGCACCAGTTCAAACTGTCACAGGACAGGAGAGTGGAGAGCACCAGTTCCCACTGTCACAGGAGAGAGAGTGGAGAGCACCAGTTCCCACTGTCACAGGAGAGAGAGTGGAGAGCACCAGTTCCCACTGTCACAGGAGAGAGAGTGGAGAGCACCAGTTCCCACTGTCACAGGAGAGAGAGTGGAGAGCACCAGTTCCCACTGTCACAGGAGAGAGAGTGGAGAGCACCAGTTCCCACTGTCACAGGAGAGAGAGTGGAGAGCACCAGTTCCCACTGTCACAGGAGAGAGAGTGGAGAGCACCAGTTCCCACTGTCACAGGAGAGAGAGTGGAGAGCACCAGTTCCCACTGTCACAGGAGAGAGAGTGGAGAGCACCAGTTCCCACTGTCACAGGAGAGAGAGTGGAGAGCACCAGTTCCCACTGTCACAGGAGAGAGAGTGGAGAGCACCAGTTCCCACTGTCACAGGAGAGAGAGTGGAGAGCACCAGTTCCCACTGTCACAGGAGAGAGAGTGGAGAGCACCAGTTCCCACTGTCACAGGAGAGAGAGTGGAGAGCACCAGTTCCCACTGTCACAGGAGAGAGAGTAGAGAGCACCAGTTCCCACTGTCACAGGAGAGAGAGTAGAGAGCACCAGTTCCCACTGTCACAGGAGAGAGAGTGGAGAGCACCAGTGCCCACTGTCACAGGAGAGAGTGGAGAGCACCAGTTCCCACTGTCACAGGAGACAGAGTGGAGAGCCCCAGTTCCCACTGTCACAGGAGAGAGAGTGGAGAGCACCAGTTCCCACTGTCACAGGAGAGAGTGGAGAGCACCAGTTCCAACTGTCGCAGGAGAGAGATTGGAGAGCACCAGTTCCCACTGTCACAGGACAGAGAGTGGAGAGCACCAGTTCCCACTATCACATGACGGGAGAGTGGAGAGCACCAGTTCAAACTGTCACAGGACGGGAGAGTGGAGAGCACCAGTTCCCACTGTCACAGGACGGGAGAGTGGAGAGCACCAGTTCCCACTGTCACAGGACGGGAGAGTGGAGAGCACCAGTTCAAACTGTCACAGGACGGGAGAGTGGAGAGCACCAGTTCAAGCTGTCACAGGACGGGAGAGTGGAGAGCAACAGTTCCCACTGTCACAGGAGAGAGAGTGGAGAGCACCAGTTCCCACTGTCACAGGAGAGAGAGTGGAGAGCACCAGTTCCCACTGTCACAGGAGAGAGAGTGGAGAGCACCAGTTCCCACTGTCACAGGAGAGAGAGTGGAGAGCACCAGTTCCCACTGTCACAGGAGAGAGAGTGGAGAGCACCAGTTCCCACTGTCACAGGAGAGAGAGTGGAGAGCACCAGTTCCCACTGTCACAGGAGAGAGAGTGGAGAGCACCAGTTCCCACTGTCACAGGAGAGAGAGTGGAGAGCACCAGTTCCCACTGTCACAGGAGAGAGAGTGGAGAGCACCAGTTCCCACTGTCACAGGAGAGAGAGTGGAGAGCACCAGTTCCCACTGTCACAGGAGAGAGAGTGGAGAGCACCAGTTCCCACTGTCACAGGAGAGAGAGTGGAGAGCACCAGTTCCCACTGTCACAGGAGAGAGAGTGGAGAGCACCAGTTCCCACTGTCACAGGAGAGAGAGTGGAGAGCACCAGTTCCCACTGTCACAGGAGAGAGAGTGGAGAGCACCAGTTCTCACTGTCACAGGAGAGAGAGTGGAGAGCACCAGTTCCAACTGTCGCAGGAGAGAGAGTGGAGAGCACCAGTTCAAACTGTCGCAGGAGAGAGAGTGGAGAGCACCAGTTCCCACTGTCACAGGAGAGAGAGTGGAGAGCACCAGTTCCCACTGTCACAGGACGGGAGAGTGGAGAGCACCAGTTCCCACTGTCACAGGAGAGAGAGTGGAGAGCACCAGTTCCCACTGTCACAGGAGAGAGAGTGGAGAGCACCAGTTCAAGCTGTCACAGGACGGGAGAGTGGAGAGCACCAGTTCCCACTGTCACAGGAGAGAGAGTGGAGAGCACCAGTTCCCACTGTCACAGGAGAGAGAGTGGAGAGCACCAGTTCCCACTGTCACAGGAGAGAGAGTGGAGAGCACCAGTTCCCACTGTCACAGGAGAGAGAGTGGAGAGCACCAGTTCCCACTGTCACAGGAGAAAGAGTGGAGAGCACCAGTTCCCACTGTCACAGGAGAGAGAGTGGAGAGCACCAGTTCCCAATGTCACAGGAGAGAGAGTGGAGAGCACCAGTTCCCACTGTCACAGGAGAGAGAGTGGAGAGCACCAGTTCCCACTGTCACAGGAGAGAGAGTGGAGAACACCAGTTCCCACTGTCACAGGAGAGAGAGTGGAGAGCACCAGTTCCCACTGTCACAGGAGAGAGAGTGGAGAGCACCAGTTCCCACTGTCACAGGAGAGAGAGTGGAGAACACCAGTTCCCACTGTCACAGGAGAGAGTGGAGAGCACCAGTTCCAACTGTCGCAGGAGAGAGAGTGGAGAGCACCAGTTCCCACTGTCACAGGAGAGAGAGTGGAGAGCACCAGTTCCCACTGTCACAGGAGAGAGAGTGGAGAGCACCAGTTCCCACTGTCACAGGAGAGAGAGAGTGGAGAGCACCAGTTCAAACTGTCACAGGACGGGAGAGTGGAGAGCACCAGTTCCCACTATCACATGACGGGAGAGTGGAGAGCACCAGTTCAAACTGTCACAGGACGGTAGAGTGGAGAGCACCAGTTCCCACTGTCACAGGACGGGAGAGTGGAGAGCACCAGTTCCCACTGTCACAGGACGGGAGAGTGGAGAGCACCAGTTCAAACTGTCACAGGAGAGTGGAGAGCACCAGTTCCAACTGTCGCAGGAGAGAGATTGGAGAGCACCAGTTCCCACTGTCACAGGACAGAGAGTGGAGAGCACCAGTTCCCACTATCACATGACGGGAGAGTGGAGAGCACCAGTTCAAACTGTCACAGGACGGGAGAGTGGAGAGCACCAGTTCCCACTGTCACAGGACGGGAGAGTGGAGAGCACCAGTTCAAACTGTCACAGGACGGGAGAGTGGAGAGCACCAGTTCAAACTGTCGCAGGAGAGAGATTGGAGAGCACCAGTTCCCACTGTCACAGGACAGAGAGTGGAGAGCACCAGTTCCCACTATCACATGACGGGAGAGTGGAGAGCACCAGTTCAAACTGTCACAGGAGAGAGAGTGGAGAGCACCAGTTCCAACTGTCGCAGGATAGAGATTGAAGAGCACCAGTTCCCACTGTCACAAGACAGAGAGAGAGAGCACCAGTTCCCACTGTCGCAGGACGGGAGAGTGGAGGGCACTAGTTCCCACTATCACATGACGGGAGAGTGGAGAGCACCAGTTCCACTATCACATGACGGGAGAGTGGAGAGCACCAGTTCAAACTGTCACAGGACGGGAGAGTGGAGAGCACCAGTTCCCACTGTCACAGGAGAGAGAGTGGAGAGCACCAGTTCCCACTGTCACAGGAGAGAGAGTGGAGAGCACCAGTTCCCACTGTCACAGGAGAGAGAGTGGAGAGCACCAGTTCCCACTGTCACAGGAGAGAGAGTGGAAAGCACCAGTTCCCACTGTCACAGGAGAGAGAGTGGAGAGCACCAGTTCCCACTGTCACAGGAGAGAGAGTGGAGAGCACCAGTTCCCACTGTCACAGGAGAGAGAGTGGAGAGCACCAGTTCCCACTGTCACAGGAGAGAGAGAGTGGAGAGCACCAGTTCCCACTGTCACAGGAGAGAGAGTGGAGAGCACCAGTTCCCACTGTCACAGGAGAGAGAGTGGAGAGCACCAGTTCCCACTGTCACAGGAGAGAGAGTGGAGAGCACCAGTTCCCACTGTCACAGGAGAGAGAGTGGAGAGCACCAGTTCCCACTGTCACAGGAGAGAGAGTGGAGAGCACCAGTTCCCACTGTCACAGGAGAGAGAGTGGAGAGCACCAGTTCCCACTGTCACAGGAGAGAGAGTGGAGAGCACCAGTTCCCACTGTCACAGGAGAGAGAGTGGAGAGCACCAGTTCCCACTGTCACAGGAGAGAGAGTGGAGAGCACCAGTTCCCACTGTCACAGGAGAGAGAGTGGAGAGCACCAGTTCCCACTGTCACAGGAGAGAGAGTGGAGAGCACCAGTTCCCACTGTCACAGGAGAGAGAGTGGAGAGCACCAGTTCCCACTGTCACAGGAGAGAGAGTGGAGAGCACCAGTTCCCACTGTCACAGGAGAGAGAGTGGAGAGCACCAGTTCCCACTGTCACAGGAGAGAGAGTGGAGAGCACCAGTTCCAACTGTCGCAGGAGAGAGAGTGGAGAGCACCAGTTCAAACTGTCACAGGAGAGAGAGTGGAGAGCACCAGTTCCCACTGTCGCAGGACAGAGCGTGGAGAGCACCAGTTCCCACTGTCGCAGGACAGAGAGTGGAGAGCACCAGTTCCAACTGTCGCAGGAGAGAGATTGGAGAGCACCAGTTCCAACTGTCACAGGATAGAGATTGAAGAGCACCAGTTCCCACTGTCACAGGACAGAGAGAGAGAGCACCAGTTCCCACTGTCACAGGAGAGAGAGTGGAGAGCACCAGTTCCCACTGTCACAGGAGAGAGAGTGGAGAGCACCAGTTCCCACTGTCACAGGAGAGAGAGTGGAGAGCACCAGTTCCCACTGTCACAGGACAGAGAGTGGAGAGCACCAGTTCCCACTATCACATGACGGGAGAGTGGAGAGCACCAGTTCAAACTGTCACAAGACGGGAGAGTGGAGAGCACCAGTTCCCACTGTCACAGGACGGGAGAGTGGAGAGCACCAGTTCCCACTGTCACAGGACGGGAGAGTGGAGAGCACCAGTTCAAACTGTCACAGGACGGGAGAGTGGAGAGCACCAGTTCAAACTGTCACAGGAGAGAGAGTGGAGAGCACCAGTTCCAACTGTCGCAGGAGAGAGATTGGAGAGCACCAGTTCCCACTGTCACAGGACAGAGAGTGGAGAGCACCAGTTCCCACTATCACATGACGGGAGAGTGGAAAGCACCAGTTCAAACTGTCACAGGACGGGAGAGTGGAGAGCACCAGTTCAAGCTGTCACAGGACGGGAGAGTGGAGAGCACCAGTTCCCACTGTCACAGGAGAGAGAGTGGAGAGCACCAGTTCCCACTGTCACAGGAGAGAGAGTGGAGAGCACCAGTTCCCACTGTCACAGGAGAGAGAGTGGAGAGCACCAGTTCCCACTGTCACAGGAGAGAGAGTGGAGAGCACCAGTTCCCACTGTCACAGGAGAGAGAGTGGAGAGCACCAGTTCCCACTGTCACAGGAGAGAGAGTGGAGAGCACCAGTTCCCACTGTCACAGGAGAGAGAGTGGAGAGCACCAGTTCCCACTGTCACAGGAGAGAGAGTGGAGAGCACCAGTTCTCACTGTCACAGGAGAGAGAGTGGAGAGCACCAGTTCCAACTGTCGCAGGAGAGAGAGTGGAGAGCACCAGTTCAAACTGTCACAGGAGAGAGAGTGGAGAGCACCAGTTCAAACTGTCACAGGAGAGAGAGTGGAGAGCACCAGTTCCCACTGTCACAGGACAGAGCGTGGAGAGCACCAGTTCCCACTGTCACAGGACAGAGAGTGGAGAGCACCAGTTCCAACTGTCGCAGGATAGAGATTGAAGAGCACCAGTTCCCACTGTCACAGGACAGAGAGAGAGAGCACCAGTTCCCACTGTCGCAGGACGGGAGAGTGGAGGGCACTAGTTCCCACTGTCACAGGACAGAGAGTGGAGAGCACCAGTTCCCACTGTCACAGGAGAGAGAGTGGAGAGCACCAGTTCCCACTGTCACAGGAGAGAGAGTGGAGAGCACCAGTTCCCACTGTCACAGGAGAGAGAGTGGAGAGCACCAGTTCCCACTGTCACAGGAGAGAGAGTGGAGAGCACCAGTTCCCACTGTCACAGGAGAGAGAGTGGAGAGCACCAGTTCCCACTGTCACAGGAGAGAGAGTGGAGAGCACCAGTTCCCACTGTCACAGGAGAGAGAGTGGAGAGCACCAGTTCCCACTGTCACAGGAGAGAGAGTGGAGAGCACCAGTTCCCACTGTCACAGGAGAGAGAGTGGAGAGCACCAGTTCCCACTGTCACAGGAGAGAGAGTGGAGAGCACCAGTTCCCACTGTCACAGGAGAGAGAGTGGAGAGCACCAGTTCCCACTGTCACAGGAGAGAGAGTGGAGAGCACCAGTTCCCACTGTCACAGGAGAGAGAGTGGAGAGCACCAGTTCCCACTGTCACAGGAGAGAGAGTGGAGAGCACCAGTTCCCACTGTCACAGGAGAGAGAGTGGAGAGCACCAGTTCCAACTGTCGCAGGAGAGAGAGTGGAGAGCACCAGTTCAAACTGTCACAGGAGAGAGAGTGGAGAGCACCAGTTCCCACTGTCGCAGGACAGAGCGTGGAGAGCACCAGTTCCCACTGTCGCAGGACAGAGAGTGGAGAGCACCAGTTCCAACTGTCGCAGGAGAGAGATTGGAGAGCACCAGTTCCAACTGTCACAGGATAGAGATTGAAGAGCACCAGTTCCCACTGTCACAGGACAGAGAGAGAGAGCACCAGTTCCCACTGTCACAGGAGAGAGAGTGGAGAGCACCAGTTCCCACTGTCACAGGAGAGAGAGTGGAGAGCACCAGTTCCCACTGTCACAGGAGAGAGAGTGGAGAGCACCAGTTCCCACTGTCACAGGACAGAGAGTGGAGAGCACCAGTTCCCACTATCACATGACGGGAGAGTGGAGAGCACCAGTTCAAACTGTCACAGGACGGGAGAGTGGAGAGCACCAGTTCCCACTGTCACAGGACGGGAGAGTGGAGAGCACCAGTTCCCACTGTCACAGGACGGGAGAGTGGAGAGCACCAGTTCAAACTGTCACAGGACGGGAGAGTGGAGAGCACCAGTTCAAACTGTCACAGGAGAGAGAGTGGAGAGCACCAGTTCCAACTGTCGCAGGAGAGAGATTGGAGAGCACCAGTTCCCACTGTCACAGGACAGAGAGTGGAGAGCACCAGTTCCCACTATCACATGACGGGAGAGTGGAAAGCACCAGTTCAAACTGTCACAGGACGGGAGAGTGGAGAGCACCAGTTCAAGCTGTCACAGGACGGGAGAGTGGAGAGCACCAGTTCCCACTGTCACAGGAGAGAGAGTGGAGAGCACCAGTTCCCACTGTCACAGGAGAGAGAGTGGAGAGCACCAGTTCCCACTGTCACAGGAGAGAGAGTGGAGAGCACCAGTTCCCACTGTCACAGGAGAGAGAGTGGAGAGCACCAGTTCCCACTGTCACAGGAGAGAGAGTGGAGAGCACCAGTTCCCACTGTCACAGGAGAGAGAGTGGAGAGCACCAGTTCCCACTGTCACAGGAGAGAGAGTGGAGAGCACCAGTTCCCACTGTCACAGGAGAGAGAGTGGAGAGCACCAGTTCTCACTGTCACAGGAGAGAGAGTGGAGAGCACCAGTTCCAACTGTCGCAGGAGAGAGAGTGGAGAGCACCAGTTCAAACTGTCACAGGAGAGAGAGTGGAGAGCACCAGTTCAAACTGTCACAGGAGAGAGAGTGGAGAGCACCAGTTCCCACTGTCACAGGACAGAGCGTGGAGAGCACCAGTTCCCACTGTCACAGGACAGAGAGTGGAGAGCACCAGTTCCAACTGTCGCAGGATAGAGATTGAAGAGCACCAGTTCCCACTGTCACAGGACAGAGAGAGAGAGCACCAGTTCCCACTGTCGCAGGACGGGAGAGTGGAGGGCACTAGTTCCCACTGTCACAGGACAGAGAGTGGAGAGCACCAGTTCCCACTATCACATGACGGGAGAGTGGAGAGCACCAGTTCAAACTGTCACAGGACGGGAGAGTGGAGAGCACCAGTTCAAGCTGTCACAGGACGGGAGAGTGGAGAGCACCAGTTCCCACTGTCACAGGAGAGAGAGTGGAGAGCACCAGTTCCCACTGTCACAGGAGAGAGAGTGGAGAGCACCAGTTCCCACTGTCACAGGAGAGAGAGTGGAGAGCACCAGTTCCCACTGTCACAGGAGAGAGAGTGGAGAGCAGCAGTTCAAACTGTCACAGGAGAGAGAGTGGAGAGCACCAGTTCCCACTGTCACAGGAGAGAGAGTGGAGAGCACCAGTTCCCACTGTCACAGGAGAGAGAGTGGAGAGCACCAGTTCCCACTGTCACAGGAGAGAGAGTGGAGAGCACCAGTTCCCACTGTCACAGGAGAGAGAGTGGAGAGCACCAGTTCCCACTGTCACAGGAGAGAGAGTGGAGAGCACCAGTTCCCACTGTCACAGGAGAGAGAGTGGAGAGCACCAGTTCCCACTGTCACAGGAGAGAGAGTGGAGAGCACCAGTTCCCACTGTCACAGGAGAGAGAGTGGAGAGCACCAGTTCTCACTGTCACAGGAGAGAGAGTGGAGAGTACCAGTTCCAACTGTCGCAGGAGAGAGAGTGGAGAGCACCAGTTCAAACTGTCGCAGGAGAGAGAGTGGAGAGCACCAGTTCCCACTGTCACAGGAGAGAGAGTGGAGAGCACCAGTTCCCACTGTCACAGGACGGGAGAGTGGAGAGCACCAGTTCCCACTGTCACAGGAGAGAGAGTGGAGAGCACCAGTTCCCACTGTCACAGGAGAGAGAGTGGAGAGCACCAGTTCAAGCTGTCACAGGACGGGAGAGTGGAGAGCACCAGTTCCCACTGTCACAGGAGAGAGAGTGGAGAGCACCAGTTCCCACTGTCACAGGAGAGAGAGTGGAGAGCACCAGTTCCCACTGTCACAGGACAGAGAGTGGAGAGCACCAGTTCCCACTGTCACAGGAGAGAGAGTGGAGAGCACCAGTTCCCACTGTCACAGGAGAAAGAGTGGAGAGCACCAGTTCCCACTGTCACAGGAGAGAGAGTGGAGAGCACCAGTTCCCAATGTCACAGGAGAGAGAGTGGAGAGCACCAGTTCCCACTGTCACAGGAGAGAGAGTGGAGAGCACCAGTTCAAACTGTCACAGGAGAGAGAGTGGAGAACACCAGTTCCCACTGTCACAGGAGAGAGTGGAGAGCACCAGTTCCAACTGTCGCAGGAGAGAGAGTGGAGAGCACCAGTTCCCACTGTCACAGGAGAGAGAGTGGAGAGCACCAGTTCCCACTGTCACAGGAGAGAGAGTGGAGAGCACCAGTTCCCACTGTCACAGGAGAGAGAGAGTGGAGAGCACCAGTTCAAACTGTCACAGGACGGGAGAGTGGAGAGCACCAGTTCCCACTATCACATGACGGGAGAGTGGAGAGCACCAGTTCAAACTGTCACAGGACGGGAGAGTGGAGAGCACCAGTTCCCACTGTCACAGGACGGGAGAGTGGAGAGCACCAGTTCCCACTGTCACAGGACGGGAGAGTGGAGAGCACCAGTTCAAACTGTCACAGGAGAGTGGAGAGCACCAGTTCCCACTGTCACAGGAGAGAGAGTGGAGAGCACCAGTTCCCACTGTCACAGGAGAGAGAGTGGAGAGCACCAGTTCCCACTGTCACAGGAGAGAGAGTGGAGAGCACCAGTTCCCACTGTCACAGGAGAGAGAGTGGAGAGCACCAGTTCCCACTGTCACAGGAGAGAGAGTGGAGAGCACCAGTTCCCACTGTCACAGGAGAGAGAGTGGAGAGCACCAGTTCCCACTGTCACAGGAGAGAGAGTGGAGAGCACCAGTTCCCACTGTCACAGGAGAGAGTGGAGAGCACCAGTTCCAACTGTCGCAGGATAGAGATTGAAGAGCACCAGTTCCCACTGTCACAGGACAGAGAGAGAGAGCACCAGTTCCCACCGTCGCAGGACGGGAGAGTGGAGAGCACTAGTTCCCACCGTCACAGGACAGAGAGTGGAGAGCACCAGTTCAAACTGTCGCAGGAGAGAGAGTGGAGAACACCAGTTCCCACTGTCACAGGACAGAGAGTGGAGAGCACCAGTTCCAACTGTCGCAGGAGAGAGATTGGAGAGCACCAGTTCCCACTGTCACAGGACAGAGAGTGGAGAGCACCAGTTCCCACTATCACATGACGGGAGAGTGGAGAGCACCAGTTCAAACTGTCACAGGAGAGAGAGTGGAGAGCACCAGTTCCCACTGTCACAGGAGACAGAGTGGAGAGCACCAGTTCCCACTGTCACAGGAGAGAGAGTGGAGAGCACCAGTTCCCACTGTCACAGGAGAGAGAGTGGAGAGCACCAGTTCCCACTGTCACAGGAGAGAGAGTGGAGAGCACCAGTTCCCACTGTCACAGGAGAGAGAGTGGAGAGCACCAGTTCCCACTGTCACAGGAGAGAGAGAGTGGAGAGCACCAGTTCTCACTGTCACAGGAGAGAGAGTGGAGAGCACCAGTTCCAACTGTCGCAGGAGAGAGAGTGGAGAGCACCAGTTCCCACTGTCACAGGAGAGAGTGGAGAGCACCAGTTCCAACTGTCGCAGGAGAGAGATTGGAGAGCACCAGTTCCCACTGTCACAGGACAGAGAGTGGAGAGCACCAGTTCCCACTATCACATGACGGGAGACTGGAGAGCACCAGTTCAAACTGTCACAGGACGGGAGAGTGGAGAGCACCAGTTCCCACTATCACATGACGGGAGAGTGGAGAGCACCAGTTCAAACTGTCACAGGACGGAAGAGTGGAGAGCACCAGTTCCCACTGTCACAGGACGGGAGAGTGGAGAGCACCAGTTCCCACTGTCACAGGACGGGAGAGTGGAGAGCACCAGTTCAAACTGTCACAGGACAGGAGAGTGGAGAGCACCAGTTCCCACTGTCACAGGAGAGAGAGTGGAGAGCACCAGTTCCCACTGTCACAGGAGAGAGAGTGGAGAGCACCAGTTCCCACTGTCACAGGAGAGAGAGTGGAGAGCACCAGTTCCCACTGTCACAGGAGAGAGAGTGGAGAGCACCAGTTCCCACTGTCACAGGAGAGAGAGTGGAGAGCACCAGTTCCCACTGTCACAGGAGAGAGAGTGGAGAGCACCAGTTCCCACTGTCACAGGAGAGAGAGTGGAGAGCACCAGTTCCCACTGTCACAGGAGAGAGAGTGGAGAGCACCAGTTCCCACTGTCACAGGAGAGAGAGTGGAGAGCACCAGTTCCCACTGTCACAGGAGAGAGAGTGGAGAGCATCAGTTCCCACTGTCACAGGAGAGAGAGTGGAGAGCACCAGTTCCCACTGTCACAGGAGAGAGAGTGGAGAGCACCAGTTCCCACTGTCACAGGAGAGAGAGTGGAGAGCACCAGTTCCCACTGTCACAGGAGAGAGAGTGGAGAGCACCAGTTCCCACTGTCACAGGAGAGAGAGTGGAGAGCACCAGTTCCCACTGTCACAGGAGAGAGAGTGGAGAGCACCAGTTCCCACTGTCACAGGACAGAGAGTGGAGAGCACCAGTTCCCACTGTCACAGGAGAGAGAGTGGAGAGCACCAGTTCCCACTGTCACAGGACAGAGAGTGGAGAGCACCAGTTCAAACTGTCACAGGACGGGAGAGTGGAGAGCACCAGTTCCCACTGTCACAGGACGGGAGAGTGGAGAGCACCAGTTCCCACTGTCACAGGAGAGCGAGTGGAGAGCACCAGTTCCCACTGTCACAGGAGAGAGAGTGGAGAGCACCAGTTCCCACTGTCACAGGAGAGAGAGTGGAGAGCACCAGTTCCCACTGTCACAGGAGAGAGAGTGGAGAGCACCAGTTCCCACTGTCACAGGAGAGAGAGTGGAGAGCACCAGTTCCCACTGTCACAGGAGAGAGAGTGGAGAGCACCAGTTCCCACTGTCACAGGAGAGAGAGTGGAGAGCACCAGTTCCCACTGTCACAGGAGAGAGAGTGGAGAGCACCAGTTCCCACTGTCACAGGAGAGAGAGTGGAGAGCACCAGTTCCCACTGTCACAGGAGAGAGAGTAGAGAGCACCAGTTCCCACTGTCACAGGAGAGAGAGTGGAGAGCACCAGTTCCCACTGTCACAGGAGAGAGTGGAGAGCACCAGTTCCCACTGTCACAGGAGACAGAGTGGAGAGCACCAGTTCCCACTGTCACAGGAGAGAGAGTGGAGAGCACCAGTTCCCACTGTCACAGGAGAGAGTGGAGAGCACCAGTTCCAACTGTCGCAGGAGAGAGATTGGAGAGCACCAGTTCCCACTGTCACAGGACAGAGAGTGGAGAGCACCAGTTCCCACTATCACATGACGGGAGACTGCAGAGCACCAGTTCAAACTGTCACAGGACGGGAGAGTGGAGAGCACCAGTTCCCACTGTCACAGGACGGGAGAGTGGAGAGCACCAGTTCCCACTGTCACAGGACGGGAGAGTGGAGAGCACCAGTTCAAACTGTCGCAGGAGAGAGAGTGGAGAGCACCAGTTCCCACTGTCACAGGAGAGAGTGGAGAGCACCAGTTCCAACTGTCGCAGGAGAGAGATTGGAGAGCACCAGTTCCCACTGTCACAGGACAGAGAGTGGAGAGCACCAGTTCCCACTATCACATGACGGGAGACTGGAGAGCACCAGTTCAAGCTGTCACAGGACGGGAGAGTGGAGAGCACCAGTTCCCACTATCACATGACGGGAGAGTGGAGAGCACCAGTTCAAACTGTCACAGGACGGAAGAGTGGAGAGCACCAGTTCCCACTGTCACAGGACGGGAGAGTGGAGAGCACCAGTTCCCACTGTCACAGGACAGGAGAGTGGAGAGCACCAGTTCCCACTGTCACAGGAGAGAGAGTGGAGAGCACCAGTTCCCACTGTCACAGGAGAGAGAGTGGAGAGCACCAGTTCCCACTGTCACAGGAGAGAGAGTGGAGAGCACCAGTTCCCACTGTCACAGGAGAGAGAGTGGAGAGCACCAGTTCCCACTGTCACAGGAGAGAGAGTGGAGAGCACCAGTTCCCACTGTCACAGGAGAGAGAGTGGAGAGCACCAGTTCCCACTGTCACAGGAGAGAGAGTGGAGAGCACCAGTTCCCACTGTCACAGGAGAGAGAGTGGAGAGCACCAGTTCCCACTGTCACAGGAGAGAGAGTGGAGAGCACCAGTTCCCACTGTCACAGGAGAGAGAGTGGAGAGCACCAGTTCCCACTGTCACAGGAGAGAGAGTGGAGAGCACCAGTTCCCACTGTCACAGGAGAGAGAGTGGAGAGCACCAGTTCCCACTGTCACAGGAGAGAGAGTGGAGAGCACCAGTTCCCACTGTCACAGGAGAGAGAGTGGAGAGCACCAGTTCCCACTGTCACAGGAGAGAGAGTAGAGAGCACCAGTTCCCACTGTCACAGGAGAGAGAGTAGAGAGCACCAGTTCCCACTGTCACAGGAGAGAGAGTGGAGAGCACCAGTGCCCACTGTCACAGGAGAGAGTGGAGAGCACCAGTTCCCACTGTCACAGGAGACAGAGTGGAGAGCCCCAGTTCCCACTGTCACAGGAGAGAGAGTGGAGAGCACCAGTTCCCACTGTCACAGGAGAGAGTGGAGAGCACCAGTTCCAACTGTCGCAGGAGAGAGATTGGAGAGCACCAGTTCCCACTGTCACAGGACAGAGAGTGGAGAGCACCAGTTCCCACTATCACATGACGGGAGAGTGGAGAGCACCAGTTCAAACTGTCACAGGACGGGAGAGTGGAGAGCACCAGTTCCCACTGTCACAGGACGGGAGAGTGGAGAGCACCAGTTCCCACTGTCACAGGACGGGAGAGTGGAGAGCACCAGTTCAAACTGTCACAGGACGGGAGAGTGGAGAGCACCAGTTCAAGCTGTCACAGGACGGGAGAGTGGAGAGCAACAGTTCCCACTGTCACAGGAGAGAGAGTGGAGAGCACCAGTTCCCACTGTCACAGGAGAGAGAGTGGAGAGCACCAGTTCCCACTGTCACAGGAGAGAGAGTGGAGAGCACCAGTTCCCACTGTCACAGGAGAGAGAGTGGAGAGCACCAGTTCCCACTGTCACAGGAGAGAGAGTGGAGAGCACCAGTTCCCACTGTCACAGGAGAGAGAGTGGAGAGCACCAGTTCCCACTGTCACAGGAGAGAGAGTGGAGAGCACCAGTTCCCACTGTCACAGGAGAGAGAGTGGAGAGCACCAGTTCCCACTGTCACAGGAGAGAGAGTGGAGAGCACCAGTTCCCACTGTCACAGGAGAGAGAGTGGAGAGCACCAGTTCCCACTGTCACAGGAGAGAGAGTGGAGAGCACCAGTTCCCACTGTCACAGGAGAGAGAGTGGAGAGCACCAGTTCCCACTGTCACAGGAGAGAGAGTGGAGAGCACCAGTTCTCACTGTCACAGGAGAGAGAGTGGAGAGCACCAGTTCCAACTGTCGCAGGAGAGAGAGTGGAGAGCACCAGTTCAAACTGTCGCAGGAGAGAGAGTGGAGAGCACCAGTTCCCACTGTCACAGGAGAGAGAGTGGAGAGCACCAGTTCCCACTGTCACAGGACGGGAGAGTGGAGAGCACCAGTTCCCACTGTCACAGGAGAGAGAGTGGAGAGCACCAGTTCCCACTGTCACAGGAGAGAGAGTGGAGAGCACCAGTTCAAGCTGTCACAGGACGGGAGAGTGGAGAGCACCAGTTCCCACTGTCACAGGAGAGAGAGTGGAGAGCACCAGTTCCCACTGTCACAGGAGAGAGAGTGGAGAGCACCAGTTCCCACTGTCACAGGAGAGAGAGTGGAGAGCACCAGTTCCCACTGTCACAGGAGAGAGAGTGGAGAGCACCAGTTCCCACTGTCACAGGAGAAAGAGTGGAGAGCACCAGTTCCCACTGTCACAGGAGAGAGAGTGGAGAGCACCAGTTCCCAATGTCACAGGAGAGAGAGTGGAGAGCACCAGTTCCCACTGTCACAGGAGAGAGAGTGGAGAGCACCAGTTCAAACTGTCACAGGAGAGAGAGTGGAGAACACCAGTTCCCACTGTCACAGGAGAGAGTGGAGAGCACCAGTTCCAACTGTCGCAGGAGAGAGAGTGGAGAGCACCAGTTCCCACTGTCACAGGAGAGAGAGTGGAGAGCACCAGTTCCCACTGTCACAGGAGAGAGAGTGGAGAGCACCAGTTCCCACTGTCACAGGAGAGAGAGAGTGGAGAGCACCAGTTCAAACTGTCACAGGACGGGAGAGTGGAGAGCACCAGTTCCCACTATCACATGACGGGAGAGTGGAGAGCACCAGTTCAAACTGTCACAGGACGGGAGAGTGGAGAGCACCAGTTCCCACTGTCACAGGACGGGAGAGTGGAGAGCACCAGTTCCCACTGTCACAGGACGGGAGAGTGGAGAGCACCAGTTCAAACTGTCACAGGAGAGTGGAGAGCACCAGTTCCCACTGTCACAGGAGAGAGAGTGGAGAGCACCAGTTCCCACTGTCACAGGAGAGAGAGTGGAGAGCACCAGTTCCCACTGTCACAGGAGAGAGAGTGGAGAGCACCAGTTCCCACTGTCACAGGAGAGAGAGTGGAGAGCACCAGTTCCCACTGTCACAGGAGAGAGAGTGGAGAGCACCAGTTCCCACTGTCACAGGAGAGAGAGTGGAGAGCACCAGTTCCCACTGTCACAGGAGAGAGAGTGGAGAGCACCAGTTCCCACTGTCACAGGAGAGAGTGGAGAGCACCAGTTCCAACTGTCGCAGGATAGAGATTGAAGAGCACCAGTTCCCACTGTCACAGGACAGAGAGAGAGAGCACCAGTTCCCACCGTCGCAGGACGGGAGAGTGGAGAGCACTAGTTCCCACCGTCACAGGACAGAGAGTGGAGAGCACCAGTTCAAACTGTCGCAGGAGAGAGAGTGGAGAACACCAGTTCCCACTGTCACAGGACAGAGAGTGGAGAGCACCAGTTCCAACTGTCGCAGGAGAGAGATTGGAGAGCACCAGTTCCCACTGTCACAGGACAGAGAGTGGAGAGCACCAGTTCCCACTATCACATGACGGGAGAGTGGAGAGCACCAGTTCAAACTGTCACAGGAGAGAGAGTGGAGAGCACCAGTTCCCACTGTCACAGGAGACAGAGTGGAGAGCACCAGTTCCCACTGTCACAGGAGAGAGAGTGGAGAGCACCAGTTCCCACTGTCACAGGAGAGAGAGTGGAGAGCACCAGTTCCCACTGTCACAGGAGAGAGAGTGGAGAGCACCAGTTCCCACTGTCACAGGAGAGAGAGTGGAGAGCACCAGTTCCCACTGTCACAGGAGAGAGAGTGGAGAGCACCAGTTCCCACTGTCACAGGAGAGAGAGTGGAGAGCACCAGTTCCCACTGTCACAGGAGAGAGAGAGTGGAGAGCACCAGTTCTCACTGTCACAGGAGAGAGAGTGGAGAGCACCAGTTCCAACTGTCGCAGGAGAGAGAGTGGAGAGCACCAGTTCCCACTGTCACAGGAGAGAGTGGAGAGCACCAGTTCCAACTGTCGCAGGAGAGAGATTGGAGAGCACCAGTTCCCACTGTCACAGGACAGAGAGTGGAGAGCACCAGTTCCCACTATCACATGACGGGAGACTGGAGAGCACCAGTTCAAACTGTCACAGGACGGGAGAGTGGAGAGCACCAGTTCCCACTATCACATGACGGGAGAGTGGAGAGCACCAGTTCAAACTGTCACAGGACGGAAGAGTGGAGAGCACCAGTTCCCACTGTCACAGGACGGGAGAGTGGAGAGCACCAGTTCCCACTGTCACAGGACGGGAGAGTGGAGAGCACCAGTTCCCACTGTCACAGGACGGGAGAGTGGAGAGCACCAGTTCCCACTGTCACAGGACGGGAGAGTGGAGAGCACCAGTTCAAACTGTCACAGGACGGGAGAGTGGAGAGCACCAGTTCAAGCTGTCACAGGACGGGAGAGTGGAGAGCAACAGTTCCCACTGTCACAGGAGAGAGAGTGGAGAGCACCAGTTCCCACTGTCACAGGAGAGAGAGTGGAGAGCACCAGTTCCCACTGTCACAGGAGAGAGAGTGGAGAGCACCAGTTCCCACTGTCACAGGAGAGAGAGTGGAGAGCACCAGTTCCCACTGTCACAGGAGAGAGAGTGGAGAGCACCAGTTCCCACTGTCACAGGAGAGAGAGTGGAGAGCACCAGTTCCCACTGTCACAGGAGAGAGAGTGGAGAGCACCAGTTCCCACTGTCACAGGAGAGAGAGTGGAGAGCACCAGTTCCCACTGTCACAGGAGAGAGAGTGGAGAGCACCAGTTCCCACTGTCACAGGAGAGAGAGTGGAGAGCACCAGTTCCCACTGTCACAGGAGAGAGAGTGGAGAGCACCAGTTCCCACTGTCACAGGAGAGAGAGTGGAGAGCACCAGTTCCCACTGTCACAGGAGAGAGAGTGGAGAGCACCAGTTCCCACTGTCACAGGAGAGAGAGTGGAGAGCACCAGTTCCCACTGTCACAGGAGAGAGAGTGGAGAGCACCAGTTCTCACTGTCACAGGAGAGAGAGTGGAGAGCACCAGTTCCAACTGTCGCAGGAGAGAGAGTGGAGAGCACCAGTTCAAACTGTCGCAGGAGAGAGAGTGGAGAGCACCAGTTCCCACTGTCACAGGAGAGAGAGTGGAGAGCACCAGTTCCCACTGTCACAGGAGAGAGAGTGGAGAGCACCAGTTCCCACTGTCACAGGAGAGAGAGTGGAGAGCACCAGTTCCCACTGTCACAGGAGAGAGAGTGGAGAGCACCAGTTCCCACTGTCACAGGAGAGAGAGTGGAGAGCACCAGTTCCCACTGTCACAGGAGAGAGAGTGGAGAGCACCAGTTCCCACTGTCACAGGAGAGAGAGTGGAGAGCACCAGTTCCCACTGTCACAGGAGAGAGAGTGGAGAGCACCAGTTCCCACTGTCACAGGAGAGAGAGTGGAGAGCACCAGTTCCCACTGTCACAGGAGAGAGAGTAGAGAGCACCAGTTCCCACTGTCACAGGAGAGAGAGTGGAGAGCACCAGTTCCCACTGTCACAGGAGAGAGTGGAGAGCACCAGTTCCCACTGTCACAGGAGACAGAGTGGAGAGCACCAGTTCCCACTGTCACAGGAGAGAGAGTGGAGAGCACCAGTTCCCACTGTCACAGGAGAGAGTGGAGAGCACCAGTTCCAACTGTCGCAGGAGAGAGATTGGAGAGCACCAGTTCCCACTGTCACAGGACGGGAGAGTGGAGAGCACCAGTTCCCACTGTCACAGGAGAGAGAGTGGAGAGCACCAGTTCCCACTGTCACAGGAGAGAGAGTGGAGAGCACCAGTTCCCACTGTCACAGGAGAGAGAGTGGAGAGCACCAGTTCCCACTGTCACAGGAGAGAGAGTGGAGAGCACCAGTTCCCACTGTCACAGGAGAGAGAGTGGAGAGCACCAGTTCCCACTGTCACAGGAGAGAGAGTGGAGAGCACCAGTTCCCACTGTCACAGGAGAGAGAGTGGAGAGCACCAGTTCCCACTGTCACAGGAGAGAGAGTGGAGAGCACCAGTTCCCACTGTCACAGGAGAGAGAGTGGAGAGCACCAGTTCCCACTGTCACAGGAGAGAGAGTAGAGAGCACCAGTTCCCACTGTCACAGGAGAGAGAGTGGAGAGCACCAGTTCCCACTGTCACAGGAGAGAGTGGAGAGCACCAGTTCCCACTGTCACAGGAGACAGAGTGGAGAGCACCAGTTCCCACTGTCACAGGAGAGAGAGTGGAGAGCACCAGTTCCCACTGTCACAGGAGAGAGTGGAGAGCACCAGTTCCAACTGTCGCAGGAGAGAGATTGGAGAGCACCAGTTCCCACTGTCACAGGACAGAGAGTGGAGAGCACCAGTTCCCACTATCACATGACGGGAGACTGCAGAGCACCAGTTCAAACTGTCACAGGACGGGAGAGTGGAGAGCACCAGTTCCCACTGTCACAGGACGGGAGAGTGGAGAGCACCAGTTCCCACTGTCACAGGACGGGAGAGTGGAGAGCACCAGTTCAAACTGTCGCAGGAGAGAGAGTGGAGAGCACCAGTTCCCACTGTCACAGGAGAGAGTGGAGAGCACCAGTTCCAACTGTCGCAGGAGAGAGATTGGAGAGCACCAGTTCCCACTGTCACAGGACAGAGAGTGGAGAGCACCAGTTCCCACTATCACATGACGGGAGACTGGAGAGCACCAGTTCAAGCTGTCACAGGACGGGAGAGTGGAGAGCACCAGTTCCCACTATCACATGACGGGAGAGTGGAGAGCACCAGTTCAAACTGTCACAGGACGGAAGAGTGGAGAGCACCAGTTCCCACTGTCACAGGACGGGAGAGTGGAGAGCACCAGTTCCCACTGTCACAGGACGGGAGAGTGGAGAGCACCAGTTCAAACTGTCACAGGACAGGAGAGTGGAGAGCACCAGTTCCCACTGTCACAGGAGAGAGAGTGGAGAGCACCAGTTCCCACTGTCACAGGAGAGAGAGTGGAGAGCACCAGTTCCCACTGTCACAGGAGAGAGAGTGGAGAGCACCAGTTCCCACTGTCACAGGAGAGAGAGTGGAGAGCACCAGTTCCCACTGTCACAGGAGAGAGAGTGGAGAGCACCAGTTCCCACTGTCACAGGAGAGAGAGTGGAGAGCACCAGTTCCCACTGTCACAGGAGAGAGAGTGGAGAGCACCAGTTCCCACTGTCACAGGAGAGAGAGTGGAGAGCACCAGTTCCCACTGTCACAGGAGAGAGAGTGGAGAGCACCAGTTCCCACTGTCACAGGAGAGAGAGTGGAGAGCACCAGTTCCCACTGTCACAGGAGAGAGAGTGGAGAGCACCAGTTCCCACTGTCACAGGAGAGAGAGTGGAGAGCACCAGTTCCCACTGTCACAGGAGAGAGAGTGGAGAGCACCAGTTCCCACTGTCACAGGAGAGAGAGTGGAGAGCACCAGTTCCCACTGTCACAGGAGAGAGAGTGGAGAGCACCAGTTCCCACTGTCACAGGAGAGAGAGTAGAGAGCACCAGTTCCCACTGTCACAGGAGAGAGAGTAGAGAGCACCAGTTCCCACTGTCACAGGAGAGAGAGTGGAGAGCACCAGTGCCCACTGTCACAGGAGAGAGTGGAGAGCACCAGTTCCCACTGTCACAGGAGACAGAGTGGAGAGCCCCAGTTCCCACTGTCACAGGAGAGAGAGTGGAGAGCACCAGTTCCCACTGTCACAGGAGAGAGTGGAGAGCACCAGTTCCAACTGTCGCAGGAGAGAGATTGGAGAGCACCAGTTCCCACTGTCACAGGACAGAGAGTGGAGAGCACCAGTTCCCACTATCACATGACGGGAGAGTGGAGAGCACCAGTTCAAACTGTCACAGGACGGGAGAGTGGAGAGCACCAGTTCCCACTGTCACAGGACGGGAGAGTGGAGAGCACCAGTTCCCACTGTCACAGGACGGGAGAGTGGAGAGCACCAGTTCAAACTGTCACAGGAGGAGGCGGGAGCTCGGAGCAGCGCGAGTCCGGGGTCGGCGAGAGGCCTATAAAGGCCAGCGGGAGTCGAGCAGTCAGTCGAGGAGGCGGGAGCTCGGAGCAGCGCGAGTCCGGGGTCGGCGAGAGGCCTATAAAGGCCAGCGGGAGTCGAGCAGTCAGTCGAGGAGGCGGGAGCTCGGAGCAGCGCGAGTCCGGGGTCGGTGAGAGGCCTATAAAGGCCAGCGGGAGCTCGGAGCAGTCAGTCGAGGAGGCGGGAGCTCGGAGCAGCGCGAGTCCGGGGTCGGCGAGAGGCCTATAAAGGCCAGCGGGAGTCGAGCAGTCAGTCGAGGAGGCGGGAGCTCGGAGCAGCGCGAGTCCGGGGTCGGTGAGAGGCCTATAAAGGCCAGCGGGAGCTCGGAGCAGTCAGTCGAGGAGGCGGGAGCTCGGAGCAGCGCGAGTCCGGGGTCGGCGAGAGGCGTACCGGTGCAGCTACAGGGAGAAGGCAAAAAAACAAAGGTGACGTCACAGCCTAGGGGGTAAGTGATTGGCTGGTGATTGGTGAGTAGTTTTTCTTTTTCTTCTTATATTGGTCAGTAACTTTTAACATTGTTATTACCAGTTTAAGTGTATCTAAGGGTTAAGTCATGGCAGGAGAGCTCGGTCGGGTGTTATGCTCCTCCTGTACCATGTGGGAACTCAGGGACACTTCCAGTGTCCCTGACGACTATGTGTGCGGGAAGTGTATCCGCCTCCAGCTCCTGACGGTCCGCGTTACGGAATTGGAGCTGAAGGTGGATTCACTCTGGAGCATCCACGATGCTGAGAATGACGTGAGTATCACGTGTAGTGAGTTGGTCTTACCGCAGGGAAAGGGTCCACAGCCAGATAGGGAATGGAAGACCAACAGGAAGAGTAGAGCAAGGAAGGTAGTGCAGGGGTCCCCTGCGGTCATCCCCCTGCAAAACAGATACACCGCTTTGGGTACTGTTGAGGGGAATGACTCATCAGGGGAGGGCAGCAGCAGCCAAGTTCATGGCACCGTGGCTGGCTCTGCTGCACAGGAGGGCAAGAAAAAGAGTGGGAGAGCGATAGTGATCGGGGATTCAATTGTGAGGGGAATAGATAGGCGTTTCTGCGGCCGCAACCGAGACTCCAGGATGGTATGTTGCCTCCCTGGTGCAAGGGTCAAGGATGTCTCGGAGCGGGTGCAGGACATTCTGAAATGGGAGGGAGAACAGCCAGTTGTCGTGGTGCACATTGGTACCAACGACATAGGCAAAAAAAGGGATGAGGTCCTACGAAACGAATTTAAGGAGCTAGGAGCTAAATTAAAAAGTAGGACCTCAAAAGTAGTAATCTCGGGATTGCTACCAGTGCCACGTGATAGTCAGAGTAGGAATCGCAGGATAGCGCAGATGAATACGTGGCTTGAGCAGTGGTGCAGCAGGGAGGGATTCAAATTCCTGGGGCATTGGGACCGGTTCTGGGGGAGGTGGGACCAGTACAAACCGGACGGTCTGCACCTGGGCAGGACTGGAACCAATGTCCTAGGGGGAGTGTTTGCTAGTGCTGTTGGGGAGGATTTAAACTAATATGGCAGGGGGATGGGAACCAATGCAGGGAGACAGAGGGAAACAAAAAGGAGCCAAAAGCAAAAGACAGAAAGGAGATGAGGAAAAGTGTAGGGCAGAGAAACCCAAGGCAAAGAACAAAAAGGGCCACTGTACAGCAAAATTCTAAAAGGACAAAGGGTGTTAATAAAACAAGCCTGAAGGCTTTGTGTCTTAATGCAAGGAGTATCCGCAATAAGGTGGATGAATTAATTGTGCAAATAGATGTTAACAAATATGATGTGATTGGGATTACGGAGACGTGGCTCCAGGATGATCAGGGCTGGGAACTCAACATTCAGGGGTATTCAACATTCAGGAAGGATAGAATAAAAGGAAAAGGAGGTGGGGTAGCATTGCTGGTTAAAGAGGAGATTAATGCAATAGTTAGGAAAGACATTAGCTTGGATGATGTGGAATCTATATGGGTAGAGCTGCAGAACACCAAAGGGCAAAAAACGTTAGTAGGAGTTGTGTACAGACCTCCAAACAGTAGTAGGGATGTTGGGGAGGGCATCAAACAGGAAATTAGGGGTGCATGCAATAAAGGTGTAGCAGTTATAATGGGTGACTTTAATATGCACATAGATTGGGCTAGCCAAACTGGAAGCAATACGGTGGAGGAGGATTTCCTGGAGTGCATAAGGGATGGTTTTCTAGACCAATATGTTGAGGAACCAACTAGGGGGGAGGCCATCTTAGACTGGGTGTTGTGTAATGAGAGAGGATTAATTAGCAATCTCATTGTGCGAGGCCCCTTGGGGAAGAGTGACCATAATATGGTGGAATTCTGCATTAGGATGGAGAATGAAACAGTAATTTCAGAGACCATGGTCCAGAACTTAAAGAAGGGTAACTTTGAAGGTATGAGGCGTGAATTGGCTAGGATAGATTGGCGAATGATACTTAGGGGGTTGACTGTGGATGGGCAATGGCAGACATTTAGAGACCGCATGGATGAAGTACAACAATTGTACATTCCTGTCTGGCGTAAAAATAAAAAGGGGAAGGTGGCTCAACCGTGGCTATCTAGGGAAATCAGGGATAGTATTAAAGCCAAGGAAGTGGCATACAAATTGGCCAGAAATAGCAGCGAACCTGGGGACTGGGAGAAATTTAGAACTCAGCAGAGGAGGACAAAGGGTTTGATTAGGACAGGGAAAATGGAGTACGAGAAGAAGCTTGCAGGGAACATTAAGGCGGATTGCAAAAGTTTCTATAGGTATGTAAAGAGAAAAAGGTTGGTGAAGACAAACGTAGGTCCCCTGCAGTCAGAATCAGGGGAAGTCATAACGGGGAACAAAGAAATGGCGGATCAATTGAACAAGTACTTTGGTTCGGTATTCACTAAGGAGGATACAAACAACCTTCCGGATATAAAAGGGGTCAGAGGGTCTAGTAAGGAAGAGGAACTGAGGGAAATCTTTATTAGTCGGGAAATTGTGTTGGGGAAATTGATGGGATTGAAGGCCGATAAATCCCCAGGGCCTGATGGCCTGCATCCTAGAGTACTTAAGGAGGTGGCCTTGGAAATAGCGGATGCATTGACAGTCATTTTCCAACATTCCATTGACTCTGGATCAGTTCCTATGGAGTGGAGGGTAGCCAATGTAACCCCACTTTTTAAAAAAGGAGGGAGAGAGAAAACAGGGAATTATAGACCGGTCAGCCTGACCTCAGTAGTGGGTAAAATGATGGAATCAATTATTAAGGATGTCATAGCAGTGCATCTGGAAAATGGTGACATGATAGGTCGAAGTCAGCATGGATTTGTGAAAGGGAAATCATGCTTGACAAATCTTCTGGAATTTTTTGAGGATGTTTCCAGTAAAGTGGACAAAGGAGAACCAGTTGATGTGGTATATTTGGACTTTCAGAAGGCTTTCGACAAGGTCCCACACAAGAGATTAATGTGCAAAGTTAAAGCACATGGGATTGGGGGTAGTGTGCTGACGTGGATTGAGAACTGGTTGTCAGACAGGAAGCAAAGAGTAGGAGTAAACGGGTACTTTTCAGAATGGCAGGCAGTGACTAGTGGAGTGCCGCAAGGTTCTGTGCTGGGGCCCCAGCTGTTTACATTGTACATTAATGATTTAGACGAGGGGATTAAATGCAGTATCTCCAAATTTGCGGATGATACTAAGTTGGGTGGCAGTGTGAGCTGCGAGGAGGATGCTATTAGGCTGCAGAGTGACTTGGATAGGTTAGGTGAGTGGGCAAATGCATGGCAGATGAAGTATAATGTGGATAAATGTGAGGTTATCCACTTTGGTGGTAAAAACAGAGAGACAGACTATTATCTGAATGGTGACAGATTAGGAAAAGGGAAGGTGCAACGAGACCTGGGTGTCATGGTACATCAGTCATTGAAGGTTGGCATGCAGGTACAGCAGGCGGTTAAGAAAGCAAATGGCATGTTGGCCTTCATAGCGAGGGGATTTGAATACAGGGGCAGGGAGGTGTTGCTACAGTTGTACAGGGCCTTGGTGAGGCCACACCTGGAGTATTGTGTACAGTTTTGGTCTCCTAACTTGAGGAAGGACATTCTTGCTATTGAGGGAGTGCAGCGAAGGTTCACCAGACTGATTCCCGGGATGGCGGGACTGACCTATCAAGAAAGATTGGATCAATTGGGCTTGTATTCACTGGAGTTCAGAAGAATGAGAGGGGACCTCATAGAAACGTTTAAAATTCTGACGGGTTTAGACAGGTTAGATGCAGAAAGAATGTTCCCAATGTTGGGGAGGTCCAGAACCAGGGGTCACAGTCTGAGGATAAGGGGTAAGCCATTTAGGACCGAGATGAGGAGAAACTTCTTCACCCAGAGAGTGGTGAACCTGTGGAATTCTCTACCACAGAAAGTAGTTGAGGCCAATTCACTAAATATATTCAAAAGGGAGTTAGATGAAGTCCTTACTACTCGGGGGATCAAGGGTTATGGCGAGAAAGCAGGAAGGGGGTACTGAAGTTTCATGTTCAGCCATGAACTCATTGAATGGCGGTGCAGGCTAGAAGGGCTGAATGGCCTGCTCCTGCACCTATTTTCTATGTTTCTATGTTTCTATGTTTAGGACGGGAGAGTGGAGAGCACCAGTTCAAGCTGTCACAGGACGGGAGAGTGGAGAGCAACAGTTCCCACTGTCACAGGAGAGAGAGTGGAGAGCACCAGTTCCCACTGTCACAGGAGAGAGAGTGGAGAGCACCAGTTCCCACTGTCACAGGAGAGAGAGTGGAGAGCACCAGTTCCCACTGTCACAGGAGAGAGAGTGGAGAGCACCAGTTCCCACTGTCACAGGAGAGAGAGTGGAGAGCACCAGTTCCCACTGTCACAGGAGAGAGAGTGGAGAGCACCAGTTCCCACTGTCACAGGAGAGAGAGTGGAGAGCACCAGTTCCCACTGTCACAGGAGAGAGAGTGGAGAGCACCAGTTCCCACTGTCACAGGAGAGAGAGTGGAGAGCACCAGTTCCCACTGTCACAGGAGAGAGAGTGGAGAGCACCAGTTCCCACTGTCACAGGAGAGAGAGTGGAGAGCACCAGTTCCCACTGTCACAGGAGAGAGAGTGGAGAGCACCAGTTCCCACTGTCACAGGAGAGAGAGTGGAGAGCACCAGTTCCCACTGTCACAGGAGAGAGAGTGGAGAGCACCAGTTCCCACTGTCACAGGAGAGAGAGTGGAGAGCACCAGTTCTCACTGTCACAGGAGAGAGAGTGGAGAGCACCAGTTCCAACTGTCGCAGGAGAGAGAGTGGAGAGCACCAGTTCAAACTGTCGCAGGAGAGAGAGTGGAGAGCACCAGTTCCCACTGTCACAGGAGAGAGAGTGGAGAGCACCAGTTCCCACTGTCACAGGACGGGAGAGTGGAGAGCACCAGTTCCCACTGTCACAGGAGAGAGAGTGGAGAGCACCAGTTCCCACTGTCACAGGAGAGAGAGTGGAGAGCACCAGTTCAAGCTGTCACAGGACGGGAGAGTGGAGAGCACCAGTTCCCACTGTCACAGGAGAGAGAGTGGAGAGCACCAGTTCCCACTGTCACAGGAGAGAGAGTGGAGAGCACCAGTTCCCACTGTCACAGGAGAGAGAGTGGAGAGCACCAGTTCCCACTGTCACAGGAGAGAGAGTGGAGAGCACCAGTTCCCACTGTCACAGGAGAAAGAGTGGAGAGCACCAGTTCCCACTGTCACAGGAGAGAGAGTGGAGAGCACCAGTTCCCAATGTCACAGGAGAGAGAGTGGAGAGCACCAGTTCCCACTGTCACAGGAGAGAGAGTGGAGAGCACCAGTTCAAACTGTCACAGGAGAGAGAGTGGAGAACACCAGTTCCCACTGTCACAGGAGAGAGTGGAGAGCACCAGTTCCAACTGTCGCAGGAGAGAGAGTGGAGAGCACCAGTTCCCACTGTCACAGGAGAGAGAGTGGAGAGCACCAGTTCCCACTGTCACAGGAGAGAGAGTGGAGAGCACCAGTTCCCACTGTCACAGGAGAGAGAGAGTGGAGAGCACCAGTTCAAACTGTCACAGGACGGGAGAGTGGAGAGCACCAGTTCCCACTATCACATGACGGGAGAGTGGAGAGCACCAGTTCAAACTGTCACAGGACGGGAGAGTGGAGAGCACCAGTTCCCACTGTCACAGGACGGGAGAGTGGAGAGCACCAGTTCCCACTGTCACAGGACGGGAGAGTGGAGAGCACCAGTTCAAACTGTCACAGGAGAGTGGAGAGCACCAGTTCCCACTGTCACAGGAGAGAGAGTGGAGAGCACCAGTTCCCACTGTCACAGGAGAGAGAGTGGAGAGCACCAGTTCCCACTGTCACAGGAGAGAGAGTGGAGAGCACCAGTTCCCACTGTCACAGGAGAGAGAGTGGAGAGCACCAGTTCCCACTGTCACAGGAGAGAGAGTGGAGAGCACCAGTTCCCACTGTCACAGGAGAGAGAGTGGAGAGCACCAGTTCCCACTGTCACAGGAGAGAGAGTGGAGAGCACCAGTTCCCACTGTCACAGGAGAGAGTGGAGAGCACCAGTTCCAACTGTCGCAGGATAGAGATTGAAGAGCACCAGTTCCCACTGTCACAGGACAGAGAGAGAGAGCACCAGTTCCCACCGTCGCAGGACGGGAGAGTGGAGAGCACTAGTTCCCACCGTCACAGGACAGAGAGTGGAGAGCACCAGTTCAAACTGTCGCAGGAGAGAGAGTGGAGAACACCAGTTCCCACTGTCACAGGACAGAGAGTGGAGAGCACCAGTTCCAACTGTCGCAGGAGAGAGATTGGAGAGCACCAGTTCCCACTGTCACAGGACAGAGAGTGGAGAGCACCAGTTCCCACTATCACATGACGGGAGAGTGGAGAGCACCAGTTCAAACTGTCACAGGAGAGAGAGTGGAGAGCACCAGTTCCCACTGTCACAGGAGACAGAGTGGAGAGCACCAGTTCCCACTGTCACAGGAGAGAGAGTGGAGAGCACCAGTTCCCACTGTCACAGGAGAGAGAGTGGAGAGCACCAGTTCCCACTGTCACAGGAGAGAGAGTGGAGAGCACCAGTTCCCACTGTCACAGGAGAGAGAGTGGAGAGCACCAGTTCCCACTGTCACAGGAGAGAGAGTGGAGAGCACCAGTTCCCACTGTCACAGGAGAGAGAGTGGAGAGCACCAGTTCCCACTGTCACAGGAGAGAGAGAGTGGAGAGCACCAGTTCTCACTGTCACAGGAGAGAGAGTGGAGAGCACCAGTTCCAACTGTCGCAGGAGAGAGAGTGGAGAGCACCAGTTCCCACTGTCACAGGAGAGAGTGGAGAGCACCAGTTCCAACTGTCGCAGGAGAGAGATTGGAGAGCACCAGTTCCCACTGTCACAGGACAGAGAGTGGAGAGCACCAGTTCCCACTATCACATGACGGGAGACTGGAGAGCACCAGTTCAAACTGTCACAGGACGGGAGAGTGGAGAGCACCAGTTCCCACTATCACATGACGGGAGAGTGGAGAGCACCAGTTCAAACTGTCACAGGACGGAAGAGTGGAGAGCACCAGTTCCCACTGTCACAGGACGGGAGAGTGGAGAGCACCAGTTCCCACTGTCACAGGACGGGAGAGTGGAGAGCACCAGTTCCCACTGTCACAGGACGGGAGAGTGGAGAGCACCAGTTCCCACTGTCACAGGACGGGAGAGTGGAGAGCACCAGTTCAAACTGTCACAGGACGGGAGAGTGGAGAGCACCAGTTCAAGCTGTCACAGGACGGGAGAGTGGAGAGCAACAGTTCCCACTGTCACAGGAGAGAGAGTGGAGAGCACCAGTTCCCACTGTCACAGGAGAGAGAGTGGAGAGCACCAGTTCCCACTGTCACAGGAGAGAGAGTGGAGAGCACCAGTTCCCACTGTCACAGGAGAGAGAGTGGAGAGCACCAGTTCCCACTGTCACAGGAGAGAGAGTGGAGAGCACCAGTTCCCACTGTCACAGGAGAGAGAGTGGAGAGCACCAGTTCCCACTGTCACAGGAGAGAGAGTGGAGAGCACCAGTTCCCACTGTCACAGGAGAGAGAGTGGAGAGCACCAGTTCCCACTGTCACAGGAGAGAGAGTGGAGAGCACCAGTTCCCACTGTCACAGGAGAGAGAGTGGAGAGCACCAGTTCCCACTGTCACAGGAGAGAGAGTGGAGAGCACCAGTTCCCACTGTCACAGGAGAGAGAGTGGAGAGCACCAGTTCCCACTGTCACAGGAGAGAGAGTGGAGAGCACCAGTTCCCACTGTCACAGGAGAGAGAGTGGAGAGCACCAGTTCCCACTGTCACAGGAGAGAGAGTGGAGAGCACCAGTTCTCACTGTCACAGGAGAGAGAGTGGAGAGCACCAGTTCCAACTGTCGCAGGAGAGAGAGTGGAGAGCACCAGTTCAAACTGTCGCAGGAGAGAGAGTGGAGAGCACCAGTTCCCACTGTCACAGGAGAGAGAGTGGAGAGCACCAGTTCCCACTGTCACAGGACGGGAGAGTGGAGAGCACCAGTTCCCACTGTCACAGGAGAGAGAGTGGAGAGCACC
Organism: Pristiophorus japonicus; assembly: GCF_044704955.1. Lineage (NCBI taxonomy): Eukaryota > Metazoa > Chordata > Chondrichthyes > Pristiophoridae > Pristiophorus > Pristiophorus japonicus. The sequence goes on from NC_091990.1 coordinate 13,059,479, forward strand.
AGTTCCCACTGTCACAGGAGAGAGAGTGGAGAGCACCAGTTCAAGCTGTCACAGGACGGGAGAGTGGAGAGCACCAGTTCCCACTGTCACAGGAGAGAGAGTGGAGAGCACCAGTTCCCACTGTCACAGGAGAGAGAGTGGAGAGCACCAGTTCCCACTGTCACAGGAGAGAGAGTGGAGAGCACCAGTTCCCACTGTCACAGGAGAGAGAGTGGAGAGCACCAGTTCCCACTGTCACAGGAGAGAGAGTGGAGAGCACCAGTTCCCACTGTCACAGGAGAAAGAGTGGAGAGCACCAGTTCCCACTGTCACAGGAGAGAGAGTGGAGAGCACCAGTTCCCAATGTCACAGGAGAGAGAGTGGAGAGCACCAGTTCCCACTGTCACAGGAGAGAGAGTGGAGAGCACCAGTTCAAACTGTCACAGGAGAGAGAGTGGAGAACACCAGTTCCCACTGTCACAGGAGAGAGTGGAGAGCACCAGTTCCAACTGTCGCAGGAGAGAGAGTGGAGAGCACCAGTTCCCACTGTCACAGGAGAGAGAGTGGAGAGCACCAGTTCCCACTGTCACAGGAGAGAGAGTGGAGAGCACCAGTTCCCACTGTCACAGGAGAGAGAGAGTGGAGAGCACCAATTCAAACTGTCACAGGACGGGAGAGTGGAGAGCACCAGTTCCCACTATCACATGACGGGAGAGTGGAGAGCACCAGTTCAAACTGTCACAGGACGGGAGAGTGGAGAGCACCAGTTCCCACTGTCACAGGACGGGAGAGTGGAGAGCACCAGTTCCCACTGTCACAGGACGGGAGAGTGGAGAGCACCAGTTCAAACTGTCACAGGAGAGTGGAGAGCACCAGTTCCCACTGTCACAGGAGAGAGAGTGGAGAGCACCAGTTCCCACTGTCACAGGAGAGAGAGTGGAGAGCACCAGTTCCCACTGTCACAGGAGAGAGAGTGGAGAGCACCAGTTCCCACTGTCACAGGAGAGAGAGTGGAGAGCACCAGTTCCCACTGTCACAGGAGAGAGAGTGGAGAGCACCAGTTCCCACTGTCACAGGAGAGAGAGTGGAGAGCACCAGTTCCCACTGTCACAGGAGTGAGTGGAGAGCACCAGTTCCAACTGTCGCAGGATAGAGATTGAAGAGCACCAGTTCCCACTGTCACAGGACAGAGAGAGAGAGCACCAGTTCCCACCGTCGCAGGACGGGAGAGTGGAGAGCACTAGTTCCCACCGTCACAGGACAGAGAGTGGAGAGCACCAGTTCAAACTGTCGCAGGAGAGAGAGTGGAGAACACCAGTTCCCACTGTCACAGGACAGAGAGTGGAGAGCACCAGTTCCAACTGTCGCAGGAGAGAGATTGGAGAGCACCAGTTCCCACTGTCACAGGACAGAGAGTGGAGAGCACCAGTTCCCACTATCACATGACGGGAGAGTGGAGAGCACCAGTTCAAACTGTCACAGGAGAGAGAGTGGAGAGCACCAGTTCCCACTGTCACAGGAGACAGAGTGGAGAGCACCAGTTCCCACTGTCACAGGAGAGAGAGTGGAGAGCACCAGTTCCCACTGTCACAGGAGAGAGAGTGGAGAGCACCAGTTCCCACTGTCACAGGAGAGAGAGTGGAGAGCACCAGTTCCCACTGTCACAGGAGAGAGAGTGGAGAGCACCAGTTCCCACTGTCACAGGAGAGAGAGTGGAGAGCACCAGTTCCCACTGTCACAGGAGAGAGAGTGGAGAGCACCAGTTCCCACTGTCACAGGAGAGAGAGAGTGGAGAGCACCAGTTCTCACTGTCACAGGAGAGAGAGTGGAGAGCACCAGTTCCAACTGTCGCAGGAGAGAGAGTGGAGAGCACCAGTTCCCACTGTCACAGGAGAGAGTGGAGAGCACCAGTTCCAACTGTCGCAGGAGAGAGATTGGAGAGCACCAGTTCCCACTGTCACAGGACAGAGAGTGGAGAGCACCAGTTCCCACTATCACATGACGGGAGACTGGAGAGCACCAGTTCAAACTGTCACAGGACGGGAGAGTGGAGAGCACCAGTTCCCACTATCACATGACGGGAGAGTGGAGAGCACCAGTTCAAACTGTCACAGGACGGAAGAGTGGAGAGCACCAGTTCCCACTGTCACAGGACGGGAGAGTGGAGAGCACCAGTTCCCACTGTCACAGGACGGGAGAGTGGAGAGCACCAGTTCAAACTGTCACAGGACAGGAGAGTGGAGAGCACCAGTTCCCACTGTCACAGGAGAGAGAGTGGAGAGCACCAGTTCCCACTGTCACAGGAGAGAGAGTGGAGAGCACCAGTTCCCACTGTCACAGGAGAGAGAGTGGAGAGCACCAGTTCCCACTGTCACAGGAGAGAGAGTGGAGAGCACCAGTTCCCACTGTCACAGGAGAGAGAGTGGAGAGCACCAGTTCCCACTGTCACAGGAGAGAGAGTGGAGAGCACCAGTTCCCACTGTCACAGGAGAGAGAGTGGAGAGCACCAGTTCCCACTGTCACAGGAGAGAGAGTGGAGAGCACCAGTTCCCACTGTCACAGGAGAGAGAGTGGAGAGCACCAGTTCCCACTGTCACAGGAGAGAGAGTGGAGAGCACCAGTTCCCACTGTCACAGGAGAGAGAGTGGAGAGCACCAGTTCCCACTGTCACAGGAGAGAGAGTGGAGAGCACCAGTTCCCACTGTCACAGGAGAGAGAGTGGAGAGCACCAGTTCCCACTGTCACAGGAGAGAGAGTGGAGAGCACCAGTTCCCACTGTCACAGGAGAGAGAGTGGAGAGCACCAGTTCCCACTGTCACAGGAGAGAGAGTGGAGAGCACCAGTTCCCACTGTCACAGGAGAGAGAGTGGAGAGCACCAGTTCCCACTGTCACAGGACAGAGAGTGGAGAGCACCAGTTCAAACTGTCACAGGACGGGAGAGTGGAGAGCACCAGTTCCCACTGTCACAGGACGGGAGAGTGGAGAGCACCAGTTCCCACTGTCACAGGAGAGAGAGTGGAGAGCACCAGTTCCCACTGTCACAGAAGAGAGAGTGGAGAGCACCAGTTCCCACTGTCACAGGAGAGAGAGTGGAGAGCACCAGTTCCCACTGTCACAGGAGAGAGAGTGGAGAGCACCAGTTCCCACTGTCACAGGAGAGAGAGTGGAGAGCACCAGTTCCCACTGTCACAGGAGAGAGAGTGGAGAGCACCAGTTCCCACTGTCACAGGAGAGAGAGTGGAGAGCACCAGTTCCCACTGTCACAGGAGAGAGAGTGGAGAGCACCAGTTCCCACTGTCACAGGAGAGAGAGTGGAGAGCACCAGTTCCCACTGTCACAGGAGAGAGAGTAGAGAGCACCAGTTCCCACTGTCACAGGAGAGAGAGTGGAGAGCACCAGTTCCCACTGTCACAGGAGAGAGTGGAGAGCACCAGTTCCCACTGTCACAGGAGACAGAGTGGAGAGCACCAGTTCCCACTGTCACAGGAGAGAGAGTGGAGAGCACCAGTTCCCACTGTCACAGGAGAGAGTGGAGAGCACCAGTTCCAACTGTCGCAGGAGAGAGATTGGAGAGCAGCAGTTCCCACTGTCACAGGACAGAGAGTGGAGAGCACCAGTTCCCACTATCACATGACTGGAGAGTGGAGAGCACCAGTTCAAACTGTCACAGGACGGGAGAGTGGAGAGCACCAGTTCCCACTGTCACAGGACGGGAGAGTGGAGAGCACCAGTTCCCACTGTCACAGGACGGGAGAGTGGAGAGCACCAGTTCAAACTGTCGCAGGAGAGAGAGTGGAGAGCACCAGTTCCCACTGTCACAGGAGAGAGTGGAGAGCACCAGTTCCAACTGTCGCAGGAGAGAGATTGGAGAGCACCAGTTCCCACTGTCACAGGACAGAGAGTGGAGAGCACCAGTTCCCACTATCACATGACGGGAGACTGGAGAGCACCAGTTCAAGCTGTCACAGGACGGGAGAGTGGAGAGCACCAGTTCCCACTATCACATGACGGGAGAGTGGAGAGCACCAGTTCAAACTGTCACAGGACGGAAGAGTGGAGAGCACCAGTTCCCACTGTCACAGGACGGGAGAGTGGAGAGCACCAGTTCCCACTGTCACAGGACGGGAGAGTGGAGAGCACCAGTTCAAACTGTCACAGGACAGGAGAGTGGAGAGCACCAGTTCCCACTGTCACAGGAGAGAGAGTGGAGAGCACCAGTTCCCACTGTCACAGGAGAGAGAGTGGAGAGCACCAGTTCCCACTGTCACAGGAGAGAGAGTGGAGAGCACCAGTTCCCACTGTCACAGGAGAGAGAGTGGAGAGCACCAGTTCCCACTGTCACAGGAGAGAGAGTGGAGAGCACCAGTTCCCACTGTCACAGGAGAGAGAGTGGAGAGCACCAGTTCCCACTGTCACAGGAGAGAGAGTGGAGAGCACCAGTTCCCACTGTCACAGGAGAGAGAGTGGAGAGCACCAGTTCCCACTGTCACAGGAGAGAGAGTGGAGAGCACCAGTTCCCACTGTCACAGGAGAGAGAGTGGAGAGCACCAGTTCCCACTGTCACAGGAGAGAGAGTGGAGAGCACCAGTTCCCACTGTCACAGGAGAGAGAGTGGAGAGCACCAGTTCCCACTGTCACAGGAGAGAGAGTGGAGAGCACCAGTTCCCACTGTCACAGGAGAGAGAGTGGAGAGCACCAGTTCCCACTGTCACAGGAGAGAGAGTGGAGAGCACCAGTTCCCACTGTCACAGGAGAGAGAGTGGAGAGCACCAGTTCCCACTGTCACAGGAGAGAGAGTGGAGAGCACCAGTTCCCACTGTCACAGGAGAGAGAGTGGAGAGCACCAGTTCCCACTGTCACAGGAGAGAGAGTGGAGAGCACCAGTTCCCACTGTCACAGGAGAGAGAGTGGAGAGCACCAGTTCCCACTGTCACAGGAGAGAGAGTAGAGAGCACCAGTTCCCACTGTCACAGGAGAGAGAGTGGAGAGCACCAGTGCCCACTGTCACAGGAGAGAGTGGAGAGCACCAGTTCCCACTGTCACAGGAGACAGAGTGGAGAGCCCCAGTTCCCACTGTCACAGGAGAGAGAGTGGAGAGCACCAGTTCCCACTGTCACAGGAGAGAGTGGAGAGCACCAGTTCCAACTGTCGCAGGAGAGAGATTGGAGAGCACCAGTTCCCACTGTCACAGGACAGAGAGTGGAGAGCACCAGTTCCCACTATCACATGACGGGAGAGTGGAGAGCACCAGTTCAAACTGTCACAGGACGGGAGAGTGGAGAGCACCAGTTCCCACTGTCACAGGACGGGACAGTGGAGAGCACCAGTTCCCACTGTCACAGGACGGGAGAGTGGAGAGCACCAGTTCAAACTGTCACAGGACAGGAGAGTGGAGAGCACCAGTTCAAGCTGTCACAGGACGGGAGAGTGGAGAGCAACAGTTCCCACTGTCACAGGAGAGAGAGTGGAGAGCACCAGTTCCCACTGTCACAGGAGAGAGAGTGGAGAGCACCAGTTCCCACTGTCACAGGAGAGAGAGTGGAGAGCACCAGTTCCCACTGTCACAGGAGAGAGAGTGGAGAGCACCAGTTCCCACTGTCACAGGAGAGAGAGTGGAGAGCACCAGTTCCCACTGTCACAGGAGAGAGAGTGGAGAGCACCAGTTCCCACTGTCACAGGAGAGAGAGTGGAGAGCACCAGTTCCCACTGTCACAGGAGAGAGAGTGGAGAGCACCAGTTCTCACTGTCACAGGAGAGAGAGTGGAGAGCACCAGTTCCAACTGTCGCAGGAGAGAGAGTGGAGAGCACCAGTTCAAACTGTCACAGGAGAGAGAGTGGAGAGCACCAGTTCCCACTGTCACAGGACAGAGCGTGGAGAGCACCAGTTCCCACTGTCACAGGAGAGAGAGTGGAGAGCACCAGTTCCCACTGTCACAGGAGAGAGAGTGGAGAGCACCAGTTCCCACTGTCACAGGAGAGAGAGTGGAGAGCACCAGTTCCCACTGTCACAGGAGAGAGAGTGGAGAGCACCAGTTCCCACTGTCACAGGAGAGAGAGTGGAGAGCACCAGTTCCCACTGTCACAGGAGAGAGAGTGGAGAGCACCAGTTCCCACTGTCACAGGTGAGAGAGTGGAGAGCACCAGTTCCCACTGTCACAGGAGAGAGAGTGGAGAGCACCAGTTCCCACTGTCACAGGAGAGAGAGTGGAGAGCACCAGTTCCCACTGTCACAGGAGAGAGAGTGGAGAGCACCAGTTCCCACTGTCACAGGAGAGAGAGTGGAGAGCACCAGTTCCCACTGTCACAGGAGAGAGAGTGGAGAGCACCAGTTCCCACTGTCACAGGAGAGAGAGTGGAGAGCAGCAGTTCAAACTGTCACAGGAGAGAGAGTGGAGAGCAGCAGTTCAAACTGTCACAGGACAGAGAGTGGAGAACTCCACATACTGGAAGACCAAAATTTGAAGAAATTATTTTCTCGACTCTCATTTACCTAGTGATTGGAACCAAAATGTTATGTGAGTTTCACAAAACACTTGCCATCATCTCTGCCATCCCTTCTCTCTGGATCATCATCATAGGCAGTCCCTCAAAATTGAGGAAGACTTGCTTCCACTCAAAAAGTGAGTTCTCAGGTGACTGTACAGTCCAATACGGGAATTACAGTCTCTGTCACAGGTGGGGCAGACAGTGGTTGAAGGAAAGGGTGGGTGGGGAGTCTGGTTTGCCACACGGTCCTTCCGCTGCCTGCGCTTGTTTTCTGCACGCTCTCGGCGACAAGACTTGGGGTGTTCAGTGCCCTCCTGGATGCTCTTATTATGTAAGGGGTGGTCTATCGGGGGAGGGAGGGAGGGAGTGGGGGGGGGGGCGGGGCGGGGTCAGCTTTCCCTTCTGACCTTATATGAGCGGTTTCACCCTTGATTCTAGACTCTGGAATTACGAAGGGACTGTGACAGACTTGGACAGACAATCGGTTTCAATGTCGGAAGCAGGTATGGTTTCATTGTGTTTTAAAAGGAAGTAAAAGGCACACCTTTAATAACACACACACAATAGTAATACCAATACACACTGAAGGGTACAATACATTGAATAAATTGTCAACATACAGCCTGTGGGGAAAAGAATACATCTTAAACTCTAAATTAGCTAAAGAGGAGAATACAGATACATTTACACAAGTTATCCCAGCCTTCCCCTCCCAATTCCCCATACCAACTAAGTTATAGCTCTAGGGGTTCAGGGGCTATGCTCACCAATCCCTTTTGACAGTTGTCGGGGATTTGGGGTTCGCTGCACTTGACCTTCAATAATCTGACACTATAAAAGGTCCAGTTGGGTTTTGTGCCTTTCTTTAATGCGCTCTCTACTTTCCTTTAACTGCCCCACCTCTGTCCACAGCCTTTCCCCGACTGTGCCCTTGCACTGGACCTCTCTTCTGCCTGCCTCAATACTCCCTTTAATTTCTCATTCTCCTCATCTAGAAGCCGGATCTGTCGCTGATGGCAAATTAGCCAAATGGCCTTCTCTATCGACCTTTTATGGTCCTTGCTCTCGGTCCATTAAGCTGCAGCATCTTCTTGGACGCTAAGCATACAAGAGATCGAGTACCCACTCCTTAGTCACATTTACCCTCTTAAACACATACGAGGAAATTCCCTCTTCCATTTCCATTTAACTTCTTTTCCTGAAACCAGTCTCTCTTATCACGTCCCTTGCCCCAGAGTCCCTTTGTGGTCGCCATTATGTAAGGGGTGGTCTTCGGGGTGGGGGGGTTCAGCTTTCCCTTCTGGCCTTATATGAGCGGTTTCGAATCGCTCCCACACCCTTGGTTCTAGACTCTGGAATTATAAGGGGACTGTGACAGACTTGGACAGACAATCGGTTTCAAGGTAGGATGCAGGTATGGCTTTATTGTGTTTAAAAGGAAGTAAAAGTCACACCTTTAATAACACACACAGAGTAGTGATACCAATATACACTGAGGGGTACACACGTTGAATAAATTGTCAACATATAGCCTGTGGGGAAAAGAATGCAGCTTAAACTCTAAATGGGGTAAAGAGGAGAATGCAGATACATTTACACAAGTTATCTCAGCCTCCCCCTCCCAATTCCCCTAACCAACTAAGTTATAGCTCTGGGGGCTCAGGGGCTATGCTCACCAATCCCTTTTGACAGTTGCCGGTGAATCGTGGTTTCGGGGTTCGCTGAACTTGGCCTTCTAGGCGAGATGTACCCCGGACGGAGGAGAGGACTCCGGACTGCGTAGTTTTCAGTTGGAGTGAGTCCGTTGATGCGGTAAGTTGCGTTTTGGATGTATGGGGTAAGTACCCACTTTCTTTGGTTAGGAATAGTTTTAGTTATTCCTTTTTGGTAATTTCTCACCCGTTGGTCATTCAGAAGTAGATTGTAGAGTGGAAATAAATGTTGATTCTTTGATTTTTGCTGAGTTGGTTTCGGTTGGTCGTTTTGCTGGTTGTGGTGGCCCGGGTTGTCAGTTTGATTGCTGACAACCTTCCGTTTCGTGGGCCTCGTGCTCGGTCGGTCCTTGATGATTTCTTGTAGTCTTCTCCACTACTCCATTTCTTCACTTCCCACCTCCGGCTACTTGCGTTTTTCCTTGTAAAACTGGGAATAGATATACCCCAAAAAGTCTTCCTTATCACCCACCAAATCTGGCCCAGCTCTTTGTTTCAAGGTAGCTGCTCATTAGTTTTGAACTCTCTTCTTTGTCAGAATTTGGCGGGCTCGTTCAGCAGTAATTTGATTATGATGTGTTAATGTGGAAAATCAGCAGTTGGCATTATTGGCAGTGTTTAAACTCTTGGGCCATTGGGCTGGGCCCGTGATTTCTATAGGTTGATTTGCACATGCATATCACTAATGGTCTCCGGTGATTAGCCTGATAGCTCTTGATGCGCTTATTGTCACTAGGGAGCGAATTTTTATGTCTCACAGTTCTTGTTAGTTATCGATCGACTCATTCTCCCAGACAAATTAAATTAGCTCCAATACCCAATTCCTGAGTGAAGTCCCACCCTCTGTTCTGGCAGTCTCTTCCAAAATGTTCCTTTAGAGATCTTAAACTTGTAAAGCTCTTGGGTATCTTCCTCAGAGTTTTTCCTAGGATACCAAAATGTTCATCGAGTTCCAAATTAAATTCCCTTTCCTATGAGTCCAAACACTGGGGGGAGGGGGGGGTCCCCTTTTATCCCCTTTTATCCCCTTTTATCCCCTTTTATCCCCTGCAGGCCTCGTCTGCCCATTTAAACTCATTTGTGTCCCGAAGTTTTTCCTTCCATTTTAAAAGTCCAGAAAGGGATTCTTCTCCTCTGCAGGGGAAAAGGTACAAGGAATCTTTGTGAAATATTGGTAAATTCTACACCACTAAGGGCGATCTTTGGCCAGGGATTCCCAGGTGTCGGTGGGGATGTTGCACTTTATCAAGGAGACTTTGAGGGTGTCCTTGAAACGTTTCCTCTGCCCACCTGGGGCTCGCTTGCCGTGTAGGAGTTCTGAGTAGAGCGCTTGCTTTGGGAGTCTTGTGTCGGGCATGCGGACAATGTGGTCCACCCAACGGAGCTGGTCAAGTGTGGTCAGCGCTTCGATGCTGGGGATGTTGGCCTGATCGAGAACACTGACGTTGGTGCATTTATCCTCCCAGGGGATTTGCAGGATCCTGCGGAGACATCGTTGGTGGTATTTCTCCAGCGATTTGAGGTGTCTGCTATATATGGTCCACGTCTCAGCCATACAGGAGGGCAGGTATCACTACAGCCCTGTAGACCATAAGCTTGGTGCCAGATTTGAGGGCCTGATCCTCGAACACTCTGCATGGGGGCATTGACTGCTTCATTATCTGAGAGGTTGAGAATAGAACTGAACACTCTGCAATCATCAGTGAACATCCCCACTTCTAACCTTATGATGGAGGGAATTTCATTGATGAAGCAGCTGAAAATGGTTGCGCTTCGGACAGTGCTCTGAGGAATATCTGCAGCAATGTCAAGGGGCTGAGATGATTGGCCTACAACAGACACTGCAAAATTATGGGATGTTTTCTTTTTTGACCAAAGATTTCCTACATTTACAAAATAATAAAGAAATACTTTGTGCATGGAACATTACTCTGTTTATGGCGTATATAGTGTTTAAGGAAGTTACTTGTTTGTGGGTTTATATTTGGGTGATCCATGCAAGGTGGATAATCCCACGTGGAAAGAAAAGAAAACTGGATAGTTAGCTCGTGCTGACAGGTCCGGTATGCAGCTGTATTATGTTTTGGTTCTGCGGTTAACTTCTAACCCCATTCACTCAGTTCTTTTGATGGTAGCTATGGAGGTATTAGAGATACTGGTGCATGAGGTGGAGGCTACATGCAGTCTCCTGGAGGATTTGGCTCACCAGCTGGGGGCAGCCATAGTGACAGAAAAACTGTAAGTACAAAGTCAAAATATTCATCACTACAGTTCCGTTCACAAGATGCAGTATAAAATTGGGTGGCAAAAACGCACATAACTTTTTCCATAAAATGTAGAAATTTTTGTTTGTCTTGTTTAATTGCCACTGGCAACCCTGTGTGATGCCCTGTATCTTATTTCTTTTCTGACTATTTAAAAAATCTGTTTTATAAGCTATTTTTCTTTGCTTTTCGGTGTTATATATTTTACCTGATCAAAAAAAGCATGCAATAGTTTTGTTTTGAAGCCTCTGCCACTTTTCAATTGGCATTTCTTTTTAATTTTGAGAATTTGGGCGAGCATGAGCTGCCTTGTGATAAAGCTTTATGCAAATACTGAAGCAGGCATTTTGAACATTTGCACTTTATTTTGAAAATAAAAGTTGATCATGGAAAAAGTGTGACATTGTTAAAACTGATCAGGAAGTGACACAAGCAATACTAGCAGACAGTATTTTTTTTAAAGTATTATTAAAAATGTTTTCAATTTTGTTTTACACCATTTGATTACTTGGTGGTCCGCTGTAACATCAAAATATTATGATATCCTTGAAATGTATGTAATTTTATATTGTAACCCTGCAGTCATTCTCCTGACTAACCACGAATGAGGGAGCAGATTAAATGCATCTTGGGCCAGGACATAGTCATGTTCCTATTGTTTTCAGTTAGAAAAGCCATTTATGTCAAAGCCCTGTAATGACTTAATTAAAAGCAATCGTCTCCCAATGTACAAAAACAAAGTCATTTCTCGTTATCAGGATGGATTGCAGTCATTGATCAAAATGTCATTTTACGACTTAAGATACATCAGGGTAATTACCTTGTGCTTAGAGAAACAATATGTAAACGGACGCGACTGCTGCCAACGAACTGGAAGCGGTCTACACATGCACGCTGCCGGTTCGTCACGGGAGTGGGTTCGTTAAATTTTTTTTTTTGAAAAGCCAGGAAGGGAGCCAGGTTGTTGAGAAAGCCGGGAAATTTTTTAAAAGTCGTGAAGGGAGTGGGCTGGTGAAAAAGCCAGGAAAATTTTGAAAAGCTGTGACGGGAGATCATTGCATCATAGAAATTTACAGCACAGAAGGAGGCCATTTGGCCCATCGTGTCCGTGCCGGCTGACAAAAAGCTCTCCAGCCTAATCCCACTTTCCAGCTCTTGATCCATAGCCTTATAGGTTACGGCATTTCAAGTGTATATCCAAGTACTTTTTAAATGCTATGAAGGTTTCTGCCTCTACCACCCTTTCAGGCAGTGAACTATAGACCCCCAATACTCTCTGGGTGAAATACATTCTCAAATCCCCTCTAATCCTCCTACCACTTTTATCTCGGCCTCCTGGTTCTTGACTCCTGTGCTAAAGGGAATAAGTCCTTCCTATCCACTCTATCTACGCCCCACATAATTTTATACACCTCAATTAGGTCTCCCCTCAGCCTCTTCTGTTCAGCCTATCCAATCTTTCCCCATAGCTAAAATTCTCCAGTCCAGGCAACATCCTCATAAATCTCCTCTGTAACCTCTCTACTGCAATCACATCTTTCCTGTAATGTCATGACCAGAACTGCACGCAGTACTCTAGCAATGGCCTAACTAGTGTTTTATACAGTTCAAGCATAACCTCCCTGCTCTTGTATTCTATGCCTCGGCTAATAAAGGCATGTATCCCGTATGCCTTCTTAACCACCTTATCTACCTGGCCTGCTACCTTCAGGGATTTGTGGACGTGCACGCCAAGGACCTCTGTCCCTCTACACGTCTCTGTCCTACCATTTATTGTGTATTCCCTTGCCTTGTTAGCCCTCCCCAAATGTATTACCTTACACTTCTCAATTGAATTTCATTTGCCACTGTTCTGCCTCCTTGACCAGTCCATTGATATCTTCTTTCAGTCTGCAGCTTTCTTCTTCATTATCAACCACACAGCCAATTTTTGTATCATCTGCAAACTTCTTAATTATACCCCCTATATTCCAGTCCAAAGCAAGGGACCTGGTACTGAACCCTGTGGAACCCCACTGGAAACAGCCTTCCAGTCACAAAAACACCCATTGATCTGCCTCTGAGCCAATTTTGGATCCAACTTGCTATTTTGCCTTGGATTCCATGGGCTTTTACTTTCATTTTGGGATGTGGGCGTCGCTAGCAACGCCAGCATTTATTGCCCATTCCTAATTGCCCTTGAGAAGGTGGTGGTGAGCCGCCCTCTTGAACCGCTGCAGTCTTTGTGGTGAAGGTACTCCACAGTGCTGTTGGGAGGGAGTTGAAGGACATTGACCCAGCGACTATGAAGGAATGCCGATTTATTTCCAACTCTGGATGATATGTAACTTGGAGGGGAACTTGCAAGTGATGGTGCTCCCATGTCCTTCTAGGTGGTAGAGGTCGCGGGTTTGGGAGGTACTGCCGAAGAAGCTGTGGCGAGTTGCTGCAGTGAATCTTATAGTTGGTACACATTGCAGTCATGGTGTGCTGCTGGTGAATGGAGTGAATGTTTAAGGTGCTGGATGGGATGCCAATCAAGCGGACTGCTATGTCCTGGATTGTGTCGAGCTTCTTGAGTGTTAGAGCTGCAGTCATCCAGGCAAGTGGAGAGTATTCCATCACACTCCTGATTTGTGCCTTGTAGATGGTGGAAAGGCTTTGGGGAGTCAGGAGATCAGACACTCGCCACAGAATACCCAGCCTATGACCTAGTATTTATATGGCTGGTCCAGTTAAGTTTCTGGTCACTGGTGACCTCCAGGATGTTGATGGAGAGGGATTTGGCAATGCTGTTGAATATCATGGGGAGGTGGTTAGATTCTCGCTTGTTGGGGATGATCATTGTCTGCCACTCGTATGGCGCGAATGTTACTTGCCACTTATCAGCCCAAGCCTGAATGTCATCCAGGTCTTGCTGGATGCGGGCATAGACTGCTTCATTTTCTGAGGGGTTGCGAATGGAACTGAGCACACAGCAATCATCAGCGAACATCCCCACATGACCTTATGATGGAGGGCAAGTCATTGATGAAGCAGCTGAGGACGCTTGGGCCTAGGACACAGCCCTGCGGAACTCCTGCAGTGATGTCCTGGGGCTGGGATGATTGACCTCCAACAACCACAACCATCTTCCTTTGTGCTAGGTATGACTCCAACCAGTGGAGAGTTTTCTGCCTGATTCCAATTGACTTCAATTTTACAAGGGTTCCTTGATGCCACACTCAGTCAAATGCTGCCTTGGCTCAAACATGGACAAAATACCTTAATTCCAGAGATGAGGTGAGAGTGACTTCCCTCAAGGTCAGTCACTCTCACCTCATCTCTGGAATTGAGCTCTTTTGTCCATGTTTGGGCCAAGGCTGTAATGAGGTCTGGAGCCAAGTGGTCCAGGCGGAACCCAAACAGCATTGGTACGCAGGTTATTGGTGAGTAAGTGCCGTTTGATAGCACTGTCGACGACACCTTCCATTACTTTACTGATGATTGAGAGTAGACTGATGGGGCAGTAATTGGCCGGATTGGATTTGTCCTGTTTTTTGTGGACAGGACATACCTGGGCAGTTTTCCACATTGTCGGGTAGATACTAGTGTTGTAACTGGAACAGCTTGGCGAGAGGCGCGGCTAATTCTGGAGCACAAGTCTTCAGCACGACAGCTGAGATGTTCTCGGAGCACACAGTTTTTGCTGTCTCCATTGCGCTCAGCCGCTTGTCAATATCATGTGAAGTGAATCGAATTGGCTTAAGACTGGCTTCTGTGATGGTGGGGACTTCAGAAGGAGGCCGATATGGATCATCCACTCAGCACTTCTGCTGAAGGTTTTAAACACTTCAGCGTTGACTTTTGCAATTGCGCGCTGGACTCCGCCATTATTGAGGATGGGGATATTCATGGAGCTTTCTCCTCCCGTTAGTTATTTAATTGTCTACCACCATTCGCAACTGGATGTGGTAGGCCAGCAGAACTTTGATCTGATCCGTTGATTGTGGGTTCGCTTAGTTGTGTTTATAGCATGCTGCTTCCGCTGCTTAGCATGCATGTAGTCCTGTGTTGTAGCGTCCCCAGGTTGGTACCTCATTTTTAGGTATGCCTGGTGCTGCTCCTGGCATGCTCTTCTGCACTCCTAATTGAACCATGGTTGGTCCCCTGGCTTGATGGTAATGAGGGATATACCGGGCCATGAGGTTGCAGATTGTGGTGGAATTATAATTCTGTTGCTGCTGATGGCCCACAGCGTCTCATGGATGCCCAGTTTTGAGCTGCTAGATCTGAACTGAATCTATTCCATTTAGCCCGATGGTAGTGCCACACAACACGATGGAGGGTGTCTTTAGTACGAAGAAGGGACTTTGTCTCCATAATGTGCAGTGATCACTGCTACCAATGCTGCCATGGACAGATGCATCTGCGACAGGTAGATTGATGAGGACGAGATCAAGTAGGTCTTTCCCTCGTGTTTTTTCTCGCACCACCTGCTGCAGGCCCAGTCTGGCAGCTATGTCTTTCAGGACTCGGAGAGTTCGGTCAGAAGTGGTGCTACTGAGCCACCCCACCGAGGGTACATTCTGTGCCCTTGTTACCCTCGTACTTCTTCCACGTGGTGTTCAACATGGAGGAGTACTGATTTATCAGCTGAGGGAGGGCGGTAATCGGTAGGGGATTTCCTTGCCCATGCTTGACCTGAAGCCATGAGACTTTATGGGGTCTGGAGTCAATGTTGAAGGCTCCCAGGGCCACTCCCTCCCGACTCTATAACCTGTGGCGCTACCTTGGATGAGTCTGTCCTGAGGGATTGTGATGGAGGAGTCTGGGACATTGGTTCAAAGCTATGATTCTGTGAGTATGAAGATGTCAGTCTGTTGCTTGGCTAGTCTGTAGGACAGCTCTCCCAATTTTGGCACAAGTCCCCAGATGTTAGTTTGCATGATCGACTGGGCTGGGTGTACATTTGTCATGTCTGAAGTTGGTGCTGAGGTTGATGCCGGGTGATCCGTCTGGTTTTATTCTTCTTTTTCTTTCTTGTAACGGTTTGTTACAACTGAGTGGCTTGCTCAGCCATTTCAGAGGGCAGTTAAGAGTGAATCACATTGCTGTGGGTTTGGAGTCACATATAGGACAGACCAGGTAAGGACAGCAGATTTATTTTCCTAAAGGATATTAGTGAACTAGATGGGTTTTTATGACAGTCCAGTAGTTTCATAGTCACCATTACTGACTTTATTCCAGATTTATTTAATTAACTGAATTTAAATTCCCCTGCTGTGCTGAACTCCTCTGCTATCTCCACCAGGCTCTTTTGGTGTCTTTGGGAGGTCTCTTGCGCCTATCTGCAGGGAACAGGACCTCCCTGTGTGCTCTCACTGCCTCCACCAGAGAATGGCCGACCCTTTATTCTGAGACTGTGGCCCTGTGTTCTAGATTCACCAGCCAGGGGAAACATTTGCTCAGCATTAACCCTGTCAATTAAGAATTTTATATGTTTCAGTTCGATCACACCTCATTTTTTGAAAATCTATGGAATATAGGCCTAGTCTACTCAATTTCCCCTCATAGGGCAATCCCGTCATCCCAGGAATCAATCTAGTGAACCTTCGTTGCACTCCCTGTCAAGCAAGTATGTCTTTCCTTAGGTAAGGAGATCGGAACTGTACACAGTACTGCAGGTGTGGCCTCACCAATGCCCTGTATAATTGTAGTAAGACTTCTTTACTCTTATACTCTAATCCCTTTGTAACAAAAGCTAACATACCATTTTCTTTCCTAATTGCTTGCTGTACCTGCATATTAACTTTCTGTGATTCATGTATGAGGACACCCGGTTCCCTCTGAATACAAACATTTCCCAGTTTCTCACCATTCAAAAATATTCTGGTTTTCTACCAAAGTAGATAATCTCACACTTCCCCACATTGTATTTCATTTGCCATGTTCTTGCCTACTCAGTCAACCTGTCTACATCTCTCTGCAGTCCTTCTCACAGCTTACTTTTCCACCTAACTTTGTCAGCAAACTTGGATATGTTACACTGTCCCTTCATCTAAGTTATTAATATAAATTGCAGATAGCTGAGGCACAAGCATTGATCCTTGCGGTACGCCGCTAGTTACAGCCTACCAACCTGCAAAAGTCCCACTTATTCCTCCTTTCTGTTTTCTATCCATTAACCAATCTTCAGTCATTGCTAATATATTACCCCCAATCCTATGAGTTCTAATTTTGTGTAGTAACCTCTTGTATGGCACCTTATCAAATGCTTTTTGAAAATCCAAATACACTACATCCATTGGTTCCCCCTTATCCATCCTACTAGTTACATCTTCAAAAAATGCAAACCGATTTGTCAAACGATTTCCATTTCAAAAAACCATGTTGACTCTGTCTAATCATATTATGATTTTCTCAGTGCCCTGTTGCCACGTCCCTAATAATCGATTCTAGCATTTTGCCCACTACTGATGTCAGGCTAACTGGCCTATAGTCCCCTGTTTTTTTCTCTTCCTCTTTTCTTTAATAGCAGGGTTATGTTTGCTACCTTCCAATCCTTGGGAACTGTTCTAGAATCTATACAATTCTGACAGATAAATATCAGTGCATCCACTATCTCTGCAACTACCTTTTTGAAAACTCCAGGATGCAGGTCGTCGGCTCCAGGGGATTTGTCGCCACTTAGTCCCATTAATTTACCCAGTACCTGTACTATGTCTTTACTTATACTGACTTCTTTAAGTTCCTTATTCTCTCTAGACCCTTGGTTCCTCATTAACCACTAAGAAAAATAAACTTTCTACCCATCCAATCGCTCTTCCCATGGTAGGTTTATAGTTCTTGCTGAGGTTGTTGATGTAGCACTGCACCCTGAAAGTTTTTCTCAGTGTCTCTTTGACCAGGAAGGTGATAATTCACCATGGTCTGGGTCCTGTTGATTGTAGCTGCAGTGTCAGAACTTAGCATCAACATTGACCCTCACTAATAGGGGAACAAACCTCATTCTACAGGATGGTTATTTAAAAAAAATGCTTCATGGAGGCATAATGCAACAGGTGTATGCAAGGTGCAAGATTTTTAATTGTATGCATCAGTTTTATAGACACGATAGAAGAAATGTTGGGAATTTTGAATTCTACGAAGGACGTGCAGTAGTCAGTCACACTATGTGGTAGCCAGAGGCTTAAAACTGCATAGTACTCAATGTTTGAAATACTACATAATGCTGTGAATACTCATCAAATTGCTTTGTAAATGAAGTGTTGTCTAGTAATAGTGGAAATTGATAACGTGGGATTTTGAAAAAAAAAATTCCTTCTACGAATGTTTTTTTAACATTCTAGAAAATGCAGATTCACTTTTTTTTAAAAAAGAGTTCACAACTCATGTATTCAGAAGACTAGTTTCCCGGTTGCTACATTTTATTTATTGGTTATCAGAATGCATATTGACTAGGTGAACATATCTCAAATCTGGGGGCAGAGAAGTTTATTCTGAGAAAAGCAGTTACACCTGGCTGTTGTCCTGGTTATTTCACATGGTATCCTTGTTTATGGAACATGTCATCCTTTGCGTCCGACTAATCCGGTAACCGTAATGCTGCACTCTCACTCGGTACAGTTAATGATGGGCTTTGCTGTAGATCAGAACTCGCATGTCACTAAGATTGAAATAATAAATTAGCAGCTTGGCAATATTTCATGTCCGGTAACCTTTTGTGAAAAGAATATATAAGGCTATGAAAACTTTTTGACAGACACAACTTTTGAAGACCAAGCATCTTTGTGCAAAGGGGTGAGAACCACAGATCCTCAACTTCATTGGAAGATTCACAGGAACGACCTGTAAGTGTCATGTGTTGCTTAATTCTGACTAAAGCCTTTATTTGACTGGATTTTTATTGTGTGTTTTGTTAAACTTAGGTTTGCAGTGAGACTATTTGTATTTTATTTAACCATGGTCCAATCTTGCATGCTAGTGTTGAGCAGGCAATTTCATGTAATTTTCTTTCTATTTCAGAAGTGAATTTGCTATATAAATGTTCTTTCCTTTCTCTCTTTCTTCTCTCATTGGGCCCAAATTTGGCCTTCTGTTTTTTTCGGCACACTCACTTGAGGTGCGCCAACTTCCTACGCTCAAAACGGTGCCGAAAAGATATCCCCCGTATTCTCCCCGCTCTGTCGACTGTCCTTGTGTTTGGCACGGTGTGGCAATTCCATTGGGGGGCGGAGCTAGGGCCGTGCAGCTGAAAGAATGCCAGCAGGGGGGCGGGGCTAGGGCCCAGCGCATGTAACAGTGCCGACAGCGTTGCGCATGCACATTGGAGTTTTCGCGCATGCGCAATAGGGAATAACATTGGCAATCAGCCATTTTTAAAGGGGAAGCCTTCTTATTGATTTTTGGTGCCTGAAGCAGTGCTGTGAGGAGTGCTGTGGAAGAAATCAATGAGTGCTCTGTTGCTGCTAAAGTTCCAGAAGTAGTGCTGCATAAGTGAAAATCATTGGTGCATGCAAAATAAGGACTGTGTTTTGAAAAATCACTGAGTGTCAATTTAATACAGCAATGCAACAACATGCACCAAGAACGAAGAATTTCTTGCATGACAAAATGGAGATACTAGTTAATGTCGGTGAGAACAGATGGCAGGAGCTGGATACAGAGGTCGCACAAAAGTGCCACCCAAAGAAATGAAGAAACGCTGGAACCAAGTTGCAGAAGATTACTGCGCAGTGGTGAATATCACGAGATCTGGAACCCAGTGTAAAAAAAAATGGCAGGACCTTGGTCAAGTAGTTTGTGTAAGTAATATTTTCATTTATTCAATGCAATTGCAATTATAACTGTGACCAGCTGTATATGTCCCACCCAGCAGAAAGACACCGTCTCTAAAAAGTTGCATTTTCATCTTTGCAGAAGAAATTGGCCCACAACAAAAGGGAAAGAACTCGAACAGGAGGAGGCCCGCCAAATCTGCACCAACTGACACCCTTGATGGGTCCTACCTGGAGAAAAACAATCAGTACTACACAATCTGGGCCCACATGCGAGGGAGAGGGCAAGTCCTGAAAATTCATCGTGGCCCTTCAAATCAACCTGCTGCCTGGCCTGCTACATGTGAGCCTACTCATGCCACTCATCCTTCCCCCTCCTGTGCTGCGAACAATTTTGACTGTTTTGTTATATTTTGCAGAACCTGGTGCCAATCCTGAAGATCCAGAAGAAGATTCAGACGCTTACGAGCCAGACCAACTTGGTGGGGGGGGGGGGCATGGGGATGTATGAAGGGGACAATGTTGAAACTAATATGGTTGAGGCCGCCACGGTACAGAACTTTGCATTGCCAAACACTTCCATGAGTTCTGGTGTGACATTCGGTTCCATGGTTTCCCAAGTTCCGTGGTTGCGGGTCCCAGTGGTGGTGGAATGCAGCATGGAGCACCCAGTGCCCCATGGTCCCAGCTTGCGGGTCCCCGTGCTGGTGGAATGCAGCATGGAACACCCAGGGCCCCACCGTCCGAGGTTGCGGGTCCCAGTGCTGGTGGAATGCAGCATGGAACACTCAGTGCCCCATGGTCCCAGCTTGCGGGTCCCAGTGCTGGTGGAATGCAGCATGGAACACCCAGGGCCCCACCGTCCAAGGTTGCGGGTCCCCGTGCTGGTGGAATGCAGCATGGAACACCCAGGGCCCCACCGTCCGAGGTTGCGGGTCCCAGTGCTGGTGGAATGCAGCATGGAACACCCAGGGCCCCACCGTCCGAGGTTGCGGGTCCCAGTGCTGGTGGAATGCAGCATGGAACACCCAGGGCCCCACCGTCCGAGGTTGCGGGTCCCAGTGCTGGTGGAATGCAGCATGGAACACCCGGGGCCCCACCGTCCGAGGTTGCGGGTCCCAGTGCTGGTGGAATGCAGCATGGAACACTCAGTGCCCCATTGTCCCAGCTTGCCGGTCCCAGTGCTGGTGGAATGCAGCATGGAACACCCAGGGCCCCACCGTCCAAGGTTGCGGGTCCCAGTGCTGGTGGAATGCAGCATGGAACACCCAGGGCCCCACCGTCCGAGGTTGCGGGTCCCAGTGCTGGTGGAATGCAGCATGGAACACCCAGGGCCCCACCGTCCGAGGTTGCGCCTCCCAGTGCTGGTGGAATGCAGCATGGAACACCCAGGGCCCCACCGTCCGAGGTTGCGTGTCCCAGTGCTGGTGGAATGCAGCATGGAACACCCACGGCCCCCATCGTCCCAGCCTGCGCCTCCCACTGGAGGGGTGCAGTGAGGCAGACCCAGGGTGAGGGGGAGGAGAAATCGACCACACTCCTGAGATGCAGGATGCAACAAATGTGGTTCAGATGATGGCATTGGGTGTGGAGAGCAATGACCTTACCCGATTACTCGTGCCCATCATCAGTGAGGTGGGTGATGAGGTAACGGGACTGTCGGGAGAAATAGCAGTAATGGCACGGGAAATGAAGGAGGGAATGTCAGAGGCAGCGGAAACGAAGGCACAGGCCATCAGGGAGGGCATGTGTAAGGTAGCTGCTGCAATAAGGGAACACAGCCAGGCCAATCAACTGCCAATCCACTGCAATCCCCATACCAGCCTCTGTAGAGACCCAAGCCGGGCCCTCCACATTAACACCTGCCCCCACCCTCCCGCGCCACTCCATGAAGAAACGCACATTCACCGAGATGTGGATGAGAGATGGGTGTAGCCTTTCTTTGCTGCTGTTGTTATTGTTGTTGTTGATACTGTTGTAACTGTTTTCAAATTGAAAATTTTTTGTAAGTTATGTAAATTTACAACTTTGTAAGTGATCTTAAAGCTTTTAAGTGATCTTAAAGAGTCATATTAAAGTAAAGTTTGATACAAGAATTATTTTATTACACTAAAGTGAAGTACATTGTAAACTTTTCAATAAAATATATTTTACATTAAAACTGAATCATGTTTCATTAACATAACACAACATTTAGGAACAACTGCAAAAAATAAACATGTCCATGCGGAACAGTTGTCACTGAGCCCTCCGGCATCAGTAAAGCGTTCACAGATAAGCTGCTGGCACAAGGCTCAAGCTATCATGTATGTAACCTTCATGTAACTAACCTTCATGTAACAACACTGCATACTGTATACACCTAAGAAATGCACACCTTGACCACAGGGAGTGAACTTGTGGGAGACACTCCTCACCTGGTCATCCAGGTATATAAAGGGAGGTCCCACGCAGGGTCATCACTTCTTGGTCCTGTGAATAAAGGTTCAGGTCACAGAGTGACCTTGTCTGCAGAATGTGCCTTGTGTGAATTTATAGTAGTGTGTAAGGACACTACATTTGGCGACGAGAAACGGGAATCAACACTCACGAGAATGGCCACCGGTAGTACAGAGGAACGGTACTGTGTTGGTGAGGACTGGGACGATTTCATTGAGAGGCTCCAGCAGAGCTTTGTCACGAAGGACTGGCTGGGAGATGCAGCGGCCGACAAGCGAAGGGCGCATCTACTGACCAGCTATGGACCTAAGACGTACGCGCTGATGAAAGACCTGCTCGCACCCGAGAAGCCGGCGGACAAAATCTTTGAAGAGCTCAGTAAACTGATCGGTGAGCACCTCAAACCGGCGAGCAGTATACACATGGCCTGACACCGATTCTATACACACCGACGCCGGGAAGGACAGAGCATACCAGACTTCGTTGCGGACCTTCGGTGCTTGGCCAGCCTCAAAGTTCACTGACGCCTGCAGGTTGGAGATGTTAAGGGATTTCTTTATTGAGGGCATTGGTCATGCCGGGATTTTCAGAAAGCTAATTGAGACCAAGGACTTGACCTTGGAAGCGGCGGGGTTGATGGCTCAGACCTTCATGGCGGGGGAGGAGGAAACCAAGATAATATACGCGCGTAACTCTGCTTCCAACGTGGCGATGGATAAGGGAGTTAACATTGTAAATGCGACTCAGAACCCCGCAGGCAGGCAAGGGCAATTTGACACCACCCAGGCAGCAACAGACTCTAGAGTGGGTCCTCAACAGAGACAATGGCAGGTTGAACGGATATTTACGCCATCACAGTGGACAATGCGTCCCGGGATGGGACCATTGACACCCACTAACCGAGTGCTCAAGAGTAATCAAAGAGATAATCAGAGAGGAATGCCTGATAACAGCTCTTTTGTTCACAACAATCTTAGCTCATGCTGGAGGTGCGGGGGCAGACATGCTGCAAAAACCTGTAGGTTTCAACAATTCATCTGTAGATATTGTAACTTCAGTGGACATTTAGCCAAAATGTGCAGGAAGCCCGCAACGAGGCTAATTTACGAGGCAGATGAACCAGAAGAGGGGTCTGCAAGGCAGGTTGATGCTTGGGACAAAGCAATGGATGCTGAAGTTCAGCGGGTTCTTGTGGCAAACGTCCACAGCTCATATACCAAAACGCCATCTATGATGATGAAAGTCCTATTAAACGGCATCCAGGTACGCATGGAGCTGGACACAGGGGCCAGCCAGTCACTTATGACTGTCGAACAATTCGAGAAACTATGGCCACTCAGAGCTAGCAGACCCAAACTAGAACGCATTAACACGCAATTATGGACGTACACCAAAGAGATCATCCCAGTGCTAGGCAATGCAATGTTGGTGGTCACACATAATGGATCAGAGAACCGGCTGCCACTCTGGATTGTCCTGGAAAATGGTCCCGCGCTTTTGGAGAGGAGCTGGCTAGCCGAGATGAACTGGAAATGGGGGGATGTGCACGCCATTTCATCTGTGGAGCGAAGTTCATGCTCACAGGTCCTACAGAAATTTGAGTCACTATTTCAACCCGGTGTCGGGACTTTCAAAGGTACCAAAGTAGTGATACGCATCACCCCGGACGCCAGACCAGTGCACCACAAAGCCAGAGCTGTGCCGTATGTGATGCGGGAGAAAATTGAGAGTGAGTTGGACAGGTTGCTAAGAGAGGGCATAATTTTGCCCGTTGAATTCAGCGACTGGGCAAGTCCCATCGTCCCTGTCCTAAAAATGGATGGCTCGGTCAGGATCTGTGGCGACTACAAGGCCACCATCAATCGAGTGTCACTACAAGACCAATACCCGCTTCCGAGAGCGGAGGATCTTTTTGCCACGCTGGCAGGCGGCAAGCTGTTCACCAAGTTGGACCTCACTTCAGCCTACATGACCCAGGAACTGGCCGAAGAATCCAAGCTACTGACCACCATCACCACGCACAAGGGGCTGTTTGTCTACAACAGGTGCCCGTTTGGCATTCGATCAGCGGCCGCTATCTTTCAAAGGAACATGGAAAGCCTGCTCAAATCCATCCCTGGAACAATCGTATTTCAGGACGACATCCTTATCACGGGTTGAGACACCGAGGAACACCTCCACAACCTGGAGGAGGTGCTACGCCAACTGGACCAGGTAGGCCTGCGACTAAAGAAGTCCAAGTGTGTGTTTTTGGCCCCAGAGGTCGAGTTTTTGGGCAGGAGGATTGCCGCAGACGGGATCTGGCCTACCGAATCCAAAACTGAGGCGATTCGTCGTGCGCCCAGGCCCGGCAACACATCGGAGTTGCGTTCATTTCTGGGACTCTTGAACTATTTCGGGAACTTTCTGCCGGACTTAAACACATTGTTGGAGCCGCTACACGTGCTCCTGCGTAAGGGTTGCGATTGGTTTTGGGGGGACTGTCAGGAACGGGCTTTCAATCGGGCGCGGAACCTGCTTTGTTCTATTAAGCTGTTGACCCTGTACAACCCCTGTAAGAAATTGGTTTTGACATGTGATGCATCATCCTATGGGGTTTGGTGCGTGTTGCAGCAGAGTAATGATGAGGGCCAACTCCAACCTGTGGCTTATGCCTCCAGGTCGCTCTCCCAAGCAGAACGGGGATATGGGATGGTTGAAAAGGAAGCACTCGCATGTGTCTACGGGATGAAAAAGATGCACCAGTACCTTTTTGGCAGAAGGTTCGAGTTGGAAACGGACCACAAGCTGTTAACATCCCTGTTGTCAGACAGCAAAGCTGTCAATGCCAATGCGTCAGCTCGTATACAGCGATCGGCTCTCACGCTGGCTGCGTATGACTACACCATACGGCACCAGCCAGGCACCGAAAATTGCGCTAACGCGCTCAGCAGGCTTTCTCTGGCCACCACTGAGGGGGCAGCGGAGCAAAGCGCTGAGATGGTCATGGCTGTTGATGCCTTTGACAGCACGGGCACCCCATCACAGCCCGCCAGATCAAAATCTGGACCAACAGAGATCCCCTCCTATCCTTGATTAAGAAGTATGTCCTGACTGGGGATTGGGCGCCCGCACTCGGAGCATGCCCCGAGGAGGTCAGATCGTTTCACAGATGGATGGATGAGCTCTCCATCTAAGCCAACTGCCTACTATGGGGCAGCCGGGTAGTCATGCCCCAGAAGGGAAGGGAAGCATTCATCAGGGAACTCCACAGCGAGCACCCAGGCATCGTGCTAATGAAGGCCATTGTCCGGTCACATGTATGGTGGCCGGGAATTGACTCAGACCTGAAACACTTTGTTCGCAGGTGCACGACGTGTGCCCAGCTGGGTAATGCCCCCAGGGATGCCCCACCCAGCCCGTGGCCCTGGCCCACCAGGACATGGTCACGTATTCACGTACACTACTCGGGCCCATTCATGGGAAAAATGTTCCTCATTGTCGTTGATGCGTACTCGAAATGGATCGAGTGCATCATATTGAATTTGTGCACGGCATCCACCACTGTGGAGAGTCTGCGTGCGGTCTTTGCGACCCACGGCCTGCCGGACATCCTGGTTAGCGACAACGGCCTGTGTTTCCCTAGCTATGAATTCCGGGAGTTCATGTCGGGTAATGGCATCAAACATGTCAGGACAGCACCGTTCAAGCCGGCTTCCAATGGCCAGGCGGAATGTGCGGTCCAAATCATAAAACAGGGCATGCTCCGGATTCAAGGACCCTCCCTTCAATGCCGCCTATCGCACCTCCTGCTGGCCTATAGGTTCCGACCGCATTCACTCACGGGAGTCCCGCCCGCGGAACTACTCATGAAACGTACACTTAAAACTCGGCTGTCCCTCATTCATCCAGTCCTGTCAGACAGTGTTGAGGGCAAGCGCCAGTCCCAAAATGAGTGCCATGACCGTAACTCAAAGGGGAGATGTGTAGAAATCGATGACCCTGTATTTGTTTTTAATCACGCTTTGGGGCCCAAATGGCTTGAGGGTACTGTAATTGGCAAAGAGGGGAATAGGGTCATAGTGGTCAGACTTAACAATGGACAGATATGCCGCAAGCATCTGGACCAAGTGGAAAAAAAAGGTTCAGCATGGACACTGAGGAACCCGAGGAAGATCATGAGATGTTGCTCACACCACCGCCAGTGAACGAGCAACAAGAACTGTCAGCAGCATGCACAGTCCCTGTGGCCTGCCCGGACAAGCCAGAATCACCACGTGACAGAGACGCATGCCAAGGCTCAACAACCAGAGACCCAACTGCGGCACTCCACGAGAGCGTCGACCGCCTGAAAGACTTCATCTTTGACCCCATAAGACGTTGGGGGGGGGGGGGGGGGGAAGGTGATGTCATGTATGTAACCTTCATGTAACTGTAACCTTCATGTAACAACACTGCATACTGTATACACATAAGAAATGCACACCTTGACCACAGGGGGTGAACTTGTGGGAGACACTCCTCACCTGGTCATCCAGGTACATAAAGGGAGGTCCCACGCAGGGTCATCACTTCTTGGTCCTGTGAATAAAGGTTCGGGTCACAGAGTGACCTTGTCTGCAGAATGTGCCTCGTGTGAATTTATAGTAGTGTGCAAGGACACTACACGAGCAATCGTTAAAGGAGCGCGATGGCCTGTCCTCCGACGTCGTGCTCCGGCCTCAGGCACTTGCGTGGTTTCCTGATCTTCCTCATCACCACCTCCACCACCTCTTCCTGCTCGTCACCTGCATCTTCCAAATCATTATCATCAGCCACTCTCACCGCAGGTGGGTTGTCTTCTTCCATTAGCAGCTGCTGCTGCCTCATGATGGCTAAGTTATGCAGCATGCAGCACATAACAGTGAACTGACTGACAATCTCAGGGGAATATTGCAAGTAGCCTCCAGAATGGTCCAGGCATCGGAAACGCTGTTTCAAGATGCCAATGGTCCTCTCTATGATGCTGCGTGTTGTAATGTGCGACATGTTGTATTGATGGTCAGCTTCCGTCCGGGTCATGAAGCGTAGGGGCGTCATGAGCCAGGTGGCCAGGCCGTACCCTTTGTCTCCCAGTAGCCAGCTCTGCCCTTCTGGCTGCTGCTCAAACATGTCAGATATAACGCTGTCGCGTAGGATGAACACATCATGGATGCTGCCAGGGTATCTTGCATCGACTGACATGATGCGCTGCATGTCGTCACACACGAGCTGCACATTAATGGAGTGGAAGCCTTTTCTATTCCTGAACTGCTCGGCATCCTCCACAGGTGCTCGTAAGGCGATGTGGGTACAATCAATGCAGCCCTGTACCTTTGGGAAGCCAGCAATCCTTGAGAACCCCACAGCCCTGTCATAGATTGCTTGGGTGGTCATTGGGAACTTGATGAAGTCATTCCTCCATGCATACAGTGCAGCCGTGACCTGGTGAATGGAGACACGTATTCCACGTTGAGAGATGGCACACATATCTCCAGTTGTAGCTTGATAAGATCCCGAGGCATAGAAGGAAAGTGCAGCTGTAACCTTCACTTCAACAGACAAAGCAGTCCACCTGCCGCTTCTCGGATGCAAATGTGGTCTCAGCAACTCACAGATCTCACGGACAACTTCTCTGCGGAAATGCAGCCTTCTGACACAATCTGCCTCACTCAGGTCCAGGTATGAACGCCTGACTCGAAATTGCCGAGGTGGGCAAGGCTTCCTGCCCATCAGCCTACGTACCTGATGTTCCTGATGTGATGAGCTCTAATCAATTCTCTCCTACGTAGCACAATGATGCCGAACCATTGCAAAATTCATGGCATTGATATTGCCCCACCTATACTTAAAGTAAAAGTTAAACTTTCAAAGGTCAAAGAAGGTGAAAAATGGCAGCACAGCAGAGTTTTGCACTTCTCCCTATCCCCCAAGGTGTGTATATGGACCACACCCAAAGGTCTTTTGTTCTCCCCCTTCAGTCATGTGACTTCTCTCTCCCTCCTCATCCACCACCCCACACCGCCCCCCACCCCCCAGTCTGGTTTCCTCCTGCAGCCTCCGTGTTCTGCGAGCCCAGCCTGCTGTGTGTTGTGTGTGACCAGTTCCCTGCACTCTCTCTCCCACTTGGGTGTCCCACCCACCTGCACCTATCCCCAACAGAGTTGCCTCTCGCACCAGCTGGCGGGCTCCTGCAGCCTCCGTGTTCTGCCGAGCCCAGCCCCTCTTTTTAAGTTCCCTCCTGCAGCCTCCGTGTTCTGCGAGCCCAGCCTGCTGTGTGCTGTTTGTGACCAGTTCCCTGCCCTCTCTCTCCCACCCGTGCATCCCACCCACCCGCACCTATCCCCGCTGAGTGGCCTCTCGCACTAGCAGGCCTGCTGTCTTCCCGGGCCGAGTTATGAAGGTAGGACTTAAGTTTTATTTTTTATTTATTTATTTTTTATTTATTATTGATGGTTTTTATGCTTCTTGAATGTTGTTGTGAAGGTGTTTAGTGTTTTGCAAGGTCCTCTCCGCTTCCCTTACCACCCCCCCAATCTCTGGCTACCTGCGCTGATTTCTTAACTTTCCACAAGGGTTTTCTGTGGCCATATACGCTGGCCTAAGTTAGTTTGGAGCAACTATTAGCTGTCCAAACTGGCTTAAATGGCCAAAACAGGCCCCCTTTTGAAAAAAAAACGAAACTAACAAAAATCCTAACTAACTCACTTACACTGGCGCAAATTAAATGTGCAGAATGGGGATTTTTAAGATACTCCAGAAAAATGAAGTTGCTCCAAAAAAACGGAGCAACTCCTGGGCAAATTTGGGACCACTCTCTTCTCTAACTCTCTCTTTTTCATCCCTCTCTTTCATCCCCCTCTTTCATCCATATCTCTCTCTTTCATCCTTCTCTTTCTCTCTGCCCCCCCTCTCTTGCTCTTGCTCTCCTCTCTCTCTTGCTCTTGCTCTCATCTCTCTCTTGCTCTTGCTCTCCTCTCTCTCTTTCCCTTCTTTGCTGCTTTGTAATAATGATTGGACATGTTAAGCGCTGAGCCCAATAATAACCCAAGCTGTGTTGGAAAACTTCACCTGTTGCTATTTCAACATGGCATATTTATGCCGTTAATTTTCTCTTCCTCGGCAACTGTCTGTATTAAATTTCAGCAGTCACTGTTTTATCCACTTGTTTATTTATCTAACTCATTTTACAGATTCCTGACTGCCTCCACTGATTTCATTTGTCCCCTCTTAGTTCAGTAATATCAGTAACTGTGACCAATGTTAAGTTTCTGAATAGAAATCATCAAAAGAAATAATGGCCCTGACATCAGTTGCTGGAATTTTGCACTCTGCGTTTGCCCTCACTCTGCTATTGCTTCCCTAACAAGTTGCCTCTGCTTCCTATCTTGTTTCTGAGCTAATGGGACCTTCCTTGTTTTCAACTCATTTCTAATGACCTCCATCTCACAAATCTTATTCATTTTCTCTTCGTATCATCCATCTGTGGGGATTTTTGTTTTTGAGCTTGTTTGTCAAAGTTGTTAATATTACTTTGAATTATTGCAATTTGGGAGGGGGTATATCCCTGGTGAATAGTTAATGAAGTTATTATTTAGTTTACTAACTGTTCATCTTCCATTTCAACCGAATGATCCCTTTTAGCCAATTGGTCAGAAAAAGCAACAAACCTGAGGACTGGGAGAAATTTAGAATTCAGCAGAGGAGGACAAAGAGATTAATTAGGAGGAAGAAAATAGAGTACGAGAGTAAGCTTGCAGGGAACATAAAAACTGACTGCAAAAGCTTCTATAGGTATGTGAAGAGAAAACGATTAGTGACGATAAATGTAGGCACCTTGCAGTCAGAATCAGGTGAATTTATAATGAGGAACAAAGAAACGGCAGACCAATCGAACAGATACTTTGGTTCTGTCTTCACTGAGGAAGACACAGATAACCTTCCAGAAATACTAGAGGACCGAGGATCTAGCGAGAACTGAAAGAAATCCTTATTAGTCAGGAAATTGTGTTAGGGAAATTGATGGGATTGAAGGCCGATTAAATCCCCAGGGCCTGATAGTCTGCATCCCAGAGCATTTAAGGAAGTGGCCTAGAAATAGTGGATGCATTGGTGGTCATTTTCCAGCATTCTATAGACTCTAGATCAGTTTCTGTGGATTGGAGAGTAGTTAATTTTTTACCCCACTTTTTAAAAAAGGAAGGAGAGAGAAAACAGGGAATTATAGACTGGTTAGCCTGACATCAGTAGTGGGGAAAATGTTGGAATCAATTATTAAAGACATAATAGCAGCGCATTTGGAAAGCAGTGACAGAATCGGTCCAAGTCACCATGGATTTATGAAAGGGAAATCATGCTTGACAAATCTTCTGGAATTTTGAGGATGTAACGAGTAGAGTGGACAAAGGAGAACCAGTGGATGTGGTGCATTTGGACTTTCAAAAGGCTTTTGACAAGGTCCCACACAAGAGATTAGTGTGCAAAATTAAAACACATGGTATTGGGGGTAATGTATTAACGTGGATAGAGAACTGGTTGACAGACAGGAAGCAAAGAGTAGGAATAAACGGGTCCTTTTCCGAATGGCAGGCAGTGACTACTGGGGTACCGCAAGGTTCAGTGCTGGGACCCCAGCTATTTACAATATACATTAATGATTTGGACGAAGGAATTGAACGTAATATCTCCAAGTTTGCAGATGACACTAAGCTGGATGGCATTGTGACCTGTGAGGAGGATGCTAAGAGGCTACAGGGTGACTTGGACAGGTTAGATGAGTGGTCAAATGCATGGCAGCTGCAGTATAATGTAGAAAAAATGTGAGGTTATCCACTTTGGTGGCAAAAACAAGGAGGCAGAATATTATCTGAATGGTGATAGATTAGGAAAAGGGGAGGTCCAACGAGACCTGGGTGTCATGGTACATCAGTCATTGAAAGTTGTCATGCAGGTACAGCAGGCGGTAAAGAAGGCAAATGGCATGTTGGCTTTCATAGTGAGAGGGATTGCGTATAGGAGCAGGGAGGTCTTACTACAGTTGTACAGATGGTGAGACCACATCTTGAATATTGTGTACAGTTTTGGTCCCCTAATCAGAGGAAGGACATTGTTGCTATTGAGGGAGTGCAGCGAAGGTTCACCATATTGATTCCCGGGATGGCAGGACTGACATATGAAGAAAGACTGGATCGACTAGGCTTATATTCACTGGAATTTAGAAAAATGGGAGGGGATCTCATAGAAACATATAAAATTCTGATGGGATTGGACAGGTTAGATGCAGGAAGAATGTTCCCGTTGTTGGGGAAGTCCAGAACCAAGGGTCACAAGGATAAAGGGTAAGCCATTTAGGACCGAGATGTGGAGAAACTTCTTCACTCAAAGAATTGTGAACCTGTGGAATTCTCTACACAGAAAGTTGTTGAGGCCAGTTCGTTAGATATATTCAAAAGGGAGTTAGATGTGGCCCTTACGGCTAAAGGGATCAAGGGGTATGGAGAGAAAGCAGGAATGGGGTACTGAAGTTGCATGATCAGCCATGATCATATTGAGTGGTGGTGCAGGCTCGAAGGGCCAAATGACCTATTCCTGCACCTATTTTCTATGTTTCTATGTTTAAGGTTCTTATAAATTCTGTGACTGCCCTCCTACTGTTCCAGTACTGGGGGAATTTTGTATAGGTGTGCTTTATCTGCAGTTATGCTCGTTACTCTTTGCTCCTCTGACCATCTTTTTAACATGTTACATAGAAATTTACAGCGCAGAAGGAGGCCATTTCGGCCCATCGTGTCTGCGCCGGCCGACAAAGAGCCGCACGGTCCTTCGTCAGCAGGCCTAAAGGTTACATATAAACCTATGAACAATGATGGAAAGGCAAAGAGCACCCAGCCCAACCAGTCCGCCTCACACAACTGCGACACCCCTTATACTGAAACATTCTACACTCCACCCCAAAATGGAGCCATGTGATCTCCTGGGAGAGGCAAAAACCAGATAAAACCCCCAGGCCAGTTTAGGGAGACAAAATCTGGAAAAATTCCTCTCCGACCCATCCAGGCGATCAAAACTAGTCCACCCTGGCCGTATTTTATTCCCTGCAGTACTTACCATTATATCTGCGCCACTTAACAAAAGGTCATCCAGTCTAATCCCAATTACCAGCTCCAGGTCTGTAATCCTGCAGGTTACTGCACTTTAAGTGCCCATCCAACCGTCTCTTAAAAGTGGTGAGCGTTTCTGCAGCCACCACTCTTCCAGGCAGCGAGTTCCACATCCCCACAACCCTCTGCGTAAAGAAGCCTCCCCTCAAATCCCATCTAAAACTTCCACCAACCACCTTAAAACTATGCCCCTTTGTAATAGACCCCTCTGTCGTGTATGCAATAACTGTTAGACTGAGTACTGTTTAACTCCAAGAGGTATGACCTTGGCTCTGCTTTATTAAGGCCCAAAGTGACTTAATATACAAAATGGCTGGCCTTTTATACTTGGGCTGCACACACATGCGTGCAGCCCAGTGACCTCCAACAGTGATGCCATCTAGTGGCTAGTGATCCCCAAAGTACATACATGACACCCTCCACCAATGGAAATAGACCCTTACTATCCACTATGTCCAGAACCCTCAATATTTTGTACACCTCAATGAGGTCTCCTCTCAACCTCCTTTGTTCCAATGAGAACAAACCCAGCCTAGCCAATCTGTCCTCATAACTAAGATTCTCCATTCCAGGCAGCATCCTAGTAAATCTCCTCTGCACCCTCTCTAGTGTAATCACATCCTTCCTATAATACGGCGACCAGAACTGCATGCAATACTCCTGCTGTGGCCTAACCAAAGTATTATACAATTTAAGCATAACCTCCCTGCTCTTAGAATTTATGCCTCGGCCAATAAAGGCAAACATTCCGTATGCCTTCTTAACCACCTTATCCACCTGGCCTGCTACTTTCAGGGATTTGTGGACAAGCACAAAATTAGAAATGTTTAAAATAGTAAAACATTGTGCCATTTTAAAACTGAGCTAACATATTTTAAAATGGAACCCACAGACTGTGGGAAACATTCCACAGCAAACAAAACTTTCTAGTTCGAAGACCAAAGATCTTGGGAGGCAAGAGGACAGAGAGATAACATAGAAACTGAACTGAATAACAAGATAAGGGTAGAATAGAATGGATGACAGTAATCGTATCCGGAATTACCATTTAAGGCATGTAGAAGCCAGATTGGAGGAAGCGCCGTACTTATCAATCATGTATTAATCAATCATCATGTATTAATTGTAACTTGTGTAATTACGTAATTATGTATCCTGAAATTGTATAAAGGAAACTGTCTCCAAGTCCTCTTTGAGCGTTCCTTATGGAATAGCTCCCCTGCTAGCTTGTATTAATTAATAAAACTGCATTTACTTTGAAGGCTAACGGACTCCGAGTGGTGGTTTGAAGTTAACCGTTACAACTTGGCGCTGCGAGCATGGTGTGTTAGACAGGCAAATTTGACTCAAAAGCCGAACCAACCTAAAACCGAGTGAGTAGAGAATTACCATGACAAATTCTCCTCCCAAGAGGCCTGGCCAGAGATCCAACGAATCTGAAGCGGAGTCCGTGCAGCCGGTAAATCCAATCGAGTGGCGCATCAGGGCACTGTAAGTAAATACGCGTGTCGGGAGAATAAGTACTTATACGAGATACTGGGGAATCCCTGGTGAGGGCGGACTAGCTATCCAACCAGAAACGAGGTTCCGCATAATTAAAGGCGGAAAAACGGGAACTGGGGAAAATTCCCCGGTGTAAGAAATGGCAAAGGAAACTGCCAAGGCCCTTGGAGAGGTGAGGTACAAACTACCAGAAGAGTTTCGGAGAGATAAATATGAAAAAGTTAAGAGGAAGATGGTTAAGGAAGGATATGATGAAGGAAAAAATTTATCCTGGAAACTCAACTGGTGGTTACAAAGGGAAGGAGGCAGTTGTAGTGTGTATAGAGATTTCACAACTGCAAGGAGAAAAGAAGTGGAAGGACAGATGTAGAGAGGAACAGAGCAACATTAAGCAACAAGCCGAGGATTTGGTAGAATGTCAGGGAAAATGCAGGAGCTGGAAGATAAAGTTAGCCAGCTCACTAAGGTAAGCGAGGACAGGAAAAAGATCATTTTAGCTGATGAATAGAAAGATACCCGAAGGTGAGACGGACAGAGAAAGTGACGAAAGGCAAGAGGATGTAAGTATAAAAATAGATATAGATGACAAAAGAGAATGGACAGAGGAATTTGGCCCAAATTTGTATCCCCCACTAACAGGGTTAGGATTAGGACCCGAGGAAGCTAAAGAATTGATGAGACTCGCCCAATCACTGTCTGTGGGACAAAAATTCCTGCCACATACCAGGTTGCAGAAAGGATGAAAGTAACAGAGGTTCACAAGCCTTTCACTCCCGGCGTAAAACATATGATACTGGCAGATTTGCCCATGCTAAAACCATCGCATGGCAACCCCGAGTTCTGGACTAAACTAGTGGGAATGATTGGGCTCCACCAAATGCATGAGAAAGATGTGTACGCATTGGTTAAGGCTAAGTGCCCGCAGAATAAGTGGGAAAGTATGAGCCCCGATATTCAGAGTGGAGCATGGGGCGATGGGGTAGCGGCACGAGATGTGAAGATCCAGAACTTCTGTACAGCAGTAAAAGCTGCCCTGGGACAAGGGCACAGCAACTGGGGAAGTATTATGGGGGCAATCCAGGGCAAGGATGAGGTAGTGACAGATTATGCAGAACGAAAGTTTAAAGCTTATGAGGAATATTCGGGTGTAGCACGGCCCGGGAGGGATGATGAGGTCTTTCTAAAAATGCTTAAAGAAGGGCTAAGCTCCCAGCATCAGGGTGTGTCGGACCTTGGACCCCACGTAGGAATTAACTACGGAGAAATATTAGCCTGGGCATGTGAAATAGACCGACGACGGCTCCGGGACCGGGAGACTGAGGGGAAGGTGAAGGCAGCGGCCCTGGAAGCTATCGTAGCCGCAGCCAGGACCCAAAAAGCAGGAGAAGGAAAGGGCTGGGCATGTTATGGGTGTGGTTCCGACAATCACCAAATATGCAATTGCCCCGAATAACAGATGGGGGCTAGGAATAAGACGACAAAAGGGGAAGGAACGTGCAACAATTGCGGGAAGATGGGGCAAACGAAAGCGCAATGCTATGGAAAAGGAGGGGGACAGGAGGGAAAGCTCCATGGCAGCAGAAGGGAAAAGCAGGGGGAGACAGTCGGGGGAGGTAAACAGGGCGGGGGACTGACCGAAGAGCAGGAGGACAAGGTGGCCTCGACCCCCCGGGCTGATACCGAGGACCCGCGAACGTATCTTAACAGGACTGTTAGCGGGTCGGCAGTACCAAATGTTAATTGATACAGGGGCTTCGGTCTCGATAACCAACTACAAACAAGCAAATTAGAATAAGCGGAGTGGGAGGAGGCACTATGACGGTGAACCCCAACTAGTGGAAATAATGGGCCGATTAATACCAGTAAGTTTCTGGGTATGCCCCAACCCAGAGGGCACAATTTTAGGAATAGATTTATTAAGGGAATTGAACCTACTAATACAACCCCGAGAAGGGGCGATCCGTTGGGCAGACAGTAAGGGAGAACCACGATTAGGCATGAGAGAAATGGTCAAGGTGGCCAGTGCCGCAGCAATAAAACACGATTGGGACCAGGAGAAGGCAGTCCCGAGGTATGGGCCACCCATAAACAGAATTGGTGATTAGTAAATATGGAGCCTTTGGTAATCCCGTGAGAAAGCCACAAAGCTCACCGACAGTACCCCATAAAGAAGGAGGCCCAGCAGGCGGTAAAGGGGATAGTTAGAAGCCTCCAGAATAATCAGGGAAACCACGTCCACTACCAACAGCCCGGTGGTAAAACCAGACGGCTCATATCGATTAACAATTGACTACACAGCCCTCAATAGGTGCACGCCTCGGCAGCAACCGATTGTGGCCAGTCCATCCACAATTCTCTATGGCTTGGACCCAAGGTATTGTATATTTACCGTCTTGGATATAGCTAACGGGTTTTGGAGTCTCCTTTTGGCCCGGGAGTCGCAGGACAACTTTGCATTTACTGTTGAAAATCAGCAATACACTTGGACACGCCTCCCCCAGGGGTTCCATAATAGCCCGACCATATTTCACCAGGCGATGGCCCGGGCTATCGAGAAGATAGATGCAGAGGCAAAAAGAAGCACAGTGTTACAATATGTTGACGGTCTTTTGATCGCCTCAAATACAATGTCAGGGCAATTGAGGGCCTTAGTTAAGGTATTGGGAGCCCTGAAGTGGGCAGGGTTTAAGGCATCACCCACAAAGGCCCAGGTGGCCCAGACCAGAGTGCGGTACCTTGGACGTTGTCATGGCTTTCTTGTCTTGATTGATCCAGAGGAAAGACAGATGGCTATTAGGGACATGCCTAAGCCCCAGAATGTCAGGGAAGTAAGGAAGGTATTAGGACTGTTTAATTATAGTTGGAATTTTATACCTCAATACACAACAATAGCGGAACCCATACAGAGATTAATTATAGGAACTGGGGGACCCCTACAGAGGATAGATTGGGGACCGGAACAGGAAGAGGCATATGGGGAACTAAAAAGAGCTCTGTAGTCGGCCCCTGCCCTAGGATTGCCAGATCCCAATAAACCTTTCCATCTATATTGTGATCAGGATGGTGGAAGCTATTCCGCCGTGGTAATGCAGGAACATGGGGGCCGGCAGAGACCTATAGCCTACTACTCGACGAAGAAGTGGTTAGTGGGATGCCCCGATGTGTGGCCGCCCTGGACTGTGCAACTTAGGCGGTCAAAGTAAGCGAACCAGTAGTGATGATGGGACAGATCATTTTGCACACACAACATACCCTGGTAGAATTACTAAATACTGGAAAGCTGTGGTCAATCTCAGACAGCCGAAAGGCTAAGTGGAAGGCCGTATTGCTGTCCAAAGACAAGTCAGTAATAATCAAGAAGCATTATGGAGTTAACCCTGCTACCGGGATGCTGACAGAAGGGGAGGAACATAGTTGTTGGGAACAAGTAGAGGAGGAAACAGATAGCGGGGTAAAGGAAGAGCCATTGGACAACCCAGATGAGACTTTATATGTGGACGGATCCAGAAAATACATTGATGGAGAACCCCATACTGGGTGGGTGGTTGTAACACAGGAGGGAGAGACAATAATGGCAGGAGTGCTCCCAGGAGACAAGTCAGCTCAGGTGGCAGAACTGGTGGTCCTTATAAAGACTCTCGAGTCAGCTGAAGGAAAGCGAGTAAATATATATACAGATAGTCGATACGCTTTCGGGGTGGTTCACGCGATATGACGACCTGGTCACGACGAGGGTATGTGACATCTACTGGCGAGGTGGTAAAACATGGAAAGCTAGTAGAAAGGCTAGTGAAAGCCGCAAAGGAACCACTGGAAGCAGCGGTAATCAAGGTAAAAGCACACACAAAACTAACTAGTAAGGCCACACGCACCCCCAAGACCTAACCATCTTGGGGAATCGGTTTGCAGACCAGGCAGCCAAATGAGCGGCAGCTGAACAGAAGCCAGAGCCAACATTTAAGGCTGAAATTCAACCAGTAATGACTAACAGTGTTCAGACAGACATAAATATAGCACAGGTCCACCATACTGTCGATCAAGAAGAAAGACGTGAATGGAGTAAGCACGGGGCCCACCAAAAGGGTGACATATGGGTATGGGGTTCTCAGGAGCGAGTTGCGGCATCACAATGTTGTAGGCAACAACTACTAAAATTATATCAGGGAATAACACATACTGGGAGAAGTAATATGCTGTACCTGCTTTCACAGTACTGATGGTGGCCAGGAATGGGGAAGCATATAGCAAAATTTTGCCAAAGGTGCATTAATTGTGCCCAACATAATGTAGGCAGGGGATGCAAGGTACGAATGGGACATCAACCAAGGCCCAGGGACCTTGGTAGAATTTACAGATAGACTTCACCGGCCCCCTGCCAGAGGATAGGGGAAAAAGATATTGCCGAGTAATCACAGACCAGTTCACCCGGTGGGTGAAAGTCTTTGCTTCCAGGGACTACTCCGCTCGGACGGTAGCACAGATCCTGGCTAGCAAGATGATATCTCGGTGCGGAGTATCCCTACAGATAGATTCAGACAATGGGACACATTTCACGGGCAAAATAATAAAAGAAACGTGTGCCCTATTATGAATCAAACAGAGGTACCACATACCATATCATCCCCAAAGTTCGGGAATGGTGGAAAGATTGAATAGGACCTTAAAAACGGCCCAGTCCAAAGCAATCCAGGAGACAGGCAAGAGATTGACTGGGGCGTTATCAGCAATTCTAATGCGGCTCAGAGCCATCACAGGGCGAACCACGGGACTAACACCCTATGAGCTAATGACTGGACGGGCTATGAGACTACAAGAGGACTTAGCCGGAGGGACAGATGAAGCAGGACCAATTCAGGATAGGCTAAGGTGGTACTTGGTCCAGCTAAACCAAGAGGTGCAGGCTATGAATAAAGAAGTTAAAAGCAGACAGCAGATACGAGATCTAAAAATCCAGAATGAGGGAATGAGACCCGAGACACGACCTAAAATAGGAGATAAAATAGGTCATGATAAAGGTAACAGGGATGTGAAAGGGAATGGAGCCCCGATGGATGGGACCATACTCGGTACTAATGACAAGTGATACTTGTGTTTGTCGACAGGTGCCCACTGGGATATGATGGAAACACTGGACACAGGTAAAACCATATAACACTAAACAACCCCTGTCTGTTTTAACCCATAGTGACGGTGCACCCGGCGACCACGGAAGCATCTGATAAGGAAGCAGGCCAGAAAACAACGGGATGAACCTTTGGATAGTGCTGGTGGCAACTAGGTTAATGGCCGCCCTGGCCCTTCCAGTGCCTCCACAGTTAGAAGGAAAAGGGCGTAGACGTTATTTTATGTGGAAAGCCCAACGAAAAATAACCCAGGGAAACTATACATGCCCCATGTCATGGTTTTGATTGAACGTTTGACTTTAGACGGTGGACCTATTCGCACCAGTCTCTGGCAATTTTGTACTGATCATCCATAAAAATGATAATACAACGTTCAACTTTACATGGGTGGCTGACGGTCCCAGGATAATGTGTAAGCAAGGTTGCGACAATACTTCCCAGAATATAACCAAAATACGGAAAGCAGCCTGGAATACCAATAACACGGAGTATACCAATAGTACAGAGTGGAGACAAGCAACCTTGGGAGACGGAGACTGGGTGTTGTGTACGAATAATTCACAGCTTGGCGGCGGGGCCCACAGCTGATCGTGATAAGTGTAAAATATCCCTGTCCAAACCAGGAACAGATGCCACATTTACAAAGGCTGCACGATAGGTGTCTGAGCACACTGATAGCCCCTTCAGCATGGATTTATGAAAGGGAAATCATAATAAGAACATAAGAATTAGGAACAGGAGTAGGCCATCTAGCCCCTCGAGCCTGCTCCGCCATTCAATAAGATCATGGCTGATCTGGCCGTGGACTCAGCTCCACCGACCCGCCCTCTCCCCGTAACCCTTAATTCCCTTATTGCTTAAATATCTATCTTTGACTTGAAAACATTCAATGAGCCAGCCTCAACTGCTTCCTTGGGCAGAGAATTCCACAGATTCACAACCCTCTGGGAGAAGAAATTCTTTCTCAACTCGGTTTTAAATTGGCTCCTCCGTATTTTGAGGCTGTGCCCCCTAGTTCTAGTCTCTCCCACCAATTGAAACAACCTCTCTGCCTCTATCTTGTCTATCCCTTTCATGATTTTAAATGTTTCTATAAGATCACCCCTCATCCTTCTGAACTCCAAGGAGTAAAGACCCAGTCTACTCAATCTATCATCATAAGGTAACCCCCTCATTTCTCAAATCAGCCTAGTGAATCGTCTCTGTACCCCTTCCAAAGCTAGTATATCCTTCCTTAAGTAAGGTGACCAAAAGTGCATGCAGTACTCCAGGTGCGGCCTTACCAATACCTTATACAGTTGCAGCAACACCTCCCTGCTTTTGTACTCCATCCCTTTCGCAATGAAGGCCAACATTCCATTTGCCTTCCTGATTACCTGCTGCACCTGCAAACTAACCTTTTGGGATTCATGCACAAGGACCCCCAGGTCCCTCAGCACCACAGCATGTTGTAATTTCTCCCCATTCAAATAATATTCCCTTTTACTGTTTTTTTTTTCTCCCCAAGGTGGATGACCTCACACTTTCCGACATTATATTCCATCTGCCAAACCTTAGCCCATTCGCTTAACCTATCTAAATCTCCTTGCAGCCTCTCTGAGTCCTCTACACAACCCGCTTTCCCACTAATCTTACTGTCATCTGCAAATTTTGTTGCACTACACTCCGTCCCCTCCTCTAGGTCATCTATGTATATTGTAAACAGTTGTGGTCCCAGCACTGATCCCTGTGGCACACCACTAACCACTGATTTCCAACCGGAAAAGGACCCATTTATCCCTACTCTCTGCTTTCTGTTCGCCAGCCAATTCTCTATCCATGCTAATACATTTCCTCTGACTCCGCGTACCTTTATCTTCTGCAGTAACCTTTTGTGTGGCACCTTATCGAATGCCTTTTGGAAATCTAAATACACCACATCCATTGGTACACCTCTATCCACCATGCTCGTTATATCCTCAAATAATTCCAGTAAGTTAAACATGATTTCCCTTTCATGAATCCATGCTGCGTCTGCTTGATTGCACTATTCCTATCCAAATGTCCCGCTATTTCTTCTTAATGATAGTTTCAAGCATTTTCCCCACTACAGATGTTAAACTAACCGGCCTATAGTTACCTGCCTTTTGCCTGCCCCCTTTTTTAAACAGAGGCATTACATTAGCTGCTCTCCAATCCGCTGGTACCTCCCCAGAGTCCAGAGAATTTTGGTAGATTATAACAAATGCATCTGCTATAACTTCCGCCATCTCTTTTAATACCCTGGGATGCATTTCATCAGGACCAGAGGACTTGTCTACCTTCAGTCCCATTAGTCTGTCCAGCACTACCTCCCTAGTGATAGTGATCATCTCAAGGTCCTCCCTTCCCACATTCCTATGACCAGCAATTTTTGGCATGGTTTTTGTGTCTTCCACTGTGAAGACGGAAGCAAAATAATTGTTTAAGGTCTCAGCCATTTCCACATTTCCCATTATTAAATCCCCTTTTTCATCTTCTAAGGGACCAACATTTACTTTAGTCACTCTTTTCCGTTTTATATATCTGTAAAAGCTTTTACTATCTGTTTTTATGTTTTGCGCAAGTTTACCTTCGTAATCTATCTTCCCTTTCTTTATTTATTTTTTAGCCATTCTTTGCTGTTGCTTAAAATTTTCCCAATCCTCTAGTTTCCCACTAACCTTGGCCACCTTATACGCATTGGTCTTTGATTTGATACTTTCCTTTATTTCCTTGGTTATCCACAGCTGGTTATCTCTTCTCTTGCCACCCTTCTTTTTCACTGGAATATATTTTTGTTGCGCATTATGAAAGAGCTCCTTAAAAGTCCTCCACTGTTCCTCAATTGTGCCACCGTTTAGTCCTTGTTTCCAGTCTACTTTAGCCAACTCTGCCCTCATCCCACTGTAGTCCCCTTTGTTTAAGCATAGTACGCTCGTTTCTGACACAACTTCCTCATCCTCAATCTGTATTACAAATTCAACCATATTGTGATCACTCATTCCGAGAGGATCTTTTACAAGGAGATCGTTTATTTTTCCTGTCTCGTTACACAGGACCAGATCCAAAATCATGCTTGACAAATCTTCTGGAATTTTTTGAGGATGTAACTAGAAGAGTGGACAAGGGAGAACCAGTGGATGTGGTGTATTTGGACTTTCAAAAGGCTTTTGACAAGGTCCCACACAAGAGATCGGTGTGCAAAATCAAAACACATGGTATTGGGGGTAATATACTGATGTGGATTGAGAACTGGTTGGCAGACAGGAAGCAGACAGTTGGGATAAACGGGTCCTTTTCAGAATGGCAAGCAGTGACTAGTGGAGTGCCGCAGGGACCCCAGCTCTTTACAATATATATCAATGATTTGGATGAAGGAATTGAGTGTAAATATCTCCCAAATTTACAGATGACACTAAACTGGGTGGCGGTGTGAGCTGTGAGGGGGATGCTAGGAGGCTGCAGGGTGACTTGGACAGGTTAGGTAAGTGGCCAAATGCATGGCAGATGCAGTAGGATGTGGATAAATGTGAGGTTATCCACTATGGGGGCAAAAACGCGAAGACAGAATATTATCTGAATGGTGGCAGATTAGGAAAAGGGGAGGTGCAACGAGACCTGGGTGTCATGGTTCATCAGTCATTGAAAGTTGGCATACAGGTGCAGCAGGCGGTGAAGAAAGCAAATGGATATGTTGGCCTTCATAGCTAGGGGATTTGAGTATTGGAGCAGGGAGGTGTTACTGCAGTTGTACAGGGCCTTGGTTGAGAGGCCTCACCTGGAATATTGTGTT
Source organism: Pristiophorus japonicus (assembly GCF_044704955.1). Taxonomy (NCBI): domain Eukaryota; kingdom Metazoa; phylum Chordata; class Chondrichthyes; family Pristiophoridae; genus Pristiophorus; species Pristiophorus japonicus. Next base: position 13,101,674 of record NC_091990.1, read on the forward strand.
CAATTTTGGTTTCCTAATCTGAGGAAGGACGTTCTTGCTATTGAGGGAGTGCAGCGAAGGTTCATCAGAGTGATTCCCGGGATGGCCGGACTGACATATGAGGAGAGACTGGATCAACTGGGCCTTTATATATTGGAGTTTAGAAGGATGAGAAGGGATCTCATAGAGACATACAAGATTCTGATGGGACGCGACAGGTGAGATGCGGGTAGATTGTTCCCGATGTTGGGGAAGTCCAGAACCAGGGGACACAGTCTTAGGATAATGGGTAGGCCATTTAGGACTGAGATGAGGAGAAACTTCTTCACTCAGACAGTTGTTAACCTGTGGAATTCCCTGCCGCAGAGAGTTGTTGATGCCAGTTCATTTAATATATTCAAGAGGGAGTTAGATATGGCCCTTACGGCTAAATGGATCAAGGGGTATGGAGATAAAGCGGGAAAGGGGGACTGAGGGAATGATTTTCTATGTTTCAATAATAAATTTAACAATAAATATACAGTATGACCGAAAGATGGTACCCAGATATTGTAAGAACACGGATCTTGCCCTAAAGATAACAAAAGCTCGTAATCGGCGAAACATACTAGATCCAGTACTAGGAGGGTTAGAAACATAGAAAATAGGTGCAGGAGTAGGCCATTTGGCCCTTCGAGCCTGCACCGCCATTCAATAAGATCATGGCTGATCATTCCCTCAGTACCCCTTTCCTGCTTTCTCTCCATGCCCCTTGATCCCCTTAGCTGTAAGGGCCATATCTAACTCCTTCTTGAATATTACCAATGAACTGGCATCAACAACTCTCTGCGGCAGGGAATTCCACAGGTTAACAACTCTCTGAGTGAAGAAGTTTCTCCTCATCTCAGTCCTAAATGGCTTACCCCTTATCCTAAGATTATGTCCCCTGGTTCTGGACCTTCCCCAACATCGGGAACATCCTTCCCGCATCTAACCTGTCCAGTCCTGTCAAAATCTTATACGTTTCTATGAGATCCCCTCTTATCCTTCTAAACTCCAGTGAAAAATGCCCAGTTGATCCAGTCTCTCCTCATATGACAGTCCAGCCATCCCTGGAATTAGTCTGGTGAACCTTCGCTGCACTCCCTCAATAGCAAGAATGTCCTTCCTCAGATTAGGAGACCAAAACTGAACACAATATTCCAGATGGCCCTGTACAACTGCAGTAAGACCTCCCTGCTCCTATACTCAAATCCCCTAGCTATGAAGGCCAACATACCATTTGCCGCCTTCACCGCCTGTTGTATCTGCATGCCAACCTTCAATAATTGATGAACCATGACACCCAGGTCTCGTTGCACCTCCCTTTTTCCTAATCTGCGGCCAATCAGATAATATTCTGCCTTCGTGTTTTTGCCCCCAAGATGGATAACCTCATATTTATCCACATTATACTGCATCTGCCATGCATTTGGCCACTTACCTAACCTGTCCAAGTCACCCTGCAGCCTCTTAGCGTCCCCCTCACAGCTCTCACTGCCACCCAGTTTAGTGTCATCTGCAAACTTAGAGATATTACACTCAATTCCTTCATCTAAATCGTTAATGTACATTGTAAAGAGCTGGGGTCCCAGTACTGAGCCCTGTGGCACTCCACTAGTTACTGCCTGCCATTCTGAAAAGGACACGTTTATCCCGACTCTCTGCTTCCTGTCTGCCAACCACTTCTCTATCCACGTCAGTACATTACCCCCAATACCATGCGCTTTGACTTTGCACACCAATCTCTTGTGCGGGACCTTGTCAAAAGCCTTTTGAAAGTTTAAATACATCACAACCACTGGTTCTCCCTTGTCCACTGTACTAGTTACATCCTCAAAAATTCCAGAAGATTCGTCAAGCATGATTTCCCTTTCATAAATCCATGCTGACTTGGACCGATCCTGTCACTGCTTTCCAAATGCACTGCTATTTCATCTTTAATGATTGATTCCAACATTTTCCCCACTACTGATGTCAGGCGAACTGGTCTATAATTACCCGTTTTCTCTCTCCCTCCTTTTTAAAAAAGTGGTGTTACATTAGCTACCCTCCAGTTCATAGGAACTGATCCAGAGTCGATAGACTGTTGGAAAATGATCACCAATGCATCCACTATTTCTAGGGCCACTTCCTTAAGTACTCTGGGATGCAGACTATCAGGCCCCGGGGATTTATCGGCCTTCAATCCCATCAATTTCCCTCGCACAATTTCCCGCTTTTTAAGGATATCCTTCAGTTCCTCCTTCTCACTAGACCCACTGTCCCTAGTACATTCGGAAGGTCATTTGTGTCTTCCTTCGTGAAGACAGAACTGAAGTATTTGTTCAATTGGTCTGCTATTTCTTTGTTCCCCATTATAAATTCACCTGAATCCGACTGCAAAGGACCTACATTTGTCTTCACTAATCTTTTTCTCTTCACATATTTATCGAAGCTTTTGCAGTCAGTTTTTATGTTCCCTCCAAGCTTCCTTTTGTACTCTATTTTCCCCCTCTTAATTAAAGCCTTAGTCTTCCTCTGTTGAATTCTAAATTTCTCCCAGTCCTCAGGTTTGTTACTTTTTCTAGCCAATTTATATGCCTCTTCCTTGGTTTTAATACTATCCTTCATTTGCCTTGTTAGCCACGGTTAAGCCACCTTCCCCGTTTTATTTTTACTCCAGACAGGGATGTACAATTGCTGATGTTCATCCATGTGATCTTTAAATGCTTGCCATTGCTTATCCACCGTCAACCCTTTAAGTATCCTTTGCCAGTCTATTCTAGCCAATTCACGCCTCATACCGTCGAAGTTACCTTTCCTTAAGTTCAGGACCCTAGTTTCCGAATTAACTGTGTCACTCTCCATCTTAATAAAGAATTCTACCATATTATGGTCACTCTTTCCCAAGGGGCCTCGCACAACAAGATTGCTAATTAGTCCCTTCTCATCACGCATCACCCAGTCTAGGATGGCCAGCTCTCTAGTCGGTTCTTCGACATATTGGTCTCGAAAACCATCCCTAATACACTCCAGGAAATCCTCCTCCACCGCATTGCTATCAGTTTGGTTAGCCTAATCAATATGTGATTAAAGTCGCCCATGATATTTTATTGCACACATCCCTTATTTCTTGTTTGATGCTGTCCCCAACTTCACTACTACTGTTTGGTGGTCTCTACACAACTCCCACTAGCGTTTTCTGCCCTTTGGTATTCCACAACTCCACCCATACCGATTCCACATCATCCAGGCTTAAGTTCCTTCCTACTATTGCATTAATTTCCTCTTTATCCAGCAACGCCACCCCGCCTCCTTTTCCTCTCTGCCTATCCTTCCTAAATGTTGAATACCCCTGGATGTTGAGTTCCCAGTCTTGGTCACCCTGGAGCCATGTCTCCGTGATGCCAATTACATCATATCCGTTAACTGCTGTCTGCGCAGTTAATTCGTCCACCTTATTCCGAATACTCCTCGCATTGAGGCACAGAACCTTCAGGCTTGTCTTTTTAACACACTTTGCCCCTTTCGAATTTTGCTGTAATGTGGCCCTTTTTGTTTTTTGCCTTGGGTTTCTCTGCCCTCCACTTTTACTATTCTCCTTTCTATCTTTTGCTTCTGCCTCCATTTTATTTCCCTTTGTCTCCCTGCATAGGTTCCCATCCCCCTGCTATGTTAGTTTAACTCTACCCCAACAACACTAGCAAACACTCCCCTTAGGACATTGGTTCCGGTCCTGCCCAGGTGCAGAACGTCCGGTTTGTACTGGTCCCACCTTCCCCAGAACCGGTTCCAATGTCCCAAGAATTTGAATCCCTCCCTTCTGCACCACTGCTCAAGCCACGTATTCATCTGAGCTATCCTGCGATTCCTACTCTGACTAGCACGTGGCACTGGTAGCAATCCTGAGATTACTACTTTTGAGGTCTTACTTTTTAATTTAGCTCCAAACTCCCTAAGTGCGTCTCGTAGGACCTCATCCCGCTTTTACCTATATGTGCACCACGACAACTGGCTGTTCACCCTCCCTTTTCAGAATATCCTGCACCCGCTCCGAGACATCCTTGACCCTTGCACCAGGGAGGCAACATACCATCCTGGAGTCTCAGTTGCGGCCGCAGAAACGCCTATCTATTCCACTTACAATCGAATCCCCTATCACTATAGCTCTCCCACTCTTTTTCCTGCCCTCCTGTGCAGCAGAATCACCCACAAGGCCATGAACTTGGCTGCTGCTGCCCTCCCCTGATGAGTCACCCCCTCAAAAGTACCCAAAGCGGTGTATCTGTTTTGCAGGGGGATGACCGCAAGGGACCCCGGCACTACCTTCCTTGCACTGCTCTTCCTGTTGGCCACCCATTTACTATCTGGCTGTGTACCCTTTATCTGTGGTAAGACCAACTCGCTAAATGTGCTATTCACGTCATTCTCAGCATCGTGCATGCTCCAGAGTGAATCCACGCGCAGCTCCAGTGCTGCAATGCGGTGCTCCAGAACTAGTTGCGCCAGTACAGCTACAACACTGGCCTCTATCCGACAATGTGGAAAACCTCCCAGCTATGTCCAGTCCACAAAAAGCAGACAAATCCAATCCGGCCAATTACCGCCCTAGCGGTCTGCTCTCAATCATCAGTAAAGTGATGGAACGTGTTATAGATAGTGCTATTAGATGGCACTTACTCACCAGTAACCTTCTCACCAGACCTCATTGCAGCCTTGGTCCAAACATGGACAAAAGAGCTGAATTCCAGAGGTGAGGCGAGAGTGACTGCCATTGACATGAAGGCAGCATTTGACCGAGTGTGGCATCAAGGAGCCCTAGTAAAACTGAAGTCAATGGGAATCAGGGGGAAAAAGAAGATGGCTGTGGTGGTTGGAGGTTAATCATTACAGCCCCAGGACATCGCTGCAGGAGTTACTCAGGGCAGTTTCCTAGGCCCAACCATCTTCAGCTGCGTCATCAATGACCTTCCCTCCATCATAAGGTCAGAAGTGGGGACGTTTGCTGATCACTGCACAGTGTTCAGTGCCATTCGCAACTCCTCAGATAATGGAGTAGTCCATGCCCGCATGCAGCAAGACCTGGGCGACATTCAGGTTTGGACTGATAAGTGGCAAGTAACATTTGCGCCACACAAGTGCCAGCTAATGATCATCTCCAACAAACGAGAATCTAACCACTGCCCCTTGATATTCAATGACAATATGATTGCTGAATCCCCCACCATCAATATCCTGGGGGTCACCATTGAGTAGAAACTTAACTGGACCAGCCACATAAATGCTGTGGCTACAAGAGCAGGTCAGAGGCTGGGTATTCTGCGGCGAGTATCTCGCCTCCTGACTCCCCAAAGCCTTTCCGCCATCTACAAGGCACAAGTCAGGAGTGTGATGGAATACTCTCCACTTGCCTGGATAAGTGCAGCTCCAACAACACTCAATTGACCCGATACGATCCAGGAAAAAGCAGCCCGCTTGATTGGCATTTCATCCAACATCTTCAGCATTCACTTCCTCCATCACTGGTGTACCGTGGCTGCAATGTGTACCATCTAGAAGATGCACTGCAGCAATGCGCCAAGGCTTCTTCAACAGCACCTCTCATGACCTCTACCACCTACAAGGACACAAGGGCAGTAGGCGCATGGGAACACCACCACCTCCACGTTCCCCTCCAAGTCGCACACCACCCTGACTTGGAAACGTATCGCCGTTCCTTCATTGCCGCTGGGTCCAAATCCTGGAACTCCCTCCATAACAGCACTGTGGGAGCACCTTCACTACACGGACTGCAATGGTTCAAGAAGGCGGCTCACCACCATCTTCTCAAGGGCCATTAGGGACGGGCAATAAATGCTGGCCTTGCCAGCGACGCTCACATCCAATGAACAAATTTTTTAAAAAAAGGAATGTGGTCAGGAGGACCTGGATCCAGTGCAGGAAATGATTCAATGATCTCATGAAGTCAGGAAAGGTGAGTGCAATGCCACACTCACCTTCATCCTGATGTGCCTGTCACCACATCCGCATCACTCTGCCTTGCCTAGCTTACTGCTGCACTTCACTCCTCACACCAACATACCTTGCACGGGCACCCGTCCCTGGTCTGTATGAATCAATACCATGCCTGCATGGTATCCTTATCCTTTGAGCCATTAGAAAGCAACAGAGCATGTAAATTATAAACCCATTAAGATAATTATTATGGAAGATAGCAATTAAATTTGTCAGAATCTGAAAAGGTTCCACCATAAGGTAAGATAAAATTATAATCCTTGGAAGGTGCCATCAGATTCACTTGATGTTACAAGGACTGTGTTTCACCTTTAGATGACATTCAAAACAAATATGATTTCATTTAATACAGCGTAGATTTTAATTGAAAGGCATACTGTCTGAATCCTTGGAATTTCACTTAAGCAGATCGTATGTCAGTCTTGTGGCTGCATAATGTCAGAGCCAAGCACTAAGTGGATGCCAACTTTCATAATTGTGCAGCCACTTTACTGAGAATATTGAGTGTTTCGTTTTGAAGCATATGGCAAAAAGGAAAGAGTTTCAGCTCTGAATGTTGCAGTATTTATTGCTTTTCCCAGCTCTCAATGAATGGACTTGCCAACGGCCACTGAGCTACTGCCTCCCATCACAGGCGAGATACCCGAACTCTATGAATCCCATGTTCCTGCAGCAAAAGTCAAAAGCTGGCGTTAAAAACCCTCTTAAGGGTCTCTCAACAAGCAGTTAATGACTTGAAAGAGATTGTCCGCCTCTGCCGATCGTGTCCGTGTCGCGCCTTCAAAGCTACCCGAGTTAAATGCGCATGACGGGAGGTTCGCAACGCGCTCACAATTTCCAGGATTATTACTGCTGACCCGTCCCAAATCAGCTCGCTTGGCATTGTGTCTGTGATGGCTCTTTGCTAGAGTAATCTAAAATTAATTACACTGCATTTGTGCATTACAATCGTGCTGTATCTTCTCCAAATATTTATCCAATTTCCCCATAAAAGATGCAATGGTCTCTGTCTAAACTATGCTCTGTGGCAAAAGACTTCCTGCTTCAACGACCCTCCATGTATAGAAATTTCTCCTAAACCTCTTTCCGTGATCATGTACTAACAGTTTTTTTATATTGATGACTCCTGTCACTGCCTTCCCCTTCCATCAAAATCCTTTGTAATTTTAAAAAACTTCATTTAAATCTTTGCTCCAGTGAAAATAATCTCAGTAGCACAAATCTCTCCTCCATAATTATAGTTTTACATCACTGGCATCAATCATCCTGGTGCATCAGTAATATAGGCTTTATATGGCTTTAATGTCTTGCACACAGTACTCTTAACAATGGCCGAGCCGATGTTTTGTAGAATATAGTTAACTGATTACAGAATCAATTCTCACTAAGTGACAAACATAGAATCCAGTGCAAGAAAATGCCATTGGGCTTTTCAAGACTTTTACATCCAAATCCCATGTATGATTATTGTATCAGGAACTGTCATCACCAGACTGATTCCCGGGATGGCGGACTGACATATCAAGAAAGAATGGATCAACTGGGCTTGTATTCACTGGAGTTCAGAAGAATGAGAGGGGATCTCATAGAAACGTTTAAAATTCTGACGGGTTTAGACAGGTTAGATACAGGAAGAATGTTCCCAATGTTGGGGAAGTCCAGAACCAGGGGTCACAGTCTAAGGATAAGGGGTAAGCCATTTAGGACCGAGATGAGGAGAAACTTCTTCACCCAGAGAGTGGTGAACCTGTGGAATTCTCTACCATAGAAAGTTGTTGAGGCCAATTCACTAAATATATTCAAAAAGGAGTTAGATGAAGTCCTTACTACTAGGGGGATCAAGGGGTATGGCGAGAAAGCAGGAATGGGGTACTGAAGTTGCATGTTCAGCCATGAACTCATTGAATGGCGGTGCAGGCTTGAAGGGCCGAATGGCCTACTCCTGCACCTGTTTTCTTTGTTTCTATGTTTCCCTGCCCTCCAACACCATGGTCCTCCAACTTTAAAGGAACACATAGTTCCTTTCCTTACCATGCCTGAAAAATTGAGCTGTTAATGTAACTATAACACATATTTAATCATTTGTTAGAAAAAAGGGTTGTGCCAGACGACTGGCGGATAGCTAATGTAATACCTATATTTAAGAAGGGGGATAGATCATGTCCAGGGAATTATAGACCAGTCAGCTTAACATTGGTGGTAGGAATAATAATGGAATCCCTACAAAAGGAGAAAATAGAAGAACATCTAGAAACCATAAATATAACAATCATCATAGGTAGTCCCTCGGAATCGATAAAAGACTTGCTTCCACCCTAATGAGTTCTCAGGTGGCTGGACAGTCCAATACAGGAATTACACTGTCTGTCACAAGTGGGGTAGACAGTGGTTGAAGGAAAGGGTGGGTGGGGAGTCTGGTTTGCTATTGAGGGAGTGCAGCGAAGGTTCACCAGACTGATTCCTGGGATGGCAGGACTGACATATGAGGAGAGACTGGATCAACTGGGCCTATATTCACTGGAGTTTAGAAGGATGAGAGGAGATCTCATTCTGACGGGACTGGTCAGGTTAGATGCAGGAAGAATGTTCCCAATGTTGGGGAAGTCCAGAACCAGGGGACATAGTCTAAGGATAAGGGGTAAGCCACTTAGGACTGAGATGAGGAGAAACTTCTTCACTGAGTTGTTAACCTGTGGAATTCCCTACCGCAGAGAGTTGTTGATGCCAGTTCGTTGGATATATTCAAGAGGGAGTTAGATATGATCCTAAGGGATCAAGGGGTATGGAGAGAAAGCAGGAAAGGGGTACGAAGGTGAATGATCAGCCATGATCTTATTGAATGGTGTTGCAGGCTTGAAGGGCCGAATGACCTAGTACTACACCTATTTTCTTTGTTTCTATTACGGCATCTCTTGAGATCTCCTTGCATGCTCTCCTCCTTTCAGATGAGAGAGATAAGGTCATACATTCATGCCAATAGTGCTTCTGCGCCATACTTTCGTGCCTCGGCGGGGATTCCTTCTGCTCCCGAGGCCTTCTTGTTCTTGAGCTGACGGATGGCCTTTTCTACCTCGTGCAGGGCTGGGGTTTTGCTGAGATGGTGGCAGGTAGCATGCTGCGGATGGAGTCGAGGACACGCGCGACGAAAGCAGTCTCGGTTAAGAAAATCTTTGAAGTGCTCCTTCCAGCGGACCCTGACTGCATTGGTGTCCTTAATGAGTGCCTCTACATTCTTGGCCGGCAGTGGGATAGGGCCTTAGGTGCTTGGATCATAGGTGGACTTGACTGCGCTGAAGAAACCTCGCATGTTATGGTTGTCAGCCAGCTGCTGGATCTCCTGTGCTTTCTCGACCCACCAACTATTCTTCAGGTCGCGAGTTTTTTGTTGGACCTCGGCCTTCAGCCACCTGTAGAGCTGCTTTGCTGCTCCCGAATTGGGTTGCTGCTTTGGGTTCAGAAATGCCTCGCACTTGCGACTTATTCACTCCTGGATCTCCTGGTCATTCTTGTCAAACTAGTCTTGGTGTTTCCTGGTTGAGTGACCGAGCATCTCTTCACAGGCGCTGGTTATGGAGGCCTTGAGGGCAGACCAGGCACTGTGAGCATTCTGCGTCTCGGGGTCATCGAGGGTCGCCAGGTTGGCAGTGAGGTGCTGGCTGTATAGGGCTTGCTTAACTGGGTCTTTGAGTGTCTCAGCGTTGATTTTTCTGCGACGTTGTTTCTGTTGCCATCGCTGTTTTGGGGCTATATTGATGCTAATGACGGAGCGGATTAGGTGGCAATCCGTCCAGCAGTCGTTGGCACCTTTCACGGCGCGGGTGATGCTCACGTCCTTGCGGTCCCTTGCTCAGACGATGATGTAGTCAAGCAGATGCCAGTGCTTGCAGCGAGGGTGTTGCCATGATGCCTTGTACTTGTCCCTCTGACGGAACAAGGTGTTGGTGATGACAAGGTCCTGTTCTAGGCATTTTGTCTGGACCAGGGTACCGCTGGAGTTGGTTTTCCCTACCCCCTCTCTGCCGATCACACCTCCCCAGAGGTCTGTGTCCTTACTGACTCTGGTGTTAAAGTCGCCAAGGAGAATCAGCTTGTCGTCCTTAGGGACTTGGGATAGCGAATGTTAGAGGCTGGAGTAGAATTCGTCTTTGATCTCATCTGTTGCGTTGAGTGTTGAGGCGTATGCGCTGATGACTGTGGCGCACTGATTCCGGGCTAGGGCGAATCAGAGAGTTATGAGACATTCGCTTATTCCGCAGGGGGAGTCTCTGAGACAGCCCACCAGCTCATTCTTGATGGCGAAGCCAACTCCACGAAGGCAGCATTCTTCTGGTTTGCCTTTCCAAAAGAAGGTGTAACCCCCACCTTGATCTTTGAGCTGGCCTTCCCCTGCCCGCCGGGCCTCACCCCACTTTTTCCACCATTGACATCAATCACATGTTCAACATGTCCAGCAACACAGAATACAAAGGCAAAGCAGGAACATGGTCCCCAGCCCCCATACATTGCAATAAATTGCATACACCCAGATGGAGATATAACACCACCATCACCTGTGGACATGCACCTCACTTTCCTTCCAACCCTCTCCTTCTTCTCCCCATCTCTACCCGTTCCCCTCCTTGCTCCACAGCGCCTGGCCGAGGAGCTCCTCAGGCAGTGCCCCATTGGGGGGGATGAAGGCAGATGTGGTCGTTGCACGGGAACAGGAGCAGGGGATGCCGAGGGGGCAACATTCTCTAATTCAGAAGCAGGATATTGGTCCTTGCTCTCATCTGTCGTTCGCAGTGGTGGTGCGGAACCTAGGGGGTGTAGTGCCGCGCTCGAGGACCACCGGGAGGCCTGTGGCAGCAGTGTTCCTGGCTGTCGCATCCAGGGCCTCCGCCATCCGCGGAATGTACTCAGTCATGGTGGTCAGCTGTCGGGATATGCCCCCCAATGCTTCGATGAGCTGGTCGCCAATGTCTACAGTCCTCCTGGACAACTGTACCATCTCTCTGCTGTCATTTGGCGCTCGTGGAACAGACCTGCCGTGTCCACGGGACCTCCGCGGGGTTGGCGCCGTCCTGGGGACAAATGGGGTGCCCTCTAGCGAGGTGCTTGGGGCCGGTACCTCCAGAATGGAGACGGGAATGACCGGAGGACCACTATATGGCCTTGGGGTGGAATGCTTCTGGAGCGTGGCGATGCAGGTTCCTCGAAATCCACGCTCTCATCCGTGGAGAACAGACCCAGCGGATTGATGGGCGAGAATAGGAGCTCCTCAGCACCAGATGTAGGATCGTCCATCGACTCCTGCCCCACGCCCCCACCTTCTGGCCTCTGTGGTCTTGCCTTGGGACACGCTGTTGGATGAGCTGAAAAACACAAATGAGCTTATTAGAGGAGAAGGGGATGCTAGGGTCACAAGGTGAGTCCAGCGTTACACACGGCATATGCACGACGAAAGCACCACCACTCTCAAAATCATCACAGACATCACGTTTCATGACCATCAACATATTTGCATTCCAATGATTTTCTTTAGGCCATCATTCTTTTTATGACAATTTTAGAAATCATCTATCATATATGATTGTTCGGATACGAGTAGGTGTGGCATCTATTGACTTCACATCACGCAATGGTGTAAGCTTTACTCACGTGGCATCACTGCAGGGTCTGCAGATGCATCCGTGGCTGTCCGGGGGTGCTTCCCCACAAGTGTGAACACACACTCCTCCATGTCAGTGATGTCACTGGGGACTGGTGGCCCCCCACCCGTTCGCCTCTGCACGAACCTCATCGTCGATAGCTTCTTCTGTAAAAGGTGAAAGGATGACATTGCGTGATATCATTGCTAGGTAATGTCACAGAGACTGATACAACACATAACCGACAGATGTAATCATCATTATTATGAAAATTATCCTTCTTTACCTAAAGACGTGCACCATGACCGCAGGTTTTGAGTAAAACATTCCCGGTAAAAGTGAAAGACCTCACATCTGATGATAGTCACTCATGACTGTTACAAATCAAATTATATAAATACATAAGTACATGTAAATCAATGTAATGCTTACTCTTGCGGCTCCCATCGTTTGTGGCATTGGTTGCCCTCATGCACCTCGTTGGTTGCCAACGAGACCACCTCTGCTATCTCGGTCCATATCTTCTGGTAGGCATTTGGGGTGGGCTACCAACACCCTCCCTGTGTCAAATCACCCCAGCGTAACTTGACCTCATGCAGGAGGGGAGGCATTTGCCTCGTCCGAGAACCTGCTGGCTGTTTTGCGCCCTCCAATGTGCTCCTCTCCCAGCTCATTGCTCTCTCCAGTGTCAGTATCCACAGCGTGCTGTGATGCCTCCTCTCTCTCCAATATAGGCCAAATTTAGTCAAATATGTAGCTGGTAACACCTACTTTTTGTTTGCCTACTTGCTGTGAAGCTCTAAAGTCTCCCTCCTTCCTCTCAAAGCAGCCACAGCACACCCAGCCACGCTTTCAGTCCCTCAGAGCTCCCTCTCTTTCTATCTCCTCTTTGGTGCATGTCATGATGACCCTTGACCTCCACTTATTTTCAAAAGTGGAGACTTGGTGCTTTGAGAATGGGCGAGAAGCCGGCAATCTGAAAACCCTTTTTTAATGTCCACGCCGGAAATATCGCTAATTTTTGGGTGATAATCCCAAAAATGGAGGTTCTAACCCTAGGTGCTTTGAGAATGAGCGAGAAGCCGCCGATCTGAAAGCCCTTTTTTACCGCCTACGCCGGAAATAACGCCCATTTTTGGGTGATAAGCACAAAAGTGGAAAATCTAGCCCATTGACATTTTTTTAAATTCTTTATAACCAGCTGTATCATGCCCAAATCTATTTCATCATTTCAAACTTATCACAAATCCAAACAGCAGTATTGTTGCACTGACAGGTTTTGTCAATGTTCAAATTTATTTCCCCACAAACTTTTCTCTTGATACACGGCAATTATCCCCTTAAACTTCAGTTAGATTTTCCTTTCTCGAGTATTTGAATTGTAACTCTACTTAAGAGCCCAAGGAGTTAATTTGTCAAATCATAATTTGCCTTCTGGCATGTGGAAAAATATTCACTTAAAATTAAGAAGCTTAAATTAATAACGTCCAATATCTTTAAAATTTCATTCAGTGAAATAAAATTCAAAAGTGGTTCCTTGCTGAATTAAGAAAACACCTGTCAGCGGAAAGGGTTAACTTCTTTCTCGTTTTATAAGGCGGCGGAGCAAAACATTGACGTCATTACATCACTTTACGTAATTTTTTTTTTCCTTTCCCGATATTTTTTTCCAAGTCTTTTACCTTCAAAACTTCCTCTCATGATTTTACACACCAATTTCAATTTCAAAAACAAGTGATAGTTTACAAATTGTCTTAACATTAGAAACACAAGTGCTTGCAATCCAAGTGCTCGCAATTCATTTACAAGGCTACTTCCATATCGTATGTCGACTCCCCCAAATGACATTCCTGTCCCTCATTAGAGAAAACGGCATTTTAGATTGTTGTCAAACTTTTAGTATTATTTCTAAACTGTTTCGTATTATTTCTTTTTAAAAGGTTTTCAAACCTAAGATTTTCCAATATAACCAAAATGTTTAACAAAGAGAATCACCTCAAATGTCTCAAATTCCAATTATTGCCAATCTTTAAAAAAAATCTCTTTTACTGAACTAGAAACTTTCACGTAATTTAAAATAAAATTTTCCAAACAACCAAACGCCATCTTTTATTTTTCCAAGTTAAAAATCCTTATCAACATAGGGTGTCTTCATTTTTTTTTCAACGTGAAAGTCTCATGTCCAGAACGAGGGACATTCACACTTTGAACTAACCAGAATTTCACCGTGGCCACAATGAAAGTCGGGTTTTCATAGGTTAATTAACCTCAATAATTCCAATCAAATTCAGACCAATATCTTATTAAATAAACAAAATACAGAGCAGATAAAATAACACAGTAAGTTACGTCACTTTCCATATTCTTTCTTCAGATGCCTTTCCAATTGACTGTAAAAATACTGAATATAACTGGAGAAACATTAGCTTTTGTATTTAGCAAACATCACACACACTCTACACAAAAGGAAAAAGAGGGTGAAGCTTCCCTTAGCTTGTAGCTTTGAGAAATTCATACAGGCTTTAAAAAAAAAGGCATTACACTGAAAAAGACAGGTTCTTTCCCTTCTTTCTTTATCTCATTCATAGACTAGATTTAGTATCTTTCATCCCAGTATAATCAATGATTACGTTTTTTTGACAAGTAAATAGGCGTCTCGGGCTTGCAATAATAAATTGAAAAGACAGTGCTTTGTTACGATTCGAATTGATTTAAAACGAGACCACACATTTTTAATTTAAACTATATAAGACAATTGCAATTTTTTACTGTAATCAAATTAAAACGGGCTAGAACCTCCACTTTTTTTGCATGCTTAACGCCCACGTAATGCCCATTTTACCGCTGAAATGACGTATAACGCCCATATATTGCCCATTTTGGCATAAAATGGAAAGTGACGGGATTTTTTAGGAGACTTATTGCCGAATGTTATTTTCCCCATGTGCTTAACGCCAGGAAAAAATATTACCAACCACCCACTTTTTTTGGGCGGAATCAGCAGAATTGGCGAAATCAACACCCATAATATCGCCCAGCGTTACTTTCCGCACGGAATTAACACCAAGATTCAATATGAACGCCCGCCCACTGTTTTTTGTCATAAAGAGCATATTTACCCAAACTAGCGGCCATGGAGATCGCCCATCATCAATTTCACCACCTCGCATACATGTCGCCCACAATATCGCTCGCTCGAAAAACCGCTCACAAAAAGTGGAACTAACCAGAATGAACACCAGCGGTGTGGATGGCATTTTGTTAAATCCCACTCTTACATAAAGAGCTGAAAGCGGAAAGATTTGCTTGAAAGAGCGCTGATGTGAGTGACAACGCTGACACACTGCTGTGTATGTGCAGCTCAGACATCAATGGTGCCCATCACCTTGGTGCCAGTTAAAGTTTACGTTGATTGATAAGTTGTATTTAACCCTTTCATGGTAAGGAATCACCAGTGTGTAACGCTCCAGCTATCTGAGACAATGCGCAACAAGGTTATGTTCAATAACAAAAGTTTAATACCAACATTAGTCTGAAATCATAAGTATCACAGGCAATAACACCCAACCCCTGCCCACACCCCACATTTTCCACCATTGACATAAATCACGTGTTCAACATGTCCAGCAACACAGAATACAAAGGCAAAGCTGGAGCGTGGTCCTCAGCCCCCATACATTTCAACAAATTGCATACACCCAGATGGAGATATAACACAGCCATCACCTGTGCACATGCATCTCACTTTCCTTCCACCCTCTCCTCGCCACCTCTACCCCTTCCCCTCCTCGCTCCACGGCGCCTGGCCGAGGAGCTCCTCAAGCGGTGCCTCATTAGGGGGGATGAATGCAGATGCAGTGGTTGCACGGGTACGGGAGCGGTGGGGGGTGCCGACATTCTCTGATGCAGAAGCAGAATCTTGGTCCTTGCTCTCATCTGTCGTTCGCAGTGGTAGTGCGGAACCTAGGGGTGGAGTGCCATGCTCGGGGACCACTGGGAGGCCTGTGGCAGCAGTGTTTCTGGCTATCTCATCCAGCGACTCCACCAAGCGCAGAATGTACAGTCATGTTGGCCAGCTGTCGGGATATGCCCCCCAATGATTTGATGAGCTGGTCACCAATGTCTACAGTCCTCCTGGACAACTGTACCATCTCTCCGCTGTCATGTCGCGCTCATGGAACAGACCTGCCACACAAATCAATGTAATAACTCTTGCGGATCCCGCAAGGTCGTTTAATCGTTTGCAGCATTAGTTGCCCTCACACACATCGTTGGTCACCGATGAGACCACCTCTGCTATCTCGGTCCATATCTTCTGGTATGCCTTTGGGTGGGCTTCCCACGCACTCCCTGTGTTAAATCACCCTAGCATAACTTGATCTCCTGCAGGAGGGAGGCATTTGCCTCGTCCGAGAACCTCCTGGCTCTTTTGTGCCCTCCAATGTGCTCCTCTCCCAGCTCACTGCTTTCTCCAGCGTCAGTCTCCATAGCATGCTGTGATGCCTTCTCCTCTCTCTCCAGTATAGGCCAAATTCGATCAAATATGTTGGTAACAGCTACTTTTTGTTTGCCTACTTGCTGTGAAGCTCAAGTCTCCCTCCTTCCTCCCAAAGCAGCCAAACCACACCCAGCCATGCCTTCAGTCCCTCTGAGCTCACTCTCTCTCAGTCTCCTTTTCTGTGCATGTCATGGTGATCCTTGACCTCCAGAATCGCGAGAATCGAGCATTGCTATGCCGTTGCGAAGGACGGCCACACTTTATGGTAGAAGGTCAAAAATATTTTACGCTACCGCTCATTTGATATTGCTCGCGGTAATGCCCATTTTCAATAATGTAAACTAGGTATTTTGAGAATGGGCGAGAAACTGTTGATCTGAAAACCCTTTTTTTTACCACCCACGCCGGAAATAACGCCCATTTTTGGGTGATAAGCTCAAAAGTGGAGGTTCTAGCCCTATAAGCTTTGTTGAGTGAAAGGTTGATATGAATGTCCGTCTTTAAAAGAAAGTTTCTGTTATGTTTGTTTAAGCTTACGATTTACGTAGCTATGAAATGCACAAAAGATGGTTTGTTTAACAAAAGATAAACTCCAACCTTGAAGTTACAGTTGTTAAATAAAAAATGAATTTGAACGCTACGACTGCGTGTTGGTTACCCAGCTGTTTCTCTAACTGGTTAATAATAGCAGCTTCTCTTAAGGCTCCTCGTGAGTCATCTAATTGGTTAATGAGGTGGTTATTATCTTTTGTTAGGGTGCCTATCTGACACCTAGCTTCGTCAAGATTCTGTTGTTCATACATTCTATCACCTTGGTTAAGGATGACAGCACTATCTCTGTCCGCGCAGTACATCGCTGCATATGCAATCAAACTTATTGCTTTATCTAGCTTCCATTTCGCAACCGTAACCTGCTTTTGGATGACTGCAGCCTCCAAAGGTACTTCCTTTCAAAGATTCACTTTCGGCATCTTGGTGTACTTAAGAGACACCATCGGATCATTTAAACTAACACTCCCTCTCGCATGGTTAACCCCATCACGATTGATCCTTTGGTCTGACAAAACCCTTGCCCCTGCTGTCTTATTCACAATAATACCTGATTTCCGTTGTGGTCAAAGTCCCTTCCATGGTTGCCAGTTGTAAGAACTGTAAGATCTGACAGAAGAGACATGTCCGTGACCACAACAAACCACGCTGAGTGAGTACAAGTATATTGTTTATAAGCACAACAGATTTTATTGTGGTTTACTTCCAGTACAAAGAAATAATACTTAATAGTCGACAATCTGTTCCTTGAAACTTCAATGGAAGCCCACTGATTGACTGCGGCGCGGTCTCTTGCTGTGTTCTGTTACACTGTAGTTCTCTTTTAGTCTTCCTCTCTATTCACACTGCCTTCAGGGTTCAAAAGCTGCTTCTCCTATACCCCTTTCCATTTCAATTGCTGCGATAGCTTGCAGTTGTTTGGGCCTCACTACATCTCATTCGAGCACTACCATTATCTTGCATCTACACAGACAATGTCATATTATTTAGCTTTAGCGAGAAGAAAATGATGCATCATGCAGACCCTTATCTTACTAATTAAAAGCTGTCCTTGGCTATAAGCTGGATTCTAACAGAATAGAGTATTCTCACTACTTCAGCACATTACAGCAGCCAACACAATATTGGCTCAATTTACCATGATGCTTTGCTTCTCAGTTTTTACCATGGCTAGCTAAGCTTACACACATTTTAGTTACTTTTATCATATAACAGTTAAACAAAATCATTATTAAAACACTATCACAACATGCAGGTAAGCTTTATCTTACAGAAGGAGCAGGTACATCAGCAGCTCGGAGTTGAGATCTTGGTGGGTTAGATTCCACTCTGGAAGCCTCGAGGGGCAGAATGCCATGCATTTGACTTCTTCCACGTTTGTCGAATCATAAAAACTTACATTTGTATAGCCCCATTAACATCATAAGACATACCATGGCACTTCACAGAAGCATTATCAAACAAAATTTGACACTGAAATCTCATAAGGAGATATTAGGACAAGTGACCAAAAGCTTAATCAAAGAGCAAGGTTTTAAGAAGTGTCTTAAAGGAGGAGAGAGAGATGGAGAAGTTTAGAGATGGAATTCCAGAGCTTAGAGTCGAGGCAGCTGAAGGCATGGCCGTCAATGGTGGAGCGATGAAAATCAGTGATGCGCAAGAGATCAGAATTTGAGGAGTGCAGAAATCTTGGAGGGTTCTAGGGCTGGAGGAAGTTACAGAGATGGGAAGGGGCAAGGCAATGGAGGGATTGGAAAACAATCGAGGTTTTGTCAGGCTGGGAGTCAATGTAGGTCAGTGAGCACCGGGGTGATGGGTGAATGGAACTTGGTGTGAGTTAGGTACGAATAGCAGAGTTTTGGATGAGCTCATGTTTACGGAGGGTGCAAGATGGGAGGCCTGCTCGGAGAGCATTGGCATCGTCGAATCTAGACGCAATAGGTGTGGATGAGATTTTCAGCAGCAGATGAACTGAGGAAGGGGCTGAGACGGGTGATATTGGAGGTGGAAGTAAGTGGTCAAACCTTTATATACACTCTGAGTTGGAGTTCCCAAGCAATGCTACACTTTGTAGAAAGGGAAAAACATGAATTTATCATTTAGGTCATCAAAGCGACTTGCCAGACAAATTGTTTAATGTTTTCCAGCCTTGACAATGAGGTCATAGGAATTAATTTTA
The DNA here is from genome assembly GCF_044704955.1 of Pristiophorus japonicus. NCBI lineage: Eukaryota > Metazoa > Chordata > Chondrichthyes > Pristiophoridae > Pristiophorus > Pristiophorus japonicus. Next base: position 13,120,524 of record NC_091990.1, read on the forward strand.
GCCATTTCCTGCCACTGATTTAGTTGTTACCCTGGTAATTCTTGACATACACGATAACGCCGAAGGAGTAGAGGGATTTGCAAGTCACACCAGCCTGCTGTACTTTCTTTCTATTGGTCTCTTTCAAGGTTGTACAACAAAGCTGTTGCTTTACCATCAAAAGAATTGCAGACAGCAACTAAATACAAGTTTATACAGCCAATTACAAAATCATCAAAAACTATGGCAATGATTTTACTTACCTTGGCGTGTCTGTGGCGGGCAATGTCAGTGGCGGGTCATGGCCCCGCTGTTGGTTCCATCACGCTCTGAAATGACAATTTGTTGATTGGGCTTGTTAAACCTGCCCAGTGTGTTACCCAGCCCAATTAGAGGAAGCGGGTATGGTGATGTAATTTCATGGCACGTCATCAGCCGGTTTCCTTAAAGGGATCATGGCCACATTTATTTTGACATTTGTGCTGTTGGTGCTCTACAGCATTGAGTTGCTGCAAACACCAATCATGACTGCACAAAGGCACAGGGCTGCACCCAGGCTCTCCCATAACTCCCTCCCTATGCTTATGGAGGGAGTCACAGCACGCAGGGTGATCCTCTTCCCTTCCCATGGGCAGAAGACACCTCCCCAGGAGATCAACACAGTCTGGTTGCACATTGCAGAGGAGGGCACAAGCAGCGATGTGGTCAGGAGGACCTGGGTGCAGTGTCGCAAATGTTTTAATGATCTCAGTAGATCACAAAACGTTAGTACGATGCCATATTCAACTTCAATGTGCTGTGTCTCTCATCTCAAACCCATCACTCAGTCTTTCCTACCCTACTCCTGTACATCCTTACACCAACTTACCTTGGACCTCCACCCATCCATCTCTATCTATATTATCACATCACCATTTCACTAGCCATCACTCACCCTCATCCTAGTGCAATCATACCAACTAGCAAGGGTAGCCACTTGGGTCTTTTACCCAATGTTCATGTAAAGTTTCTGTTAATGTGTCAAACATTGAAAGCTTTATTTTCAACACTTTGCATTCATGGACGACAGATTTATGTACACCTTTGGAAGTGACTGACTTAGTGATTGGAGTAAATGTTGAGACATAACGATACCACCCGCAATGGTCATGAGTGTGAAAGGAATGGCTGGCGCTTTGCAGGGTTTCTTTATGGTTTGGTGCGGGGTGGTGCCAATCTGGTGCATCATATGGCAGGTAGGGTGTACAGCATCAAGTGAAGTAAATCTGGCCTTGGTGAGGTCATCCCTGGTCTCCCAGACAACCTGATATCCTCTGTCCTATGCAGCATCAGTTGATTGTGGAGAAGGTTGTTGTTGGTGCTACTGGTGTGCCTGGTGCTACTGGTGTTGGGGCTGATCATGGTGGGATTCTGAGGACCAAGGTGAGACAGAATAAAGGGCACATATGTTGATGGAATAGAGGACGGGTGAAGTAGAGAATGGTGAGAGTGTTCTTCCAATGAGGTGAGAGTGGTTGGAGAGTGGAAAGTTGAAAACCTGCAGAATGTGTGCTGGAAATTGAGTGAAAAAAAGCTTCTGCCTGAGGAAGGTGAATTTTATTGTATATTTGAAGCTGTTAAGTAATCAGCTGGATCAATGGCCACTGAACTCGCGTCTCAGCTTGACAGCCGTGGCCTGCACACAGCAGGGATCCCCTGGTCATGAAGTTAAAGGTAAGTGAAAAAAGGCTGTCTAGCATCTACCAACTAGATGCTAATCATTGTAATTAGGTCCGCTGCCGGTTGGATCTGCTCAGTGTTGACAGACCCAACATTGGGAAAGACTCATGGTGGCGGGTTCACAGCGAGGTCCCAATCCGCTCTGAAAGAAAACCCAGTTTCCCACGCAACCCACCAGCAATCCCACTCGTTAACCCCCCCAGAAAATTCCAACCTATATAACTTATCAAAGGTATTCAGGGATATGGGGCAAAGAGGGGAATATGGAGTCCGGTCTCAGATCAAACAACATCTCATTAAATGCTGGAACAGGCTCGAGGGGCTAAATGGTCTACTCATGTTCCTGTATGTAACATGATGAAAATTCAGAATATATTAATCTGCTCATAGTACTGCCCTTGACCACTCAAAAAAACAGGCACCTTCTTATTCAAAAATGTCTACATGTGGGAAAATGCTAATTGGCATTTAGGCTCGTGTGCAGCATAAACGCAGGCACAGACCAGTTCAGCCAAATGGCCTGTTTCTGTCCTGCAAACTCTGTCACGTATCTAAAATTCATATCTAAAGTAATATAATTCTTAAATCCATCAGGTTACTGTGGTTGGCACTTGTAATGTTCACATGCAATCTAAGACAATTAGCAGTGACTAGGAAATTGATTTTCATAATTATTGATTTTCTGTAATATCTCAATGAAAGGGTGCAGGCGGCAAAGCCCAAGACATTAGGAAGAGCAATATCTCGGGAGGGATAATCACACAGTTCTCAAGTTATGGAACAAACTTGTATTCACAGCTGTCAAGCAGGAACTATTAAAGGAACTGACCATGTGGAGTAAAGACAAAAGGCAGTGATCGAGCTGAACTGTTTAGAATAGGTTACCTGGAGAGATTATTTGTGCACAGCAATGGAGATTGAAGAGATCAAAAATATGGTTTGATAATATTTTTAAATATTTTAATTGAAATTTGTTGATTATACCAAATTTGGAAACTTTGAAAACTGAAGAAGAATGCAAGAGATTGGAGGAAATAGACAGGTGGGCAGATAGGTGGCAGATGCTATTCAGTGCAGAGGAGTGTGCAGTGCTACATTTTGGGGGGGATAAACATTGAAGGGAATTACACCTTAAACAGACTTGAGAATGGATGAACCCTGAGAACTATTGGTGCAGACACATTGGGCTAGACTTTTGGCACATATTCATCTATTTAGCGCCCATATAACCACCAAGATTCACTTTATCGCCCATTTTTGATGAGAAATGGAAACTACCGCATGATTATCGGCCATTTATCGCCGGCGGATCTTTTGGCATGCTGAACCTCCTGGCCTATTTTTAAAAATAAAATATGATGTCATCACTCGTGCAATGCCCAGAATACTGTTTATAATAGAAACTAACGGCCAAATATCGCCCAGATTATCGTCGAGCACTACTTTCGGCATTTCGCCCATATTGCGCCCAAATGATCGCTCGCTCAAAAAGACGCTCAAAAAAAGCTGCACTCACCTGACTTTAACCCGACAGTATGGACGCCATTTTGTAAATCAGAGGACGTTTAATAAAAGATTGCTTCAAGTTGATGGGAGCATTGAAGTAATTCGTGAGTAATTTTAAGGGCGTTTTAGAATCTTGCCAATCATTTAATCACATTGTGGTCAATTTCAAGTTTATATTGTGTTTGTTTAAGACAATTTAAGAATTTTGAAGACAGATTAGGGCATTTATAGTGATGGTGCCTGTAATTTCTCAGCCAGTATTGATGACTACTTAAATGCTGCAGAATAGAGATGGAAGGTTCATTGAAAGAGCATTATGTGCCCAAAGAGGTGGCAGACTGCTGAGGAGGAGACGACCTTATACCCAACGCATTTACAGTGATAAGCGATCATACCTGGACTTGTCTGATACCACGTGCATTAGAAGGCTGCACTTCCGAAAGGAGGTCATCTGTAAGATATGCCAGCTAATTAAAGGAGATCTGCAGCCTATCAGGACCGCACTGCCCATTGAGGTTAAGGTTACTGCAGCACTTTCCTTCTATGCATCCGGCTCCTTTCAGGCCTCAGCTGGTGACATTTGCTGCATCTCTCAGCACGCCACACATTGCTGCATTCGACAGATGACTGAAGCCCTTTACCGCACATAGGATGGACTTTATAAACTTCCACATGACCAGGAAGGCACAGAGTGAGAGGGCTTTGGGTTCTTGAGAATAGCAAGCTTCCTCAAGGTGCAGGGAGCAATAGATTGTGCGCATATTGCCCTGTGAGCATCTTTATAGGATGTGAATGTCCTTGCTGCCGAGATGCGTGCGATCTGTCAAGCCAGAACTTGACAGATTAGAAAAGCTGGTTTTCGGCGCATGCGCATTGCGCGCCGAAAACCGGCTTTTGCGATGCCTTCCTGGGTCTGTACACACTCCGTACAGACCCGGGGAGACCGGAATTTCAGGGCCAATAAAAATATTAATTGCCAGTTCATAATTGCTTCTCTTTGTGTTTGAGATTAAGTGCCCACTGTTGAATGCATTTCATGCTGTATTTAAAAGGTTTGATAAATCCTGCTGGTCTTGCTTTACAAAAGCAAATATCTTTATAATTTTAATCTGGGAAAAGTAGGACAATGTAACAATGAGGTTTCATCTTTCTTGTGTTGATTCCAGGTAATTAAAATGAATATCATCTGCTATGTTTCTTTATGCAGTTACAACCAACACAGGTTATAGTCCACCGGTGTCAAATCAAGATAACTTGCTAATGTTTCCAACAAAGTAAGTTTCAACTTAAATGAATGATGTTGGCTTGAAGTTAGTAGGGATTTCTCTATTTGACTAACCAATACTTTTAGACCATGGGCACATAGAGAATCTAAGATTTTTAAGGAAAAAGAGAAGACCTTTAGACACAAGTCTGTGGTTTAAATAGATCAAAGCATTTGACCCACCTTTTTTGCCATATCCCTCAATCCCTTCTCTCTTTAGATGTCTCTCAAATCCATTTATTCTGTCCATTTCATTGGCTTTCCCTGGTAACTTATTCTATAAGACTATTGCTCTTTGGATGAAAATTTTTCATCTGAATTTCCTTACTATTTAGATCTTTCATGTCCCCTAATACATATGTCCTATCCTGTAGTGAACAATTTGCTCAGATACATTGATTAAGCCTAAAGTGACTGAAAGTGAGGAGTGGATGGACTCTATAGCCATACAACGCATTTTAAAAATTGAAAGCCCCAGGTCCATTTGCAAGGATTCCATCGTGATTGAGTATGCCTGCAGTAGATTTGCCATAGTAGGGAACAGGAGATTAGGCAGTATCTTTTCCACAAATCAGTACCTCAACGGCTTGTCAAGTTTCTTCATGAGTGAAATATAATTCTTTGAACTTTATAAAGCTGAATATTCTCGCTGCTTTCAATTTTACAGCTAATATATTTACAGTAAGATTTTATTTTTAAATGGATTACACAAAACTATTTTACATTTCACTTGGTTTTGCCTCCTTTACAGTTGCACCTTTATTGTATATTTAGGGGCAGTTGGCTTTAACACTGTCCTCTCTTTCATTTTCTATGTGAACTTTCCCAATAACCTGATTATAAAAATTCTGAAAGCTTTTCATTTATGTACTTTTTACATCTACAATACATTAATGGGAGGATTTTTTGATGGTGTATGTTCATCATATTACAAGTCCTTGCAAAATAGTTGAACCCTTGAATATTGATGGGAGGATTTTAATACTAAAGTATTTTATTAAAATATGCTATGGTGACATGAGTTCTAGTATTTTACCTAACACAGTATTGTGTAAACACTGCACTTGTGAACCACTTCATGTATTTAGTTTCTTCACTGATAAGAAATAAGTTCATTATTGGTCCAACTACTCAGCTGAATGGTCCAGTGTTCCCTCTGTACTGTTTAACCACAATAATTGCAGCTCATCAATTTGTCTTGGTAATGAGATAATTTGAGAGTATTTAATAAGAACAGTTTTAGAGCCTTTTACATTTATTTTAGACTTGGTTTAAAGATACTTCAGACTAATCAGTTTTTAATCATTTTTAGGCCATATGCACACCTTTTCTCGCCACCAATAGTACAAGCTTCTTATACAAGACAGACACGACACCCAGCTGTGCAACAATCCCGGGGCCCAGAAGAGCCGAAGGCCCGAGGGCAGCACGGGCCAGCCCACACTGCGCTGGGTCTGTGCAGCAGAGCAGGTCTCCAGTCATCTTGGTTAACCCTTGCCACTGGACCAAGACCAAGCTCTGTCAAGCCCTTGTGGTGGCTGGTGTGCAACGGTCACCCCACGTTAAAAAAATCCACGCACAGGCATCTTCCACCCCCTCAATTGGAGTTTAGAACTGGAACATTGGGTCCTTCATCGAAACACCTGTGAACTCGTGGAAGCAAGTCATCCTCATTCAAGGGACGGCCTATGAGTCTCGCACTGCATATCCTCAACCAAGTCAGCCTTATAGACTACCTTCTTTTGGTAAGCTGACCCTGCATCCCTCTTCATGTACATGAAATGGATCAAATAATTTTTTAAGGTAATTGATTCATTTGCTTTCCTTGAAATTGGTTTGTCTTATATTGGCCTTGTTTGAGACTAAGTTTAAAAGGTTAAAGATCCTTCAGAAAGCTGTAAACTAGAAAACTAGAAAAAAAGATAAAGTTGCAGCATCTCAGCAATACAAGAATTTATTTGGATTAAATGAGCAGTTGATTAGTATCAATGCACTGTTTGGAGATATTTTTCATTAAAATATCAGGCACTCTGTAGATGGATTTTTTAAAAATGTATTCGTTCATAGGATGTGGGCATCGCTGGCAAGGACAGCATTTATTGCCCATTCCTAATTTCCCTTGAGAAGGCGATGATGAGCGTCCTTGTACAACTGTGTGACTTGCTAGGCTTTTTCAGAGAGCAGTTAAGAGTCAACCACATTGCTGTGGGTCTGGAGTCACATATAGGCCAGACCAAGTAAGGACAGCAGATTTCCTTCCCTAAAGGACATTAGTGAACGACCTGGGTTTTTATGACAATCCAGTAGTTTTATGGTCATCATACTGAAACTAGCTTTTTATTCCAGATTTATTTATTTAACTGAATTTAAATTCCCCAGCTGCCGTGGTGGGATTTGAACTCACGTCTCCGGATCATTAGTCTAGGCCTCTGGATTACTGGTCCAGTAACATAACCACTAAACTACTGTGACATCAAACGCTTCCTTTCTCATATTTTGTTTTTGCTTTTGGTATCTTGTGTCAGATAAAAGTGCCATTAATGGATAATTGTTATTTTAATCTTAGGTGCATTGTGGCCTGGTGTGGAAACAGAAGCTAGACCACCCTGTCAGCCTGGATATCTCAGTTACAGTACAGGGTTTAGCTCAAACCAAACCAGTCCAGTGCACTATACATATCCTGTTCAAGGTAAAAGTATAACAAAGGCCTCGATATTACCCCCTCACGACAGTCGTTTGGGGGCGGAGGGGTGTTAAAAATTTAAAATATTTTTTGCACGTTTTGTGTTGTGTGAGTGCACTTCATTAACATATTTAAATCAGGCTCCCATGGTGCAATTGGCAGCCTAATCTAAATTTAACAGTTGCCGCTCATGGCGGTAAAAGGGAGGCGGGAGCTGCCGGCACAGGAAGGTAAGTGCATTTTACAGCACTCCTTGTGAGCCACCCTGGCCTCTTAAGGAAGCGTTCAGCCTCCTCTCTGCCGATCGCGGCCTCTCTCTCTCCATGTCATAATCACCGACCTCCTCCCGCCCTGATCTCTCGCTGCCTCCCTCCCATGATGTCTGACCTCCAAAACCCTGACATCTCGCTCCCTCGCTCCCATGATATCGGACCTCCCAATCCCTGATCTTTTGCTCTCGACCTCCCACGATGGATGACTAACCTCTCGCTACCATGCTCTCCTACACTTCCCACCTCTCCATAAATATCGGGCCATAGATCTACATGAAAGGAGTTGAAATGGTAATGGAAGAAGTTAGAAAAAGGTTCATCTAGATAGGGTGTGAATGGTGGAATAATGACCAGCTGCTATTAGAGACAGAAAAAAATGTTACGGAGGTAGAAATAGGTGGTCTTAGTTATGCCGCGGACATGTGGTTTGAATATTATTTCAGGGTCAAATATGACACCAACGTTGAGAACCGTGTGGTTCAACCTCAGCAAATGTTAGGGAGAGGGATAAAGTCAATGGCTCGGCAACGGAGTTTGTGGCAGGGATTGAAAACAATATTTCGGACTTTCCAATATTTAATTGGAGAAAATGAACTAGATGTTGGGCAAGCAGTCTGACAATTTAGAGACCATGAAGCAGTCAAGAGATGTGGTAGTGAGGTAGAGCTGGGTGTCGTCAGCGTAGATATGGAAATTGACGCTGTGTTTTTGGATGATGTCGCCAAGGGCGAGGATAAATAGAAGGGGGCCGAGGATAAATCCTTGGGGGACACCAGAGGTAGCGATGCAGGAGTGGGAAGAGAAGCCATTGCAGGTGATTCTCTGGCTACAATTTAAATAGAAAAGAATGGAACCAGGCGAGTTCAGTTCCACCTAGCTGGATGACGGTGGAGAGGCGTTGCAGAAGGATGGAGTGGTCAACTGTGTCAAAGGCTGAAAAGAAGTCAAGAAGGACGATGAGAGATAGTTTACCTTTGTCACAATCACAAAGGATGTCATTTGTGAGAATCGTTTCGGTACTGTGGCGGGGCGAACACCTGATTGGAGGGATTCAAACGTGAAGTTGTGGGAAAGATGGGGCACGTATTTGGGAGGCGACAACATGTTCAAGACATTGGAGAGGAAAGGTAAGTTGGAGATGGGGTGATAGTTTTTAAGGATGAAGGGGGTCAAGGGTTGGGTTTTTTGAGGCGAGGGGTAATGACGGCAGATTTGAGGGAGAGGGGGATAGTACCTGAGGAGAAAGAACCAATAGCTATGTCAGCTAACATGGGAGCCAGAAAAAGAAGTTGGTCAACAGTTTGATGGGAATAGGGTTGAGGAATAGGAAGTAGGTCTCATGGACAAGATGAGCGCAGAGAGGTCGTGAAGGGTGATCGGAGAGAAACTGGAGAAAGATGTGAGTTCAGGGCTAGGGCAGGGGGAAACCTTGAAGGAAGGGACGTGGCAAAGGCAGCTGAATGAATGGTCTCAATCTTGGAGACACAGAAGTCCATGAGCTCCTCATACTTGTTGTCGGAGCTGAGGGTGGAAGAAACAAGGGAGAATAAGAAGATGGTTAGCAGTGGAAAATAGAAACGGGGTTTACCTTTGCATTCCAGAATGATTTTGCAATAGTGCGCAATTTTGGCAGACTAGAGCAGGATGTGATAATGCTTTATGTGTTCCAGCCAGATCTGGCGGTGAATGGCTAAACCAGTTGTCAGGCATATCTGTTCAGTTTGCGTCCCTTGGACTTAAGGGAGCGAAGATGAGGGCCGTACGGGGGGAACAGCCAGGGTGACAGAGAGTAATTATTTTAATAGGGGCTAGGGCATCAAAGATGATGGTGCAGGTGTGGTTGAGCAGAAATGTTGTGGTTAAAAGAGGACCAAAGGCTGGACAGTTGGGATTTCGTAAGTTCAGTTGTAAGAGAGTTGGGATAGAGTTTTTTCCGGGGCGGACACAGAAGGAAGTAGGGTGGAGGGAATGGGGATGTGGGCGGAGAGTGATACAAGGCAGTGGCCAGAGATGGTCTTATTTGCGATTGACACGATGGGAGTAGCGATGCTACGAGAGATGGCAAGGTTGAGGGGGTGGCTGTGAATATGGGTTGGAAAGTTTACATGGAGGGAGAGATTATGGGAGGATAGGAGGTTAGTGAACTCTGAGGAGAGCGAGCATGATGAATTGAGATGCAGGTTGAAATCACCGAGGATCAGCAGTCACTCAGTGTGAGGGAGGAAAGTAGTGAAGATATCTTGGTCTTAAATTTTTTATGGTGTTTGGGTGGGCGGTAGAGAATGAGTATTTTAAATGAGAAGTGAGAGGGGTAGAATAAGGTGAGCTCTTCAAAGGAAGGGAACATGCTGGGAGGTGTCGGGGACAGGCCACGGTGTGATTTGGTGATGAGAGCTACACCGCCATCACGGTGGACTGAGCGGGGCAAGTAGTGGAATGTATAGCCAGGCAGGGAAGGCTTCATTTAAGGCCAGGTTTCGTCCAACGCCATGATGCCGATGCAATCATCCACGATAAGTTCATGGATGGCAAGGGCTCTCCGTATTACAAATGAGCAAGATGTATATTTTCTTAGGACTCTAAAATTGGAGAAATTAATGCATAGTGAGTAACATAATCATGTGAGAAATACCATGCATCTTGTACTGTTCTGAGAACCCTTGCACGGCAAAAATAATTATTGCTTGTTTTAAACCCATGGTCAGTGTGACTTGTCGTAGCAAAATGTAGTCTATTCAAATACTAAATCCAAATTAATGAAATATAAACCATTAATGCACAGAACAATTTTGTGTTGTGAAAAGCAATACTGAATTCAATTAGTAGCCTTCCCCATTCTGAGTCAGAAGGCTGCAGGTTCTTGTTGTACTTCAAGATTTGAATCAGTGACGTAAGTTGGCACTTTGGTGCTGCGCTGTCAGAGCCGCTCTCTTTTGGATGAGATGTTAGAACCGAAGACTTCTCTGCCTTTTCAGGTGGGCATACAAGATTGCATGCTACTTTTTTGACCGCGTCAAGATTCAGCTCTGTTAACATCACTAAAACTGGTTTATATGTTGCTGCTTGTGGTGCATTGCTAGGCACAAATTGGCTGCTGCCATATTTGCCTACTAAACAAGTGGCACATAAGAAGCAAACTAAATGTAAGTTCAAAATGATATCATAAACAATTCAAAACAAAAATCTGTTTCGATAAGATGTGGTTTAAGTGTTTCACAGTTAAGCAGAGTAAGTATGTTTTTTTTTAATGAGGATGCTGCAATTAGCTTCAGTGTCTTCAGGATAGGAAGGAAGAAAATTTTTATCAAGGTTCAGCAGGGGAACATTTAGCGAACAGTGATCATAGCATCATAAGGTTTACATAATATCATAAGGTTTATGGTACTGTGATCACTGAGATATGCCCCAGATGTCTGCGCTCTTCTAATACTGCCCTCTTGAGCATCCCTGATTATAATCACTCCACCATTGATGGCTGTGCCCTAAGCACTGGAATTCCCTGCCAAAACCTCTCTGCCTCTCTTCCCTCCTTTAAAACGCTCCTTAAAACCTACCTCTTTAACCAAGCTTTTGGTCACCTGCCCTAATTTCTCCTTATGTGGCTGGGTCTCAAATTGTTTGTCTTGTACTACTCCTGTGAAGCGTCTTGGGATGTTTTACTACGTTAAAGGCGCTATATAAATACTGGTTGTTGTTGTTATTTAGATTCGCTATGACAAAGGACAAGGAGCAACCTAGAGTAAAAATCCTTAATTGAAGGAGGGCCAATTTCATTGGATTGAGAATGGATCTGGCCCAGGTAAATTGAAATCAAAGGTTTTCTGGGGTGGTAGCGGGCGCGATGGGAGGTCGGTAAGGTGGGAAAATTGTTATTTTTGGGAGCGGGTCAGGAACCTGCTGTCATCCCTATTTTCCTAACACAGATGAGGCTGCACACAGGGAGATTAAAGTAACAGTGACCTCAGTCTTTAATAAGACACTCCAGAGTGAGGGTCAGGCCTTTGGGGCCGGCTTATATACAGTGCTCCCAAGGGATGCTGGGATCCCTTGGGACTTCAGGGGATGAGCTCCCTGTTGGCGGAACATGGGAGTGCATGCTTTACAGATATACAACATCACTCTCTCCTCCCCCCCCCCCCCCACCAAAGTCAAAGTGAAAACTATTTACAAGGTGAGGCGGTCGGGAACCTTTCTTTCCCTGGTGGACCACCTCGGTACAAATGTCTGTTCTGGTGTGTTGGCTGTGCCCTCGCTGAGCTGACGTATTGTTGGCCCTGCAGGGCTGCGAGGTGAGCCTGGCCTTGCTGGGCTGTTGGACGTGATGGGTTCGATTTCCTGGACCGGCGTGGTGTCATTGATCCTTTGGGTGTGTGTTGTGGGCTCGAAAAAGGTGGTGTCTGCTGTGGGTTGTTCAGGGCAGTCTGTGAACCGCAGCCTTGTTTGGTCCAGATGCTTTCTGCAAATTTGTCCATTGTCTAGTTTGACTACAAACACCCTATTCCCTTCTTTAGCTATCACCGTGCCCGCGATCCACTTGGGATCATGTCCATAGTTTAGCACATACACAGGGTCATTCAGATCAATTTCCCGTGACACAGTGGCGCGACCATTGTTTACATTTTGTTGCTGCCGCCTGCTCTCTACCTGATCATGCAGGTTGGGCTGAACCAGCGAGAGTCTGGTTATAAGTGTCCTTTTCATGAGTAGCTCAGCCGGGGGCACCCCTGTGAGCGAGTGGGGTCTTGTGCGGTAGCTAAGCAGTACTCGGGACAGGCGGGTTTGGAGTGAGCCTTCTGTGACTCGTTTAAGGCTCTGTTTGATGGTTTGTACTGCCCGCTCTGCCTGCCAATTGGAGGCTGGTTTAAACGGGGCCGAGGTGACATGTTTGATCCCATTGCAGGTCATGAACTCTTTAAATTCGGCACTGGTGAAACATGGCCCGTTGTCACTGACCAGTATGTCAGGCAGGCCGTGGGTGGCAAACATGGCCCTCAGGCTTTCAATGGTGGTGGTGGCGGAGCTTCCCGACATTATTTCACATTTAATCCATTTTGAAAAAGAATCCACCACCACCAGGAACATTTTACCGATAAACGGGCCCGCATAGTTAACATGGATCCTCGACCATGGTCTGGAGGGCCAAGACCACAAACTTAGTGGTGCCTCTCTGGGCGCATTGCTCAACTGAGCACATACGCTGCATTGCTGTACACAGGCCTCTAAGTCTGAGTTGATACTGGGCCACCACACGTGGGATCTGGCTATCGCTTTCATCATTACAATATCCAGGTGTGTGCTGTGGAGATCCGAGATGAACGTCTCCCTGCCCTTTTTTGGTAGTACTACGCGGTTACCCCACAACAGGCAGTCTGCCTGAATGGACAGCTCGTCCTTTCGCCGCTGGAATGGCTTGATTAGCTCTTGCATTTCGACGGGGATGCTGGCCCAACTCCCATGCAGTACACAGTTTTTTACTAGGGACAGCAGAGGATCTTGGCTGGTCCAAGTCCTAATCTGTCGGGCCGTGACAGGTGATTTATCATTTTCAAACGCTTCCATGACCATCAACAAGTCTGCGGTCTGCGCCACCATTAATAAGTTGCAGGCTGCGCCATTTCCACCCCCGTGGTGGGCAATGGTAGCCGACTGAGAGCATCCGCATAATTCTCGGTGCCTGGCCTGTGCCGGATGGTATAGTTATACGCTGATAGCGCGAGTGCCCACCTTTGTATGCGGGCTGAGGCATTAGTATTTATCCCCTTGTTTTCAGCGAACAGGGATGTTGAGGGGCTTGTGATCGGTTTCCAGCTCAAATTTGAGGCCAAACAGGTACTGATGCATTTTCTTTACCCCGAACACACACGCTAATGCCACTTTCTCAATCATGCTGTAGGCCCTCTCGGCCTTAGACAAGCTCCTGGAAGCATAGGCGACAGGTTGCAACTTCCCCGCAATGTTAGCTTGTTGTAATACACACCCGATTCCGTACGACGACGCGTCACATGCTAGCACAAGTCTTTTACACGGGTTATACAATACAAGCAGCTTGTTGGAGCATAAAATGTTTGTGACTTTCTCAAAAGTAATTACTTGTTTTTTTCCCCATACCCAGTTCTCACCTTTGCGCAATAACACATATAGGGGCTCTAAAAGGGTGCTTAACCCCGGTAGGAAGTTACCAAAATAGTTGAGTCGTCCCAGGAACGACCGCAGCTCTGTGACGTTCTGTGGGCTGCGCGCGTTCCTGATAGCCTCTGTCTTGGCGTCTGTGGGCCAAATGCCGTCCACCGCGATCTTTCTCCCTAAAAACTCCACTTCTGTTGCCATGAACTCGCATTTCGACCTCTTCAGCCGCAGCCCTACGCGATCCAGTCGCTGGAGGACCTCCTCCAGGTTTTGTAGGTGCTCGGCAGTGTCCCAACCCGTGACCAATATGTCGTCCTGAAAAACCACCGTGCGTGGTACCGACTTGAGTAGGCTCTCCATGTTTCTCTGGAAGATCGCTGCAGCCGACCGAATTCCAGACGGGCATCTGTTGTAGGTGAACAGTCCCTTATGCATGTCGATGCAGGTGAGGCCCTTCAAAGACTCCTCCAGCTCGTGTGTCATGTAGGCTGAAGTCAGGTCGAGCTTGGTGAACGTCTTGCCTCCTGCCAGCGTCGCAAAGAAGTCGTCTGACTTAGGTAGCGGGTATTGGTCCTGTAGTGAGAAATGATTAATAGTTACTTTATAATCGCCGCAAATCCTGACCGTGCCATCGCTTTTGAGTACTGGAACAATCGGGCTGGCCCACTCGCTGAATTCCACTGGGGAGATGATGCCCTCGCGATGTAGCCTGTCCAGCTCGATTTCCACTCTCTCCCTCATCATATGAGGTACCGCTTGCGCCTCGTGGTGAATGGGTCATGCCTCTGGGACCAAGTGGATCCGCACCTTCGCCCCGGAAAAGTTTCCAATGCCTAGCTCAAAAAGGGAAGGAAATTTGTTAAGAATCTGGTACATGAGGCCTCATCGACATGTGATAGCACTCGGATGTCATCCCAGTTCCAGTGGATTTTGCCCAGCCAGCTCCTTCCAAGCAGTGTGGGGCCATCGCCCGGGACAATCCAGAGTGGTAGTTCGTGCACCGTGCCCTCATAGGTGACCTTGACCATGGCACTACCCAGGACAGTGATAAGCTCTTTGGTGTACATTCTCAGTTTCGGATGGGGCTCAGGGCTGGTCTGAATGCCTTGTTGCACCACAGTTTCTCAAACATCTTTTTACTCATGATGGATTGGCTAGCGCCAGGGTCCAGTTCCATGGCTACGGGTAAGCCATTCAATTTTACATTTAGCATTATAGGTGGTCATTTCGTCAAAAATGTGTGCATCCTATGTACTTCAGCATCTGCCTCCTCTCTCTGAGGCTCGAAATTGTTTTGATCCACCATGGACCGATCTTCCTCTGCCACGTGGTGGTTAGCAGGTTTTGCAGAGCTTGCAGCTCGTTGGAGGTGCTCCATTGTTCCACAGCTCTTGCAAACATACCCTTTGAAGTGGCATGAATAGGCTGAATGGAAGCCTCCACAATGCCAACAAGGTGTGAATTGCCTTGCATTCATCCTTTGTTAGGGACTCTGAATCATCTGGGTCACCTGAGGCCTGCTGGCAGTTGCAGACTCGTGGGTTCTGCCCTGTACATTTCTGCTCGCAAACACAGTTCCAGTTAATTTATGAACATTGCTAGCACTTGTGTGCTGAGAGATTTGTTTGGTGTTATCACTGGTGGACATAAACGCCTGTGCTATCGCAATGGCCTTACTGAGGGTCGGTGTCTCTACAGTCAAAGGTTTTCGTAGGATGGTCTCGTGGCCAATGCCCAGTACAAAAAAGTCTCTGAGCATTTGCTCCAGGTAGCCATCAAACTCACATTGTCCTGCAAGTCGCCTTAGCTCGGCGACGTAGCTCGCCACTTCCTGACCTTCAGATCGCTGGCACGTGTAGAACCAATACCTCGCCATCAGCACGCTCTCCCTCGGGTTAAGATGCTCCCGAACCAGTGTACACAGCTCCTCATACAACTTATCTGTGGGTTTCACCGGGGCCAGGAAATTCTTCATGAGACTGTAGGTCGGTGCCCCGCAGACTGTGAGTAGGACAGCTCTCCTTTTTGCAGTGCTTCCTTCTCCATCCAGCTCGTTGGCTATAAAGTACTGGTCTAGCCATTCGACATAGGCTTCCCAGTCCTCACCCTCTGAGAACTTCTCCAGGATGCTCACAGTTTGCTGTATCTTTGCATTGGATTCGTATTCTTGCCGCCAGTTATTGTGTTCCTAACACAGATGAGGCTGCACACAGGGAGGTTAAAGTAACAGTGACCTCCGTCTTTAATAAGACACTCCAGAGTGAGGAACAGGCCTTCGGGGCCGGCTTATATACAGTGCTCCCAAAGGATGCTGGGATCCCTTGGGACTTCACGGGATGAGCCCCCTGGTGGCAGAACATGGGAGTGCATGCTTTACAGATACACAACAATCCCACTCCCACGCCCATGATGACCATTCAATGGCTGCTGACATCAGTGCCTCCATGAGTGACTGATGTATGCCATGCAGCTGTATGATATGTAATTCTGTCACCAGGTTGCTGAGCTGTCCGCCTCTCTCCCACCTCCAGCTGCTCCAGATAGCTCTAAAGCAGCCTCCTTTGCTATTGTAAGGTTTGCAAATGTTGGAGGGCCACCACCAGTTCTCTCCGGCAATCTCCCACTCCAGGAACTTGAGTACAAAAAATAAATCTAGGCTGACACTCCAGTGCAGTGTTGAGGGAGCACTGCACCATCGGAGGTGCCGTCTTTCAAGTGAGACGTTAAACTGAGGCCCCGTCTGCTCTCTCAAGCGGACGCAAGACATCCCATGACACTATTTTGAAGAAGAACAGGGGAGTTATCCCCGGAGTCCTGGCCAATATTTAGCCCTCAAATCAACGCAACAAAAAAACAGATTATCTGGTCATTATCACATTGCTGTTTGAGGGAGCTTGCTTGTGCGAAAATTGGCTGCCACATTTCCTACATTGCAACAGTGACTACATTACAAAAGTACTTCATTGGTTGTAAAGCGCTTTGATATGTCCGGAGGTCATGAAAGGCGCTATATAAATCCAAGTCTTTCTTTCTCCCTCTTATTTTTAGCGCTTCTTTTCCTGCAAGGAGGGAAAGTACAGAAGGTTGAGCGAGAGTGATGGAATGAGTGTAAGGAATAGATGGATTAGATCTTGAGGGTGACCGATGGAGTGGGTTGCCAAAACCAAGTGGCCTCTTGTGTGTTAGTTAGTATGATTGCAATTGGATGAGGGTGAGTGTGAGGGGTGGCTGGTGAGATGGAGATGTGATAATGTAGATAGAGGGAGAGGGATGGGTGGAAGTGCAAGTGTGAGTAAAGATGTGCAGGGATAGGGTTGGTGAAGGCATAGCGATGGGGATGTGATGAGCAGGATGAAGCTGAGTGTGGCTTTGTACTCGTGTTTCCAGATCTAATTAGATCATTGAAACGTTTGCAGCACTGCACCCAGGTCTTCCTAACCACATCCCTGCTGGTGACCTCCTCTGCAATCCCCAACCAGGCTGTTTTAGAGTCCTGGAGAGGTCTCTTCTGCCCAGTGGAAGGGTAGAAGATCTTCCTACGTGCTCCGATTCCCACCATAAGCATATGAAGTGAGTCATCAGAGAACCTGGGTGCAGCCCTCTGCCGTTGTGCAGTCATTGTCAGTGTTTGCAGCACTCCAATGCTGTACTGCACCGACAGCACTTGTTACATTGACATTCAAATCCAATGTAGCTCTTTTACAGATCCCAACTGAAAATACGTCATCGTTAACGTCCTCAGACATGCACCATTTAATTGGGCTGGTTAACGCGTAGCGCTGGCTTAATAGACCCTATTCAGGGAAAGTCTTTTTCAACAGCGGGATGGACCCAGTAGTAGGGTTGCGACCCACCATGACCACCATCCGCTCCGGATCCGCCCAGGTTTTGGGCCAAAAATCCGCAGGCAAAACTATAATCGAACAGTGGGCTCCCTGGATGACGCAAGAGATGGAGAGTAAGATGAACCAGAAAAAGTGGGTGTGTGATAGATGTCAGGTTGAGATTACAAGTGAGAACCAGGCTGAATATAGAAAGTTCAGTGGGGAAGTGAAAAAGGAAATGAGGGGCAAAGACAGAGTATGAGAATAGATTGTCAGCTGACATCAAAGGGAATCCAAAAGTCTTCTACAGGTATATAAATAATAAACGGGTAGTAAGAGGAATGGTGGTACCGATTAGGGACCTAAAAGGAGACCTATGTGTGGAGGCAGAGGGCATGGCTCAGGTACTAAATGAGTACTTTGCATCTGTCTTTACAAAGAAAGAAGATGCTACCAAAATCATAGTGAAAGAAGAGGTAGGTGAGATACTGGATGGGATAAAAATTGATAAAGAGGAGGTACTAGAAAGGCTGGCTGTACTTAAAATAGGTAAGTCACCAGGACCATGTACAGCAAGTGATCAGGAAGGCCAGTGGTATCTTGGCCTTTATTGCAAAGGGGATGGGGTATAAAAGCAGGGAAGTCTTGCTACAGTTATACAGGGTATTGGTGAGGCCACACCTGGAATACTGCGTGCAGTTTTGGTTTCCATATTTATGAAAGGATATACTTGCTTTGGAGACAGTTCAGAGAAGGTTCACTGGGTTGATTCTGGGGATGAGGGGGTTGACTTATGAGGAAAGGTTGAGTAGGTTGAGCCTCTACTCATTAGAATTCAGAAGAATGAGAGGTGATCTTATCGAAATGTATAAGATTATGAGAGGGCTTGACAAGGTGGATGCGGAGAGGATGTTTCCACTGATGGGGGAAACTAGAACTAGAGGGCATGATCTTAGAATAAGGGGCTGCCCATTTAAAACAGAGATGAGGAGGAATTTCTTCTCTGAGAGAATTTGCTGCCTTAGAGAGCTGTGGAAGCTGGGACATTGAATAAATTTAAGACAGAAATAGACAGTTTCTTGAATGATAAGGGTAAAGATAAGGGGTCATGGGGCGCGGGCGGGGAAGTGGAGTTGAGTCCATGATCAGATCAGCCATGATCTTATTGAATGGTGGAGCAGGCTCGAGGGGCCGTATGGTCTACTCCTGTTCCTATTTCTTATCTTCTTATGTTCTTATAAGTAAAATGTAATTTGTAGCTTTCAGTCTAGTTTCTAGTAGGCAGTGGACCCCCAGTACAAAACTGGCCACAGGTGAGCACGAATGATCTTGCTAGCTTAAGAGTGGCTGACCTGAGAAGTGGAGTAATTTCAAGTTATGCAGTGGGGAGTGCTGTTCCTAAGAGCTGGTCATGGTACATTATCAGGGCAGGAGATGGCTCTATTCTGCATTCAATCTTGTTATACTTGACCTAGGACTGCATGATGTTGACGCTGGTTAGTCAAAGTGAAAAATTGTCCCTTTCCCTAACACAACTTCCTCACCTTAGCATCTGCAGAAAAGATAAAAGGAGGTGGGTGGGGGGCAGAAACAATAGGGTAATGTACGTTCAAAAAAGTAAATAGGCTGGTTCAAGTCTTTTTTTTATTCCAGAAGAAACTGTGTTAATATCCTGGTCACTACAACACAATTAGTTCCAGCTCTGGCTAAAGTGTTGCTATACGGAATAGGTGAAATTTTCCCGATTGAAAACATTTACAGTGCTACAAAAATAGGTAAGGGATTTGGTTTCAATTAAATTTTTCAGTTATTGGGCTCAATTTTCCCCAATTATCTGCGCCATTTTTTTTTGGGCCTGCACCATTTTTTTGGAGTAAATTAAAATCTCCAAAGTTTCTGTGCTAGCATAATTCGCTTGGGTACGATTTTTTTTAGGCTACGATTTTTTTACCTCATTAAGGGCGTAACCTGCCACCCGCGCCAATTCTGGCCATTTAAACAAGTTTGGCCAGCTCCAATTTACTCCAATTTTTCTTAGGACGGCGTATGTGATCACTCTGGAAAAACCTTCTGGTGCAGGTAAGAGAATCAGCGCAGCAGATGCAGTTCCACGGCCCGGACAGCAGCAGCAGAGAGAGGGGGGAGAGGGGAGGGGTGGGGGGGAAGGCCTTTCGGCCAGAGTTAGGAGTGACACCCAGCACCAGGAGGAGGGAGGCCCTTTGGCCAGGGCTAGCAGCGGCAACCGGCATTGGGAGGGGGAGAGGCCCTTTGGCCAGAGTTAGGAGTAGCACCCAACATTGGGAGGGGGGAGGCCCTTCGGCAGGTCTAGCAGTGGCAACCAGCATTGGGAGGAGGGAGGTCCTTCAGCCAGGGTTAGGAGTGGCACCGGGAGAGGGGATAGACTTTTGGCATAAACATTTTAATAATTTAATGCTGGAATGCTGCTGCAATGTGCAAGATGCTTGTGCAGGTTGCTGTGAGCTGGCCAGAATGTGTTGTATATTTCACTTTCCAGCCTCAGCCCGCAGTGTGTCCCTTGTTACCCTGGCAACCCGATATTTTTGGTGCAGATCTTAGGTTCCACCCCCAAAGCTAAAGCACAGGCTACGCAGCACCAAAATGAAAATTCAAACGGGGAAAGTTGGGTCCAAAAAAATCGTGTGTAACTCTTCAAGTACGCCAAAAAACGGCTTAGGGGAAAATTGAGCCCATTGTCTTTGGGTGATTTCGTACTTCATTCATTGGCCCAGAATTTGTGGTCAGTGGTGAAACAAAGGCATTCACTGCTGGCCCCGAAGTAAGCTTCGTACAAAGATCTTGCTATCTCTGTGTCGAAGTTCGGGTTTTCCAACATGTAATTCAAATCAACGGAATATAGTGGGGATTCCCTTGTGCTAGCTGCTGTGACGTCAACAAGCTATCTGAGCAACCAATCAAAATGCAGAATTCTCACAGACAGCAACCAAGGAAGTGGGTAAGCTCTTAAAATTCTAACTTTTAAAAAATGTTAGAAAGCAAAACAAAACTTGGGGCTCTCGCACGGGGAAAAGGCAAACCTGAAATAAAGATGAACAAACTTTAAAAAAAAATGTATAATTTTTTTTTAAGTTTCTTACTAATTTTTAGTTTTATTAAAATGGATAAATTTGACACTGCACAAAATTAAAATTAGCTTTTCAGGTCCATAACCTTTGTGTAGGAGTTAATATGCTGTTAAAATCCCAGTTACATTTAATCCCTTTGGTGTCTAACTTTTAATGGGGAATTTAACAGCGTAATTACTGCAGAAGAGCCGAAGTTTTTGTCAGTTTCCCTGATTTAAGTGATTACACAGATTGCCAGATCTGGGAGGTCGGGGGACACCGTGCTGACTGTGTTGGAACAGTGAAGTAGAGACCGCAACTTAAGGATTTTGCATGTGCCTGCGCCAAATCCCGAAGTTGTGGTCAGTTTCAAATGCCAGTTTGTAAATTCCGGGCCATTATGTTCTAAAATAACAAAGGCAAAATACTGCGGATGCTGGAAATCTGAAATAAAAACAGAAAATGCTGGAAATACTCAGCAGGTCAGGCAGCGCCTGTGGAGAGAGAAACAAAGTTTACATTTTAGGTCGACGACCGTTCGTCAGAACACTTCTAAAATAAGCCTGTTCAATGTAAAGTAGTCTCGTAATATTTTTATTCTGATGGAAATTCAGATAATGCTTCCAATTAGTCTCGATACATAGAACATTTTAAGGGTGTCTCTGCAGTGGAGAGAGTCACACCTGGCTGTCCTCGTGTAAATCCTTGCAGCTGATCATAGCACAACTTGGGAAGAGACCTGGACACCCACCTGTATATCTACTTGGCTGACAATAGTGTAGGGTGGAGAGAAAAAATATCAACAAGGTTTGAGCATCAGCTTGTGTAGGTGCTTTTTGTTCTGTCTTCCTGTAACCTGCTCTACAGTTAGTGACTGCTATATTAGTTTATCATATGACCCTATATTTTCAGCATCTATCATGATTATATAACTGTCTTTTTTTAACATGGTCTAGAATAAGTTGTTTTGTAGCTAACTGACCTGTAAATTCATAATATGATTGGTATTATGTTCATCAGACAATTCTGGTCTTGTAGATGCTGTTAGAATAAGTTTTGATAATTTTGACATTCTCCCTGTTGCTTTTGTCAGTTCCTGTGAGGTGTTTTTTTTCTCTTTTTTTTTCCATTTTGTTAAAATTCATAGTGAATTGGAACAAGTTCATTCAAAAAATATCTAACCGTGCGAAGAGCATTATTTAAATAAGGTACTGCTGGCAATGAAAATGTAGGTTACTTTAGAGAGTATTTTGTTCAGACTTGCATATATTTTTATGTTGAATATTAATATCATAATTCAACAATTGGACTGGATAGCACTCAGTTCATATCTGGGCCATGAGTTGGAATCTAGCCAAACCTCTCAATAGAATGAGTTTGGGCAATCTTAACATGGCCCCTAATGTCTGATATGGAAATGTAATGCTATTGCAGGAGAGTTTCCTATTCTAATGCCTTATACTTGCTGAGCCAGCATGAGTGAGTCAATTATCAATTATGCCACCGTGGCAATCAAGTTCTCATGGACTCACTAGTTGGGTGGGTGACCTTCCATCAAGAGCACAGATACATACATGCCATGTTACTACCTGTACTCAAGTGTCATAGGAAGCCCAAGTGCCCAGTGTGTAGATTCCATGATACTTGGGTAATGCACATTAAATCTACTGATGAACTGACTATTCGCCCTGTGCCACTAGGTATAAGGCATCTCCTATGTGCACAGTCATATTTGGTGCACATTGGATTCTGAAGTGTTGTGATTGGCATAATGTTGCTCCAGCATTGGACCACAACCGTGGGCAGCTTTTGAATCGAAGTGAGGTTTGGTGACATTATAGCAGGAATTTTTCTTACCTTGGCGAGTCCAGTTCAGCCAGTGTCCATTGCAGGTTGCAACGCCGCTGATGGCTGCGTCACACTGTAGAAAATGAACTTGCCTTAATGGAACCTATTAAGCCCATCCAGTGCGTTACCCGGCCCAATGAGATGGAGCGGGTCTCGTGATGTCATTCATATCTCGTTTTAAGCCGGGATCCTTAAAGGGACCCTGGCCACATTAAATGTTAAGTTTAATCTAACATAGTGGGTATTGAATCTGTACTGTACAATAATATAATAAAAGTTATATATGAGTCATAAATAAATATTTAAATATTATAATTAAGTTATATGACCATCAGCAATACGAAGAACATAATGAAAAAAGTACATTAATTGGGAAGTTATTGGTGCTTTAGTCACAAATCTATAGACTTGGTGGCCAAACCTTCTGCTGCCTAGGGCCTAAGCTCTGGAATTCCCTGCCTAAACCTCTCCACCTCACTACCTCTCTTTCCTCCTTCAAGACGCTCCTTAAAACCTACCTCTTTGATCAGGCTTTTGGTCACCTGCCCTAATTTCTTCTTATGTGGATCAGTGTCAATTTTTTTTGTCTCATAATACTCCTGTGAAGCGCCTTGGGACGTTTCACTACGTTAAAGGTGCAATATAAATATAAGTTGTTGTTGACTTTTGTATCAGTAACTGGTACATATAGAAGATGTGTGTGAATAGGTAATACATAAAATTAAACACATTTTAAATGTAATTGTAAAGGGCTGGATTTACAATCTTATGCAAGTTCAGTGGAAGAGCTGCAGAATCCCTGACAAACAGTGTAAGTGGTGCTTACAATGTATTTCTGTGATTTCTGTAGCTCTTCTGTTGAAGTTAACAATGGACAAGTGAGAGAACCTCTGCAGAAATTCACCCTAAAGTCTCAGACTGAAACATAAAATTAATAATATTCAGGGACTGAAAGCAAATTGAACCAGTGGAATGAGTGTTGAGAATGAAATTGTTAGTTGATGATTTGATTTAATGTGTAACTGGACAATCACAGTATACTGTGAGAAAACCCTGATCAGAAATAACACAAACATTTATTTAAATGTTTATGTCATTTTTATAGTGCAAATCAATTCACTGCAATTACTATTCAGTTGGAAGAAAACAGCTGAGAATGGCCAGTGAAAAATGTATTTCCTTCACCATTTACATCCCTTCCAGAATTTCTGAAGTAACATTTACCAGTAGCTTTTCAAGGAGAACAGAGTCTCCATCAGTCCATTAGCTGATGTAATCAACATGTTTTTATTTTGGTTTGTTTTTCATGATGTCAAGTAATCAGCTGGAGTAATGGCCACTGACCTCCTGCCTCAAGTTGATAGACGAGGTTCCCGACCTGTGTGAATCCGTGGCCATGCAGGGAAATTTTAAAAGTACAGGGGAAAAAAGGCTCTCAAGTGCTTGTAATGTACCTCATAATTATCTCAATTGGGTCCCCCGCCATTGCAGGTCGGGTCAGCTTCCCGAACTGCTGTCAAAATGAACAACTTTCCCACCCAACCTGCCACTGATCGCAGCTGCTACCACCACAGAAAATTCAGCACTATTTCTGTGATTTACACACTGAATTACACCACAGCAGGTGAGTATATCCTTTTTATAATATGGCGACCAGAATCATACAAGTGTGACCTAACCATGGTTCGATACAAGTTTAGCATAACTTCTCTACTTTAATTCTATCCCTCTAGAAATAAACCCTAGTGTTTGGTTTGCTTTTTTTAAATGGTTTTATTAACCTTAAGGTTAATGGGGAAAGCAATTTTCAAAAAGAAATACTTCTAGTGTTCTATGTTGTTGAAACATATGACTTTCACAGAATTAATTACATGTGGTGGTTAAACAAGGCAGCCGTTCATTGCCAGCAATGTCCCTCAGACAGCAATAAGATGAAAATCCAGTCCATCTGTTTTTGGTAATGTTACTTGAAAGAGGAATATTGACGAGGACATTGGAAAATTTCCATCTCCTCAACAAGTGATGTCGTCAGGGGTCAGGAGGGTCTTTTTAACCCCCACCTGAATAGGTAGATGGTTTAACATCTCAACCTCCAATATATAAAATATGTTGCCACGCTCCATATTGCTCCAGTAAGTGTTTTTAGCAAGTTTCTCTGATGCAAATTAGTTACTGGAGAGAAAATGTATTGTAAACAGTTGGATTGTAGGGCAGGTCGAAAGAATTCATGAGGTCTGTGTAAGTAAAGTCTCCATCTTTGCTGGGATGTAAAATCACTAAGACTTATTTATTTTTCAGGCAAAGAAAGCTGTTTTAAATGCATTGTGTCCAGATTTGGAAAGACCATTATATATGTAGTCATTGGAGATGGTCTGGATGAAGAGTATGCAGCTAAGCAGGTGAACATGACTTGGAATATTTTGCAGTGAAAGTAAACTGTGCATATTTAGAAAAGGTTTAATACAAAGGTACCAGACATAATTGTAATTAAGCAAATAAGGGATACGTGCCAGAAATTGTAAAAGGATGCAATAGTTGATCAGAGTTAAGTTTAGCAAAATATTGGCTACGCTCACTTGAAAGAGTCATATGCCCCGATATTGACGGCCTTGCTGCCGACTGCTGGTGAGTTTTGACTCCGGTCTCCCCTCTGTGCCAGTTTCCACTTGGGCTGGAGCAGTCGGAAGGGAAGTACCGCCGGGAACCGGCTGCTGACAGCCAAGTAGCATAAGTGACCTCCCGCCCGCCGAGCTGCCAGATTAGTGCGGGCGGGAGTGGGCGCTAGCAGGGGGAAGGACTGCTGCCAGGGACGTCTATAACCCCAACGATAAATACGAAGATCTGCAATAAAAGGTTAGTGAACATTTTTTTTTAATTATTAAAGCAGCTTACCTGGATGGGGATCCTCTGAAGGTGTTTCGGTGTTTTTTTTTTTGTAATGATTTTTATTTTCAGGTCTTCCACCCTCCCTGGGCCCGACTCCATCCTTGGCGGCACTTGGGTGGCAAGAGCCTTTGCCGCCAAGAGTGAGAGCTCCCGCCCACTGTCTCCAAGATTGACAGTGTAAGCCGTTATTTTGCCACCGGGGCCATCAGCGGTCCTTTGGGCAGGACTTGGGTTTCACCAATTTCGGGCCCATAGTTCCTGTGGAGTGGAGGGTAGCCAATGTAACCCCACTTTTTAAAAAAGGAGGGAGAGAGAAAACAGGGAATTATAGACCGGTCAGCCTGACCTCAGTAGTGGGTAAAATGATGGAATCAATTATTAAGGATGTCATAGCAGCGCATTTGGAAAGAGGTGACATGATAGGTCCGAGTCAGCATGGATTTGTGAAAGGGAAATCATGCTTGACAAACCTTCTGGAATTTTCTGAGGATGTTTCCAGTAGAGTGGACAAGGGAGAACCAGTTGATGTGGTGTATTTGGACTTTCAGAAGGCTTTCGACAAGGTTCCACACAAGAGATTAATGTGCAAAGTTAAAGCACATGGGATTGGAGGTAGTGTGCTGACATGGATTGAGAACTGGTTGTCAGACAGGAAGCAAAGAGTAGGAGTAAATGGGTACTTTTCAGAATGGCAGGCAGTGACTAGTGGGGTACCGCAAGGTTCTGTGCTGGGGCCCCAGCTGTTTACACTGTACATTAATTATTTAGACGAGGGGATTAAATGTAGTATCTCCAAATTTGTGGATGACATTAAGTTGGGT
The DNA here is from genome assembly GCF_044704955.1 of Pristiophorus japonicus. Classification (NCBI taxonomy): domain Eukaryota; kingdom Metazoa; phylum Chordata; class Chondrichthyes; family Pristiophoridae; genus Pristiophorus; species Pristiophorus japonicus. The sequence continues at coordinate 13,146,535 of NC_091990.1, forward strand.
GGCAGTGTGAGCTGCGTGGAGGATGCTATGAGGCTGCAGAGTGACTTGGATAGGTTAGGTGAGTGGGCAAATGCATGGCAGATGAAGTATAATGTGGATAAATGTGAGGTTATCCACTTTGGTGGTAAAAACAGAGAGACAGACTATTATCTGAATGGTGACAGATTAGGAAAAGGGGAGGTGCAACGAGACCTGGGTGTCATGGTACATCAGTCATTGAAGGTTGGCATGCAGGTACAGCAGGCGGTTAAGAAAGCAAATGGCATGTTGGCCTTCATAGCGAGGGGATTTGAGTACAGGGGCAGGGAGGTGTTGCTACAGTTGTACAGGGCCTTGGTGAGGCCACACCTGGAGTATTGTATACAGTTCTGGTCTCCTAACTTGAGGAAGGACGTTCTTACTATTGAGGGAGTGCAGCGAAGGTTCACCAGACTGATTCCCGGGATGGCGGGACTGACCTATCAAGAAAGACTGGATCAACTGGGCTTGTATTCACGAGTTCAGACGAATGAGAGGGGACCTCATAGAAACGTTTAAAATTCTGACGGGTTTAGACAGGGTAGATGCAGGAAAAATTTTCCCAATGTTGGGGAAGTCCAGAACCAGGGATCACAGCCGAAGGATAAGGGATAAGCCATTTAGGACCGAGATGAGGAGAAACTTCTTCACCCAGAGAGTGGTGAACCTGTGGAATTCTCCAGCACAGAAAGTTGTTGAGGCCAATTCACTAAATATATTTAAGAAAGAGTTAGATGTAGTCCTTACTACTCGGGGGATCAAGGGGTATGGCGAGAAAGCAGGAATGGGATACTGAAGTTGCATGTTCAGCCATGAACTCATTGAATGGCGGTGCAGGCTCGAAGGGCCGAATGGCCTACTCCTGCACCTATTTTCTATGTTTCTATGTTTCTATAGTGTGGGATTTTTTTGGTGGGGATGGGAAATGGGCGGTATTTGTCTTAAAGTGAGTTTTGGAGGTGGTTGCATACTATTACATTTTTGCATTAGATTGAACCTAATAAATCAAAACAAGGTAAGCTACACTTCCTTTATTTTCTTCAGGACCACTCCAGTTTTTAGTGTCAAATCTACTTGTAGGAAAATGCATTTTAAACATATATTCCTTGAAAGTTCTAATTTAACCTCTGCTCATTTGCTGTATATTAAAGTCTGGCAAAATCTGCTTTATATCTTCTGAGGCGGTCCCTCGAATCGAAGATGATTTGCTTCCATGCCAAAAAGGGATGAGTTTGATGAGTTCACAGGTGTTTCAATGAAGGAGCTGATATTCCAGGTCCCGAACTGCATATTGAAGGGTGGAAGATGCCTGTGCGTGGATTTTTTTAACCTGTGGTGACTGTTGCACACCAGCCACCACACCGGCTTGACAGAGCTAGGTCTTGCTCCAATGGCAAGGATTAACCAAGACGACTGGAGACCAGCGCTGCTGCACAGACCTAGGGCGCACACATATCGCAGTGTGGGCTGGCCCGTGCTGCCCCAGGGCCTACGCCACTTCTGGGCTCCGAACTCACGCCTCTCCTGGGCCCCGATCACATCGCTCTGCAATCTCTCACCGCTCCTTCGCCTGACTTTACCGCTCCTGCTGTACTTGCCCACACTCCAATCAGTAACCTGGACCTTGGTGACATCCAATTCAGTCGCCATCTTCGCTGCCGTCACCCTTCTGCAGCAGCGCGTGCTGCTCTCTGGAAGGGTATGCTCCTTTTAAGGCCCCGATCTGCCGCAGATGTTCCCTCGCAGGTCGGGGCTGCTATGCTTTATATTTAACCTTCCCCTGGCTAACCATGTCGTGACGTCCAATATGTGTGAGCTTAACGGTAACACCTGACTGCAAGTTTCTGACTGGTGCCTGATATGATGCCAGTCATCTTCCTGTATTGGTCTGTGTAAATGAAGTCTGAAATTTGATGTTTAGGCATTTCACCACAGTTTTCTTGCCTTTTGTTCGTTACATTTTTCTGAGTGACATTTTCCTTTATTCAGTTTCTCAATAATTAGTAAAAGAAGAATAGTAAAACTAGTTTTGATTCAGTTTCTCTGGACCTTTTTTCTTGCATTGCATTGTCATTTTTCTTTTTCATTTTCCAATAGTTTTTTCTTCTGATCCATTATGTTCTTTGCCTGCTTTGCTTTTTATTAATTGCCTAATTTCTGTCAGTTTGTATACATGCTAACTAACCGTGCTTCAAACTAAAGTTTAAATAAAAATTCTCTCCCCGAGACACATCGCCAAAGATGCAATCATTTAAAACGTGAGATGGTAGTCTGCTGTGTTTCTTGTATTATTTTTAAATGGGATCAAAAATCGGTTTCTTTTATAGACCAACAATGAATGAAAAAGAAGAAACTTGCATTTATATAGTGTTCTTCATGACCTCTGGATGTCCCATGGCACTTCAAAGTTCATGAGTCAATTTAAAAGTTTTGCAGGCATATGCAGCAACCAATTTGATGCACAGCAAGGTCCCACAAATGACAATGAGAAGAATAGTAAAACAAGTAAGCGTAAAACCATGTTTCCTGGTTCAGAGAAAATCATCAGTCGCAAAGTGCACGTATGAAAGAATAAAACCCTGCCCTGATCTATTCCTCAGGAATCATTGCTTAAATTTCCTGGGGTAGACATTTCCACTTTCAATTGTGTTAAAACGACATCTCTGATCTTAATCCAGATCCGCAGAAGAAACCTCTTGGAATAAAGCTGTTGTCAAGTTAAACGCAGCAGTCCTGCTTTCATGTAACAATGTACTTTTGTGTGTTCATCCCAAGCAGTTAGATGTAAGTTGATTTCACTGAATTTGCAGTGTATACCATACATATTGCGGTGGATATTTTAAAACTGGAAGAGAGCATTGAGTGGATTCCAAAAACATCTTGCCTCTGTGCAGTGTTGAAAACTAACTTGCTGGGGGTTTTCTGTAAAGGTACATTAAAAAAATTATAGGGGTGAAATTGCCCCTTTTTAAAACCCTGTTAGCATCTCCAGGAGGAGATTTTTTGCCCGGGGGAGGGCGCTACCGCCACCCGGGTAATTGCCTGGGAGTTTGTGGAGGTGCTGCCATAGCAGCATCACACCCCGTGCGGTTAGCACCCCAGGCCACCACGCTACCACAACATCGCCGTACGTGGTAATCCCTCACTGCTTGCGCTGAAATTGCACTGTGAGGCTGGTGTGAGCGGATGTCAACACCAACTGCGCAGCTTGCGAAGCTGGCCGACATCCGCTCTCGGGGCGCTCCTTAAAGGGGAGGGCGCCATCGCCCCAGGACGCCATTTTTTTTTTGATTGCCGAATCTCGGGTCAGCTCTACGATCGTGCAGCCCGGCACTCCGTTTTGGGCGCTGGGCTGCAGGCCAGGTCCCACGCTGCCCTGGTGGCCTCGTGGAGGCCCTCGGAGGTCATGCTGAGTGCGCAGCGGCCCTCCCCTTTAAGCGAAGGGGAGGGGCCCGCATAGCGCTTCCCTCAGCACCCCGGTAACTGCCCCCAAAGGAAGTGGAACACGGGACATTGCGCTCCGCTTCTTTGAGGGGCGATAAGCTGAATTCAGCAGCGGGACTTCTGTGCCAGACACAGAAAGTCTTGGCCCCAGATGTGTTACCGCTGCCAATCGGGGTGCAGGGCAATTTCGCCTCCTATATTTCATATAGCATTGATTGCAAACACCTGAAAAACTTCCTTGTTATGTATCGAATATTGTTTTTGGGCATCTAGCACCTTCATTTTCAACAGATAAATTTAAATTTGTTAGCTTTCAATCAACAAGATGTCTGTAATTAAATGGGCCCTTTTATTCTGTATGATTTGTTAAAGAAATCATTATTTCACACAGCTAAAAACGCTGTGCATAGATTTACAAATAAGCATCTATGTGTGCAATATCCCAATGGAAGAAGCCATAGTCTAGCCTAACCATGAACAGTGGACTTTGGTTCTGATTGATTGTACAAGTCTCTCGTTATGCACAATGATCACTACATTTGATTGGAGTACCTGTACCTGTACTTCAATATTGAGGGAGCTGGATCAACATCAGTAGAGATACAGTCAGTGACACAGGGCACTGGGGGAGAGGGGTTACTAAGTGACAGTGTGAGGGAGCTGGATTAACATCAGTAGAGATACAGTCAGTAACACAGGGTGCTGGGGAAGAGGAGAGGCGTAGTCCATAGGTCCCCTAACAGTAGCCACACTATAGGATGGAGTCTAAATCAAGAAATGATAGACCGGTTAGCCTGACATCAGTAGTGGGGAAAATGTTGGAATCAATTATTAAAGATGAAATAGCAGCGCATTTGGAAAGCAATGACAGGATCAGTCCAAGTCAGCATGGATTTATGAAAGGGAAATCATGCTTGACGAATCTTCTGGAATTTTTTGAGGGTAGCAGAGTGGACAAGGGAGAACCAGTGGATGTGGTGTATTTGGATTTTCAAAAGGCTTTTGACAAGGTCCCACACAGATTGGTGTGCAAAATTAAAGCACATGGTATTGGGGGTAATTTACTGACGTGGATAGAGAACTGGTTGGCAGACAGGAAGCAGAGAGTCGGGATAAAAGGGTCCTTTTCAGAATGGCAGGCAGTGACTAGTGGAGTGCCGCAGGGCTCAGTGCTGGGACCCCAGCTATTTACAATATACATTAATGATTTAGATGAAGAAATTGAGTGTAATATCTCTAAGTTTGCAGATGACACTAAGCTGGTTGGCGGTGTGAGCTGTGAGGAGGATGCTAAGAGGCTGCAGGGTGACTTGGACAGGTTAGGTGAGTGGGCAAATGCATGGCAGATGCAGTATAATGTGGATAAATATGACGTTATCCACTTTGGGGGCAAAAACATGAAGGCAGAATATTATCTGAATGGCAGCAGATTAGAAAAAGGGGAAGTGCAACGAGACCTGGGTGTCATGGTACATCAGTCATTGAAAGTTGTCATGCAGGTACAGCAGGCGGTGAAGAAGGCAAATGATATGTTGGCCTTCATAGCTAGGGGACTTGAGTATAAGAGCAGGGAGGTCTTACTGCAGTTGTACAGGGCCTTGGTAAGGCCTCACCTGGAATATTGTGTTCAGTTTTGGTCTCCTAATCTGAGGAAGGACATTCTTGCTATTGAGGGAGTGCAGCGAAGGTTCACCAGACTGATTCCCGGGATGGCAGGACTGACATATGAGGAGAGACTGGATCGACTGGGCCTGTATTCACTGGAGTTTAGAAGGATGAGAGGGGATCTCATAGAAACATATAACATTCTGACGGGACTGGACAGGTTAGATGCAAGAAGAATGTTCCCGATGTTGGGGAAGTCCAGAACCAGAGGACACAGTCTTAAGGATAAGGGGTAAGCTATTTAGGACTGAGATGAGGAGAAACTTCTTCACTCAGAGAGTTGTTAACCTGTGGCATTCCCTACCGCAGAGAGTTGTTGATGCCAGTTCATTGGATATATTCAAGAGGGAGTTAGATATGGCCCTTACGGCTAAAGGGATCAAGGGGTATGGAGAGAAAGCAGGAAAGGGGTACTGAGGTGAATGATCAGCCATGATCTTATTGAATGGTGGTGCAGGCTTGAAGGACCGAATGGCCTACTCCTGCACCTATTTTCTATGTTTCTATGTACTGTCAATTGCCGGTACTCTAAACATTTAGAATTCTCATTTTAGACTTAAAATGCAATGAATAGAATACATATTGTTGGATACACCAAAACGAGCGGTACATTCAACAAGTGCGCTAGTCACAGTGAAGGGTATGGTTATGATGTTTCATAAAGTTGGGGAAATGTTGTTTCATTGAGCGTTATTGAAGTGGTCACCAGACAGCAGAGCCATGTTAGCCTTTCCAGTAGAATTCCTTGAAGAAAAATAAGCGTTTTTCCAGCTTTTCTCATCCACAAGTGGATTATAATTGTAATCGTATTGTTTCAACATGGTCAATAGCCTTCAATTAAAGGTGCAGTTCCATAATTGCATCAACAAAACCAAATTCTGCTGATCATTGTACATAAACACAATCATTCAGACACACAGGGGAGCTGATTTTGGTGGGGCAAAAATATTTTATTACAACCAAATGATGATAACAAGCAGTGATCACTGAAACTAAAATTCACTGTATTCTTTCTTTGAATTTCTCAAAACATGTGTGGTGTATACGTAATTAATATTCATACATTCCTTTAAGGCACAAAAACCCCACAGGAAAAGTTGTCCAACTGTGGCTGACAAAAGAAGTTAAAGATAATATTAGATCAAAGGAAGAAGCTTATGTTGCCAAGAAGAGCAGTAAACCTGAGGACTGGGAGGATTTTAGAATTCAGCAAAGGCGGACCAGGAAATTGATAAAGGAAAAATAGAATTAGAGTAAACTAGTGAGAGTCATAAAAACAGACTGTGAAAGCTTCTATAGGTAGGTAAAAAAGAAAAGATTAGCGAAAGTAAATGTGGATCCTCTTACAGACTGAGACAGGAGAAATTATAATGGGGAATAAGAAAATGGCAGAGAAATTAAACAAATACTTTGTGTCTGTCATCACAGAAGAAGATGCAAAAAATTTTCTGGAAATAGTGCAGAACTAAGGGTTCCAAGAAACTGAAAGAAATTAGTATCGTAAAAAAATAGTACTGGAGAAATTAATGGGACTGAAAGCCGTTCAATCCCCTGGACCTGATGGCCTACATCCTAATGGTTTAAAAGATAACAAAAACAGAAAATGCTGGAAATCTCAGCGGGTCAGGTAGCATCTGTGGAGAGAAACAGAGTTAATGTTTAAGGTCGATGACCCTGCGTATGTTGGGCATTAGTGTCAGCTGTGGCTCAGTGGGTAGCACACTCGCCTCTGAGTTAGAAGGTTGTGGATTCAAGTCCCACTCCAGGGACTTGTGCACATAAACAAAATCTAGGCTGACACTCCAGTGCAGTGCTGAGGGAGTGCTGCGCTGTCGGAGGTGTCGTCTTTCAGATGAGACGTTAAACCGAGGCCCCGTCTGCCCTCTCAGGTGGATGTAAAAGATCCCATGGCACTATTTCGAAGAAGAGCAGGGGAGTTATCTCCGGTGTCCTGGCCAATGACTACACTCCAAATCTTTGGCTCTCAATCAACATAACAGAAACAGGATACCCTATCATTATCACATTGCTGTTTGTGGGAACTTGCTGCACGCAAATGGGATGCCACGTTTCCCACATTGCAACAGTGACTACACTCCAAATCTTTGGTTCTAAAGCACTTTGAGATGTCCAGTGGTTGTGAAAGGCGCTATATAAATGTAAGTTTTTATTTTTTTTATTACAAGAGGGTTTGAGTATAAGAGTTATGACGTCTTACTGCAACTATATAGGGCCCCGGTGAGACCACACTTGGAGTATTGTATACAGTTTTGGTTTCCTTACCTAATGAAGAATATACTTGCCATGGAGGGAGTGCAATGAAGGTTCACCAGACTGATTCCTGGAATGGGGGGATTGTCCTATGAGGAGAGATTGAATAGACTAGGCCAATATTCTCTAGAGTTTAGAAGAATGAGAGGTGATCTCATTGTAACATACAAAATTCTTACAGAGCTTGACAGAGTAACTGCAGGGAGGATGTTTCCCCTGGTTGAGGAGTCTAGAACCAGGGGTCACAGTGTCAGAAGAAGTGGTTGGTCATTTAGGACTGAGATGAGGCAAAATTTCTTCACTCAGAAGTTGTTGAATCTTTGGAATTCTCTAGATTTTTGGATATTAAGGGAATCGAGGGATATGGGGATAGTGCAGGGAAGTGGAGTTGAGGTAGATCAGCCATGATCTCATTGAATGGCGGAGCAGGCATGAATGGTTGAACGGCCTACTGCTGCTCCCGTTTCTTATGTTCTACAACACAAACTAATGCAATCATTGTAATCCAATTCTGGTAGAGTCGTCTTGTTGGTTTAATTATTTTGGACAGCCTATAATGAATGCAACCTCACACTCACTATGTGAAATCTTTGGCCATGACAGAGTTTGTACTGTTGCATCTAATTTATTATGAAATTTGTCTGCAATTAGACCTGTATCTCACTTCTATGGGCTAATCAGTGATTTTAGGGATTAAAATCTAATGGTTCTTCAGTACATGTGTCTGGAAGTTGGTCGCCATCTGCTGGACTTTAGTAAAGGATGCAAAGCACAGAGGTTAAGTTTCTAATTTTGCATTGGCAAAATGCATTATCTCATGAATTAAGGGAGCAAAAAGATAGTAAAAATACATTCACAGAAAATATACCTTTTTCTATTCATAATCTCTGCTCCAATAAAATGTACTATAATTGTCTTGCAAGGTTTAACTCGGTTTCATCTATTACTTATACATGATTATTTTTATACTCTTCAATTCCAGCACAATATGCCATTTTGGAGAATATTAAATCATGGTGATCTGATGTCATTGCATCAAGCTCTGGAATTGGACCACCTGTGAGCAACTGGAAACGAACAAGAAGCTGAACAAGAAGCTCAGCTACTGTAACAGACTTGCACCCTGTTTGAGATGGACCACTAACATTGTTCACAGTGATTTTTGTTTTACCGAGGACAAACCCATTGGGACTGTGGGCAGTCGAACTATGTGAGTGATCTGCTTGTTAATGGCAGGCATTAACTTAAAAAACACACATGCACGTACCTATATTGCAGGAACTCGAGAGGGTTAAATTACCACCTTTTAAAAAAAAATCTATTCACATACATCAAATGTTTGAAATGGATGTTTAAAGGAAGAGAAGATCTTGTGCTGAACTATAGTCTGCTCCATGTTAAATGCACTGAAACCTCTACTGGTATTACTATGGAGACTTTGTGCCAAACATTCTTTGGAAACTTTACTGTTTAGATGTTCCTGAATATCCATAATTCAACATTATCAACAGACCAACCTAGATTCAGCAGGATGTTATACTGGAAAACTCAGGTCAAGAAAGGCATTGGAGATTCATTTGACAAGAAGTAAAAAGGAGCAGTTCTACCTAGTTTTTTAAAAAATGGGCCTTCATTTCAGTTGGGAGGCTCTCCCTCTGTTCCCCAAATATTTAGTTGCCTCTTTCTATTTTTCTTCTGTCAGTGACAGAATCACTATTAGCAATTTTTTCGTCACTAGGATTGTTCATTAGGCATATTTTTACGATATTACAGGTAGACTTTGCTATTATCCTTTTTTTAGTTTAAAAACCCCTAGAAAATATTTGGTTTGAGCAATTTGGATATCTGAGATGCTGGTAATAATATGTATTAGTTCACCTGTGAATGAAGAGACATAGAAAAAATATATTTGGCTGGCCCTACTGCTGTTTATTTCATCTATTTATAAATTATATTTATTCCTAACTAGAATGCAAATGGAGTTTGTTAAAATAATTCCCCATCTGTCCGATCCAATGTGTTTGCTATGCATTTTAGCTTTTTGCATCGATGATCCATCATTTCAAATTAAATGCAGCACAAATTGTGGATAAATCGAGCAGATGTTGAATACTAAAAATATTAAATGAGAAGTTGGACTATAACCCTTTTTCAAAGGCTGCGTTGAATATCTTGGTGTAACACTTGCGATGAATGGTTTGCACTCAGCAGTTTGAGTCTGGGACTAAATTGGAACGGTTGGAGACATCTCCACGTTGTCTCCTCCTGTGATCTTTACAGTAGCTGACCACAAACTATCCCTCGCTTAATTGTGAAGATCATTTTATCACTGATGATAAAATACATTTTTTAATACACATATATAAAAAAACAATTTCTGAATGTGATACAGACACGTATCGTGACATTTTGGTAAATAAACCACTTTAATGGACCTGGCATAATTCACTCCAGTCTAATGAATTAGTATGCCACCATTATGTTTTGTAAACTACCATGTGCTATTATGCATCCTTTCTTTCTACAGTACTTACCTAACATCCATTGTGTTTATACCATGAGTGCTGGCAAATATCAAACACTGTTATTTTTAACAAGAAATGCAATGAGATCATGGCTGATCTGCGACCTAACCACATATAACCACCATTGGCCCATATCCCTCAATACCTTTGGTTAACAAAAAGCTATCAATCTCAGATTTAAAATTAACAATTGTTCTAGCATCAGTTGCTGTTTGAAGAAGAGTTCCAAACTTCTACCACCCTTTGTATGTAGAAGTGTTTCCTAATTTAATTCTTGAAAGGCCTGGCTCTAATTTTTATGCCCCCTCATCCTAGAATCCCCAACCAGTGGAAATAGCTTCTCTCTATCTGCCCTATCTATCCCCTTAATATCCTGAAAACCTCAATCAGATCACCCCTTAACCTTCTAAATTCTAGGGAATACCACCCGAATTTGTGTAATCGCTCCTCGTAACTGAACCCTTGAAGTCCGGGTGTCATTCTGACGAACCTACGCTGCACTCCCTCCAAGGCCAATATATCCTTTCGAAGGTGTGGGGCCCAGAATTGCTCACAATACTCCAGTTGTGGTCTAACCAGGGCTTTGTGCAGCTGCAGCATAACCTCTACCCCCTTGTACTCTAATCCTCTAGATATAAAGGCCAGCATATCATTAGCCTTTTTGATTATTTTCTGTACCTGTTCATGATATTTTAATGATCTATGTACCTGAACCCTCAAGCCTCTTTGGACCTCCACTGTTTTTACCCTTTCACCATTTAGAAAGTACCCTATTCTATCCTTTTTAGGTCCAAAGTAGATGATGTCACATTTGCTTACATTGAATCCATTTCCCACAGTTTTGCCCATTAATATCAATATCCTTTTATAATTTTATGCCTTCATCTACAATACTGCCGATCTTTGTGTCATCAGCAAATTTGGATATATGACTTTCTACGCCATCATCTAAGTCGTTAATAAATATTGTCAATAGTTGAGGACCCTACGGGACACCATTAGTCACATCCTGCCAATTTGAGTACCTACCAATTATCCTTACTCTCTGTCTGCTGGCGCTCAGCCAATTTCCTAACCAGGCCAATAATTTGCTCTCAATTCTACCTCAGATAACAATCTCTTATGTGGGACTTTATCAAATGTCTCCTGGAAGTCCATATAAATAACATCCATAGACATTCCCCTGTCCACTACTTTAGTCACCTCTTCAAAAAATTCAATCAGATTTGTCAGGCATGATCTACCTCTTACAAATCCATGCTAGCTCTCTCTGATTAACTGAAAATTTTTGAAGCTACCCTATCCTTAATTATAGACGCTAGCAATTTTCCGACAACAGATATTAGGCTAACTGATCTATAATTCCCTGTTTTCCCTCTCTCGCCATTCTTAAATAGTGGAGTGACCTGTGCAATTTTCCAATCTAAAGGGACGGTTTCTGAATTGAGAGAATTTTGGAAGATTATAGTTAGGGCATCTGCAATGTGCTTACTTACTTCCTTTAAATCCCTGGGATGGAAACCATCTGGTCCTGGGTATTTATCACTCTTTAATGCCATTATTTTCTTCATTACTGTTAATTTACTGACATTAATTCTATTGAGTCCCTGTCCCTGAACACTGTGCAATCATCAGTGAACAGCCTTATCACCTGCTCCCAAATGCACCTGTCCCCTTAAATGGGATCAACCAGGCTGCAATACCATTGTTCAGTTAAATCACCAAGCTTGAGTGATACAAGAAGGAATTTACCCCCTCCCATCACCAAGGCAAGTTTCCCTTACTCTTCTCCCTGTATGTCAAGTAACAACATCAAAATTGTTCCCAGTTGGAAGTTCTCTCTGTTGAGTTGACTTAATCTGATGGTGACACAGTAGACGTCCCCAAAGAAAATCAATGTTTTGTTTCTTTATAACAAGAATTACAAGGTTGTTTTTAATGTACCACTGGTATGTCTATAGAATAGAAAAACCGATTAGTATGCAGATCTGCAATTAACAGCCTTTGCATACTTTCAAAAAGTTAACTGTAGCTAGGAGCAAGTTTGTGTGTGTTTTTATATATATATATATTTATATTAATTACACAAACTTGTGAGTAATGAATGATTTGCAGTGTGAAAACAACAGCATCCTCTTTAATTTCTACATTGGAAATCATTTATTGTGTGGTTCCATTGCGCAGGCCAAATCAGAAAACTGGGTTTTTAGTGTTTGGGTTAAAAACAACACATAAGAATATGATTTATTTTTTCTATAAGCCCCGACACCTTAGTTCCGTAGTAGTGAGATTAGTCTGTGTTGCTGTGTATGATTGTTCCTTTTCCATTCCACCTCCAGACATTCTCTACCTCATATTTCAGTGATTTCAAATTGAGAAGGTGGTGGCTCGATTCCTTTCTCTTAGAATAACAAACCAGAGAAAAAGAAAAATCTCCAAGGTCCCCAGAGTTAAAAGGACAAGGAAATCTAGACGTAAAAAAGAATTGAAATTATTGCATCTTTTAAATGTACTCACCTGAAACCTTCCCAGTGTGAATTACTGGAAAGGAGTCCCAACTGTAGACACGAAAAAAATATAAATGCATTCCTCTTCTGGCTGCTGGAACACCCGCTGTGTATTTCCATCATTCGGTTTCTCTCGCTCTTTATATTTCCAGCATTGTAAATAATTTGTTGTAAACAGGGTTTATATAACTTTTTTCACCTTGTGTACCCAGTATAGTGCAATACAGTAACTGGCAGCATCCCACCTGAAGGCACTCAGTCCTTTACAATGAATAGTGCTTTTCAGTTTTGCTACTGCAACTTTACCCCATGAATCTGATGCAACCCAACAAAACCTTCAGTCAGTCTTTATACAACTGCAGCTGACCCGGAAGACTCCGTTAACTAGTCTAGTCTAGTCTAGTCGCCAACTGTTGGCAAATACTGAAACAGTAATTAAACATTGAAGTATAATATATTTTTTCCCATATTGGGTTGGCAACTATCAAGTATGCAAGAGTGAATTATTCAGTGAATTATTAGAACTATTTAATTCTGCTGAGGGTATGTTTTTTTAAATTACAATGTGATTTTCTTTGCACCATCTTTGAATTGAAACCTTGGGGCTGGCATTCTTGTGTTCAGTAAAGAGTGAAAATGCAGAGGTGAATAGCGATGAAACATTGGGGAAAAGGGCAATTAATGACACATCTGTGCAGCATTTCTGCAGTTACAGGTGCACTGAAGAGTTCTTTGCTCCAGGTTACACCCAGCTTTATTGAGCTCAACAAAAGTGAAAATGTGAAACCATCACGAGTCCAAGGTAAACAGTGCACAGGACTTTTGAGAGCATTGGTGTAGTGGCCATTGATGGAGACAGGATGGGAGCAGGTATATGACTCACAGCAGGTACTATCCCAGGGAGCAGGCATATTGCACCAGAGTCAACAACCTGGAGTAGTGTGGGTGGAGGCTAATGCACGACATGGAAACCGTGACTCAAGTTTGTATTGAACGCCATCTGCCACCTATGTGCCCATTCTGCTAACTTGTCTATATCTCCCTGCATTCTTAGTTTGCCATAGCCCCTAATTTAGTATCATCAGCAATCCTTGATGTCCTGGCAAACATTTATCCCTCGACCAACATCAGTTAAACAGATTATCTGCTAATTTGTCTCATTTTTGTTTGTGGGACCTTGCTCTCTGAAAATCAGCTGCTGCATTTCCCTCCATTGCAGCGGTGACTAAACTTCAAAAGTATTTAATTGGCTGTGAAGCGCTTTGGGGCATCCTGACATTATGAAAGGTGCTGTATAAATGCAAGTTTACTTGTTAAGTGCACAATGCCATTAAAAAAAAATCTATTGGGATACTAGGTTTTATGGCAAGAGGTATTGTTAAAAGTTGAGATGCAATGGTGAATCTATATAAAACCTTAGTAAGTCCACAGTTGGAGTACTGTGTGCAGTTTTGGGCTCCACGCTATAGAAAGGATGTTGTGGGGACAGTGCAGATTCACAAGGATGCTGCCTGTTATGAGTTAATACAGATATAAAGATGACTTGGAAAAACTGGGGCCATTTTCATTAGAACAGAGGAGATTAAGAGGGATTTAAGAACATAGGGCCCAAGTTTCCACATGATTTGCGCCTGATTTTTAGGAGCAACTGGTGGAGAATGGACTATCTTAGAAATCGCAATTCTCCACATTTTTTTTTCTGCATTTCTAGTCAGGTAGAACAGTTCCACTTTGGAACAGAATTTTTTCTTCAAAAGGGGGCGTGTCTGGCCACTGACGCCTGATTTGAAAGTTTCCACAGTGAAAACGTACTCCAAACTAACTTAGAATGGAGCAAGTGAAGATTTTTGTAGAACTGAAAAAACCTGTTCTACACATTAAAAAATCAGGCGCAGGTTACAAATTAGGCGTCCAGAACGAGGTGGGGGGGGAGGGGGGGAAGGGAAGTCATTAAATTCGACAATAAATCCTTAGTTATACTTATACAAATATTATACAAATAAATCCAACCTGAATAAAAATTTATAAGCAAAGAAAAGATTAAATAAACCATCTTCCTACCTGTGTGAAAGTGCTTCAGCCAGGAAGAATGCTGCAGCAAGCCTCACAAAACGAGGCAGCCGTTCCAGACGGCGGGAGGGAGGGAACCGACCGACCGAACGCAGCCGGGGGGGGTGAGGAAGCCATTCCAGACGGCGGGAGGGAGGGAAGGAGACAGAAGGCTGCAGGAAGCCTCAGAAATTGAGGAGCCATTTCCCGACGGCAAAAGAGGGAGGTCGTCGGGAAACGGCTGCCTCAACTTTCTGAGGCTTCCTGCAGCCTTCTCAGTGCTGATGGCAATGTGCTTTTATTAAAAAATGTTCAAAAACTAAACAGCTACAAAGAACTACAAAAATGGCCGAGTGCCAATGTTTCCTTCACACTGCGCGTGCGCGAACGCTCCAACGCGCACGCGCAGCGTTGCCGGCAGGGAAAAAACTAATTTAAATAGTACCCGCCCCCTCCCACTTACAAAATCGTCGCGAGTGTAGGCTCCGCCCCCCCTGGGCGCCGCGCCAAACAGACAAGGAGCTGCAGGGTGCTCCAGAATCGCGAGTTTTTTTTACGGCGCCGTTTTAGGCGCGAAAAACGGGCGCCCAGCTCGGAGGGGCGCCCGTTTTTTATCGTTTGGAAACTTGGGCCCATAAGAACATAAGAAATAGGAGCAGGAGTAGGCCATACGGCCCCACGAGCCTACTCCGCCATTCAATAAGATCATGGCTGATCTGATCATGGACTCAGCTCCACTTCCCCGCCCGCTCCCCATAACCCCTTATCGTTTAAGAAACTATCTATTTCTGTCTTAAATTTATTCAATGTCCCAGCTTCCACAGTTCTGTGAGGCAGCAAATTCCACAGATTTACAACTCTTCTTTTGAATTCCAATAAGTAGAGGCCTTACCTACTCAACCTTTCCTCATAAGTCAACCCCCTCCTGCATACTATCCTTTTGTGTTTCATGCACAAGTGCCCCCAGGTCCCGCTGTACTGCAGCACTTTGCAATCTTTCTCCATTTAAATAATAACGTGCTCTTTGATTTTTTTCTGCCGAAGTGCATGACCTCACACTTTCCAACATTATACACCTCCTGCCAAATTTTTGCCCACTCACTTAGCTTGTCTATGTCCTTTTGCAGATTTTTTTGTGTCCTCCTCACACATTGCTTTTCCTTCCATCTTTGTATCATCAGCAAACTTGGCTATGTTACACTCAGTCCCTTCTTCCAAGTCGTTGATATAGATTGTAAATAGTTGGGGTCCCAGCACTGATCCCTGCGGCACCCCACTAGTTACTGGTTGCCAATCAGAAAATGAACCATTTATTCCAACTCTCTGTTTTCTGTTAGTTAGCCAATCCTCTATCCATGCTAATATATTACCCCCAACCCCATGAACTTATATCTTGTGCAGTAACCTTTTATGTGGCACCTTGTCAAATGCCTTCTGGAAATCCAAATACACCACATCCACTGGTTCCCCTTTATCCACCCTGTTCGTTACATCCTCAAAGAATTCCAGCAAATTTGTCAAACATGATTTCCCCTTCATAAATCCATGCTGACTCTGCCTGATCGAATTTTGCTTTTCCAAATGTCCTGCTACTGCTTCTTTAATAATGGACTCCAACATTTCCCAACCACAGATGTTAGGTTAACTAATCTATAGTTTCCTGCTTTTTGTCTGTCTCCTTTTTTAAATAGGGGTGTTACATTTGCAGTTTTCCAATCTTCTGGGACCTTCTCAGAATCCAGGGAATTTTGGTAAATTACAACCATTGTATCCAAAATCCCTGCCGCTACTTCTCTTAAGACCCTAGGATGCAAGCCATCAGGTCCAGGGGATTTATCTGCCTTTAGTCCCATTATCTTATTGAGTACCACCTCCTTAGTGATTGTGATTGTGTTAAGTTCCTCCCCCCCCTATCGCCCCTTGATTATCCACTGTTGGGATATTGTTAGTGTCTTCTACCGTAAAGACTGAGAGAAAATATTTGTTCAGAGTTTCTGCCATCTCCAGGTGATGTTTAAGATTATGAAGGGATGGGACAGAGTAGATAGAAACTGATTGTTTCCAGTGGTTGAGGGGGGAGAGGGGGGGGGGGCTCAGACACAGGATTAAATGTAAGAGATTTAGGACAGAGACCAGGAGAAACTTTTTTTTTAATAGAGGGTTGTGATTCTATGGAATGCATCACCGGAGTTAGTGATTGAAGCAGCGATCACGTCAACATTTAAGAATAGGTTAGATAGGTGGTTGAAGGAAAGGATAATAAAGGGATATGGGAATGGGGAAGGCACATGGGTTTAGAATTACTGCTAAATGGCCTCTTTCCATGTTGTAATTTCTGTGTAATTTTTCATGGTCTACTGACAGTACCACACTCGGTAGTCATCAGAGGAACTCCCTTTCATTAAATCAGGGTTGGCATCTTCTTCATCCCTGCATGCTGATTTTAAGCAAATTCACTATTAAATAACTCCACAATAGCCAATTTCAGTGTGTGTTTAGGTTGCTTTCGAGTTATTTAAATGCTACACAGTCTTAATGGATAATGTAGTCTTTAAAATAATTAACAAAGATGAATTATTGCAAGTAAAGAGCTTACTCAATCATAGAGCAGGTAACTTTCGTTTTTGAACATGCAGCCAAGAGTATTCCTTTATCCTTGTAGTGTAGAACACTAATGTTGAGTCTTACAATAGAATAGTTGACCTAAGCTGTGAACCAGCTTTCCACACTGTACTGTCCAGTTTAGGTTGTCCCTCGGGAATGAGTTAGATATTGAATCACAGAAGATCTTCGCTTCAATCCCTGAGCTAACTGGAAGAGCAGTAGGGATGTTACAAATGACCTCTCTGCCCCTGGCTAAGAATGGTCACTATCTGGTTTTTCCTCATGCACGATGGATGAGGATCTACTGTCACGCGCTCTGTGCTTGAATTGTCTGCTCATTGTATCACTTGAGAATGGTCGGAAGAATGGAACAAAAATCATTGAAATACAAGTATCTGCTACTACTGTACACATTCAAACTGAATGTGCCTTCCTGGTGCACTTTGACCTGAAATAAATCCAACATAAAGCTTCATGGCAGAGCAAAAGCTTTTGCGTAAATCGACATTTAACAGAATACTGGATCTTTAGATTTTAGTTTCCTCTATTTCAGTATGGAGTCTGTTTTCCTCAGGTTTAGGAGAGTAAAAACTATTGGAAAGGATTTTCATCCTCTTGTTTATCAAAGGTTTGCTCTCACAAATCGATCGGAATCCATCGTCTTGTAAACTGTCTGTTTCATCAGTTGTTAGCAGGCGCTCTGCTGTGACAGTGGGATGGAGATACTTGTAATAAATGCACTTTACAATCACGCCAACAAGATATGATGATGACATAGCAATAAGGAGTTGTACCATGTATGGGGCTGTTAAATCTGGGTCTCTATAGAGCCACCAAAATCCAACTAAGATCCCGCAATCCACTGTCATGAATGAGTGATAGATAATCTGTCTGATGCACGTTTTTCCCTCAGAAATATTAAGCCAGGTGAAATACAAGATCACTGCCACTGTACCCCTGTAGAAAACTTCTTCAGGAAGGCTGTTCATGAAGGTTGTGCCTTGCTGCCATGCCCAAAAAAACATGGGTAGCCAAATAAGAGCAAAGTGCAAAAGGACATAATATCTGAATATGGTTGCAAACAGGGTGATGCTGACAATCCTGGGACAGATGAGCAGCAGATTAAACAGGAAATAAAGCACCATGGACTTGAATCTAAGATGCATTTTGTCAGAAAGAGATGTGCGCAGGGACTGGTGAAAATCCAGGAGAGCCCAGGCAATTGAGAGGAAAGAGGCCACAATGGAGAAATCTGTGGAAATTGGAACAATAGTGAGCAGAGGAGGCACAGAAAGGTTCATCACAGACTTTGTAGCTTAAACATTTCATTTAATAGCACAGAGGCTAAGATATGTTTTAATACTCTGATTCACGATAACCCCTTTAAAGGGATTTATAGCATTTCAACAGTAAGAATACAGTTTATAGTTGATCAAATATTTGACAATAACTATATGCAGTTTCACTATAAGAAGCCAGCCTCCAAGTACCATTTCATCAGCCCCCTAACCTGCTGTGCATTTACTTAAGTTCCAATGTCACGCAGTTGTATAAAAGAGCCTTCCCCCTACAATCAAGGAAGAACAAAGTTAAGGGCCACTGAAAATATAAATCACTTATCTTCTCCCTTGCTGGTGGAAGCAGGGGACAAATTAGCCTGGGATCATCATCCAGTGACTCTTGTTGGAAAGTGTGTGTGTGTGTGTGTGTGTGTGTGTGTGAGGGAGGATAGGACTGGCTTTGGCTATGATGCCTCATAGTCGAATAACCTGCTGACACATAGTGTTTCTGGATTCCATCTAAAGGACAGTTACTTGAGCGGAGAATTGGGCTCCTTGGAACTAATCCCTAGTGACAGCGTCCTCAGGAAAGGACAGATGATGATTTAGTGAAGGGGTGGGAAGGGGGAAAAGGCAACCTTTTTAAAATAGTTTCAAATTTGTGGGAAAACAGCAGTGGTGCAGTGCTCAAAATTAGTTATGTCTATTATTAAAGAGATAGGTTTGAAAAGTGAAGTAAAGTGCTTTATACATGGAAACAAATCTGTGTTGAGTAACTGCCGTCAAGTGTAAAGTTTTTGATGCAAGAGTCCTGTGCAAGTTTAAATTTGCCACATGCTTTAGGTAGCTGTATTCCTTTAAATGGAATCTCATTCTCTCAGTTGCATCAGTCAATGGCGCCAAGTAAGATCCGTAAAGATTGGGGTTTCTACTTTACCGTGGAATCTTGAAATCCTACCCTCTGTTGTGCTCTGTCATCAGCCAGAGTGAGTGGCTGATTGGGGCGAGTAAGTAGCAGGAGGCCAGTGCACAGCATGGTGTGTCGCCAATGACAGACGGAAGAAAGGGAAGAACTGTTGGCTTTTAAAGCCAATTGTCACAGAAAAATATAACACAATCATCGAAGAGAACAGAATACAAAATTACAACTGAAACATCAAAAGGTAAAATACAATTTAACAGAATTTACAATTAACCAGGGTTTCCTAATGAAAATAAACTTAAAAATGTGAGGGGTCATCAGAAAAAAAACCAAAGCCTGCTAAAGAAAATTAGAATTCCAAAGCGCACTTTGCCAGTTGTGTGCATGCATGAATTCCAATAAATATATTGCTTAACAGCCATCAATGTCAGCAAGTTTCCTCAGTTCCTGGTCTTGCTTGGATCTCCCTTCTTGTGGACAACTTGTGGTCTGAGAGTCTGCATGCCTCAAACAGAATTCTATGACCATCCTCGGAAGGTTAGCTCAAAGGCTCTGGTATGGAGATCCAAGTCCAATGCCGTTCTCCCTCCTGTGCAAAGCAGCTTTTAGGAATTTGGTATGAATACCATTTGCACCTGTCCCCTGCCGTTAGAATGTAGTTACCCCCGTCAAGCGAACTGATTCAGCAAAGCTTTCTACCTGCACAGCTCACACTCTACTGGCTTTTTTGTATATTCATGCAAATGGATAATTACTCTGGCCTGTTGAATCCAACTGGTTTTAAAAGGTGCAATTATATAAAGCTGCTCTTTAGAATCGTTAGAACCTTTTTTTCCTGTAAAACAATATTCACAAAATGCTGTAGACTTGTTCTTTGTGTATTTTACTACTTTACTCTACTCTTCCTACTGATATACAGTCGCCCTCTTAAGGTTTTTGTTTCACAAAAAAGGTGGGTGAGGAGAGTTTAGATCTGCTTACTGCAGTACATAGCACTTACATTGGTGAAGCTCCACCCGGTTCTTCTGCATAATGATGTACAGCATCAGAGTGAGTTGAGGAGTGCTTTCAAAAATGGTCTCGAAGAGTCGTAACATGCTGATATCGCTGACCAGATAAACAGCATACTGCAAGCCTATAGTGTCCTTTTCTTTGTACACTAGGAACCCCAGCTCCAGTGCTGCTATGTACCTGATGGAACAAAATTTAATTCATAAAGTAACCACCTTCTGTTTTGTAGGTCTAAAGTTGGATATGGATGAGGAAGGCCAATCAGCTCCTGATGCATCGATCTCAAAACCCACAGTTCCTTATTGCAGCATAAACTATTTCTTAAATGATTCCTATATATTCACCTGCCCCAGGTGTTGATCATGCACTGTGTGAAGAACTTTGTGACTTCAATCCTAAATGAATGTAGTGCTCTGGAAACATCTTTTCAGCATTGTTAAATATCTTGTAGCCTCCTTTCAAGGCTGAAGAGTCCAAGTTTAGTCAGTAAGTCCTCAATCCTCGATCAGTAGGGATCAGCCTTGTGGCTGTTCTCTATACCACCTCAAGGACTTGAAAGCGTCACCTGTAAAGATTTTTATTAATACTCATAATAAAAATGTAATGTGCTTCTATACAACTGGATGGATGTTTCCTTTATTCTGATAAATTACAACCCATCTTTGGGCTGCCTTGTCTTAAATGAAAGAAATAGCCTCCATTTATATAGCACCTTTCACAACCTCAGGACATCCCAAAGCACTTTACAGCCAATGAAGTACTTTTGACGCTTAGTCACTGTTGTAATGTAGGAAACGCGGCAGCCAATTTGTGCACAGCAAGCTCCCACAAATAGCAATGAGGTCACTGGGAGAACTCCTCTGCTCTTCTTCGAAATAGTGCCATGGAACGTTTTACATCCTGAGAGGCAGACAGAGCCTTGGTTTAACGCCTCATGCAAAAGACACACCTCTGACTTTGCAGCACTCTCTTGGTATTGCACTGGAGCGTGGGCCTAAATTTGTGCTCAAAAGTCCCTGGCACAGGACTTGAACTGACAACCTTCTGATTCCGAGGCAAGAGTGTTAACAGCTGAGCCACGGCTGATACCTCAGTTGGAGGGAGCATGTTCTTGGGGCACTGTCAATACCCTCTATAGCTGACTGCCAAGAACATATGCTCCACCGTGTAGAATGACTGGATACCTTATTAAGGCAAAATATTAAGTGGTACAGTTAAGACAAAAATAGATTACTTTTAAAACATCTTAGGAGCTAGGACCATGGAGCATTAATTTAAACTAGCGAAGTCTAAAAGCAATATTCGGTACACCTTCATTCAAAGGGCAATAAATGTTTGGATACATTACTGCACATTGGTATCAATAAATTGGGTGTGTTCTGTAATTACTTACATTATGAAGCTGATAAGAACTGGCTTATACCTGCTGTAATAGTTCTGTTGGAAGGGAAATAGAGACATACATGGAAAGGGGAAAGAGAGAGAGAGCGAGAGAAAATGAGTGGGGGTGGGGGAGACGTAGCCAGAAAGAAACACAGAATACTGATGGTACAGATGCGACTCCATTTAAATTAATGGAACTGGTGTTACTTGCTTACAGTGTAAAGGCCAATGGTAGCGCCACCATCCCAGCAAACTCCCAGAGACTGTGGATTAAATTTGTGGCCATCAAGTTCTTTTAGCTACCCCTGAGCCATCAGCAGCACTGCTTTTTAAAAATTCATTCCTAGGATGTGGGCGTCGCTGGCAAGGTCAGCATTAATTGCCCTTGAAAAGGTGGTGGTGAGCCACTGCCTTCAATCGCTGCAGTCCGTGTGATGAAGGTGCTCCCACAGCGCTGTTAGGGAGGGAATTCCAGGAATTTCACCCAGCGACGATGAAGGAATGGCGATATATTTCCAAATCAGGATGGTGTGTAGCTTGGAGGTGATGATGCTCCCATGCGCCTGCTGCCATTGTCTTCTAGGCGGTAGAGGTCGCGGGTTTGGGTGGTGCTGTTGAAAAAACCTTGGTGAGTTGCGGCAGTGCA
Source organism: Pristiophorus japonicus (assembly GCF_044704955.1). Lineage (NCBI taxonomy): Eukaryota > Metazoa > Chordata > Chondrichthyes > Pristiophoridae > Pristiophorus > Pristiophorus japonicus. The sequence continues at coordinate 13,168,860 of NC_091990.1, forward strand.
GCCACGGTGCGCCGGTGGTGGAGGGAGTGAATGTTGAAGGTGGTGGATGGGGTGCCGATCAAGTGGGCTACTTTGTCCTGGATGGTGTCGAGCTTCTTGAGTGTTGGAGCTGCACTCATCCAGGCAAGTGGAGAGTGTTCCATCACACTCCTGACTTGTGCCTTGTAGGTGATGGAAAAGCTTTGGGGAGTCAGAAGGTGAGACACTCGCTGCAGAATACCCAGCCTCTGACCTGCTCCTGTAGCCACAGTATTTATTTGGCTGGTCTGGTTAAGTTTCTGGTCAATGTTGACCTCCAAGGATATTGATGGTGGGAGATTCAGTGATGATAATGCCATTGAATATCAAAAGATGGTGGTTAGACTCTCACTTGTTGGAGAAGGTCCTTGTGTGGCACGAATGTTACTTGCCACTTAGCCCAAGCCTGAATGTCGTCCCGGTCTTGCTTCATGTGGGCATGGACTCCTTCATTATCTGAGGAGTTGGGAATGGAATTGAACACCTCAATAATCAGCGAACATCCCCACTTCTGACCCTATGAGGGAAGGTCATTGATGAAGCAGCTGAAGATGGTTGGGCCTAGGATACTGCCCTGAGGAACTCCTGAGGGGCCGAGATGCTTGACCTCCAACAACACAACCATCTTCCTTTGTGACTCCATCCAGTGGAGAGTCTTCCTTCTGATTCCCATTGATTTCAATTTTACTAGGGCTCCTTGATGCCACACTCGGTCAAATGCTCACCTCCCCTCTGGAATTCAGCTCTTTTGTCCACGTTTGGACTAAGGCTGTAATGAGGTCTGGAGCCGAGTGGTCCTGCAGGAATCCAAACTGAGCATCAGTGAGCAGGTTATTGGTGAGTAAGTGCCGCTTGATGGCACCTTCCATCACTTTGCTGATGATTTTGAGTAGACTGTTGGGACAATAATTGGCCGGATTGGATTTGTCATGTATTTAACCATCTTGCAATGACATAGTCATGTAACTGTAACTCATTTACACTGTACCTGTACGCTAGAAATGCACACCCTGACCACAGGAGTGAACTTGCGGGAGACACTCCTCACCTGGGTTTCCAGGTATAAAAGGGGAGGTCCCACCCAGGGTCAATACTCCTTGGTCCTGGCAATAAAGGTGAAGGTCACAGAGTGACCGTGTCTGATATATCCATGTCTCGTGTGAGTTTGTAGTAAGGTGCAGGGACACTACATTTGGCGACGAGAAACGGGAATCACCGAACCACGAGGATGGCCACCGGTGGCACAGAGGAACATTACTGTGTGGGTGAGGACTGGGACAACTTCGCGGAAAGACTCCAGCATGGCTTTGTCACAAAGGACTGGCTGGAAGAGACAGCGGCTGACAAGCGGAGGGAGAATCTACTGACCAGCTGCTGATCACAGACGTATGCGCTGATGAAAGACCTGCTCGCACCCCAAAAGCTGGCGGACAAGTCCTTTGAAGAGCTCAGCTAGCTGATCAGTGAGCATCTCAAGCCGGCGAGTAGCGTACACATGGCCCGGCACCGGTTCTACTCACCGGCGTCGGGAGGGACAAAACGTCTCGGACTTCGTGGCGGAAACTGCAGCGCTTGGCCAGTCTCCAAGTTCTCCGATGCCTGCAGGGGGGAGATGTTAAGGGACTTTTTCATCGAGGGCATTAATCATGCCGGCACTTTCAGGAAGCTCATAAAGACTAAGGACTTGACTTTAGAAGGGACGGCGTTGATAGCTCAGACCTTTATAGCAGGGGAAGAGGAGACCAAGCTAATTTACACGCGCAGCCCTGGTCCAAACATGGCGACGGATCAGGGAGTTAACATGATGAACGCGGCTCGGGACCCCTCAGGCAGGCAAGGACATTTCGAAACCGCCCAGGCAGCAACAGGCTCTAGGGTGGGCCTGCAACAAGGACAATGGATAGGGGATCGGCAATTCACGCCATCTCAAGAAACAATGCGTCCCGCGATGGGATCATTAACACCCACCATCAGAGTGCTTAGAAACAGCCAAATGAGCAATCAGAGAGGAATGCCTGGTAATAGTCCTTTTGTTAACAGCAATCTCAATCTCAGCTCATGCTGGAGGTGCGGGGGTAGACACACACTGTGAAAAGCTGCAGGTTCCAGCAATATACCTGTAGGATTTGTAATATCAGTGGACACTTGGCCAGGATGTGCAAAAAGGCAGTAACGAGGCTAATCTGCGAGACAGAGGAACCAGACGAGAGGTCTGCAATGCAGGATGAGGCCTGGGGTAAAGCCATAAATGCTGAAGTTCAGCGGGTTCATGTGGCTGACGTCCACAGCGCATACACTAAAACGCCACCCATGATGATGAAGGTCTTACTGAATGGCATCCCGGTGCACATGGAGCTGGATACGGGAGCTAGCCAGTCACTCATGAGCCCCAACAATTTGAGAGACTGGCCACACAGAGCTAGCAGGCCCAAACTGGAACGCATTGAGAAGCAGCTACGGACGTACACCAAAGAGATCATCCCAGTGCTGGGCAGTGCAAACTTGGTGGTAACACATAATGGATTATAGAACCGGCTGCCACTCTGGATCATTCCGGGAAATGGCCCCGCACTCTTGGGGAGGAGTTGGCTGAGATGAATTGGAAATGGGGGGATGTGCAAGCCATTTCATCCGTGGAGCGAAGTTCATGCTCACAGGTCCTGCAAAAATTCGGGTCACTGTTTCAACCTGGTGTCGGAACGTTCAAGGGCACTAAAGTAGTGATACGCATCACTCCGGACGCCAGACCAGTGCACCACAAAGCCAGAGCGGTGCCGTATGTGATGTGTGAAAAAATTGAATGTGAACTGGACAGGCTGCTCAGAGGGCATAATTTCGGCCGTTGAATTCAGCGACTGGGCAAGTCCCATCGTTCCCGTCCTCAAAGTAGGTGGCTTGGTTAGGATTTGTGGCGGTTACAAAGCCACCATCAACCGAGTACTGCTGCAAGACCACTACCCGCTTCCGAGAGCGGAGGACCTTTTTGCCACGCTGGCAGGTGGCAAGCTGTTCACGAAGTTGGACCTCACTTCGGCCTACATGACTCAGGAACTGGCTGAAGAATCCAAGCTTCTGACCACCATCACGACGCACAAGGGATTATTTGTCTACAACAGGTGTCCGTTTGGCAATCATTTGGCAGCAGCCATCTTTCAGAGATACATGCAAAGCTTGCTCAAATCCATTGCTGGAACAATTGTATTCCAAGACGACATTCTCATAACGGGTCGAGACACCGAAGAACACCTCCACAACCTGGAGGAGGTGCTACGCCGATTGGATCGGTTAGGCTTGCGGCTGAAAAAGGCTAAGTGTGTGTTTCTGGCCCCAGAGGTCGAGTTTTTGGGCAGGAGGGTTGCCGCAGACGGGATCCGGCCCACTGAATCAAAAACGCAGGCGATCCGCCGGGCACCCAGGCCCGGCAACACGTCGGAGTTGCGATCATTCCTGGGATTTTTGAACTATTTTGGGAACTTTCTGCCGAACTTAAGCACATTGTTGGAGCCGTTACACATGCTCCTGCGTAAAGGTTGTGAATGGTTTTGGGGGGACTGCCAAGAACGGGCTTTCAATAAGGCGAGGAACCTGCTGTGTTCCAACAAACTGTTGACTTTGTATGACCCTTGTAAACAACTGGTCTTAACATGCGATGCGTCATCCTACGGGGTTGGGTGTGTGTTGCAGCAGGGTAACGATGACGGCCGACTCCAACCGGTGACTTACGCCTCCAGGTCGCTCTCCCAGGCAGAGCATGGATACGGCATGGTTGAAAAGGAAGCACTCACTTGTGTTTACGGTGTGAAAAAGATGCACAGTACCTTTTTGGTAGACAGTTCGAGCTAGAGATGGACCACAAGCCGTTAATATCCTTGTTGTCCGACAGCAAGGCTGTCAACGCCAATGCATCAGCTCGCATACAGCACTGGGCCCTCACGCTGGCTGCATATGACTACACCATACGGCACCGGCCAGGCACCGAAAACTGCGCTGACGCGCTCAGCAGGCTCCCACTGGCCACCACCGAGGGGGCATCGGAGCAGAGCGCTGAGATGGTCATGACTGTTGAGGCTTTTGACACTGCGGGCTCCCCCATCACAGCCCGCCAGATCAAACTCTGGACCAACAGGGACCCCCTCCTATCCACGATAAAGAAATGTGTTCTGACTGGGGATTTGGCGCCCGCACACAGGGCGTGCCCCGAGGAAGTCAGACCGTTTCAGAGACGGATGGATGAGCTCTCCATCCAAGCCGACTGCCTGCTATGGGGCAGCCGGGTAGCCATGCCCCAGAAAGGAAGGGAAGCGTTCATCAGGGAACTCCACAGCGAGCATCCTGGCATCGTGTTAATGAAGGCCATTGCCCGGTCACATGTATGGTGGCCGGGGATTGACTCAGACCTGGAACACTGGGTTCGCAGATGCACGATGTGTGCCCAGCTGGGCAATGCCCCCAGGGAGGCCTCACTCAGCCCGTGGCCCTGGCTCACCAGACCATGGTCACATATTCACGTAGACTATGCGGGCCCGTTCATGGGGAAAATGTTCCTGATCGTTGTCGATGCATACGCGGTGGATCGAGTGCATCATATTGAACTTGTGCACGACATCCATCACCGTGGAGAGTATGCGTACGGTTTTCGCGACCCATGGATTGCCGGACATCCTGGTCAGCGACAATGGGCCATGTTTCACCAGCCATGAATTCCAGGAGTTTATGTTGGGCAATGGTATCAAGCACATCTGGACAGCGCCGTTCAAGCCGGCTTCCAATGGCCAGGCGGAATGGGCGGTCCAAGTCGTAAAACAGAGCATGCTACGCATCCAAGGACCCTCCCTTCAGTACCACCTATGGCGCCTCCTGCTGGCCTACAGGTCCTGCCCGCACTCGCTCACGGGAGTCCCGCCAGCGGAACTCCTCATGAAACGCATGCTCAAGACGCGGCTGTCCCTCATTCACCCAGCCCTGGCAGACATTGTTGAGTCCCAGTGCCAGTCCCAAATCGAGCTCCATGACCGAAACTCAAGGGGGAGGTATATAGAGATAGATGACCCGGTATTTGTTCTTAACCATGCTTTGGACCCAAGTGGTTTGAGGGCACCGTAATTGGCAAAGACGGGAATAGAGTATTGGTGGTCCGACTAAACAATGGGCAGATATGCCACAAACACTTGGACCAAGTAAAGAAAAAGTTCAGCGTAGACACGGAGGAACCTGAAGAAGAGCATGAGATGGCACCCACACCACTGCCAGCGGACGAGCAACAAAGACAGCCCTCAGCATGCACAGCCCCTGAGGCCAGGCCGGAATCACCTCAAATGACAGAGACGTGTACCAAGGCTCAGCCACCAGAGCCACAACTGCGGCGCTCCACTAGAGAGCGTCGACCCCACGACAGACTTAACCTCTGAAACAAAAAGACAGGGACACTACAGGATTTGTCCTGTTTTTTGTGGACAAGACATATTTGGGCAGTTTTCGACTTTGTCGGGTAGATGCCAGTGTTGTAGCCGTACTGGAACAGCTTAGTCAGAGGCACGGCTAATTCTGGAGCACAAGTCCTCAGCACGACAGCCGGGATGTTGTTGGGGCCCATAGCTTTTGCTGTATCCAGTGCGCTCAGCCGTTTCTTGATATCACGTGGAGTGAATCGAATTGGCTGAAGGCTGGCTTCTGTAATAATGGACACCTCAGGAGGACGAGATGGATC